>NC_062544.1:62804361-63466274 GCF_016906955.1 Phacochoerus africanus
TAAAAATTAAAGTAGAATTAAGAAGCCCTGGTTTTTATTTCTAGCTTTACCATTTATAGGCCCCTAGTCCTCAGGTATTATGGAATTTTTCTGAGATTTGGTTCCCTCACCTTTTGTTTATTTATTTATTTATTTTTAGGGCCATGGGTGTGGTGTATGGAGGTTCCCAGGCTAGGGGTCCAATGAGAGCTACAGCTGTAGGCCTACACCACAGCCACAGCAACTCCAGATCCGAGCCAAGTCTGTGACCTACATCACAGCTCATGGCAATGCCAGATCCTTAACCCACTGAGCAGGACCAGGGATCTAACCTGCATCCTCATGGATACTAGTTGGGCTCGTTTCTGCTAAGCCACAACGGGAACTGTGGTTTCCTCACCTTTTAAATGAAACTTCTAATATCTCCTCTGCCTTTGAAAACCATAGATTTTTATAGATAAATGACAGTGGTATTTAGAAATGAAATTAGTTTAAAGAGTGATAGAACCTGTTTAGTTTGGCATAATTAGTAATGCCATTAGTCCTTTTAATTTAAATGACATTGTAGTAAATTAACTTTGTACTTTTTTTTTAAAAGGCAAATCCTCTAGACTATTAATGGGAATTTATTTGTACCAAAACAAATCTGTCCAAATATTTTCTATGGGCTTCCAAAGTTTTAATTTTGGATTCCTTTGTAGATTTTCTTCAGTCTCCTGTAATAATTATGTGGAGAATGCTCATAGTCTCTAATGTGATCCAAGGTCAAAATAGCGCCAGGCTCTTATTTAACTCTTCTTTTCCCTCTATACATGCCTAAATCAAACTTACCATTTTTTCTCCAAAAATTCTTTCTTCCGAATTTCCCATTTGGTACACATTATATGGTGTAAACCTAGGGCCTTTACAAAATCCCTCCTATTACCTTCTTCTCTTTTATTCTCCATTTTGCCTGTCATAATTTATAAGTCATCAGAAACTATTGATTTCTTCTTCCTCCTATTTCTTATATATGCTCCTTTGCATAAATATTTCTTTTCAAAACTTTGAATAAATATGGAGAGCAATGTATCAGTAGGTGAGATGCTATGAACCAGTGGTCATGGTAAAGCTTCCTGATGCATTTTCATCTTGATGTGGGAGAGTGTGGAAGAAATCTGGGGAATTATTTATATGGAAATATTTATGGGCCATTCTCTGTTGACTTCCAAAAATAGTACAGAAGTACGTTGGAAGGAAAAGCAAAGATTCCTCTTGTCTTTGCTCACCTCATCTGAATCTCTCCCTTCTTTCCTCCTTCTGTCTTTCCTCCCTCCCTCCTCCCTTCCTCCCTTCCTGCCTGCCTGCCTTCCTTCTTTCTATCTTTGTCTTTTTAAACAAAATAATTTTGCATCTATTTTATGTTAGGAAATCTGTATAGATACAAAGAGGAAAAAGACAGAATGTCAGGATGAAATTAAAATGTTTTAGAATGTCTATGATGCTGTATAGTGTTTATCAAATAATTTAGGGCATAATCATAATGGAACCTAAGGCATAAATTAAATACATATATGGGTCAGCCCAATTTTCTCAAGCAAAGACTGCTACACTTTAACCTTGTATTCCCAAGTTCAACATGTGTGAGCTGTCAGAAATTTGTGCAATTTAATTACAAAGGGAACCAAAAAGATAGTTTGGATATTTCTGTGCAAGTTATCATCTTAAGTAGAAAAAACAAAAACATAAAGCCCATGCGCTACCAACTAATCACTCAGATTATAGGTAGATTCAGAGAGAAGACTATTTTTTTTTGTCTTTTTGCCTTTTCTTGGGCCATTTCTGCAGCATATGGAGGTTCCCAGGCTAGTGGTCTAATCGGAGCTGTAACTGCCAGCCTACGCCAGAGCCACAGCAACGCAGGATCAGAGCTGCGTCTGTGATCTACACCACAGATCGCAGCAACGCCGGATCATTAACCCACTGAGCAAGGCCAGGGATCATACCCGCAACCTCATGGTTCTTAGTTGGATTCGTTAACCACTGTGCCACGACGGGAACTCCGAGAAGACTTTTTGTTAAGGAATAAACAACTTACAATAGTAAATGCAGGTACTGATAATTCTTTCTGTTTGAAATAAAACTGGGAGATTGGGGAAATCAGCATGTATATCTTTTACAATATGTATATCTTTTACAAATTTTTTCTGATTAGTAAAAAGTGGCCTTATATGTATATTTCTTTTTAGAAAAAAAATTTCTGTAAATTGTATCTATAAATAATTATCCTTCTATTATATTCTGCTAAAATCAAAAGGAATAGTCAAAGCTACAGAAGAAGCAGTAAGAAAAAGAAGAAAGGCAAATATTTCAGCAGGCAAATCCAAAGCAAACACTGAAACAAATGAGGTTACAGTCAACTGCATGAATGTTAATGAACAGAAAGCCACATAGTGGAAATCTGTTAAATGCATAGTTGAGGGAATTGAGGGACATTTCCCTAACAGTTTGTTCCCGTTGCTTATAATTTTAAAAAAGGTACTGTAGGATGGCCCAATTCAGTCCCAACATCATATTATGCAGATGCATTACAATTCCCTACTGAAGTTCTGCAGAAGAGTTGAGTCTAATTTAGCACAGTTGTTTCACACGATATCATAAAGATCAGTAAATGAATGCCCAAAGCATGTGCGAAAGGCTGAGATGTGATTGCAGTTTTGCAACCAAGAACTAACTATTCTGTGGAGGTTCACAAATCTGTGAGAAGGGGAAAAGGAACAATCTGCAATGACAACAATAACAAAAAACTGACACAAGATTTGGTTAACTTCAGACATTTACCTTCAACGTGTATTTTCTTTATATTTTTATTTATAATGATGAAACAGAAAGCTTGATAGTTTTTAGCCAAAGGAAGAGCTCACTGTAGAAGTCTTGTTTATCTTTATGGTATCCTGAAAAAGAAGACATACTGGTACTCTTAAGATATAGCTGATAGGACAAATCATGAAGGTGGCCTTATGCCAGACATTCCATCTTCAAACTAGGCATGCATTTACATCTCAGTTATATACTGCAGAAGAGAGTTTCATGTGTAGACACCTACTCAGCAATCTACTCAACATTAACCCTTTTCACAGGGTGGAAGGATGGTATTTATTCTATACTTACTCCCTTATCTGTTCAACAAAGATTTATGAAGTGTCTGTCATGAACAATATGAACTGTTATTGGAGATAGTCAAATTGAGAAGACAAACATGAAACTAATAAACAATCATACAATTTGATAAGATCTAAAAGAATTTATGGGTTCTTTTATTCAGAAAATAAAGTACCTAAGAGAGAACAAACTCTGTCTGGAAGAATGGGGAGAATTTAGGGAAGTATTTATAAAAAAGGGGAGAGATAAGATGTATAAAACATTAGCAATATTTCCCTAGACAGAAGTTAAATTTGCATCATTGAATGCTTTGCTGCTATTTTTATAAGACCACCTACTTTATCCACATGTCAGATATTAGTTAAAAAAAGATGGGCTGTAAATACCCTTTGGTATTTTTGCCAGTTACCATAGAATGCATCACCATGTCTGAACATTATCATTGCCAGGATACAGTATCCATACCACTTTACCCTAGCTTTGGTGTTAGACTTAATGTTGCCTATGGAGACTCTATCCTGGCTTGTTGTTCTCTCTGAATTCTTTTGATTCTCTAAACACATAGCCCCTGCCATTAATTATTTGGCTAGTATGAAATCAGACCACCTCTGGTCCCTCTGAGAAGAGAGTGAGTCACTGCACAGATAAAGAGTATATGCAAAGGTACTGCAAAGTGATGAATTGTTGGTGTTTCCTGAAATGCAGTATCTTTTGTCTGGAGCATGGCATATGTGTAAGTCAGATGAAACTGGAGACGTAAATTTAGTTCTTCTCTACCATCTACAGATTTACTTTTTTTATATATGTATGTGTATGGTAGAGATCCATTGAACAACTTAAGTAAAGGAGCAAATGGATTAGGCTTGTATGTTAGAAAGGTGGAGCAATGGATAAATAGTGTAGAAGAGAGGTTCCTGATATAAAGCAGTAAAAGTGACAATGGAAAAGAGTGGGTAGGTTTCAGGAGTTATTTTGGAAGCAGTGTCTCAGGACTTGATTTCTTTTCTTTCTTATTCATTGATCCCTTTTCTTCTGTGATAGTGAAGGGTAGAAGATGATTGCCAGATTTTTAACTTGTGGTGAAGAATGGCCATGCTCTAATTCTACACCTGTATACCCTCCTATTTGTCACCTTACTACAATATAATATCTCTATTTACTTGTCCACCTTCCCCAACAGGCTGTCAGCAACTTGATCCCAAAGACATTTTTATTATCTCATTCAACTTTTGTAAGTCTATAAGAGTTCTTCACACACAACATAATCTTAATAAAGATTTGCTGCATAAGTAAAGAGAGAACAGCTCTTAGCATGGTAGTAAGTGGAGATTGTAGAATCTGATAGAGAGATTTGGGAGTTACTGGAATAGTCATTATTTACAGTTGGTATTGGCTAGAGGTACACGTCTATAAAGAGACTATAAAAACATAGCTGGTGATTATTGGCATTGAGGCATGCACCATATTAAGGGCTTTACACGTGCACTATCTAATTTAATCACCTAGCAACTTAATGAGCAGTTGTTCTTACTGATGACATTTTAAAGCTGAGTACCAAAGATTCCTTCTCAGGAATCCTGAGAAGCAACAGATTTTCTGAGGTGGGTGTAGGAAGGATTAGTGAATGTAACAGAAATGGAATGGGCAGAGCTAGGAAGAGAATCTCTGGACAGAAGAAGAGGACCAAAGACAGAGTCCTAAGGTACAACAACATTTGTGGGAGTGGGTAAGGAGAGACGTCTAGCAGAGGACTTATATTAAGTGATCAGAAATTCAGAAGGAGAACTGAATTCAGAAAATGGGAAAGGAGTTTTGAGAAGAAAAGGATGCTTGAAGTAAATGCCTCAGACTGTGAAAGGTCAAGTTATGTGAGGATGAAAGAAGCCTTAAGTTGGTTCTGTGCACTTTTAGCTATATGGTGGGGTGAAAACTGAGGAGGAAGGGTGAGGAATGAATTGAATTGTAAGGAGAGGGAGTGGAATAGTTAGTTGCTGCCTAAAGGGCGGCAGCACTGAGGAAATCAGTGTTGAGAAGAACATACATAGGTCCCTACCAGAAGAAAAAGAGATTCTAAAAGATTCTTTTTTCTTAAAATAGAAAAGAAATGTATCATTTTGTTTATACGTAAAGGCTCAGGAGAAGGAACACCTGAAGGTGCAGAGGAAGGGGATTTGATAGAATAATATCTTGGAGGATGATGGAGGAGATAAGTAGAAGTATAGAAAGGGCTGAACAAAGGGCATCCCTCTGCCCACCCCCCTTGCTTCCAGGGTTCAGAAGCACGCTTGAAACACTGGGTAGTATGAGCGAGAGGAAATGTGAAGAGAGACCTAAAGGACTGGGCAGGTTAGACAGAGAAAGCTTTTTGTGCTTTTCCTAGTGTAGAACTAGGGCAGACTAAAGTTTTATATATTTTTTCATAAAGAAAAATAAATAAATGTAGTTCATCTGCATAATATGGCTTTGTACTAAAATGAGCCTCACTATGGTGCCTTCTTCAAAATTACCAGATAGAGGCATAAAGTGTTACAGAAAGTAGTTTCACTTAATTTACTGTATTTCATTTGTTTAACATGGCGTTTGCAATTGATGTTCTTTTGGTATGATAACTACCTACAAATTACCGTGCTTTCTTCCTCAGATATTCATCCTCCTTGAAAAGAAAAGGATTTACAGATTATATTAGACTTTTATTTTTTAAAATGTATATTTGTGAATAGAAAACGTACAAATCTATGTATTTCCTAGCTACATTTATCCAATCATATATTAATAATTGAGTCCAATTAAACAGTTTTAAACAACTGCAACAAAAATAAAGCAAGTGGAGGCAAAAGTTATAATGGGTAAATACCGCATGAAATTCAATAGAAACTAAAACATTTTAGATTGTTGTATGCTATAAAGAGTTTATGCTAACTTTTTTTTCCTGGGGAGATTTTGTTTAAAGTAAGACTACTTAATAGCATATTTTGATGATATTTGAGAAGAAATTCAATCCCAAAACATAATTGCAACATGGAGGATGAGGAGGAAAATCTACATTTTTTCCCTTAAAAAATGTTGATTTTTCTAGAATCTCATTCAGTGCTAAAAGTATGATGTTGTATATGGCATGCCAGTAGAGGTTGTCTACATATTTACCAGTTAAACTCTAGTTTTTAATTGTTACTCAGTCTCTCATGACTAGAATGTCAAATCAAGATATATTTGAAGAAATAAAAGGTAGTATCAGTATTTTCTGTACCAATAAGTATATATTTCATAAGGAACTAATTCCTTCTAGTGATAATTTATTATGGGAAAAGAAGGGATATTTAAACATGACTCTGATCTTATCTGCTTTCAATTTGGTAAACAAACAAACAAACAAACAAAAAACAGTATCATGTTCTGTTTTCTACCTGGGGGTTTCTAGGATACCCTGTCATTAGGAGTAGGTCCTCCTCAAAAGGAGATCTTAAGACCCAGATCAGATTTTAATAGAAGGAGGATGACTAAATGTGTGTTTGTTCAATATTATGTCCTAAACATCAAAGATCCACTGACTAAACTATCTTACTCTTGGATAGGCCTTGCTTCCCTTTTTAAGTATAAATATCTCTTGAGGAGTAACAATAAGTGACTGTTTTCTTTTAGAAATAAATTTTTCAGAAATAAATCTTCATTCGATAGAGTGGGAAACAAGATGCTAGTTAGGGATAAGAAAGCGTTTCCTAAAGAGTGGGCCAAAAATCGCTGGAAAGTGGAGCTAGGTTTTATCACTAAAACCTTTGCTTGCTTCTTCATTTTGCATGTGGCCAAAGCAGTCTTGTCTTGAGAAGCCCTTTGACACAGGGCGTTTTCATGTGGAAGCACTGTAAATGGACTTTCCAGGAGGCACATCAAAGGGTTTTATTTCTGTTAGAGTCTATTTTTCAGCTAAATTCATTCAAATAGAATTTCTTGGCCTGCTCATGTAAGTAGCATGTCTGGCCTGCCAAATGTCATAAATATATGACAATTTATTTCTCTTCTCTCAAACTTGTGGAAAGTTCCTGAAGGCCAAATTCTCCCCTTGCATTGTGGAAGGGCACCATTTGATCTTATGAATGCAATTCTCACATATACTAAATATAGTAGGGATATTCAGGAAGTACCTAATTTAGTTGCTTCCCTAGATCTCTAGGCTTAAAGAAATTGGGTTGGTAAAGGTGAAATTTCCACTACAATGTTTCTTGGTGTAATAGTCTCAAAATAATGCAAGAATGGGGAGTTCCTGTCATGGCTCAGTGGAAATGAATCTGACTGCCCCATGCCAAACAGGATTTTATTTAATTATGCAACATTTCTGAGTGGGAAAGGCCAATATTACTGCCTTCTTACAGATGAGGGTTCTGTGGGTCAGAGATGGTGAGTGATTGGCTCAAGACCTCACAGCCAGCCTGTGACAAAATTAAGACCCAGTTTCAGTCTCTGACTCTAAATATAGTGCTCCCACCATCAAAAGCAAACAAAGCATCCTCTCCAAGTTCTGCATTTTACAGCAGCAGAAATGTGACATGGAGAACGAAAAACACAACAGGATGATTCTTCACAGCCAAAAAAAGGAAATGGCTTTAGAAATTCCCAAGGAACAAAAAATTTTGAGCTAGTTAAATGCATAGAAAGTTCCATGACTATTTTTTAAGTTATAATTCTTTCTATGAAAAGTCAGCATGATGAATGTAAGCCACACTCCCTGAGATAGACGCACACTATATAAGTCCTTCTGAAATCAGTGTGTCAACTGTGTTCTGCTGTGCAGATCTACAAAATCTCACTCTGAGACACTTGACTCTGATATACGTGTTGGAAATATGTGCAGACCTGACTTGCAAAGTTGTTGTCTGGGGAGAAAAACATCCTGTGCATCTAGTATTGTCATCCAAAATGTCAAGGCTATTGCATCTTTTGTGTAGGAATTTGCTTTCTTCCACTCTTTTGTGTGTGTGTGTGTGTGTTGGCGGGGGTGCATTACTAAGGTTGCTAGAAAATAGGTTGCATGGTGTCTGGAAACATAAAGAGAATATATTTATAACTCTTTTCACTAATGTATCCTGTGAACCCTAGAAAAATTCTGATGGAAACTATGAAGGTAGTTTTAAGTGCAGGATTTGATTGAATAAGATGGTCTACTCTGTCAGAGAGAATTAATGCATGCACATTTTCCTGACTACGTGCATGTTTGAGGATACAGACTGTGGATTCACACTGCCAAGGTGAACACTGGCCATGCCCCTTGTTAGCTGTGTATCCTTGGGCAAGACACTCAACCACTCTGTGTCTCAGGTTTCTCGCCTTATTAATGACCCAATCCTCACTGTGTAACATAGTAGCATAATAACACAATCCTTTTTGTGTTGTTATGAGGATTAAAGTGGTTCATAAATATAAAGTATTTGAAACATTTTATGGCATATGTAAAAAAGTGTTTGATAAAAAGTAATTTAAATAATTTAAAAATTAATTACATTATCCTCACATATTCACTGTTGCTACTTACTGAAAATTACAGAGTTATAGAATGTAAAGTAAGGAGAAACCACTTTGGTCTTTAAAGAAAGATGAGGAATTAAGTAGTCTCTTCTCTTTCTTCTGATGACACAATTCCATCTTCAATTATCTTTTACTAGGAAGTTTCTTCTGGTGCCTCAATTTCCTTGTCAGGAAGTTTTAGTTTTAATGAGAAATAAAGTAATATGCTAGGACTGTTTATAAGCAATTAATCTGTGGTAATAAAGTATTCCATTTAAAGTTTGCTTCTGTTTGCACAGTATTAGAAAAAACCCAACCAAAATTCTAAGTTTAGCTTTTGATTAAGTAAGCAGTATGCTATGTTTTGAATTTGGTTACCTTTTGATGAGGCTACTGTGTAGTAAATGACATTAATCAGTTTGGTGGAAGTTTCTCTGAAACACTTTTTGTCACTAGGCAGAAAGACAAAGCTACAGGGATGTCTTCACTCCTGTTTTGGGCCACCTCTTTGTGAGTTTATCTTGAGGAAATAATTAAAGAAGAACATGGAGTATAGATGAAAGACTTCAAACTCTAATATTATATGACTATATTATTTTTCTTTCCCAAGATTGTGCTTTCTCTTTTTTATTCACTCATATGGCAGCTTGAACATAGAAAAAGATATATACTATAGAGATGCTACCATTAAGACAAATAATTTTTTTTCCTTTCTTTTAAAAAAGTACTGACCTTTTAATGTATTAATCACTGTTTAAAGACAGTAAGCTCTCAACTGAAATTTACTTTTCTTACATATTTTTGTTGTAATATTTGCTGTAATAATTCACATTATAAATAAGATTAATGTCTATGAGGCACTTGTTTTAATCAGTTTATCTTAAAGTATCTCATTGTATTTCATATTACAGCTGGAATCAAGCTCACATTAGTCTTATAAAATTAGCAAGATATTTCCCTCTTACATTCTATTTGACATATTCTTTTAATTTTTAAAATGCTTAAGAATTGTTTTATTCTATTACTGCTTTTTAAACTTTCGTTTGCATTCTATCACTATGTTAATGGCGTGTTTGCGTAAATCATGTTCAAAGAATTAAAATGCCTTATATTGCCAGTATTTTGAATAAATAAGAATGGAATTTAAGTATATAATGTATTATGTAAATGCATTTCATGATTGTATTATTAGTAAGTAATAAAAATCATGAAATCTGCATTAACTTTGAATTTGGTTCATTGTGAAGGAAGTAGGATAAAATTTAGTTATCATTTTATGGTCTATGCATAATTATCACCAGCAGTTGTTGCTGAGGGAGCCTCTTCAAGGGTGATGACAGAGGGAGATGGATGAGAACCATCTAAAGGGAATAGTCAGAAAATTGAGCAGAAACAATAAAATTTATATAAAATAGTTGAGAGTCTATTAAAGAATTGTTTATATGGTACCAAAACTACCAGAAAATGTAGTGAAAATTCAATCAGAACAAACACCTGGTATCATCAACTTGCCAAAATACTCTCCTTCTTGTATTTGCTCATTGCTGTGCTACAAACTGTACATAGTCATACATTCATTATCTCATTACCTCAGTAAATGCTGAATCCCAGCCTTTGTTCAGGAAATGTAAAGGAGATTATTCAGCCAATTACCACATAATTCAAAAAAATTTCATGGATGGGTAATGCTTAGTTAAGAAAGAAGCTATTCAATCCATTTAAGTATTTTCATAATTAAAATTATATTAATTTAGACCTCTAAATAAAATGCCCCATATTTGATTTTATATATGCACATAAATGCATATATATGCATAAATTATGTATTTATATTGTTATTAATTTTACACAGTCACAATCTAGGTTGTGCCAAAAATGTAATGTGCTTATTTCTTTAAATCCAGCTAAACTCATGGGCTTTCATTTCAGCTTCATTGTAGGGCACTTATTCTAGCCATTTTAAGGTAACCCAGTCACATCCAATTTTATAAAATATATTTTTAAATATAATTTTTAGAATAGTTTTAGATGTACAGCAAAATTTAGCATAGGATATGGAGATTCTCCTACGCCCCCTGCCTCCACACATGCACAGTCTCCCCATTGTCAGCAACCCCACCGTAGTGGTGTACTGCTAGAATTCATGAACCTGCATTGACATATCATTACCACTTCACGGCCATAGTTTTCATTAGAATTCAGCTCATGGTGTGGTATATTCTGTGGATTTGGACAAATGTCCAATGACATAAATCAACCATTATAGTACCATTCAGAGTAGTTTCACTGCCCTAAAAATCCTATGTTGTGTGTATTCATCCTTTCATCTTCTTACCCCCTGCACCTACTCATCTTTTTACTATCTTGATAATTTTGCCTTTCTCAGAATGTCATATAGTTGGAATCATACGGTATATAGCCTTTTTCAGATTGGCTTCTTTCATTTAATGACATACATTTAGGAGTTGTCCTGTGGTGCAGTGGGTTAAGGAAGTGGCGTTGTCACTGCAGTGGCTTGGATCCCTGTTGTGGTGCGGGTTCAATCCCTTGCCCTGGCCTGGTGGGCACAACCAAACATACAAAAAAATGTGTATATATATACTTTTAAGTTTTCTCCATGGCTTTTCATGGCTTGGTATCTCATTTCTTTTAGTACTAAATACTCCATTGTCTGAATGAACCATAGTTTATTTATATATCCACCTACTTGGTTGCTTCCAAGTTTTTGTAATTGCGACTAAAGTTGCTGTAAACATTGTGTGCAGATTTTGGTGTGGATGTAAATTTTCAGCTCTTTTGGGTAAATATCAAGAAACATGATTGCTAGATCTCATGGTAAGAGCAGGTTTAGCTTTGTAAGAAACTGCCAAATAGTCTTCCAAAGTGGCTGTAGCATTTTGCAGTCCCACCAGCAATGAATGAGTTTCTATTGCTTCAAAATATCCTTGCCAGCATTTGATGCTTTCAGTGTTCTGGATTTTGGCTCTTCTAATAGATGTACAGTGGCATCTCATAGTTGTTTTAATTTGTATTTCCCTGATGACATTTTATGTAGAGCATCTTTTACCTATGCTTATTTGCCATATGTATGTGTATCTTCTTTGGTTAAATATCTGCTAAGGTCTTTGGCCCATCACAACCAATTTTATTTTTATTTTATTTTATTATTATTGTTATTATTTTGTCTTTTTGCCATTTCTTGGGCTGCTCCCGCGGCATATGGAGGTTCCCAGGCTAGGGGTCTAATCGGAGCTGTAGCCACCGGTCTACGCCACAGCCACAGCAACACGGGATCCGAGCCGCGTCTGCAACCTACACCACAGCTCACGGCAACGCCGGATCCTTAACCCACTGAGCAATGCCAGAGATCAGACCCACAACCTCATGGTTCCTAGTCAGATTCGTTAACCACTGAGCCACCACGGGAACTCCAATCACAACCAATTTTAAACAGTCATTTTGGGCTAAATAATCTCTCAATTCAGAATTACCCCCATTTCAACCTCTTCATGCATTCCTTTTTCCATGGTAGCAACTGCATTTGCTGACTTCTCTATATTCTTGGTAGTGGGGATGGGACGTGAGGTATACCTCTGGTCTATAAAGGCTTTAGGTCTTTATTGGTCTCTGCTGAGGTGTAACTTGTCCCTTATGTTTTTAGGTATAACCTTTGTATCCCAACTGCACCTTCCACCTTGGTCTCCAGTAGTTAGCTACAGGAACTTTACCTTCTTCTCTGAGACGGAGAGGTCATTTACTAACCTTCTTCTACTCAAGAGACTCAGTTATTTCCCTGTACCCATGGTGGGGTGGAAAGGATCCTCTATGTTTTCTGCTTTCAGGACCCTAGACACATGCATCAACCCCTGGGGATTCCCATTGGCTCTCTGGTTTTCCTGAAAGGTTTGTTATCAATCTCAGTTAAACTTGGGAAAGCAAAGCACCTGTCCTTCTGTTCAGGGGTTGCTCCCTCTGAAGTGTTCTATCACAATGTCTATTATCCTGATATCTCCTTCCAAGGATTTATTCAGGCCCAGAGACTTACTGGGAAATTCTCAGCATCTGAACCTCAGTGAAATTTACTCTGTTATTTCTCTCTCTCTCTCTCTCTCTTTTTTTTTTCTTTTTGTCTTTTTAGGGCCATACCCATGGCATATGGAAGTTCCCAGGCCCAGGGTTGAATCAGAGCTATAGCTGCTGGCCTACACCACAGCTACAGCGATGTGGGATCCGAGCCACATCTGCAACCTATACCACAGCTCATGGCAATGCTGAATCCTTAAGCCACTGAGCAAGGCCAAGGATCAAACACGTGTCCTTATGGATATGAGTTGGGTTCATTACCACTGAGCCACAATGGGAACTCCTGTTATTTCTTTTTTTATAGTAGTCCCCCGTTCATCTTCTTTTTTTCCTCCCTGTAAGGGGAAATTATCATGATTCCTCAGTACTTTGTTCTATGGCATTATCTTTATATTCTGGTTCCTCTGTGATTTTGCTCTTGATATTTAAAGCCAAGTCATTGGAATTCATAAGAATATTTTATTCTTATTCATTTATGGTAACTCTGGCATTCAAAAGCCATGGTGTCAAGATTGTTATCTTGGCTATATGCCAAAATGTACTAACAATTTCAAAATCCAAAAATTTGTCTTTATTTTCTTTCAATATCATTCGTATCTGTATAATGGTGTAAAGTCTCTGCTGTTAAGTGGCAAAGAGAGGTGAAGATAAATGAATTAAAAATATGGTTTAAATCACAAACCCTACTCTATCTATTTATAACTTATCATGTATTGCACTTGAATGGATACCAGTTATTTTGCTACCTAGAATACCTTCCCTCCTCCAAGAACTATTTCTTTCTCCACTCAAACCATATGGCTTCAGATTGAGCTTCCATTTTCTTACAATACTCTACTCACTGACCATATTTGATTGGTCTGATGGGGTAAGGTCTTACTTGTTCAGGACTAATCAGAAGTTTTATAGGAATTTTTTTAGAGAGAAAATATGGTAGACATTTGGAGATGTGAGGGTTCTGTCTAAGAAACCATCTGTGAGGGAGAGAAGAAAGCCAGTATACAATCCAGGTAAAGATAAGTGAAGGAGAGCGCTGTGAAGGCACAATTGTAAATTAAGATTAACTGAATATCTAATCCTTCGTTTTCTAAAGTTCTTTGAATATGGGTCCAGGGTGGACATTGCTGCTGATTTTCAAAGCTTGGACTTTTGCGACCTTGAACAAGTTAAACTTTCTAAGCCACACTTACCTATTCTGTGAAATATGGCCAACAGTGCCAACATAAATGGCTTAAACATACACAACTGACATTCTATAACTTGTCATCAGATGGACTTTATAATAAAACTAGTCTAAACCTTAATTTGGTCTCTTTGTTTCCTCATAGACGACTTTAAAAGATGATTTTCTATATCATAATGGTTTTAGTGACTAATACTTCCTGGTTGCAAGGAGTAGAAAACATAGATGAAATTGATGTATTATTTAATCAGAGAAGTGTAGGCTTAGCCAACTTTAGTTTCAATATTTAAATATATCTTATCTCTACAGAAACATACTGAAATAGGCAGTGCTTGCACAAAATCAATGACTAATAATTGCAAATTGCCAACTTAAGTTTTTTTGCAGTATAAGATTTTGTCTTTTTTAATATTACAGGAAAAGAAGTTACAAGTGACATAATTCATTTCTATAACATTGATTCGAAAGAAATACAATTCTCTTCTAAGTCCTCTCATATCCCTCATACCCTTCAAGTATAACCTTGATTTGGTGAAAAGCACAAAAGTATGTGAGTTACATTTATAATAGTTCTGCAGAAATACTAATGACTTTTAACTTCATCAGCTTGTCATCACAAAATTGCCTTGACAAAAATTGAGTAGATGTTATCTTTTTCTGAGAGTAAATGGAGAAAATGCAGCCTGTGAGAAATGAAGGCTGTTTCTTCATGGTGTTTGTGGTCATTTAGCATTGCTAGGCTAGGCCTTTATAGACAGTGCTTTGCGTGTGACTAAAACACACCCATGTAGACAGAGGCTAATAAGGACTTTGATTGGTTACCCTATCAGACTGTACTTTTGCTTTTAAACTGTGGGAGGCAGAATTTCATGGCAAGAAGAACCTCAGTCTGTTCATCACCCATATTTTTACGGCCAGTTGTTCTTTAAGAGATTGGATTTGGGGGGTTCCAATTATAGTAATAATTTCACGTTCACTATAGAAAATTTGTATTAAACGGAAAAAAATAAAAATAAAAAACCACACCTTTCACTCCACCACTTAGAAGTAATTGCAGTTAGTATATTTTCCATATCTGGTTTGGCATCTGTGAGATCTTTCTCTGTAAACAGTTTTATCTTCTGTCATTTTCACCTACTGGGTTGGGATAAGCATTTCCTTCTCATCATTGAGAAACTTTTGGAAGTGTATTATTTATAAGGCTGAATAATATTTGCTGTAATATAATGTATTTCATCCTTGCCTTATTGTTTATCTATCTATCTATCTATCTATCTATCTATCTATCTATCTATCTATATAAGTTTCTATAATTACGTATAATGCTACAATGAATACCTTTTTCCTTCCACATGAGAAGAGCATAATGAAACCAAGGAGTGCTTTGGGAGAACAAATACTTTTCCCATTTTGCTCTAACATGTGTTGAGGTCCTCATTTCTTGTAGGGCTCATCATGTGTTAAAATAGTTAGTGCACTTTTGTTAGTGCACTTTTGTTATAGGTACTCTGATATGAAAGACCAGAGAATGGGATATAGCTGTCTCTTGTAGCTTCATACCTTATTCTAAAAGAAACTTCAATTTCTTTAATCCATTGCTTGGTTGGGATCTCTCCCATTAAAGACTTCAGTGTTCTACTTGTGTACATGTCATTGCACAGCCCTCTGACATTCACCAGATTGTTTTCCTTGATTTATGCCATGTTAGGCACCCAGTAGAAAGCAATATAGCACGAGAGCTGTGGTGTTGATGATTATGCTTATATTTTACATAATCTATGTCTAAATAAAAAAGATCTTAGAAAAATTATGATTGGAAGTGATGGTGTGGACTAGTAACACTAAGGTTAGAGTGGAGATGTAGTTTAACTGCATTGTATTTTAATCACATCATGGCTATTAGCTCCTCTCTGGTTCCTTCAGTATTTTTTGTTAGGATTTGGGGATATTGTGAATGCACTAAAAATTACACACCCCAACTCCTACATTGTTTTAAATATTATCATCACTTTTCCTGAGTCTAACAGCTACATGGTTGATTTAGTAAAATAGTGACTGAGAAAAGTAAGATGAGGGAGTTTCCATTGTGGCTTAGTGTGTTAAAAACCCATGAGGATGCGGGTTCAATCCCTGGCCTCACTCAGGATCTGGCATTGCCTGCAAGTTGTGGCTAGGTCACAGATGAGGCTCTCTGATCTGGTGTTGCTGTGGCATAGGCCTGCAGCTGTAGCTGTGACTCAACCCCTAGCCTGGGAACTTCCATATGCCACAGATGTGGGCACCCTCACACCAAAAAAAAAGAAAAAAAAAGAAAAGAAAAAAAAAGTAGGATGAGTGGAGGGACTTTCATACTAACATTTGTTTAAGATGTAAAACCACTGAAACTCATTCATATTCTCTCTCCTCTCATCGTCTCTTATCACTAAATGAACCTTGAATTACGTTCTGAAGAAAACCTTAGTTTGCCTGAGTGAGATTGGTCAGGCAACTCAAATTTCATAGGAGAATAGGAAGAGAGGCTTAACTCACACTGCATTTACCTGGCAGCCTAAAATAGCTGCATGGTAGGTACTCTGGGTACTTAACAGGGAGTATAATGCCAAATTCCCAACCTCTCAATATTTTTAAAAGCTTGGCAGAGAAAAGCAGTGCTTTTGGAGGACTGCCTGAGAGAAAAGCAGTAAATTCATTTCTGTAAATCAGTGATTTTCAATGGAATGTGGGGAGGTAGGGGAAGTGGGGAGGGGGAAACAGCGGAGGCTTGATGTTCTCTTCATAAGGGGCTCCAGTTCCTGAGGTGAGGACCAGGTTTTGAAGTTCACTTTTCCTGACATCCAGGCTCCTCTCAGATATTGATGTAGATAAAATTTGAGAACCTCTTCTCCAGTGATGCTAAAGTGGAGGTGACACACTAGAGATTCTTGGTCAAATCCAGCTGGTAGGCAGATTCTTTCTGTCTAGTATATACAGTGTACATACACACTCACAATTTAACAGGGGATACAGAATTTTTCATAAAATCTGGATTTCTCTGGACACAGTAAAAAATCAGGCAGTGCTTGACATGGCAACAAACGCCTGGAATTGAGAAAGCATTCCTTCTTTAAACCCTGTCCAAAAACAAACACAAACAAAAAAATGGGGTTCCCATTGTGGCTCAGTGGTAACGAATCCGACTAGGAACCATGAGGTTGCAGGTTCCATCCCGGCCTCCCTCAGTGGGTTACTTGAGCTGTGGTGTAGGTTGCAGAGGAGGCTCAGATCCTGCATTGCTGTGGCTGTGGTGTAGGCTGGCGGCTACAGCTCTGATTCGACCCCTAGCCTGGGAACTCCATATGCTGCGGAAGCGGCCCAAGAAATGGCAAAAAGACAAAACAAACAAACAAAAAACAAAAACCCTTTCCTTATTTCTCTCTCTTTCTTTTTTTTTTTTTTTTTTTTTTTTGCTTACCTCTGGCTTATATCGCTGACTCAAGTTACCTATCTGGTCCCTGAAGACGCTAGAGTTTACATCCTTTGAGTAACAACCTAGATTAAAGCAAAAGAACAGAGAACTGGATAACTGGCCTGTGAATTTCTAGAAGTGATTTTTTGGATTTGTGTTTTAGCCTAATGCCATAGGCCTTGTGACATAAGGCAATGACCCTATAGAACTCATCCCAGAGTTTACTTTAAGAATATTTGTTTGTTATTTGGGGAATTTATAAATATAGTGATTAAAAAGATGGACTCTGGAGCCAGACTGACTGGAATCCAATTCCAGCTCCTGCATTTCCCATCTGAAAACCTTTGGCCTGGCATTTGATCTTGTTTTGATTCAATTTCCTCTTCTGTAAAAGGTAGATAGCACACTTCTTTAGGATTTCTGCTAAGATTAAATATATTAATTTATGTAAAATGTTTAGGACATTGCTTAGCATAGACAAATATTTGATACGATACTATTACTGTTATTACCTCATGTTCCAGAATTAGAAATAGTTGTACTTGTTATTATGTTTTTCTATTTTATAGAAAATATGAAACTTATTTTTTTTACTTTTAAAAAAAATTGAACTGTATTGATTTACAATGTTAATTTCAGGTGTACAGCAAAATTATATATATGCATATATATATAAGAATCTGAAACCTAATTTTTTTGGCATTTTAGGGCCACAGCCATGGCATATGGAGGTTTCCAGGCTAGGGGTCGAATCAGAGCTCTAGCTGCTGGCCTATGCCACAGCCACAGCGATGTGAGATCCAAACCAAGTCTTTGATCTATACCATAGCTCACGGCAACACCAGATCCTTAACCCACTGAGCGAGGCCAAGGATCGAACCTGTGTCCTCATGGATGCTAGTCAGATTCATTTCTGCTGACCCACAACAGGAATTCCTGAAACCTATTATGACTCATATTTTCATCTTCCTCTTGGCTGCTAGAAAGTTTTATGTCAAATTTGTTGCATTGATTTAGTAAATGTATTGCATACATTTTTTTTTGTCCTGCCTCCACATTCTTTTCTTACTCTTCATTTTCCTATGTTTATTTCTTAATTGTTCTTGATTATTCTTATTTTGCTGCATTATGTGCACCTTTACAAGTCATTTCAATTCCCCTTTGAAACAATACAGACCCTAAAAATAAACTGAGAGCAAACAAACGTATGTGAGCTATCTTACATGGACAAGTATGAGCAGTAAAATGAATTATTTTCCAGTGTGAATTTCCTGTGACGTTTGCTTTTCTACTGACATTCCAAGCTTCCATTTATTTTCAGCTCTGACTTTTAGCTTTAGGGACTCACTGATCCAGTCATCTTCAATAGCAGTACTCCAACAAGTTTCTGCAGTCACGTTATTTCCCAGATGTCTTCAAGTATATTGCATTGCTGCAAATTGATTTTTAGCTTGTCTTTAAACATAACATCCTTGTGTCCTATGCCCATTTAGCCTTTTTTAGGTCACCAAAGGAAATTGTTTATATATTTAAAATTGCTATGTGAGATGATACTAAAAAGCAACCGCATACTCTATGTGTCTCATGAAAAATAGACAATTTCTCCAATATAAATTAACCTATTTGGAAGTGGTGAGCTTCCTAAAGTTTATTCCCAAGAGACTTAATAGAGTGCTTGGGGAATATTATTAGAATCATTTAATATCATGAGTATAAGAAAATTTTATAATCAACCACTCGAGAGTTTAGTGGAATGAAAGGGCTTTATTTCTTTCCCTTTTAATTTAGTGGTGAGTAAATGAGACAACTTTTAAGATGTTTAAGCCATTTTTTTTTATGGCCACACTGAGGCATATGGAAGTTCTCAGGCCAGGGATCAAATCTGAGCTGCAGCTGAGACCTACACCACAGCTGTGGCAACATGGGATCCTTAGCTTGCTGCGCCAGGCTGAGGATCGAACCTGAGCTGCTGCAGAAACAACACCAGATCCTTAACCTGTTGCACCACAGTGGGAACTCCTATAAGCCATTTTAAATCAGGTAAAAAGAAAGCACTTTACTGGGGTTTGATGTGGTAAATTGGTTACCATACTGAAGGACGGGTAGGAGAAGTAAAAGGGAATCTGTCCTCACCGCCAACATTGCTAGAACTCTTGTTTTGAGTGGGGCCCCAGGAGCCCCCGCTCTCACTAACACTGCTACTGTGTTCTTTCCTTTTCTCCTAATCTTATGCAAGTGCTTCCTATTCTCAGAACTTACCTGGAAGACAGCTGGCAAGGAGTTCTGGGAAGTGCAGTTTTAGGCTTTTAGTGATGGTAGTTCAGGGGAGAGTACAGAAGAACATATTTTCCTGCATATAGTTCTATCCTCAGCCTTTTTATTACTCTGGGTCACTTTGTTCATCTTTCTTTCATGTGATATATGCATCTTAAATATTCTAATTTTAAAACATTTTGAACTTTATAAAAATCTTTCTTCTTTTTTTTTTTTTTTGTCTTTTTAGGGCTGCACTCATGGCATATGGAAGTTCCCAGGCTAGGGATCTCATTGGAGCCATAGCCGCTGGCCTATGCCACAGGCCTACGCCACAGGCATAGCAATACCAGATCTGAGCCACATCTACCACCTACACCACAGCTCTCAGCAACGCCAGATCCTTAACCCACTGAGCGAGGCCAGGGAACGAACCTGCAACCTCATGGTTCCTAGTCAGATTCGTTTCCGCTGCACCATGATGGGAACTCCATTTTATGAAAATATTTCTAACTCTGGAACAATGTCAGTTATGTCAAAAACACTTACAAGGAGTCACTTATAGTGTCTAGCTAAAAATATTTTAGGTTATTTTATTGCCAGCTACCTGTTTTTTGCCAATCTTTCGGTTATTTTTTGATAAAGGAAATACTTAATACAGCTCTCTTTTATTTTAGCTATTTGAATTCCAGGTTTCTTTATAGGGGTCAAAATAAGTTAATTCTTATATCTGAAATTTTCTTGGCCCTATTTATTTGGATTTGATTTTCATTTTGTTTTCCTGATTTTCACAAACATGCATTTGTTTTTAACTGTCCTGTGTCGAAATATGGTTTTAAGCATTTGGCTGCAACATAAAAAACTATGGCTGATCAGCTTTCATCTTGGCTGCCAAAACATTCAGATGAATTAGGCATTCTTAAAATGCATCATAAAATGCATCCAGGAAGACTAAGGCACTCAAGCAGCAGAGGCAGAATTGCTCAGAGCTGCACCAATATAAATGGGTTGGCAAGTCAACAGGATCTGAGTGGGAGGGCTCATCTCTTTCCTCTGCTCTTTGTCCCCAGAAGGGTTTCTTGTCATTTTGGCAATGGTTGACAGGACTCAGTAGAGCCCTGGAATGTGCTGTGACTTCTGTAAGTGTTTGTGACATAACTGACATAGTCCTGGAGGCTTTTGACAAGTTTGTCAACCTAATGAATGGGAAACTAAGCCTTAAAACCACAGTAAAGGTTGTATAAGTTGTTCAATAGAGGGTGCACAATCCAGGTAACCAAATAATGGTGTCAGAGCTATTCTGCTTGCTGCTTGCTGATGACACTTCAACAGACCAAAATAAAAAAATCATCTTTGACATAAGTATTCATCTTTGGGAGCATAATGTAGCATATGCCTTATAACAGAATTCCCTTTTAAAAATTATTTGTGACATTTATCTTCTCATTTGTTTATCATTTTCTTATATGTATGCTATTGCTGGATTGCTTAATGCTTTAGGCCTCTGATAAATTCTTACACTATCTGAAAGGTTTTAGGTTACTGTGGTGAATGTTTCCCAGAAAAATGCAACAGTGACTACTAAGTAACTTTGCTGGAGTGAGGGTTAACCAGAGTAATTGCAGTTACTTGGGATTTTGTGTTTCAGGGGCAGTGTTCTACATGGAAATCACCAGGGCCTCTGATACTCAAGTGTCACTCTATTTGAGCAGAATCATAATTAACAGTAGTATTCAAGCTAAATTTTGAGAGCTGGACATAAATTGTAATTGCATGCCTGCAAATTACTAAACAAAATAAAATTATATTCTACTTTTACTTTTCCACTTCAAAGGTATGCTGTTTGGTTTTACAGACTAGATCTACTTGAGTATCTGAATTGGACCAGAATTTTAATGTTTAAATTCCCATTTTTTTCTATGGTTTGGGGTCCCTGGCATTCCAGAAAATCTGTTATTCTATCTTTATACAAAGATTAGAATATCTCCAAATGCAGAGAGGTCTAAGTTTCTTATCTTGAAGCCAATGACATAACTGATATTTTTACTCAAGGGAGTATGAAGGCACAGAAAAGTATAGTCTAATAATCACTAAGTTTTCATGGGCTATAATGAAGTTATTAGTTTATCCTGCTTTTGTTGTTGTTGTTTTGCAGGGACTTCGATCTTGTACTGAATCTAATTAAAGATACTCACCCTCCTTTTTCCCATTTTCATTCACTGTTAAGAGCTGGAAGGTACATAAAAGATGGTTGCAAAAAAATCTTATTTTTCCCCATGGTTGGGTTTTGGGGTGATAAATAGGTAGTAGGTAATAAGATGATGGGGTAGTAAGAATATGAGGGTGAAGTTAAGCATATACAGCCCTGCACACTCCATTTCTTCTTAGATGAAAGGAATTTTGACTTCATTTCATATATTTAAGGTTCCTGTGACAGGTAATTATGCTACTAACCAGCCCCCTGCATTTCAGATGAGGAAACTTGCCCCCAGAGAAACTAAGTGGTTTGTTCAAGACCACACATCTACTTCATGGAAAACCAAATTCAGACTTAAGTTCTCCTGGATCCTAATGTAGTGATCCTTTTTTTCACTTTTTAAATTCAATAAATAGGTTTCTAGTAGGATTTCTGATAGCCTTGGAGAAAAAAAAAAAAAACTCTCTCATCCTTTAATGAAAGAACAGATGTACAAATAAGTATAACAGATGCACACACAGAGTGTCAACAAAGAAAGGTTGCTTCTTTCTTTTTAGAGTCATGAGAATTTTCATAAAGCTCCTATTTCTTTAAGATTTTTCCTTTATAATATTAGCAAAGGCATTTTAGAAACTTTCCAAAGAGTTGATTATGGAATTCTTACTCTATATTCATGTTTTCGTAAACATAGATTAGTAAAATATTTTAATTGAGAACACACAATACTTATTATCTAGAATTCCTTTTTTTTTTTTTTTTTGGTTTATAGGGCCACGCTCATGGCATATGGAGGTACTCAGGCTAGGGGTCCAATCAGAGCTGTAGCTGCTGGCCTATGCCACAGCCACAGCAATGCGGGATCCAAGCCGCATCTGCAAATTACACCACAGCTCATGGCAATGCCAGATCCTTAACCCACTAAGCAAGGCCAGGGATCAAACCTGCAACCTCATGGTTCCTAGTTGGATTCATTAACCACTGAGCCATGACGAGGACTCCAATATTTATTATCTAGAATTGCAAATGTGTCCCGTAAGTATCCTTCCAATATGTATTTTTTTCCTTTTTATTTGAATTATTTGAGTCACATATTGCTTGCACTTCAGCCTCAGAAGTATGCTTTGTCTGGTGGATGTTAACAATTGTTCTAAAAAATCATGATTATAATTATTTCATATAAGTGACCTTGAGGTCTGTGGCTTCAGGGATGGCTCAATAATGGCACAACGATCCAGGATCTCTTTCATTCTTCATTGTGTGTGCGTTTCTTTTTCTGGCACATTGTTGCGTAGTTGTGAGATGCTGCTCTGGCTCTGGCCTCAGGTATTCATGCAGCAGCATTCCCAGTAGAAAAGGAGGCAAAGAGAGACAACGATTTTTCAAATAGATCTGTGTTCATCTGCTAAGAATCCTTGATTATTTTAATATTGTATTTTGATTAAATAGACTAAATGTATTTTGGTTGCTATTAAATAGAGTCCATTAGATGTGGGTTGTCCAGCGTTGGTGCATGTGTGTATGATGTGACAGCTGTCTATCCATCACCTCCTATCCTGAATGTGATGTGAGAGGAGAGGAAAGGTTTGTTCACACAGTACCTGCTGAGGACAGTGGGCTGAAAAACTGTCAAGATGCTTTCCTTCAAAATATAACTTCTGGAGTTCCTGCTGTGGCCCAGTGGCTTGAGAACCTGACTGTAGTGGCCTGGGTCATCATGGGGTCATGGGTTGGATCCTAAGTCTGGCGCAGTGGGTTAAAAGATCTGGTGTTGCTGTGGCTACACAGTAGGTTGCAGCTGTGGCTAGGGTTAATACCCCACAGGTGTGGCCATTAAAAAATGTTTAAAATATACATGTATATAGATATATCTCTATCTATCTATCTATCTATCTATCTATCTATCTATCTATCTATCTATCTATCACTTCTATCTCTAAGGAAAAGGAGTCAGATAAACTGAATACTTATCCATAAATTTTTGCTCCCTCTCACTCACCTTAAGTAAATTCAGTATATCATTGAGTTCTGTTGAGGTTTTTGCCCGACTGTCTTTCTCTGCTTTCTTTGCCACAGATACAATGCTTCAAGCTGCCATAGTCTCTTGCTGGACCACTCTAGAAGCCTCCTAAATGGTCTTTCCACACACACTCCACCCCCACTCAAGTCTATTCACCACTCTGCAGTTAGAGTGATTAGCTAAAAATGGATCTCTTGTTACCACTCTGCTTAGGAAAGTTCAGCAGAAGCCATTGCTCTTAGGAAAAAATAGAAAACATTCTTAGTTGCCCCTGGTAAGACTGGGGCTGAATCACCCTTATCCCTCCAGCTCCATCTACAGGACATTTGTGTTCTGAACTCCTATACCAGTGGTCCTTCAGCTTCTCAGATGCTTTCACTCTTTGCTACCTGGGATCAGTTGTATGCACCACTCCCTCTATCTGCAATTTCCTTTGCACCTCCCATCTTCCTCCAGCATGCTGTGCTGTGAGTTTCTCAGTAAAACCTTCTCTGACTCTGACAGACTCTGATCTTTTAACACATCTCCTTAGTATCCTTTACACCACACTGTAATTTTACAATCATTTTGCCAATTGTGTGATTAATACCCATCTCTTTCGATTGGATAAGATGGTGAGCTTCATGGGGACTGGACTATATTTTTCTTTTTTTGTCTTTTTGCTATTTTCTTGGGCTGCTCTCGCGGCATATGGAGGTTCCCAGGCTAGGGGCCGAATCGGAGCTGTAGCTGCCAGCTTACGCCAGAGCCACAGCAACGCAGGATCCAAGCCGCGTCTGTGACCTACACCACAGTTCAAGGCAACCCTGGATCGTTAACCCACTGAGCAAGGGCAGGGATCGGACCCGCAACCTCATGGTTCCTAGTCGGATTCGTTAACCACTACGCCACGACGGGAACTCCTATCTATTTTTAAGATTCATCTTTGTGTTCAAAATGATTTATCATGACACTCAGTGCATAGTAAGTGCCTAAGATGTGTGAGTTGACTGGTTGTATCAAAAAGTGATTGTGTTATCTGATCTCTGCATCACTGAAATGTTCCAATTGCTGAGCTTAAGTAGTAGATGTGGCTGTAAGCAGTAATTCAAAATAAGTCATCTTGGGTCCTCTACATTAAAAATTTATTAGAAATTTTTTCTTTCATTGTTAGTTCCCTGGGAATTACTAATTAAATTATTATATTGAAAATTTAAAAATTCTTTCTGTCTTTTATATGCTGTGCATATGAATTCTTGTCAGAGAATTTCTAAATGCAAACATGAGCTTTTTCTTAATAAAGTCAGAATCTGTAAATGTATGATTTTTAAATTCAGAAGTCAAAATACTGTTGAAATGGTGAGAAATTTCTGACTTTGTATATATGGATTTGAGTTTGGAGAGATCCAGGTGTCACCTGGAGTAAAGTCTGTTTACTAACATGGTATTCAAAATAAATAATAAAACCAGTTAAGTGATATGGCCACAAAGTTTAGGTGATATCTTCCCCGCCATTCCTTTTAAATTATTCTATTTTTCTGAGATCATACTACTTCTTATTATTCTTGTATTTGGTAATTCAACAAAATTAGGGAACATGTATTCAGTGGATACTGTAAATCATTTATTAATTCAATAAACAGTTATTGGTTGCATCCTACCTCCTAGCCATAAAGTTGTATTTTCCTTGTCAGGTATTTATCTATGAAAATGACACAATCCATTATTTCAAGGAACAGATAATGTGGACGAGAAATTTAAAATAGAGCATGTTGGAGTTTCCAACGTGGCTCAGCAGGTTAAGAACCTGACATAGTATCTGTGAGGATTTGGGTTTGATCCCTGATCTCGCTAAGTGGGTTAAGGATCTGGTGTTGGTGTAAGCTGCAGCATAGGTCTCAGATGCAGCTTGGATCCTGCCGTTGCTGTGGCTCTGGCGTAGGCTGGCAGCTGCAGCTCCGATTTGACCCCTAGCATGGGAACTTCCATATGCTGCAGTCATAAAAAGAAAAAAAAAAAAAAAGAGCATGTTAAATACCAGTCCTTTGTTTGCAGTAAGCAGAGGATGTAATAAGACCACATATTAAATGTCCCTAACTTTATTAAGTCAAGGGAGAGGAGAATTGGGGAAAGCCTTTCTGGAAGGTATACCGTGTTAAATTCTGAAGGGCAAGTAGAAATTTTAACTAAATATTTGTTAATTCAGATGCCAGCATTCTTGATGATTGATTGTTTAAATAGCATTGTTATTTTCTCAACTTCCATGATTTTTTACTCTTTCACCTATACATTGGAGCTTTCTTGAGAATGGGAGATGTGTTTTATATTTTTAAGTATCTAAAAAGTTATTAAACATGGGGCTATGCATCATCTGGATATGCATTGGTGATTTCTTTTACTAATATTAAGCAGATTGAAGCTTTACAGTGATGGTTCTGGGAGGCAGAAAAAGGTACTTGGACCAGATTCCACCATGAGCTGTGATTTATTTATATTGTTTAACTCAAGGAATCGCTAATAACCTTATGATTTGGAAAGACTCTAAGTGGCGCTCTCCCTAAGTGGGCATTCATAGGTCACATGCCTAGTGGGAAATGCTCAGACTGAATACAATTTTTATAAATTCTCTTCTTTTCTGGATTCTTACTGAAAGCATTGCAAATGTTTCTGTTATTGTTTATGTAATTTCTGGAGATAAATAAATAAACTTTCTCTGGTCCTGAAATTTGGGTCTTTGTATAGTCACAGACCCATAGGAGGGTCAGAATTTTTGAAATAATGTTTAATGGATTCTGTCTTCAGAAAGGATACATGCTGAGCACTTAGTACGTATGTACTCAGTTGGTGGTCAGGTTCACAGATCCATTTTTCCTTTTCTTTTTCCTTTCTTTAATCTGTCTTATTTTACTCTCAAAACAGTTGGGGAACATTTCAAAAAATGTATGTGGATTATTTTAATTTAGAAAAGTGGACAATTTTTAACTATTGTGAGTTAAAAATACAACAGATATCTTGGTTCCTCAGGCCGTCCTCTGAACCAATAAATGGATATTTAACTGATCTTGAAAGAGGACAAGATAAACTTGTATGATCATTCCTGGAGAGGGAAGAAAAAGTGACCTTATTACATGTACAGTTGCAAGATTTCCTTGCACTTACTCCTTAAGAAATATTACTTCATTTGACATTTATTGTAAGATGTTAAGTTTGTCATTTTTGTTTTGTTTCTGACTAGTAGCATCTCTAGTTGTTTTCTCTCTTTGGTGGTTCTCCTTCAGATGGTTTATTTATTTTCTATTAAGTTATTCTTCTCTGTCGGCACAAGTAGGTTTTGAGGAGATGAATGTTATCTGTTCACTTAATCTCTCTTTACATTACTAAGACCCTGTATTACTTTTAGAAGCACTTCTCTGTACTTTTCCACACTTTTTCCCAGATTGTTTTAATATCCCAAATGCGGTTTCCTAATGCTTTGTAAAGTAGCAATAGAACCTCTCATTATGGAATATTTCTTTTTAATCATGTTGGCTTAGTGCTGACCTTTTCTTTTTCTTTAAGAATGCTTTGTAGCCTAAGAAGCACTTATGGCAAGTACTCATTTAAATGAAGAAATATACACGTTAAAAAAGAAATACACACACAGCTGCTTACTCATTGTGGAGTCACTTATCTGACAACTTTAACCGTTTGAAGTTTCAATAAATGCTGGAAAAGGCCTCTGAATTGTAGCAGTTGCTTATGATGAATTTCCAGAAAAATCTGTGGGCTGGGGCTTGGTGGCTGAGTTCCTAACAGGACCCTCAGGATTTCACTGAGGGGCTCTTTAACCCTATTTATGAGGAACCTGGGTTTTCTGATTTCTCAGCCTTTGGCAGACTGGAAATAGCCAAGTAGAAACCAGAAAGGAAACGAAGAACAGATATGTTTTGAATTGGAGATGATGTAAATAATGAACACATTGGAAAATTCACCCCATTTTATAACTGTTTCAATTATGAAAGATAAAAGCATCTTATTGACCTTTTTGCATATATTTTGTCAATAGTCTAAATGGTTTTTGAATAATAAAGAATGTTTTTAGTTTAGATTATAGGATCCCTTTTTGAAAAATAGGAATAAAAGAAGACAGATATGTGAGTTATATAGATAATTCTTTTCATTGTGTAGAATGATAAAAATATGATATATATCAAAGAACTTGCACATTCAGTTATTAATTATACATAAACTACACTATTTGTCGGCCTATTCTCCTTCTTAATTCAGTTCTAGAATTGTATAAAACAAGTGTCCTTAACCAATCCCTCCCCGCACTGGGTATTTGGGAGAATGGTGACAACTGGACTATTGACTTCTGGGGAATTACATTTATTTGTTTTCAAACAGATATAGTACAAATAATATAAACATTAACTGAGTCATTTCATTTTATACCTGACATGATAATGCAAAATGAGAACATTTTAGTTCAGTCCTTTGAGTAACTTGATAACCTTTGAAGTAGTTATCACATAAGGAAGAATCTTTTAAAACTGCATTTCTAGGTATTATATTGACACTTGGAAATCATGGATGCTAGAAATGTGTGGTGATGATGAACATAACATGAGGGCAACCACATAGAGAATAGTTTTTCTGTTCTCTAGTTTCATGCATGACCTTGTCTGCCACCACACATTGTGCCAAGGACTATTCAGGATGCAGAGCTCATGCCATTTGAGATAGCAAATAAACTTTCTAATAGACAAGTTTTTGCATGTTTTCATTAATGCCAGATTACAATAGTAAGTGACATATGTTTGCACCTTTTGCATTTTGTGCTGGTGACAGCACACTGCAGTCTCGCTCTCACCAAGCTAGATGTTCCAAGGGCATCGCACATCATCCTTTGTGATGTCACCCGTCTCTGCTTCTCTGTGGCCCTAGGATGCCCTGTCAAGTATTTCTCTGATGCTTTAACAGCCAAACAAACTACTAAGATTACTGCTAGTTTAAGAGATGGGTTTGCACGGGAGTATGTGAAAGGAATCTTAGATGGGGAACTGAAATGTAAATCTTTAAAAATATAAATATTCTTACATTTGGTTACAATTATTAGTTCTGTTTTGAGTCTGGTGGTTGTTTCTTTAGCAATTTAGCAAAGAGAAAGTCAAGTAGAATAAGAGCTCATCCTTTCCTTCCGTCTCCTCCTTTTTCCTGTCTCCTTTCCCTTCTCTTCCTCTTTCCTCCTGTATCCTCCCCTCTCCTCTTTTCTTCTTTTTTTCCTTGCCCCTTTTCTTCTAAAGCAAACATGACAGTGAGGCGCTATTTTTATTTTACTTGAACGTTCCTGTCCTAACCTCCCCATTGCCCTGGCTGGAACCCGCCCCCCCCAGATAAAACAGAAAAGTAATTAAACTAAATATTTCTTCAGTGTAATGGCAAAAGGTAAAATGTGAGCAAACTTCCTCTCTCTACTAGTTTCTTTGAAAACTAGTTTCAAGAAACAACCTAGTTTGCGAAACAGTGTTTCCTATCAGTGACAGCAGTGGCTTAAAATGTGTACTCTGCGGTACAGTGTGTTTTTTTGATTTGCCAAGTTTTGAACCATCACAAATTGATAAACTAACCAGTTATCCTATACACCTGGGCAGCATGCTGCTTTCCTGGATGCTGCCCTCGACTTGATTCGGCAGAGAACAAATGAAGGGTGGGATCACTGTTAGCTCTGGGTAATATGTGAACACTGCCAGTTTGTGTTGAGAAATCTGAGTCTATTTCGTGGAGACACCCCAAACCTAAAAATTTTTATGTTCCCCCATATACCTTTGTGTTGAGTTCAAAGAAGTTGTCAGTGTCTGTTTGATAGCCGAAGTGTGGTCTTGTTGGGCTGGCTGCATTTTAATCACTTCATGGATTTTAAAGGCTTTAGTTCCAGTTGGTTCCTGCCTGTCTTTTCCTTCCAAAACTCCCCTTATTCTAGCTCTTGAGAGGAGGGACTTGCCTCTAGGAGACAAGCAAAAGCAAAAGATAACAGGAAGGTCCACACTAGGCCAGGGTGTCTTGAAACATAAAAGGTCGGACTCTGCATTTCTCTAAAAATAAATCGCTTTCCATAGGGTCAGTAAAACTGCTGTCCTAAAAAAAAAAAAATCACTTTCAATTTCTTCCTTTCTTTCTCTCTAGAAAAATATACCAATATATTTTAAACTGTAGCTGATAAATGTCAACAGAGTTTAGTTCAAACTCTCCAAGCCCATTTTTAAACCCCTTGAGAAGGATAACTGATAAGATGTCTAACACTACAATAAACACAATGCCACCACAGGCCTTTTGAGTATGGGTCTATATTGGTATCATTATCAGTATTATTTTTTCCTCCCTTTCTTCATTTGTGTAAATTGAAATTCCTTCAAAACTTCAGCAGCGTGTTATTAAAGTATCTGTGTACCAAAAAAAAAAAAAAAATGCAAATGATTTTCTTCTGGAGGAAACTGCTGCTGAGGAGTCTTTGAAGCCAATGCTTTTGTTGTGAATCTGAGAGCCATTGTTACCTAACGGATTCATACCCTAGGCGGAATTGCTATGGAATTGTGTGCATAAAACACCGAGTCAGCCTGGTGTGCCTCAGGACCATCGATGTCTATCAGAAAGGAAGATATATGGGTCTCAGCACCCACTGCTTTCCTACATCACTGTAATGGTAAAGCAAACTGCATGCTCTTTAGCCCTTCCATCTGCCCAGTGTCAGGGAAGGACTGGAACAAATCCCAAGTGCCCGTTGTCCTCCTGCTGAAATGTCTATCTTACCCTACTGACAAGACCATTTTCAAGGACCATTCAAAAATAATACTTTGTGGTTTGCTTTCGCGCATGATATACATACATGTGTATCTCCATTTTTATATGTTTACATATATACATTTTACCAGATGCAAGTCTCTATCCCTGATGCACAGTGAGGCCAAATAATTCTAAAACAGGGAAAGGTTTATTGCAGGGCCATGCAAGGAGACAAGTGGCTCATACCTTAAAAACCCGAACTCCTCCAAGGCTTTCCACAAAGCCCTTTCATAGGAAAGGTGAGAAAAAGTAGTTAGTTGTTACAAACGTCCTGGTGTTGGATGCTTTGTCCTTGTAGCTGTCCATGTAGGTCAGGACATGGTTGGGTCACAGCATTCCTCTAATCCTCTATCAAAACAAATGCTATTCTCTGTTCTACAACTTTTTATCTAAAGGTGTAATATATAAGAAAGGAAATGCCATCGCCATGCCTCCTTGTGGCTTTTAACAATTAACAAATCACATAAGCAAAGCTACACAATTATCCCTCATCTTACATGTTCATGGTTTGGTCCCAACCATCAACTTTTGCCCTCCAGGGTCTAAATTGGGGGGTGGGGTGCAGGGTAACTGGTTACTAATAATCATGCTCAGGAGCATTCATCAAACACCCAGTCTGAGTCCTCAGGCCAGTGCCCAGGCCCAGCTGAATAGGCAGATCTTATATTGGCTCCCTCTGGGCCATGTTCCTAGACCCTGCCCGGATGTCACTGAGAGAGCGAGATGCCCAGGAGACTGATGCCACCATTAGACTGTGGAGGTGGGATCTTGGCCTAGCTAGTGGGGAGCCTTGGCAGGGATTCTGGAGCTCCACAGGATATAGCCCTCAGCCTCTCCCCAGGCAACCCTCCTCCTCCAGATAACCCTCCTCCAGCTAACCTGCAGGGCCTAAGGCTGGAGGGCCTGGAGGACACCCAGAGAGAAGACTGAGACCCTTTCCTCACTGCACTTTGCTGGGAGGAGCACTGCTGGCTGAGCAAGCTTTCAAAGGGTCCTGCCCTAATGGTGGAGCACTAATGGTCGAGCGCTAATCTTGTGCTAGCTGCCCATGCTAAACACCTTGCTAAGTGCTATGTGCCCACCTAGCCCCTATTACATACACATATAAAAATATATGTGAGTATATAAATATATATTATAATCTCTTTATCTATCATCTATCTATCATCTATCAAATCTATCTTTTTTATAACCTCTTCAGAGCTGTTGACTAAATGCAGATGGAGAAAGGATCTCTTAAGTGTCAAGGACAACCTATTTAATCTGTCAAGGCTACTATATCCATCTATGACTATGGGGTTTGGTGTATAGGGGGTGGGGAGGAAGAAGAAGAGGCAGTGCTTTGGAGCATTCTGATGTGTCTTTGTGTTTAAAATGTAAAGAAAGGAGGCTTTCAATATTTTTAAATCTTTGGAGAGATTCCATGTACTGATCTTTATATAACAACCAGAGTGGGGGAAGTCGGAATAATAATTCTCTTGGACCTCAGGTTCTAGTCTGGACATCTGCTTAGTGGGGTTCACAGTCAATTTTGACACATCCAGCAGCACTGTTTGAAAAATAAGTGAGTATTGGGGTTCCCTTGTTAAGGCTTTGACATCGTCACTGCTGTGTCTCAGGTTACTGCTGTGGTGGTGCGGGTTTGATCCCTGGCCCAGGAACTTCTATATAAAACAGACAGAGCCAAATAAAAAGAAAGAAAGAAAAAAGGAAAGAAAGAAAGATGAGTATTATATAATATAAATTATTATTATTAAGTCAATCATGATGCCTACTAAGGGACGTCTCCTAAATTCAGAATAACAAGGACAATTCATGTTTAACTTAGAAATGTTATATGAAGGAAAATTTTTTTATTTTTTATTTATTTATTTTATGTATTTATTTTATTTTATTTTTTTTAATCTTTTGTCTTTTTAGGGCTGCAACCATGGCACATTGAGGTTCCCAGGCTAGGGGTCTCATCGGAGCTGTTGCCGCTAGCCTACGCTACAGCCACAGCAATGCCAGATCCGAGCTGCGTCTGCTACCTATACCACAGCTCATGGCCACTCTGGATCCTTAACCCACTGAGAGAGGCCAGAGGTTGAACCCACAACCTCATGGTTCCAAGTGGGATTCATTTCCGCTGCATCATAATGGGAACTCCTGAAGGAAAATTTATATTTCAAAAATTTTATTCTCTGGGAGGCTCTAAATCCAAGGCCGTCAATTACTAAGTATTTTTTATATTCTTGAAATTTGGTTCACTATAAATGTCATATTTTAGGAAATTCAAATGCTCATTAAAAACTTTAAGTTGTGAGATTGTTTAGAAAACATATAGATAGTATATGAGCATTCCTGTTCATGAAGTTTATTTCAGTCATTATGAGATAATTAGGAAAAGAGAAAAGAAATAATCTCACCATGGAGAAATGAGATTATTTCACTTTGATATAACCATTCATAATGCAATGAATATATGCAATTTGATTTTAGGTAAATTAATAAATGTATTAATTTCCTAAATTTCCTTAGAACTAAAATGATATACTGAATGACTCACATTTGTGACTGTTTTCCCTATTTTTTAAGTCAAGTTGAATAAAATAAACTTCATGGAATTTTAAGTGTTTAACACTAAAGAAATCTAGTTCTTTTATCATAAAACAGTTGACAACTCATTTCAAGTTGAATCATTCAGATGTATTTTCCCTATTGTTTCATAATACTGAAGATTACTCATTTTTAAGGGCTAGCCAGACTCAGAATCATTCCTCAGTGAACCACCCTAAGTTTTTAATGTTCCTGTCCTTCAAGTTGTGACCTCTTATTAGAGGGCAGTTTCATTGGTTATCAAGAGCTTTTGGTGTTATCTTGATTTTGATAAACTGTATATAATCACTGACTCTAAAAGCCCTTCCTACCTAATGAAGCAATTGCTGCCATAGTCCCCATGTCTTCTCTATTCTAACACCTGAAGCAGTATATTTGGGAGTTTGAGGCCAAACACTTTTTAGCAATAGGTGGCTCATCACTTTCCTTTCCATAAAAGATACAATCATAGGTGATAATACTGGCTTATAGATAATAATGTTCAAAATTGGCTCAGGGTTATTCCTGAAAAGTGATGATTTTTTTTTTTTTTTTTTGCCATTTCCTAGGCCGCTCCTGCTGCATATGGAGGTTCCCAAGCTAGGGGTCCAATCAGAAGTGTAGTCACCGGCCTACACCAGAGCCACAGCAACGCGGGATCCAAGCCACGTCTGCGACCCACACCACAGCTCACGGCAATGCTGGATCCACTGAGCAAGGCCAGGGATCGAACTGGCAACCTCATGGTTCCTAGTCAGATTCGTTAACCACTGAGCCACGACGGAAGCTCCAAAGTGATGATATTTAATTTGAATCCCAAGTTAATCTTAACCACAGTAAGCAAAATGATTAGCTCATTCATTAATGAAAAGGAGTTTTTATCTTAAATAAGAAAAAAATTCAGGTGCTTTGGAATAATTAATTTGTGTCACATTTCTTCCAGAGAGGTGAATTTTAAATGTATTGTATGTAGTGTGTTCTACAATTTTATTCATCAGTTATCTATTGAATATTTTCTTTTTTCCAAAAAAGTGCTAATATACTGATTCAATGTACTCATTTAAGTTTCAGTTTCTGTTAGAGTAGGTCCAAGAAAGATTTTTTTTAAAGTATTTTACGAACTATAATGTTTTTTCCCACCTGTATTCTTCATACTTAAATCTACTCCCAGACAGTTGTATAATGGAGAACTCTTATTGTTACCACATGTTAGCATGGCTGTAAATTCTCTGTGATTCTGTTTATTTTCATGATTTTAATATGTTGCATAAATCTGCAGAACAATAAGAAGTAATAACCAAATTGGTACAACATTGTCAATCAACTATACTTTAATAAAAAAAAAAAAGTAATAACCCCTCAAAAAGAAATTTCAGATTTCAAAAATGGGAAGAAAAATTTGACTAAATCTTACTTCCCTGGGAGACTAAATACAACCAAGGTTTGCAGCCTATTATTTGCTTTTCAGGAATGTGTGAGGCTCTTAACTGACAAAGACTGCATTGACAGAAAGCCTTTCCAAAGGTTAATTATTTTACAAGGAAAGAAATTGGTACTATATTGCTTGTTACCCTTTATTTTCTTCTTAAAATTATTTTCCTTAATTATCTGACTATGTAGTTTGAGGACTATTTTTGATTTCTGATTTACCTTATCAGTTAAAATACTTTTCAAATCTGCATCTTATCTGGTTAATCTTATTTATTCTGAAGAGAATAGATTAAATCCACTTAACTGTCCACTTTATTAAATTTTTGTTATAATTTATGTTACTGTAATTGAATCAGGACAGGGGGAAATTAAATTGCTTAAAAAATACAGAAGAGTCTGTGGCTTCCATAGTCTCCCATTTAAAGTCTGAAATCATTTCATGCTCTAAGTGGGGAGAGTAGCATTATAAAACTTTTTCTAAATGAAAACAAATGCCAAAAATAATATTTACTCTTAAAAATTTTAATAGCAGCATATAGGAATATCACTGGACTCTCTGAATACAGATTTTGATTTCCTTCTAACTTTATAGAATAATTTCTATAATCATTCAAAAGTTTTAAGCTGAAAACTTGTTCCAAAATTTTGACATCAATTGCAGTAGGGCAGGGATTAGACTCTTTTATTTCCCAGTATTTTTTCCCTGAGCAGAAATAAAATAGAGTTTGTATTGATCATCAATATAATAAATCAATGTGTGCAACTAATTTGGACCATTCAAGCATAAAAACAATACTCCATTTTATTCCATAATTATTCAAAAGATTTACCTCTTCTTTCCATTTCCATTTTTCATGGTAACCCTTCTTAGAAGGATATATGTGGAAGATGCATAGGTTTAGGACGTTAAGAAAATTTGTCGCAGGAAAGGAATGACTGGAAAAATTACAGTAATGTAATATGTTGTGTGTAGTCTGGAAACTAATTTGTCTGCCCAAGGACCATAAAAACATTTTGGGTGTGGAAAATGTGAACGTTAAAAACAATACAACTATAGGCAGATTTCTCAGTATCCACGTTTGCTAAGCAGTATCAGCCACTCTCATATTGTTAAGCTGCTGCTAATTAATGAGCATTTAGTAGATGCCTACTGTGCATGTTTGAAGCCCTACTAGATAACTATCTAGGTACTACATGTGATGGTGCGGGGGTGTAAAAAATATTTAAGACAAATTGTGAGGTACTGAAGGTATTTATGGCTCATCAGAAAGTTCCAGAAAGACTTGAGAACAGATATTTTGTAACAAAGCGACAAAGTCAAATGCAAGAATTAAAATATAAATACATCGATGTGGGATAGAAGAGGGTATGATTGTTCTGTTAGCTTTTTAAGCTAAAAGACTGATTTTTAAAATAAAGTTGTACCAGTTCCCTGGTAGCCTAGCATTTAAGGATCTTGTGTTGTCACTGCTGTGACACAGGTTTGATCCCTGGCCCGGGAATTTCTGCATATCTCTGGCACAGTCAAATAAATAAATAAATAAATAAGTTGAAAATTTTCAGATGCTCACATAGCCTAAGACTGAAGGCTGAATTCAGTGTTCAGATATTTAGCTGTTGTTAGCACTGATGCATGAAGCAGAAAGAAAACAGCTTGATTTCTATAAGTTAGGCAAACTCAGGAGAGCTGGGAATGGCAGGGAGGCAATTGGCTTCCAAAATAAACTGACCAAACCGGAAGCCAAAATTAAATAGAGTGTATAAGAGCACCCCAGGGATCGCCTTAACAATGTACTAGTTATGAACTAACTATTGTCATTATTACCACAGCTAATGAAGAAGCCATAGGAGAAGGCAAGCAAGGCTCTCCCTGATTACTTTGGGCTTCCGGCTTAACTAGCTACGGCACCCAATGATCCTTTAAAAAATGAATTTACTCAAATGTCTTTCTGCTATTAGTGGGGATACCATTAGACATGGTTTAGCTTCAGAAAGTATGAAGACAGTTTGGCTAATGATGGCTGAAAATGCTGGATAAAACAACATTCTTACACATTCATAGATTTTTTTTTGAGACTTGGTAGTGATTTTAGTTTCTAATACGTCTTTAAAAAATGGTCCAAAGAAGTTATTAAATGCCAGTTCTCACATAGAAATATTAGTTCTTTGGCTTAGTTAAGTTTTTTTAACTATTTCTATTGCTAGAAGCTTGGGAAAAAATATTTTCCCAATGGTGGCTTTTAGAAAAATTGAAGCTAATTAACATGCAAAATAGTGCCACTATAAAAGAATACATCATTATTAACTATACTAAAGATTTAGTTTTGGAGGCAAATAAAAACTAATGATTGGAATATATATGAAAATATCTAGAATATTTATGAAAATGATTCTTCATCCAGCCCTCTTCAGATTTGAAGAAGCAAAAAGTACTTACTTATTTGATTCAGTTTTTATATATTATCATTCATTCACCTATTTATTCCTTCAATTCTCAACAAATATTTGTGTCTCTATCACATGCTGAACTAGTTGATTAAAAATATAAGGCTAGGAGTTCCTGTTGTTGCACAGTGGAAGCAAATCTGACTAGGAACCATGAGGTTTCGGGTTTGATCCCTGGCCTCACTCAGTGGGTTAAGGATCCGGCATTTCTGTGAGCTGTGGTGTAGGTTGCAGATGTAGTTTGGATCTGGCGTTGCTGTGGATGTGGTATAGGCTGGCAGCTGTAGCTTTGATTTGACCCCTAGCCTAGGAACCTTCATATGCCACAGGTGTAGCCCTAAAAAGATAAAAATAGACCAAAAAAAAGGACAAAAATAAGGCTAATAAATAAAAAGAACAACAATAATAGGTAACATTTATTAAGCTGGGAATCTTGGATTCTAGGGTACTGATTAATGGTGAGACAGCAAGCCCCTATATCCTGAGCTAGAATCGTTACTCTGCAACCTACTATTTGACCTCAGGCAAGTTCAGTTTTATTATCTGTAAAATGGAAATACAATAAAAGAATCCACACTATAATTTGATTGTGGAGATTAAATAATGTCTAAAACAGCATTTTGAACAGTGTATGTCTCATGGTAAGTGGTCATTGAGTATTAATATATTAGTGGGAGTTCCTGTCATGGCTTAGCAGTAACAAAACTGACAAGCATCCATGAGGACTCTGGGTAGATCCCTGGCCTTGCTCAGTGGGTTAAGAATCTGGCATTGCCATGAGCTGTGGTATAGATCACAGATGCGGCTCAGATCTGACGTTGCTGTGGCTGGCAAGCTCCAGCTCTGATTTGACCCCTGACCTGGGAACTTCCTTATGCCAAGGAACAACAAGACAAACTAACAAAAGCAAGACAAACTAACAAAAAACAAGTATTACTTACTGTTTTATTTCATCTAATCTATATTTATACGAGTATACAGTTGAAACAAGTAGACTGTGTGAAATGAGAAATTATAATTGCTTCTTTAGGAATTAAAATACTGAGTTTCCATGGTATGATATCTTTTTGTTTTAATTTGTGAATTATATCTGAAAGTCCTTACAGATAATAATAGATATACAATAATAATAGTTATACAAGTAATAATAGGTTTGTGTTGACTTAAAAAATATACACAACATAAAGTTGAGAGTTAAGTTTTATTTAGGGCAAAATGAGGACTGTAGCCCATGAGGCAGCATTTTAGGTAACTCCAAAAAACCGTCCCAAAGAAGTAGAGGGCAATGTCAGTATATATGAAAAGTGAATGGGGGTGGTACACGGAACCAAGCACAGATTTTTTTTTTTCCTTTCCTTTTTAGAGCCTTACCTACAGCATATGGAAGTTCCCAGGCTAGGGGTCGGATCAGAACTGCAGCTGCTGGCCTGCAGCACAGCCACAGCAACAGTAGATCCAAATTGTATCTGTGAAAAATAGCTTGCCACAATGCCAGATTGGATCCTTAACCCACTGGTGAGGCCAGGGATCGGACCTGCATCCTCATGGAGACCATGTCGGTTCTTAACCCACTGAGCAACAAGGAGAACTTCCCAAGCACACATTTTACAGAAGGTTGCTGCTAGTCTCGTGAATGTTACTGCTAGTTATGAGGAGCAGATTCCATCATGAAGGATTTTAGTGCTTTTCTAGATAGGAGGAGATGCAAGAATTGGGCTCCTAAAATTTTCTGAAAATACCTAACTATACAAAAGCTTGTTTTTCCAGTTTTCCCAGAGCTCAGACTACCTCACTCCTGATCGCCACCCTGTGCTCCTTTCAGGGGGTGTCAAGAGTCCACAGCTGCAGTGGCTCTTGAAACAATCCCTGTAGAGGCAGATGGCAAGGGCCAATCTCCAGTTCATATTTGTATGGATTATTTATGAATATAGTATGATTGTTCACATTTTATATGAAAAACTGAGACACTGGGAGTTTAAGTAATTTGTTCACTATCAAGTAGCTAATAAGCAAAGCAGACAGAGTTGGTACCCAGGCAGTGTAACTCTTATCCATGTTGCTGTGCCCAGCAGGGCCATGTCGTAACTTTTCTAACCTGACCCCCTTTCTGTACAGTGGGAAAATAAAATTAAAAAAATAAATAAATAAAGATCACTCAAAAAATTGCATATGAAGTCAGGTTTTGAGAGCAATTCACTCAAGGTAACCCAGTCCTGAAAGCAGATAACAGCTCCAGTCTTCTATGTAAAGCAGCCATCTCTTTGTATCTGGAATAATTAATTAAAATAGGTCATTCTGATCTATAAAGCTGTAGAAGATCTGAATTCTGATTGCTTTAGAGATTAATTCTCTAGACTTACTGTCATGATCATCAAAGTGCTTATGCTAATATTTCCCAGATTTGAACTTTGGGAAATCAAAAGCACCCCCTTTATTTTCACATTGTAAATTTCAGGCACCCTTCTTGATAAAATGGTATTTAGGTCAAACCTCTCATATTCAGGCAGATTTTTTGTATATGAAATAAGGAAGGAAATTAAGAAGAAAAAAGAAAGACCTCAATTTATCTTAATCTTGTGCTGTATGAGCCTGTGTTATGCTAGATGAAAAATGCATGTATATACATAACAAATGGAAATTGCTCTTTGACTAGAATCTCAATTCAAGGTGTTATTGCAAAGAGTGAGTGTAGCTAAGAGTTCCATTTTTCTCCCCAGAATAATGAAACAAGTACATAGTTTTCTTCTTTCTTTTTTTCTATCCTTTTACTTTCATGTTTATTCTCTTCTCTCGTTCCTTTTTAGTTTATTTTTTTCTCAGTAAAATATACTTAACCAGAGGTCATGCTTGCTTTAGATAAAATAAATACTTTTACTTTTTTGGTAGTCGTCCCCATCAGAATCAAACAAAAGTTAAGTGGAAAAAAAGCCCTGGTTTTCTCTCACTTAGATGCTGTGCCTAGATTCAACATTTTGATTTGACTGAATGAGAAATGATGTAATCTGCAGAAGAATAATATTAACAAAAAAACACAATAGAACTTGTCACAAAATGCATGACAAACATTATTGCATGTAGTCTCGAGCTTTAATTAACATATTTGTTAAATGCCAGTTCTTCAAATAGACGCTATCAACAAAGAAAAGACTTTCCTTAACACAGATAGTGCTGATAGCTCCTTTTCCTTTAAAAGAGATTTTGACAGTTATACTATTGAGCTCTGTAATTCTGCTGGGAACCAACTCCCATCCTTCTGCCACCCAAGCTTTCAAAATCAGAATGGTGGAGAAAGTCAGTAGCTTTTACTGCTATTCAATTTATTCCAAGGCAGGAGTTGTAAATGGTTGTATATACAGGCTTGGGAATTTGCATACTGAATGCCTCCTCTCAGTTTTGATATGCCTACCTCTGTCCCTGTCATTTAATTTGCATTTATTCACCAATCGAGTTTGCTTCCGGAATGCCTCCCTTGCATGAATGGGTAGCAGAGTAATTACAGCTAAGTAAAGTGGTTTTATGAATGAAGGCACAATTTACAGCAATGAGTGTAGGTATCACCTCCCCTTCTCTTGTTTAATATTCAGACCTGTCACCTTGCACACAAGCTGTTGGAAAAGGCTCCAGAAGCCACAGTTATACCTCTAACAAATCACATCAGATTATATTACTCTGAAGGACTTTCTTGGGGTTGAGCAAAAAAGAGTTTTAGTAAGAAGGCTAAGATAAAAAACCTTGACTCATTATTGCTTATAAAGAACAAAGAGTTTGGTAACTGACAGGTAGAATGAAGAGAGATGGTTTAAACAGAAAAAAAACTTACATTTTATTTTTGGAGAAGAGTGCATTTTATTCCAAGTATTCGCTATAGGGTTCTCTATTTAGAAAACCCACAGTCCAGCTCTTAAGCACAAAGAGAAAATTTAGTACGAAAATCTTTGGAAACAGTACTAAAATAAAGCTTGAGAGTTTTCAAGTGACATCAAATGGGCATTTTTGAAAATGTTGCAGAATATATTCGTAATTAAGTTGATCAATTAGGACCTGACTTTTGTTCCCCAGACATCTGCAATTTTTTCCTTGATTAGCTCACTCTCCATTCCCTTGAGCCATTCTCAACCCATTTCTCAACTGGGGGTGATTTTATCCCCAGAGCACATTTGGCAATGTCTGGAGACCTTTTTAGTTGTCACAGCTGGACAGGAAAAGTGCTACTGGCATGGAGTTTGAAAGGCCAGAGATACTGCTAAATATTCTGCAATGTTTGTGACCACTTCCTGCGACAAAGAACTATCTAGTCTGAAATGTCCGTAGTGTTAAGGTTGAGAAACCCAGCCTTAATCCCTATTTTGCAAGACCCCTCCCTGCCCAATTCCATCATTGTGCTTTCTTAAGAAAATCATGCTATTTGCTCTTATTTCACAGAAAAAATAAAGGTTAGCAACCATGCCTCCCTTAACATCTGTCCATTCACAAACTTATTTGCACTTTAAGTCATTTCATTTAAGCACTTACCCTTATTCCCCCAGCCATGAAAAAGAGCAGCCCATTCTGCTTTCCAAGGCTAATTGGTTCATCTGCGTTTTAGATTTCATCCCTCCTAGGTATTTCACCACTCTTTTCTTTACCTTTCTTTTATCCCCAATCTTTCATTCTCCATCAGTTCAAGACACTAATTAAATATAAATTCCCTTTTTTGACTTTAGCTTTCCCCTTTTCTTTCATACAGAAGTTTTCCAAGAATATTTTACAATAGCTGTGTCTTTTTCCTCAAATCTGTATTCCATTAGTCCATTGCATTATTTTGCAGCAACTAGTCCTAGTTCAATTGTTTATATCAGTTAGTTATTGCTATGTAACAAGCCACCCCAGAATTCAATGGCTTAAATAATGTGCTTATTAATATTCACAAATCTTTGGAACATCTGGGTGATTATTCTAGTCTTATCTGGGTTCATGAATGTATTCATAGTCAGTTTAGTCAGTTGTGTGTCTGGTATGTAGGATACCAAAAGAATGAGTGGAAGTGGAGGCCTTTTCAAGCCTAGGGTTAGAACTGGCACAGAACTGCTTCTAACACAAGTCACAAGACCAGCCAAATTCAAGAGTCCATGTCTCGATGGGAGGAGGTGAAAGACATGTTGCAAAGGGTGCTGATACAGTAAGGAGCAGAGGATCACATCCTTTTTGCAAGCAACCTCCCAATTGTAGTAAAATTACTGATGATCGCATATTCAAAATCAGCTCTAGGAGTTCTAGTTGTGGCACAGCAGAAACAAATCTGACTAGTATTTATGAGGATGAGGATTTGATCTCCAGCCTCGCTCAGCGGGTTGGGGATCCTGCATTGCCGTGAGCTGTGGTGTAGGCTGACAGCTGTAGCTTTGATTCTACCCTCTAGCCAGGAAACATCCATGTGCCATGGGTGCAGCCCTCAAAAGCCAAAATTAATTAATTAATTAATTTTAAAAACAAACAAACAAAAATCCCCAAATCAACTCTAATTACAGTCTTCATTTTCCTTGATTTGGTGGCAGCCTTTGACACAAAAGAATATTCCTTCTTTCTGGAAACTTCACCCTTATGTCTTCCACAGCTCCACTGACTTTCATTGTCCTCTGACTCTGATCACACTTGATAATCCTTGATTATCTCTCTCATAACTGGTAAAGACTGTTGGTGTCAGGGATTCTCTTCTTAGCCCTTTTTTTAGTCTATAAACTCTTATTAGGCAATCTTAACCCAACTGTGTTTTTATTTGTCATCTGTATTTGACACCCAAGTCTAAATTTCTGGCATGGCACATTTTCATTAGTTGTAGACTTGTATTTCTACTTGTATATTAGCAATCTTTACCTGAAGACTGATTTTATTATTAGTCTTCCAGTACTTGGTCACAACTCAAACAGAATTTTATTCAGTGCTTATTCTGTGCACTTTAGAGTCTCTTATACGCCCTTCATCAATGAGGCAGAAACTTACTATGTTCTTTTGGCCCTTATTTCCTGTCCAAGCTCTTCATCTACCTCCCAAATTAATAGCTTTGTACTTTAGCTCCAAATTATTATTTTAAAATTACTAATATTTATATTTAACTATTGAGCTATACAAATCCTTTAGCAATTTTGGGGGTAATTTTTGTATGATTTGCTTTTTTTGAATAATAATTTGACTGGATGTGAAATTCTGTATTCTTTAGAACATTGGCAATATCAATTCAATGTTATTTTGTAAATGAGGAATCTAATTAAGGTTATCAGATTTATCTAATAAATATATTGGACATGCAGTGAAATGTGAATTGCAGATAAACAACAAATGCTTTTTTAAAGTAAAAGTATGTCCCATGCAGTATGCATTGTGAGATATACTTGTATTAAAACCACATTTATTGTTTATCTGAAATTTATAAATTAACTGGGCATCTTGTATTTTATTAGGCATCTCTAAATCTAATGTAATTTGATTATTCTTTTTCTCTTTCTCTAGAAGATTTTAGGAAGTGTATATCTATAAAAATTTTAAGAAATGTGTTTTTTATTCTTGGGATTCTAAAATGTCACCACAGTCACAATGTGTCTGATTATGGATATGTTTATCTGCATTCTCTTCAGGACTCAGTAGCTTTTTTTTTTTTTTTTTTTCATTTGTATTTTAGGGCTGCGTCCACAGCATATGGGAGTTCCCAGGCTGGGGTGGAATTGGAGCTGCATCTGTTGGCCTATGCGATAGCCACAGCAACACCAGATCCGAGCTGCTTCTGTGACCTAAACCACAGCTCGTGGCAACGCCAGATCCTTAACCCACTGAGCAAGGCCAGGGATCGAACCTGCGTCTTCATGGATATTAGGTTCATTACTGCTGAGCCATGACAGGAACTCCCCTCTTTTTAATTTAAGTATTCTATTTGTCTTCATTTCTGAGATTGAAAAAATTTTCTTGCTCTGGCAATTTCTTCCCTATAATTTTCTCTATTCTTTCTAGAGCTCCTGTTAGACAGATGTCGAGCCATGGCACGTAATTGTCCTTTCATACATTCCATCTCTGTCTGTTTGCAATGATTTCTGGAAGAACTTATTGGCTTAGTATCTTCATGTATTGATTTAGTCTTTAGCTATGTGTATTCTAGTATTTGCCCAATCATTAAAAACCTGCTTTCTTGGACTGGTGCTTCCTTATGCCTCTTGAAGATAATAGCCCTTATATAATAATCTCTTTGATTTTAGCACCTATACCCTTTCATTAATTTGTGTGTAGCTGCTTAGTAGCTCATGGTGTAAACTGACTGTAGAAGGGGAAGGAATGATGTACCTCCTAGTGGTTCCTATACTACCCTACTGTTGTGGACTGAACTGTGTTCCTCCAAGTTTATATGTTGAAGTCCCATCTCCTAGTACCTTAGATTGTGACTATACTTTTGGAGAAGTACTTAATGTTAAATAAAGTCATTATGGTAGGCCCTAATCTGTTATGACTGGTGTCCTTATAAGAAGAGGGAGTGAAACCAAGGATGCGCACTCAAAGAAAAGGCTGTATGAGGACAACAGTGAAAAGGCCACCATCTATAAGCCAAGAGAGATGTTTCAGAAGAACCAAACCTGCAGACACCTTGATCTTGGTTCCTTGCCTCTAGAATTGTAAGAAACTACATTTTTGTTGTTTTACATTACGGCAATCCTAGCAAACTTGTAAATTTACCTTTAAAGCATGGTCTCTTGGAGTTCCTTTTGTGGCTCAGTGATAACAAATCCAACTAGTATCTGTGATGTTGCAGGTTCGATTCCTAGCCCCACTCATTGGGTTAAGGATCCGGCGTTGCCGTGAGCTGCGATGCAGGTCACAGACGGAGCTCCAATCTGGCAATGGCTGTGGCTGGTAGCTGCAGCTCTGATTTGACCCCTAGCTTGGGAACTTCGATATGCCACAGATGTGGCCCTAAAAAGGAAAAAAAAAAAACTCATAGAACTATCTTTTAATAATAAAATTATATTAGGCCCTAATAAAGCCCTTCGATGACATCATATTGCTAATAAAAGGTCTTCTGCATGCATTTTTCCATGATTCACCTATTTCTTATGTCCCTCTTGCTAATTTGTCTTTTCCTCAATTATACTATTTGAAATCTATGCTCTAATCATGTCAAACTCTTTGAAGTTCCATTTTGTATGCCATGATGTTTCTTTTTCTTTCTTTCTTTCTTTTTTTTTTTTTGGTCTTTTTAGGGCTGCACCTGTGGCATATGGAAGTTCCCAGGCTCCCAGGCTAGAGGTTGAATCAGAGCTGGAGCTGCCAGCCACAGCCATAGCCATGGCAATGAGGGATTTGAGCCATGTCTGTGACCTACACCACAGGTCATGGCAAAGCCAGATCCTTAACCCACTGAGTGAGGCCAGGGATCGAACCTGTGTCCTCATGGATATTAGTTGTGTTTGTTACTGTTAAGCCACAATGGGAACTCCCATGCCATGGTGTTTCATTTTGAATGAAGTGTCCTTCTTTACTTTTGCTTACTTTTTGAAGCTTTATCATTCAAGATGCCAACCAACTATGTCTTGTTCTGTTAAAACTTTCCTCTTGCCATCTTCTCACTGAGAGGCTGAGACTTCCTCTTTGAAGTGTACATTTTTGTATGTCCTTTCTAACATTTACCACAAGATATTAAATAATTCTCTATTCTTGTGACGTTAGAGTTAATTATTTGAGGAGTCAGGCTGATTTTCTTATCACCCACATTGACTGAGATATGACTAATATTCAGAAAAACAATTACTTAATAATTGAATTAAAAATGAGTAAATGAGAGTATTACAAAGGACGATGTATGCTTGAGTCATTTTTAAATTTTTAAACAATTTTAAGGACCATGAACTTATCTATAATTTTTCTTTTAAATTTAGCATTTTCATTTGATTCAATTTCACTGTCTTTTAAATAAAAATTGGCAGGGAGAGACTTTAAATCACTTAATCATCTTTGTATTTATTAAAGCCATAAGTAAAAATTACTTAAAACTTAGTTAAATCTAGGTCAATGTTTCTTCTACCTTGATTTATAATACTGTAGGTAAATTGCTTTGGGACATCCAACAGAAAGCAGAGGAATCTCATTTACCACTTGTTCAGCTCTGTGTAGTCCAGAACACTTATCCTGAAAAGGGCACATATTCAAAGAGGAGAAACAATTATCTGCAAGTGAAACAGGTAATGAAGTTTTCTATGTGCTATAATTTTAATTTAAAGAGCATGTTTGAAAGGCTAAGAGACCCAGACAGGCAGATATTTCCTTCTTCACAGTTATAAAATCTGTCACATCTTAGAAATACTCCCCCATTGAGTGGCAATCACAATTTTTATTCTAAAGGTTCCACATGCGTGGCATATTATGTAATGGACAGCACTTCAGCATAATCTAATGAAAAGAGAACTCTTTTCCATGCTAATAAACTTCAGATTCTGCTTGTTTCAAGAAAATGAATTCAGGCTTTGAACTGCTGAGGTCCACATAAATTCAGGTTATCCATACAGCCGTGCGGAAAATCTCCAAGATGAGTTCTTTATTAATAGCAAGAATGAGTGAGTCAGTCAGCTCGCTTAATGATCTGGCCCATAATTTGAATCCATTGAAAGTTGCCTGTTAGCACCTCTGGGAGCTTGGATCAAACATGACCTTGACTTGTGATAGCCTGAATTAAATCCTGGTATGATAGTTCCCACACCAGCTTTGTTTTTAGCATTTGGCATGCAAGCAGTCTCCTTGAACAGACTGGTAATTATTACAAACATGAAAGTTTTAAGGAAGTTGGAGGAGGGTTATGCTAACATGTAAAATTTATTTTGATAAAAAAGAATTGTCACTTCCTCTCCTCTATGAAATTACTGGTAGAGGTCTGTTAAAAGTGAAAATGTTCATGTAGGGGGTTTTGCTAGGCCTCGGCAGGACATTTTGTATGAATGTTTATTTATTAGAATTTCCTATTATTTAATATGTTTATGATATTCTAAAAGAAAAAAATAATCTTTCCACTTGTGGGTGGATCTAGGTTTTATTCTTTCTTGGCAACTTGAATTTGTAAAAACTTCAAGATTTGAAATTTGCTGTATCTTGATAATAATATTCTGTAATTTGAACTACTTGAACATTTAAATATAATAACTTTCAAGTTTTTTCAAGACATATATATTAAGCATTCTATTATTGCACTTAAATGTAAAGTTAATTAGTCTTTTTATATGTTTTTAGGTGTTGTGACATTTCTGCCTCTTTTTTTCCCTTGTTACCACCTCACCAGAGGGAAATGGTATAATTCTCTGAAAGAAAGAACATTCTTTATAGGAAATTGATGACATAAAAGAAGCTAGCTTTATAATGAAAAGTCTATGAATTAACAAAGTATCGGCAGTGGAAACAAATCCCACTAGTATCCATGAGGATGCAGGTTTTATCCCTGGCCTTACTCTGTGTGTCAGGGATCCAGCATTGCCATGGCTGTGGCTAGACTGGCAATTGTAGCTCTGATTTGACCCCTAGCCTGGGGACTTCCATATGCAAAACAAACAAACAAACAAACAAAAAGTATCTTACCCTGGGAGCTTAGAACAATAGATATTCATTATCTGGTAGTTTTGGAGATGAGAAGTCTGAAATCTCGGTGTCAGGATAGTTCTGTTCCCTCTGAAACCTATAGGAGAAGGTTTCCTTGCCTCTTTCTAGCTCCTGGTAGTTTCCTGGCAATTCCTTGGCTTGGCAATGAGTCATGACAATTCTCCGCCCCCACATTATGCTCTTTGTCCTTTCCCATAGTCTTCTATTTGTGCATGTTTGCTTTTATGCCCACATTTCCCCTTTTTATAAGGCCACAAGTATTGTTGCATTTTGGCCCACCCTAATGACCTCATTCTAACTCAATTACCTCTGTATTTCTAAAGGGAAAACATAATTTTTTCTTTGATAATGACTTGGAGGCAATAAAACGGATAGTATTACCATACAGTGTAGACATGAAGTGATTTTATTTGAAAGTGCCCTGTACTGTGACTCTAACATGTATGTCAGAAAAGGATATGTTAAGGATGGCAGCTTTAGATAAACTTGAAAACTACAGTCAGTGTTGTAGTTGTTACAATTAGCTGTAGTATGTACTAGTGCTTTTATTCTTTGACTTTTCATCGTTATGTATATTTTTTATTATTGCTTTATAAAGCAGAAGTGATTTGATTTTTATCAAAGTATTTTCAATTCCTTGTATTAATAGCTACAGAAATGGCATAAATTTAGGGGAATGCACAATGCAAACTGATTTAATTTTTTGGACATTTCTTAATTTTAATTCTTTAGTCTTCTCAGTTGATGTTTCCAGTGCACTGGGGGCACAGCAAAGTGCTTTTATATTTTAATAACCTCCATAGTTATTATATGGATTTAGGACTTTATAGTTTTATTTCAGTTCCGAATTAGTAAACAGCAAAGTGAGTTACTTGAAAGTGGTATGCAATGGCTGACAAACCCAGACACCCATGACCTTCCTAGCAATTCTCAGTCAGATAGAGTTCAATAATGCAATTATTTCAAGACTAGAAAGGGAAAAATTGAGTTTATGAAGTCAAATAAAAATCAAATAAGAATAATTCTCTCATTTATGACTGTTGCTGCCAAGTGAAAATAACAGAATTCTCTTTGAGGGTAGCACACAGCGATCTCATAGAAATCGGGTAGGGATAAAGCTTATTGTGATCAGACAAACAGAGATGCCAAATAAATACTGTTTTTCTTTTTAATTCATGAGCATGAAAAGATTAGAACCAGCCATTTTTCTATGTTAACACTGGGCTCTAAAGTATGATATTACTTGATTTTGGACTCTGACTAAATCTGCTGAGATATTTTGTTCAATTTAATTTACTCTGGTTCATTAAGACAGTCTCATATGCACCATGATAGTTGTTAGGTCCCATAAATATTAATTTTTGTAGATGCAAGATCTTTCAATCCTATCTAACCATTCCATGGTTATATGGATAGATCAGTAGTAAACTGAATTTCAGTTTTCATACTTCCTGAATATTCAGTATCTTTCATGAAACAAATATCCAATGTATCTTTTCATTGCATTTTCAAAACATGATAACTAAGAAGAATCTAAATATGGTTTCCAGGTCACTTCTACCTTGGGATCACTATGGGATTATAATGTACATAAATTTTTTATAAAATATGTATATGAAGATATTGTGGTGACCTCCTTCTTTTCAACACACACACAGCCTATTATGCCTCTGCAATGGCTTTCAATAGATGATGGAATGGAAGGTAGGAATAGTTTCTCTTTATTACATTGCCAGTTTAATAATTAGTTCATGACTCTGTGCTTGTGGTCAATTGCAGTATTTCTAATCTACCCCAGGGCCAGTCAATTTCAAATAATATTTCCAAGTAGAAATCCATTAATCTCTTTACTCTGACTTCACTAAAATGTATTTATGGAACAGGTTAATTGGAGCCAACACATCCATGACTGTGAGCCAGTCATTTTGAATGATATAGGTAGCATTAGCTCATGCCAGACCGTAGCAGGCTCATTTTCCAGAGCCAGTGCTGTACTCACACTCTGGACCTGTGCTGTCACTGAAGGGGTCCTTTCAGAATAGAATTAATCACACTGCACCCCTATTTACAGAAGAGAGCAAAGAAGAAATCAAGTATAGAAGATGAGCACCATCCAAACCAGTGGGAAGTACTCAACTCCTGTACAGGTTGAAAGAAGTTCGTAAATCTAGCGGGCTTAATATGATGTAGCTCATCTGTCTTTGGATCAGCATGGTTTAAAGCAGCTCTCATTACAGAGCAGGCGTGTCCACATTTTTCAAATGGCCGTCATGATGAGAAATTCACGTCATACGGTCATGCTGATTTTCACGTAGTATAACTGGTGTAATGAGAGACTTCATGTTTAATGTGTAACTGTAGAACCTGACTCCAGCTTAAATCAGGTGATTATGCAGCATTTATTCTTCTCTTTCATTCCTTTATCAGGAGTCTTTTATAATGCCTCATGTTTCATGGTGCAATATTGGTGAAATTAACCTGAAATTACTCAAAATTTTATAAATTTTTTCAGTTTCAATGATGATTTTTGGTCTTCCAGCCTGCCATCTGCTGGCAAGCAATTATCCAAAGTCAGCAAAAGATATGTGGTAAGTTTCTCCTTCATGTACCTTTGCTCAAGAGGTAATATTTCTTCTTACCCTTACCCTTCACCTCAGCTCCCTAAGTCACAGGTGGGAAATTCATTGGGGTTAAGTTGGCTTCTTGGGCCATAAATACTTTTCTCCAGAGTATAGAAGTTACAATATTGCTCTCTACTCATCTGTTATTTTGCCTGAACCTTATTTCTTTTAGTGAACTTGTCTCTGGAATTTATAGTCCCCATTTTCACAACTCTGAATTTAGTCTCTTATCCTGGGTCAACTGAAGATGCTATGCCTGTTCTAAGCTTCATACCTGGTTCTATTAGCCTGCCATTCATTCTTACATGTGTTTAAAAGATGTTTTTGAGTATATTTTTATGAGATGTTATCATTATTATTATTATTACCGTTGAATCCGCGGTTTTATACAACAGGAACTTAATGATGTTAGGCATGTGAGATGTTGAGAGATATAAACCCAGAGGCATCAGCAGTATTGTCTGATGACTGCTTATCTTTGATTTGCCAAAGTAACCACAGTCTTTCAGTCTTTCTGCATGTCCCCATATAATTAAAAAACAGATGAAAAACAACATCAAGGCTCTAATTTCTGGCTTATGTGCCCTGAATGCACTTGGGTAGCACCAATAATGACTGATACTTATTATTGGATTTACTATGTGACAGAAACTATTGCAAGTTGTCTGTTTTAATCTTCATAACAACCATATGAGCAAAACCGAAAACCAAAACAAACCCTGTGGGGGAAAAAAAAGGGTGACACAGAAAGTTTGAGAAACTTTCTATCCTTATCTAGCTGATGAATTGTGAACCTATAATTTATAACCTGACCATCTTTGCTATACCATCTGCAATATCATAGATGGAGTAATTTATAAACAAAGGAATATTATTCCCAGTTCTCGATGCTGGAAAATCCAAAATCAAGATGCCAGCAGCTTGGTGTCTGATGAGTGCCCTCTTCCTGGTTCATAGATAGCCATCTTGCTCTGTCCTCACAAGGCTACAAGGTGGGGTTGTCCTCTAGGGTCCCTTCTATAAGGGTACTAATCCCATTTGGGGGAGCACTACCCTCATGACCTAATCATCTCCCCTACATCCCACCTCAAATACCATAACGTTGGGGGTTAAATTTCAGCATATTAATTCCTTTTTTTTTTTTTTTTGGTCTTTTTAGGGCTGCATCTTTTTTAGGGCATATGGAGGTTCCCAGGCTAGGGGTTGAAACAGAGCTGTCGCTGCTGACGTATACCACAGCGACAAACACATGGGATCAAGCTGCATCTGTAACCTATTCTACAGCTCATGGCAACACAGGATCCCTAACCCTCTGAGCGAGGCCAGGGGTTGAACCGGTATCTTCATGGAAACTAGTTGGGTTCTTAGCCTGCTGAGCCATGATGGAAACTCCTCAGCATATTAATTTTGAGAGGACACAAAGTTTCCATCTATAGTACCACCGAATCTGGATCAAGGGTGTCTTATATCTCATGTAAGAGCGAGAGAAGACCATCCCAGTTTTATGACAAGACGCAATTCCTATGACATTTCTGTTCATCATGAGTTTGAGAACACAAACTTAATAGGATTATGTCTTTTTCTGTGTTTCAAGTCTAGCATCTAAATTTTAAATGAATGGATATGAGCAACTAAAACTGCAGTCATTACATATGGATCCATGGTTTACAAATATCTGGAGAGTGTAATTTTGAATCATTGAACAGTATAATTTTCAGATAGTATTAGAAGTATTCTGCTCTATATTCTTTTTCTACCCTAAAATTCAGATTGGGAGATGTCTTTTATTCAGTTTTATGTGCACTATTGAGCTCAATATTCATGTTTTCTAGTGACCAGGTCCACAAGATGTCTTTCTTACAGATGCCTCAAAACCCAGCACGACCCAGACTGAAATTCCTAATCTACCCTTACGCCTCCTCTAAACGGCTTCTCTTCCAGATGATATCAGAAAATGGGACCATTGTCTTCTATCTTGTTATGTAGGCCTAAAACCAGAGGTTCTTTCTCTATTTTTCCTTCTTGCTTCCTAAACCTCTAACCACCAATCAAATTATTCCCACAATTTGTCTTTTCTATGTCCTTAGCATCTCTCAAATTCTTTCACTTCCTTTCATTGCCACACTTTCTTATTTAGTTATTTTTCCCCCTCACCTTGCTGTGGCAGCAGTTCCTATATTCTGTGGTGCTGCCACCTGCTATCTTGGTCTTTAGCATGACATAGAGCATGCTTTATCATCTGGGCCTCACTTTCCTTTATGGCTTAACACTTACTCTTTGACAGTCTCTTTTCCCTGTACTGAGGTCCTTTCAGTCCTTCAGATGAACACTGCACGTATTTCACTCTTGAGATTCTGTGTATATTTTTCACTATGTATTGAACAATTATTTAGATATATATTGAAACTGCAAATTTTATTAAGTGAGCCTGTAGTGGTAAAGGAGAATTTTTCAGTAGGGGAGAGAAACTGGGTTCAACTCCAAATATAAGAAGGAAAAATGGGACTCTATAGCCAGGGAGCAAAGTAGAAGGGGGTCGGTGGACAGAAAATTCTTAAGAGAGTAGGGTAATTTTTTCCGTTCTACATTTAAATATTTCAAAGACACAAAACTCAGCAAGGTAACAGCTGAAGAGAAGATTATTTGTCTCTAAGATCAGGAGCCTCGGAGCCTAAAAGAGGTCAAGATGAGGACAAGGAAAAGTGACTCACCGAGGGACTTTTAGAGTACTCCAGTGGCTAACTGCGGTTCTTAGTCATCCCGGAAAATAAGTGCTCTGAAAGAGATGCAGGCATGAAAGTGCATTCTAGAGGGAGAAGAAAAAGAAGGAGGTATATTTGGAAATACTCTCACAAACTCTGAAATTATTTTTAAAAAGCAGTAGCTCTAATAATGATAATAATGCTGTCTGCTTTCTAGTTTTTAATTATTCTTAAAAAACTCAGGTGCATAATGACAAGCAAGGGCAGGTTAAATCTGGAACACACTTTCCTAAATTAGGGAACCTTGCTTTTCCAGAGCTTCATGTACATGTGAAAGTTACAGAAACAGTTGAAAATCCTGAACCTATAATTATACCATTTGCCTTAACATTTTTACTGGGCTCTTGCTTAGAAAAAGCTTTTGTTCCATTTCTTCCCCATTCCTGTCACTGCCATTTTGTTTGGCTATTTGTTTGAGAGCAGGCAAACTTATAAGTGATGGAATAACATTGAATTAAAAGTAAAAAAAAAAATAGCACATTAAGCAGTAAGCAAGAAGTCTTTAGGAAGCATTTGTTTACATCTGTGCATGCAGCTCTTTTAGGTGGCTGGGCCCATGGGTCAGTGGTCATAATTGTCTTTATTCTTTAGACACAGGAGTACTCATTGTACTGGCTTTCTCCATGTCACTTTAGTTCAAAATGTTATAGCATGAACTTTTTCAGAGCTGGGTTGACTGGATATACTCTGTGCCAAGATGATAAAATTGGAATACTTTCGTGTAAATTCTCCCAAAGCATTATTTCTCTTTCTTTATACACAACTGATAACAGAGAGTGGTCAAAGGAAAAGAATACAAGCTTTCAAGAAAGCAAGCAATAAATGACAGAAATCATGAGAAAGCAAGAGAAAAAGTCCCTGACATTTTATGGAAGAGGTCAGCCATACTTTATCAGTTATGAATAACTGAGATTTTCCTATGATGCTCTTTCTGTAAGCACCTCAAGGCCACCTCATTTTCTTCCTTTCCCCTTTCCACTCCACCAAGACATCTAATATGATGGCTGCCATAGTTGACCTCACTGCAAGTTAATGGTTTGATCTCTCTTCCTTTTTCTCCTATGTGTTTTCCAAGGTGACAGGCTTCTTACCTGGCTAATAGGAGAATGCAGGTGACAAGTAGCCAGTCCTTTCCTCTCTTCCTTCTTCTTACCACCCTACACGAATATATGTCCTTTTTGTCATGCCCTTTCCTGCATAAGGCTGAGGATGACACGACAGTATAAATTTCTTTCCAGAGAGCAAATAGAGTATGACTGGCTGTTTGCATACAAGGGAGTGATGAACGGGGTTTTGGTTCAGTATAAGCCCCACAATAAGGAATGAGCCGTTTGTTGTTACTGCCAAAAAATACAAACAAAAGCTAATGCAATACACAAAATTTCCCTCTGCATTCGCATTAAAGAGTTTGCCTACAAAGCTAATAACAATTATTTGTACAGATTAAATGTTTATCAAATTAATCAAATAAATTAATAAAAATTACACTGTGGCAAAAATTTCTAAGCATCCAAACAGAAAATACAAGCTTTACTGATTACCAGTCCTGCTGAGTTACTGTGTGATGCTGCTAGCAATTTAGATATTCTTTACAGACTGCAGCAGCCTCCAAATTAAAATCACCTTATATTAACCACACTGTGTGTAATGTTTTACCATTTTCAGTATACTTTCTCAAAAATAATTGAAGAAAGAGTAATAGGGAAGTTAACTCCTTGTTTTATGATGCAGAATCTGGGAGTCCAAGTGGTTTCATACTAAGGGGAAGAAACTGGAGCTAGAAGGCAAGCTTTAGGCAGTGCATTTATTACCCTTTGTTAGAGACGACGTGTTTGTGTCCTCCTCAACTTCCTATGTTAAAGCTCTACCTCTCAATATAATGGTATTTGGAGATGAGGCGATAAAAGTGTAATTCTACTTAAATGAAGTCATAAGGGTAGGACCCTCGAGATGAGATTAGTTCTCTTATAAGGAAAGGACTAGAAAACCCCCTCTCTCACTTTCTCTGAGCACACAAAGAAGAGGTCATGGGAGCACATGGTGAGATGGTAGCAGTCTAGAAGCCAAGAGCAGAGACCTCAGAATGAAACCTCCCTTTCAGGCAACTTGGTTTTGGATGTCTCAGCCTCTAGAACAATGAGAAATAAATGTCTGTAGTTTAAGCAGCCAGTCTATGGTATTTTGTTATGCTGGGTAACCTTAGCAGCCTAAGACACCCTTTCGGCTAGCTGTTAATTGGCTGGGTGCCCATGTGACTTGAAGCATTAACCATTACCCGGTGTGCTATAATTTCATTCTTTCATTCACTATACACTTATATTCTTTCATGCAAAAAAATTGCATTCAGTGCCTGCTTCATGCCAAGAAGTATGTCCAGTCCCGGAGATAGAAAAATAAACAAGCCTTTTTCAAGTTGCCTCAAGTTGCCACCATTCACTTAAGAAGATAATTATAATATAATTTGATAAATGCTATAATAAAAGTCTTTAAAAAGGAGATTTGGAAGCATGAAGGAGCTCATTTAGCTTGGGGGAGCTCAGGAAATACTTTACATGGGAGATAACATGGATGGCTTATTAAAGTATTACATGTGAGACTTGGAACCCATCCAGTCAGAGGTATTCAAGGAGGACACTGCTGAAGGAGGGAAGGAGGGCTGGTATCACCTCAGCAGGCAGCCGCCATCTCTGGACTGTGTGCCCAGCCTTAGGGTGGACAGCAACCTAGCATATCTGCCTACATTACCTCCCCCCCTCCCCCGCCCCCGCTCCAGGGAGTTTCTTCTAAGCCCAGATTCTTGAATCCTGACCCAGACCTGACCCGTCAGAACAGAATCTCTAGGCATAAGAACAGTGGGATAAGCATATTTAATAAGCTCTGCAGGTAACTGGCATGTACACTGAAGTCAGACTAACAGAGCACTAAAAAAGCAGGCTTTTCTGTGTATTTCAGCATGGATGAACTCCACTGTCAGATTTTTATACACACTCTTTTACATGTTCCTTTATACGCCAGTCTTCTCATTGCAGCAATGAAATGTCCTTAGAGCTCTACTTTCAAAGCATCCATGGAGTTAATACTGCTTCGTCAGTAAAATTATTTTGCTGTCTCCTCTTGATTAATAAGCAGAGCATCATGGTTTTCTGTCAAGCTGGTACACTTCTATTTTGCTTTTACCTGAAAGATCTTACAGTTGGCTAACAGGAACTGAGGCCACACGGCACAAGGCCTGGTGAAGAGTTACCACTAAATAAATCTAGATCTCTTTCGGCATCCTTCTACCCTATTCTCTCAAAATTCCTCACTGTATTTCAGCCACTTCATAGGCATCCATTAATGATATTTACTTTCCTCTGAAAATACTGAATGTATAATTAAGATTAAGATGCTCTGAGGGCTTTCCCTAGCTTTGAGGTTGATTCTTTCTACTGTTTGGATGTATGTCACCTAACCTCTTTATCTCTCTTCTTCTATAAGTGAGGAAGATCAAGTTTATCTGCCCTGGAAAAAGTTTTTGAGATTCAGCAGTGATGTTAGTCAACTGTTTGGCACATAAAAGTGCTGAATACCAGCTATGTGATACGCTGGGCTAAAGCTCTCTTTGGAACATCTGTGGTACCTGACCTTTTTTGCGATTCTCTTTTCTTGACAAATTATGTCATATTGCTTCACTGCACATGAGGGAGCAACAAGATATAATGTAAATAATTAAAGCCAAAATTTTTACCATTTATGTAAAATAGGAACAGAGGACAGCAATGATGTGTCACCATAGTTTTTGATGCAGTCTGAAACCCAGTATTGTATTTATTTATTTATTTATTATTTATTTTTTTTAGGGCCATACCTGTGGCATATGGAAGCTCCCAGGCTAAGGGTCCAATCACAGCTGTAGCTAGCGGCCTGCACCACAGCCGCAGCAACATGGGGTCTGAGCTGTGGCTGTAACCTATACCACAGGTCACGGCAACACGAAATCACAAATTGAACTTGCATCCTCATGGATCCTATCAGCTTTGTTTCCACTGATACTCGACTGTAACTCTGGAAACCCAGTATTTTAATGAAGGGGTTTGATAAAATACCAAATAGCAATATAGGGGTGCCACTGGGAACTTCACTTCTTTTCTTTCAAAGAACTCCATGTCCCTGTCTATCAGAGGAAAAAAATGTGCTGTGTATAATCACAACTGTCTTCAGGATTGTTTAGAGATCTGAGAGTTATCTTTGATTCTTTTGCCTTCCTCACCAAACTAGTTAATTCTACCAGAATCTTTGAATTTGCCTCTTTCTTCCCAATTTCGTCTCTACTTTCTTATCTATGGCACAACTTTCTCCTTATTGTTTTAGTTGTTCCTTCACGACTTGTCCATATGCCTGTGTTTTACATCTCTTCCAAACCATCCTTCACACAGCACCCAGAATGATTCTTTAAAAAGATAAATTAAATCTTGCTTTTTCTCCCCTTAAGTTCTTCAGTGGCTTCCCATGGTACATAGGATTGTATGCAGTCTCCACACCATGAGTTACAGGAGCCTGGCTATTTTTGACTTCTGCTTACTTTTCCCCCTTATTTTTGAGCCTGTTGTGTCAGCTAATGGTCCACCTTTTAGTTCTTAGAATACCCTAAGCTTTGTCCTACCTCAAAGTGTCTATTCACAATCTTTTCCCTGTAGAGCTTCTATATAAGATGTCCCTTCCTCACTCCTTATCATTCTTCAAGTCTCAAATGTTATATTAAAAGATAGAGATTTTAAGAGTTACATATTTAAAAAAAATCAGCAGGTCTGTCCCTTTCATGCTTTGACAAACAACATGCTTATTACCTTCCAAGAACTTCTATAATTTATAATTATTCATTTACTATTTAATATTTATCATACCAACTTGACTATAAGCTCCTTGTGAGCACAAAGCCAGTCTTTTTAACATAGAACCACATGCCTGGTGCAGAGAATACTGCCTGGCATTTACTAGGAATTTAATAAATGACCGTTGATTAAATAAATGAATAATAAAGAAGGTAGGTCTGTTTCTGGAATGCCCTTCTGTAGAAGAGCTCCTGATTTGCTTGCATATTTAAAAAAAGAGCATAGAGATAAACGAATAGTGGGAGGCGAAAAGAGTTGAAATTAAATCTGAGAGTGAAGAGTTAAGCAAGAGAAATGGAAGAGAGTGAGGGAATAGCTGCTGGATAGATGAATAAAAACAAAAGAATAAAGCGACTTATAAACAAAACTCTCATTGTGGGTGCTGGAGTGATTACAGTTTCTTTTTTTAGGTTTTTATTTATTTATTTGTTTATTTTTTGATTTTTAAAAAATTATAGTTGATGTACAGTGTTGTGAGATTTCTGCTGTACAACAAACTGACCCAGTCATACAGATATATACATTCTTTTTTCATATTTTCTTCCAAGAGATTGTATATAGTTCCCTGTGCTATATAGTAGGATATTATTGCTTATCCATTCTAAATGTCTTAGTTTGCATCTATTAACTCCAAACTCCCAGTCCATCTCACTTCCTCTCTCTTCCCCCTTGGCAACCACAAGTCTGTTCTCTATGTCTGTGAGTCTGTTTCTGTTTTGTAAATAGGCTCAACTGTGCCATATTTTATTTATTTTTATTTTTTATTTTTTTGGTCTTTTTAGGACTGCACCTGCTGCATATTAATTTTTCCAGGCTAGGGGTCAAATTGGAGCTTCAGCTGCTGGCCTATGATGCCACAGCCACAGAAACACCAGATCTGAGATGCATCTGCGACCTACACCACAGCTCAGGGCAATGCCAGATCCTCAACCCATTGAGTGAGGCCAGGGATCAAACTGGCGTCCTCATGTATATTAGTCAGATTTGTTCCTGCTGAGCCATAAAGGGAGCTCCTGTGCTGTGTTTTACGTTACAAGACATGTAAATGACCTAAATGCCCATTGACAGATGAATGGATTAAGATGTGGTACATATATACAATGGAATACTACTCAGCCATAAGAAAGAACAAAATAAGGCCATTTGGAGTTCCGGTCATGGCGCAGTGGTTAACGAATCCGACTAGGAACCATGAGGTTGCGGGTTCGATCCCTGCCCTTGCTCAGTGGGTTGAGGATCCGGCGTTGCTGTGAGCTGTGGTGTAGGGTCGCAGACACGGCTTGGATCCTGCGTTGCTGTGGCTCTGGCGTAGGCTGACAGCTACAGCTCTGATTCGACCCCTAGCCTGGGAACCTCCATATGCCGCGGGAACGGCCCAAGAAATGGCAAAAAGACAAAGAAAAAAAAAAAAAGGCCATATGCAGCAACATGGGTGCAACTAGAGATTCTCACACTAAATGAAATAAGAAAGAGAAAGACAAATGCCATATAATACCGCATATATGTGATTACAATTTCTAATACTCAGTTTGCAATTTTTTTACGTCTTCATGTAAACTCCTACTTAGCCTTCCCAAGTCTCTGTAAAAGTATGCTAAATACAAATGACAAATGTATATTTGACTTTGTGTTTTATGGGTATTAGTTACCTACTTTTGCATAACAAATTACCATAAAATTAGTATCTCAAAATATACATTGAGGAGTTCCCATCATGGCTCAGTGGTTAACGAATCCGACCAGGAACCATGAGATTGTGGGTTCCATCCCTAGCCTTGCTCAGTGGGTTAAGGATCTGGCGCTGCCATGAGCTGTGGTGTAGGCTGCAGATGTGGCTCGGATCTTGCGTTGCTGTGGCTGTGGAGTAGGCTGGCGGCCACAGCTCTGATTCGACCCCTAGCCTGGGAACCTCCATATGCTGTGGGAGCAGTCCAAGAAAATGGCAAAAAGACCAAAAAAAAATATATATATATACATATAGATATATATACACACATTGATTATCTCACAGTTTCTATAGTTCAGTAATATGAGCATGATTTATTTAGCTCAGTCCTTTATTTCAAGGTCTATCACAGGGTTGCAAAGTATTGGCCAGGACTAAGGTCTCATCTGAAAGCTGACAGAGGAAATATATGCTTTCAAGTTGTTAGACTTAGGACATCCGTTCCTTAGTGGCTGTTAGAAGGCCACCCTCAGTTCCTTGCCAATATTCTCTAATATTGTAGCTTGCTTCATTGAAGTCTGCAGTCCAAAAGGCTATAGTCTGCTAAAATAATGAAAAACACAATATTTTATTACCTACACATAGACGTCATATCCCATTACCTTTTCAGTATTTTGTCGGTCAAAAGCAAGTCACTGGGTTTAGCTTATACTCAAGGGAAGGGAATTGTACAAGAGGTCATTGCAGACCAACTTACAAGTCACCTACCACAGAGTATTTGTTGATGTTTTGGTTGGGTGTGTGTGTGTGTATGTCTGTGCCTGTGTGTTTAAAACTAAGGAAAGGACTAAGTTCCACATTTAGTATGATGCAAAATTCATGAGGAACAGGCTTTTGAAATGGAATTACCCATGAAAATATGTATTTCCTGAAAATACAAAGAAACTTCGAGATAGCGCTTCATAGGTTATGGATAGAAGTCTGAATTATATTATTTGGTTTGCAAAAGGTACTTGGACCTTAGATTCCAACATATTCTAATAATTTGATTATCCAGAGCACTGCTATGACTCTCCACTTTACCTTCTCTGACAATTCTTTAGAAGGTATAATACATTCAGAAGTTCTAAATATTGCCAAAGAGTTGGGGAGATTTGTATAACAATTGTGGATAGAGGGAGTTTTACAGACTTTGCACCATAAAGCCAGTGTGTTTTTGTGGTACAAAGGTCACAAGTTATAGTTTATCTTGGCTTAAGGTCTAATATAAAAAGTCGGAAACTTCTCTAATGATCTGGCACTAACTATAACTTGTAAGTTCTCTGATTGATTAAATTAGAAAAATATTCTATTACAAAATAATTATTAATTCATTTACCTAATATAAATTGGTATCACTTTATTTAGAATCAACTAGAGATGTACTGAATATTTGTCTATGTGCTAGGCATTTTGTTAGGCATTTTCTTAGGTGCTAACTTACAGATTACTCAAAGGACTCTGGTGACTAAACAGTTATGAAGACTGATAGTAGAAGAGAAGTCCATTTAAAATTTTCTAGCATGGGAGGCCAGGTTATTTACAAAATAATTATTTGAAATTATGTGATAGCAATAAATGTGACTATAGACAGAAGATGGCAAGTTCTGTTTTATACATGAAATCTGATAGCATATATTATGATGTCACGAGGGGCAGGGTAGTGGAAGCATAGTGTTGGGAGCCATCGTGAGCATTAAGTAAGGAACATACGGTGAGATGACTGCTGTGCATCTTTTAAATATCAGTGTTATTTAAAGTTGATTTCAGCAGCACTTTTCACAATTTTTTTTTTTATGACAAGACTCTAAGGATATAGTTGGTAGCAATAAATGACTTTATTCTGATTGATGAATGTGTATATATGTGGTGATTGACATTCTGAGAGTAATGACATCTTCCAGTAAGAGCAGGTAGAAATTAGTAGTGGTGACACCCGATTGCCTCCCAGGATGCTTCCTATGCTTTTGGAAACACAGAGAAGCTGGCCACACTGTCTCTGTCAATGGGTAGAGTTTCAGAAACCTCAGCCAAATGCCAGCTCCTGCTGCTTCCCCCAAAGTGGAATTAGACCTACTTTTCTAAGTGATGGGTACCCCACCTCCCTTGCTGTTTGTTTCTCATTAAGATGGAGGAAGGAATAGTTAATTCTTGCAAAAATGTAGTTGGTATGGGGGTGATGGAAGTGCATTGCTCTCAAGGGCCTGCTGTGGGGTGTAGCTGACTAAAAGCCTACATGCTGAGGCCACTGTTCCCCTAGCCTGCTACCAGCCAATGGCTGGGCCTGGCAGAGGTACAAGAGTGGGGCTATTCCTCTCTGATTTTGGACTCTTCTGATAGACAGGGATTCTCCTTCAGCCTGGCTGAGATTTTCTCAGTACTGTGCTGTGATAGGAGGCTCTTCCTACTCAATCCTTACTTCTGTATCTCCTTTCATAATTATCAGACCTGCATGGTGACCTGAAATCTCTTCCCACCTATTTCTGCTCCCTCACCCTTTGCCCTCTGTATGTGATTTCACACAATAAATCTCCTGAACATGTCTAATGCTATCTTGTTGTCAATGTGTTGAAGGATCTGAACAGGCCCAGGAGGTGAGATCACCATCGAAAGTGAGAGTTATGTTATACACTATTCTCATGAGCGAGCCCAGTGTCTGAAATCAACTTGAAGAGGTTAGGATAGGAAAAAGATTGGAAACGGCATTGTTAGGAGTTCCCCTTGTGGCTCAGCAGAAATGAATCTCGCTAGTATCCATGACGATGCAGGTTCGATCCCTGGTCTTGCTCAGGATCCGGCATTGGACTAAGGATCTGGCATTGCCGTGAGCAGTAGTGTAGGTCATAGATGCTGCTCAGATCCCATGCTGCTATGTCTGTGGCGTAGGCTGGCAGCTCCAGCACTGAACAACTCCTAGCCTAGGAACCTCCATAGGCCATGATGCATCCCTAAAAAGCCAAAAAGAAAACCAAAACAAACAACAAAAAAAGCCAAAAAAGAAAGAAAGAAAGAAAAAAAATTTAAAAAGGAAATGGCATTGTTAGATTCCTTGATTTTTTCTAAGCATGGCAACATTTTGGGGACTGCATTTTTATTTAAGAAATAAAAGCAGTATATTATCATATCAGAAGGACTCTTTCCTTTCAAAATAGGATTTCCAAAATTGGAATGTATTTTAGTTTCTAGGACAGTTAAGTCACTCAGAAGAGCATGTTTGCATATTATGTCAGATGGATGAGGTATTTCACCATAATATTAAAAAAAACACAATCAGCAGGTTGAGGAATGCATATTTGGATTGTGCTCATCTGTTTCCTGTGTTTTTAAATACATGTAGATGTGTGCTGTGGGAGCTTTGTCATTGACTGGATGCAAAATCCAGAATATGAAAAGTTAATTCATCCATTAGTACAACAATCCAAAATTCATCCTTCTCTGGTAAAGTCATGATAGCTTAGAGTCACAGCAGGATTTCTATATATCTTCTTAAAAACCCAAAAGAGGAGCTCCTGTCATGGCGCAGTGGTTAACGAATCCGACTAGGAACCATGAGATTGCAGGTTCGATCCCTGGCCTTGCTCAGTGGGTTAAGGATCCAGCGTTACCAGATTAGACCCCTAGCCTGGGAACCTCCATATGCCTCGGGAAGTGGCCCTCAAAAAGGCAAAAAGACCAAAAAAAAAAAAGAAAAACCCAAAAGATATTTTGGTCTCTGTGATGAGAGAGTTCAGGCCCATCATATGCCCATTATACCCCCAGCCCCCTATATAGTGCATCATAAATGGTAGATAATCAAACGTATTTGTTGTAAAATATGAAGAACACTATAATTAGGATAATTTAAATAGGACTATACTTTTATCATTTTTTATATATAGAATAATCAATCACAGCTAGTCACAGTTTTGTCTATTCCATGACCTGTGTTTCCTTAACAGCGATTACTTCTTAGGTGATTAGTAAATAGGGAAATTATATCGGTATAGTGTGAAAGATGTTGATTTACACATGATTTTTCTCAGGGTGTTAATTTTTTTAAGTGATCGAGGTGACCTCTCATAATTAAATGCCTTAGCAACCTGTAAAGCCCTTATAAAAAGATCTGAAACTCTACCAAGATGTCTTCTTTTAGTACAAGCCACACTTGTACTCCACAGGTTAAGCTATAGCAAAATGCAAGTGCATGTGAAGGGGGTGGTGCTGACATTTCCTCCCTTATTAAAACAAAGGATTAACAAAAAGAGACTATGGTCTGCAGAAGATTTTTGATGTTGATGAATGTGTCTGTATGCATGTAGGCAAATGCCCTCCCAGAAGTATATCTCAAAGGAAAATGTATAAGTGCCACATTTCATGTTGGAAAGAATTGACTGTGATACTGGATGCCAATGTCAAGCATATTTTAGATGCATTTGTGTTTTTATTAGGATTGATATTGTTTTGGTTAGTTCTTTGGATATAGTAGTCTTTCAGTGATCTGCTCCCACCCTGTTTTTTCTCAGAGCCAATGTTGTTTTCAGCATATGATCTTACAGAAAATATCACCCCCATCACCCCATAAAATACATATGGCATGATAACAAGAATGTTTGTATTTAATAGAAAAGCAATATAGTAACTTGGTTAAGAGTTTGGCTCTAAAGTCAAATTGCTTGGGTGTAAGTTTCACCTTTGCCATTTCCAAATTGACTATACTTAGGTAACGACACTAAATATTTTGTATGTTCATATCCACATGGTGAAAAGGAGAAATAATAGTATCTGCTTCATTGGGCTATTGTGTAGTGCATGAACTGATTTAATAGAAAGCTTAGACAAGGGCCAGGCACACAGTAGGCATTCCACTAATGCTAATTATTGTTATAAAATAAAGCATCTCTTTCCCCAACTAAGCCATGTAAGAGAGTTTACCCGGCTGTGTGGAGATATGGCATGGTTTCATAACTAGCACCTTAGTATAGAAATTCTCTTAAGGATTGACTCATAGTTCTTGGTAGAATTTTTAGGAGCTGGTCCTTTTTTGAATTTGTATTCATTATTGCCACAATCTGTTTTTTTAAATTTCCTCTGTCTAGAGTCACCAGACTGCGGTTTAAATTAAATTATAACTTTAAAACTGATTTCCTCCAGTTACTTGTGCTCTATACAGTAAAGGTGTCACATAGTTACTGTTCTTATTTGACATTTTCTTTTATTCTCTTTCTTGATAAATTATGACCTTTTATGCCACTTCCCTTCTTATATGTGAAACTGATACAGTGTAATAGAAACAAGATGTTATATCAATAAAATGATCTATCATAAACACAGCTAAAACTGGGAAACACATGTCCAAAATTAAGTGGCATAGAATTAAAGTACATTTTTCTTTTTGCTTAGGAAAAGGCTGATGAAACCAAAGATTAGGAGAAGAACAAAAGCCTTTTGCTACTTCTAGCAATATTTGTCTTCCTAGGAATCTATGGGAAAACTGGATAAGTGCTGTGTGGAAGTTTGCTTTAAGAGGGAAATCTCTGGGTTGATGTGTCCTTTCTAAAATGCTTGGGTTTCCAAAGTAGTCATCCATTGTCTGGGGTCAAACAGAGATCTCTTCTAGCTGACAATTTTAAAACCACTTGCAAAATAGTGAATCAACTATACTATCAATGGATTAAGTCTAATTATCAAGCTGAATGATGGGTTGGAGGAAAAGATTTCAAAGGGCCTTCAATTCTGTGAAATGCTGATTAAGAAGGTCTAACACCTGAGAATAAATTTCTTTCCTCCATTCATGGTAGAAGGAAAAAATTATGAGAAAAACAGGCACTTTGGCAGAAAAGGACTATATGGAAACTAGAGTTGCTTGTTTTCAAAACCAGTGCAGGCTGCTTTAATATAGATACACATGAATGAAATTATGATAAGGAGAAAAAGTAAACTATTATATACCTTTGTCATTCTCTGGAATTGACATCTACTATTTCATTTAATTCCCTTCTCCCTACCCCAAGGAAACCAACTCTGTGAATTAGGTATTACTGTTCTTATTTTGTAGCTAATGGATCAGAACTAGAGCAACTGAGTAATGATAAGGTCCCTCAAAGTCTGTTTTCTTTTAGACTTTATCAAACCTTGCCTTAGGATCTTCCTTCTCTTCTCCTGCATCTCACTGTTGACATTGAAAGGGACAGCTCTAACAGCAACAGTGGCCAGAAACCTATCCAGAATCCAGATTGGGACGTGAACCCACATTCCAGGACTCTAACCCAGCATAAACCCAGTTTGGGACTTGAACCTAGGTTTTAAATTAGCACTCACCCAATGTCTGGACTTACTCAGGTTCAGGTTCTTTATGCCTCCACACAAAAGGAATTCAGTGAGAGACAAAGTGATAGGCAAGAAGTAGATTTATTAGGATAAGACACTTGTGAGGGGTGCAAGAGGGCAGGCAAGGAAGCTCTGCCCCCAGGATCCAGTGGGCTACAGTTTTATTATCCAAGGGGAGTGGTGGTCTGAAAAGACCCCCTCTTCCTCTAAGTAGTAGCTCCTCCTTAGTATCCGGGAAGGTGTGTATTCAAATAGGCAGAAGTGTGGTCCTCAACTCCTGCCCTAGGTCTGAATGCAGGCCTCATCCCATGCCCCACCCTATGACCTGAGGCAATTCTCACGCCTCCAGTGGTCAAGCAAGGCTGCCTTGTTCTGATGGCTTTCTCAGGCAATTATTAACTTACAGTGATCTCCCAACATCCCCTAGATTTCCCTCTCTATCTATGATCTGACTTCTACAACTACCTGTGCCTACTCCATCTCTATCAACATTTTTCCTCTTTTTTTTTTTTTTTTTAAGGGCTGCACCTGCAGCGTATGGAGGTTCCCAGGCTAGGGGTCAAATAGAAGCTACCCCTGGCCTACCCCACAGCAACAGCAACACCAGATTCAAGCCGTGTCTGCAACCTACACCATAGCTCACAGAAACGCTGGATTCTTAACCCACTGAACAAGGCCAGGGATTGAACCTGCATCCTCATGGATACTAGTCAGATTCATTTCTGCTGAGCCATGCGGTAACTCTCCTGTTGACATCACTTGTAATCTCAGACTCCTTGGACTGTACTTTCTTTTTCTGCCAATTCTCTCATCTTTAACCTACACAAGCCAGAATTCAAGGAGATGTGCCAAGATCAGAATGTCACTGATCTAGTCAGGTTTGTTGGTTGTCTAGAGGAGACCTCAGGTTGCTTCTGCCTAGATGCATTCACTGTACTACTTAATCTTTTGCTTTTAGAGGTTCAGAAATCTGGTTTTCAGAAGTAATAACAGTGACTCTTTCTCATGCTGGGCTTATGTTAAATTCATTCACATTGATGCATAAAAGGAGAGCATCTATTGATTTTATTTATAGCAAGAAGCAAACTGGCCAAGGTCCTGAACACTCATATCCTGTGATCCATAATTTTATTCTCTGTAGATATGTGTCTTAAGAAGCCACATTATAATCACAAAATTGCTGTGATTACTAAGTCACTGCAACAGAAAGAATTAGCAATTCATTGAGGTTTGATGGTGTTGACTGAAAAAATAATGCACAACCTGAAAGTTGAAATTAACCTCAACTTTTTTATTTTGGGCAAAATTAGAACTTAAGCCCAAGAGACAGCACCTTAAGTAGCCCTGAGGAACCAGTCCTAGGAGGTGAGGGAGGAAGCAAGAATATATGTTTTTGCAACAAAGGGACGGTAGTACAAACAAAAGATTTAGAGATAACCAGATTTACAGAAAAAGATTTACAGAAAACCAGTTTCTATGGGAAGTTGTAAAGGTCTGGGCTCCTTGGAATCACTCCTTTGATATGCACCTCAGCTGTGGGCCAGTCTTCTTTGTTTCTTTGCTGAGTTCCCTCAGGGCTAACCAGCCCACCCTTGGGAGTGATGGCACTCACTGAGGACCATGATGTCTTTTGTTTTGTCCACTTAACCCTGGGTGGTATTTCAGATAGCTCTGAGATACTGCCCCAAAGAGAAAAGGGGAAATATCAAGATATAAGTGATGAAGTTGAAGGGGGAGGTGCCTGCAGCCATGCATACATTTTACAAAGTTTGCTGCTGGTCTCCTGAAGGTTACTACTAGTCATGAGGTGCAGACACCACCTGGAAGGGTTTTAGTGTTTTTCTAAAGATGAGGAAATGCAAGAAGTGGGTTCATAAAATCTTCTCAAAATATCTAACTATCTGAGGACCTGCTCTTCCATTTTTTTTTCTTTCCCCCAGAGCACAGTGCCTCACTCCTGGTCCATCCTGAGCTCTGCTCAGGGGGCGCTGTGGGTCAGCAGTTACAGTGGCTTATGATTTATTCCATGTAGAGGCAGATGGCAAGTGCCAAACTCAAGTTCACAGTGGCATCTGGTAAATTAGCATAGAGCATCCATATCCAAAATATATACATAATATGCTGATAAACTGAGTCAAGGCCTTGGGCATTGAAGAATCTGGGTAAGTACTATCAATGTCTATTTATAAATTCATTTATTTTTACCTCGTCTCATAAGCGCTTAGGTTTCTAACAATTTGCCTTCTCGTTGACTCATTAGTCAAATCTTATTGATTCCAGGGAGAACTTCTAGAACTTAACCTGGCTTTACACAAATGTGTTTCAGTTTATTTGATGTTGATACTTAATTAAACTTTCAGGTGGCAATCTTATTTCTGTTATCTGGAAATGAATTTTGGGTTGGGTGGAGAAAATCCCTCCCTACCTCTCAAAGCTATAGATACCAGATTACTTTACAAAAGAAAATGGAATTTATGATTTTTAACAGAGACACGTGAGAGATTACATTCTTGGATATGATATCCAATTAAGATTTAGTAAGATTTTAATAACGGGGCACTATATTTAAATTTTGCTTTAGGTATTTTGTTTATGTTAAGAACTCTTAAGAGAGAGACTATTTTCAGAACATGTTTTATGGGAAGAGAATACCATCAATGACTTCCTCCAAGATGAGATTCAGAAAGCCTTTGGAAAGCCATATAGGCCTCAAATACTTCTCTCACTATCTGTTATTCAACCTTGGAGATTAATTTTTTTTGACTCTTAAAGTCTTTTCTGTTTTAAAAGTCTCTTCTTAGAATGCAGATGTACCTGGGATATTTAAAGCATTATGCCAATGTTTATCAAATGGATGTCATTAAATAAGCTGCAGATATCATTTAAAAGTTTGGGAATTCTCTAGAAGAGTTCAATTTTAATAATGGAATAATAATATGTACATATTCTAGATCACGTGAATGACTTAGAAATGAGTACTCTCTTCTTAGACCTGAATTTATGCTTTTGCTTTTTTTTAGCATTAACTGTTATTATTTTGTCACTGACTTGTTAATAATGGGATCCTTTTTTTTTTTAAAGGCCAAACACTATTGTCTCATTCTATAAATCAGGTTTCTTAAAAATTGAAGTGCAAAAAGAAGTGAAAGAATTGAGTTCTAGCAAATGGTAATGGAAACTGATTGTACCTGGATAATTATTATCTGGATGACTACTGATTTGAGGCACAAAGATTTTTAAATCCTGCACATGGGGTGGTCAGATTGAAATCAAGCTCCCTTACATCAGTTATTTCCTGAATGTGAATCAAGGGAGATCATTTTTGTCCATTAACTTGTCCCTTACAGAAAAATATCCAATAGCTCTGATTCCCAGTAGTGAAAAATAAAATGCATTCCCCTACTGCAAGAGATTAAAATTGTTTGGAGTGACTTTTCACACAGAATCACATAGTAGCATACTTTTTCTTTTTTAGGAGTTTGTGGATTGATGGTTTATGTACAGACTAGGTTCAGAAGATTCTTAGATATTGATTTAAGAGTCTCAAGCTATGTAGATCCAAGAAATATGTTTTCCTTTCTTCTTAAATGGATATACACCATTGAGCTTGATCTATCCTCCTGAGTTTAGGATATTATTTGAATTTCTGAAAAAAAAGCACTAAAGGCTCAGAAGAGTGGTCGTCATCTTAAAGCTCCTTAGTTAATGTAATAAATCTTTTACTAGAAACCAGACACAACAGTTTCATTGATGAAGGGTGTATGTGAATAGACTCAAAAGTTCTGCTTGAAATAACTTGAATTGTTACTATAGTGTGGATTCTTCTATGTTTAACTACCCTTGATATATCTGGCATAAGCAATTCATAGCACGAATTTAAGAGAAATTTTTCCTAAGAAACTTGTGGTAGTGTTCAAGTATTTACCATATAGTTTACCGCTTTGCTTCTCCTCTTTTTAAAATTCCTACTTCTTTTGATTTTCTTTTCCTTCTTTCTGATTCTAGGGGCTTGTATTATTCTTAAATTTTATTACACTCCCCCATTTTTTTCTTCCTTCATGCACTGGGAAAGTAAGGAGAAAAGGGAAAGAATTTTCACTAATGCTGGCATTTGTAATATGATAATTCATTTACTCACATACCCTACAAAGTAGGTAAACTGAGGCCCTGAGTGTGTAAATAACTGCCTTAAGACAACATAGAGGCACTTTTGAAATTATGTGTTAGAATTATTCCTTCATTGTAATAGTATTTATTTCTCTATAATCTCTCTGCAGAATATAGATATCATCTATTCATCTATCTGTACAGGTCTATGGTAGCACTAAGAAATATTTTTTAATATTTTTTTCCTGGACCCCATCCCCCACACCAAGGAAAAGCAGAATGATTTCAAGCCAAATTTGGGCCCCAAATATTTTAATAGAAAACATATCCCAAAAACTCACAATTAGAATATATCTGTTCTGTTTTGTTCTTAGGTATAGTAGATCATGCAGTGCTCATGGCCAAAGATACTAGATACAAACAAAACACCTGAATCTAATTTATCATCCTTTTTCCATTAAATGCCTGAAATCTAAAATTCACAGTCATGCAGAAATTTGTACATGCTATCAGTACCATATAGTCTACAGTGCTTACCATCAAAATTTATATTCTTCAAGAATAGAATTAACATTATCATTTTAGAAAAAAAAGGTAATGACAGATATAAAAATTGAGTTAACTTAGATGTAAAGATTACAAACTGAGTGTATTTATCTTTGGAGGTAATTAATCATTGAGTGTGCCGGAGATCTATAAAAGATTGGCTTCAAAACTTACTACAGGGACTTTAATCCTTTCCTCTACAAATTGCTCAGTTCCACCAAAGCAAAGACACTATTCCCCACTGAGGACTAAATAAATGACAAGTTTGGAGTGGTGAAAAATAAATTCCTTCTTTGAGTTGCTTGAGTAAAAAGCTGTCTAAAAAGGAATCACACATTTCTCTTCGCATAATGGAAATTTAACACTTTACAACATTCTACTTACTTGAGAAGAAGCTTGGGAAATTCATTCTAATGGGAAGGATACCTGGGATATTAGTTCTACCACACCCACAAATAATGAAAAAGAACATTGGGAATAGCGATTTTTTGACCAATTCATCTGTGTTATTACAATCCATACACAAACATTTCCTGTAACAAGGGGATAATTTGTTTATGCACCTATTATCACTGCATCTCTATAAGAATGCAAAAATGTAAACTGATCTACATAATCATATACATATATTAAGTGAAACTTTATGTAGCAATATGAATGAGATCGCTAAAAAAAATAGCAAAACTGTAGTTAATGATTTATTTGCTGAAAGTGGGAATTTTAATTATTTTAGATAGTTTGAATCCATGAATGACTTATTAGTCACTCACATTGTTTGTTTGTTTTTTCCTGTTCATAATCTTAGTGAGATTCTGATATTTAAGTCATAGTCTTCAAAGATTTTTTATTTAAATTCTTACTAGGGAGTTCTGGAAAATGATATGGCCAGCCAGAGTAGATCCAGTTTTTGTCACAACTGACCATAAAATTGTATAATATATTTCTTAAGGGGAAAAAAAGTGCCAAAAATGTAATGCTGCATGCTAGAAGTAAGATTTTTTTTCCTGATGTAGGCGATATGAAAAGATACTAAATTATACTATATGTATATATATCCCCACCACATCTTTTTGTTTCTAGACTCTAAAGTAAAGAACGTTGACTAGAAATCATGAGACCTGAACTTATACAGATTTTTTCCTTGGCTGCATTCCTTCACCCTGCTCTATTTCCTTGATCACTGCCACCAAACTCCCCAGGATCTCCCTTGCCACCATCTCGCTTGCTCACCTTCCCTAAAAATGTCCAGCTTCTTTCATTCCTGTAACATACTAAGACCTTTTCTGCAACATTGCCTTTGCACATTATTTCCTTTCTTTACATTTTACTTAATCATCTCAAAATCATTCCTTAGCTATCAATTCAAAATCATTTTCTCAAATAGGTCTTTTCCAAATCCACCAACTATATGGGACTCCTGGATAGCATTTCATAGAATTATAACCATTATTACCTGCATAAATGTAAATTTATTTTAACAATTTTTAAAATTCTCTAGATAGTGTCGGTTATATGCTTCATTAAAGTGGAGGGTTTGTCTAGTACCTTGTAGATGCTCAGTAAGTATTTGAGAACTAATAGATGAATAAATTAGTAAGAAGAGTTGGGATAGGATAAATAATCTGTAGGATTTCATCCATCTGGAGCAGTCTTTGATACTGGGTAAATTCATTGTTTCATTTCCATTCAAAGATAGTCCTGAAGGAGAATTTATCTTAAACCACGCTTTAATCATACACTCAAGGATTGCACGAAAGTTTCTTAAAAACTCAGTCTAAGTTTTGGACTTTCATTCAGCCATTCAAACCAAGGGGTTAATCTCTAAAACATAAATATGATCTCATACTTTTTATTTTTATTGAAACCCTGACCTGGCTTTTTACTAAAATCGAAGAACTTTGGAATAATGTGAAAGCCCTAATGATCTGGCTCTTCTTTCAGACTATAGCCAAGACAAGAGTCTTGCATTTAACAATTAAGATTTATGTACAGTTCCCAAAATCATGGTGCTTTATTTGATATCATGCCTTTGCACTTGCTGTGTGTCTGCTTTCTAGAAAGCATCTTTCCCCATCCCCCTCTCTTTTTAGCTTTTGTTCACTATGCAAATTTCAACTCAACCTTCAAAATTGAATGTTTAGTCATTTTTTTTGTTTGTTTCAGAAAGACCAAAGAACTTTATTACATGTGTGCCTCTATTACAGCACTTAGAAGATTTCTGTAATCATTTATCTTATTACCTGATTGTAGAAATAGGACACTGTTTCTCTTAACATTGTCAATCCTGATGAACAGGGATTGTGTTCATACCATGTGGCTCCTGGGTCCCTAGCACAGTGCTTGAAACACGTTAGGTAGTTTTTGAATGTGGAGTAAATGAATGAAGGTGTGTCTCAAATTACTGTGTTGAAGGTTTAGTCTGTATTTTCCAGTGCTTCAGGTGCAAGTGAGAGAAGTACTCTCTAGCATCCCAATTTTATTAAAAATTTATTAATAATGAGCCATTTATGGACTTTTCTTTATAAAGCTAATATCTACAAATCAATATTTTTTGGTAATTTTAATTATAAATTTTTTTATTATTTTCTTTGAACATTCACCTTTTTATTTTTTGCATTTTTTAAACATTAATTTATTCAAACTAGAGTGAATTATCTTTGCAGAAATAGCATTATGTAGATTTTGGTGGTCATAATTCTGAGTATATCAGCTTCTCCTAAGGTTTTAAAATTAGAAAATTAGGAGAGTTTCTGTCCTGGCTCTGTGGAAATAAATCTGACTAGTGTCCATGAGGACACAAGTTTGATTCCTGGCTTCACTCAGTGGGTTAAGGATCCAGTGTTACCATGAGCTGTGGTGTAGGTCGCAGATGTGGCTCAGATCTGGCATTGCTGTGGCTATGGCGTAGGCGGCACCTACAGCTCTGATTCAACCGCTAGCCTGGGAACCTCCATATGCTGCAGTTGTGGACTTAAAAGACAAAAAGATAATAGTAATACAATAAAAAAAATAAAATAAAACTAGAGAATTGGTTTTCAACTCTTTGTTCAATTTTGTATTCATTATCCCTTTAAATCTTTATTTTCCATATTTATTAACTGATAGGTCTTCATTGTTTACTGATTTTTTTTCCCTATGATAAAAATGCATGATCAATCCTTAGCTTCTTTCAATGGAGCATCTAGTTTATTTTTTTGAGTAATCAGAAATTTTGTTTCTACTTTCCAAGATGCTGGAAATAAAAATCAAACATTTTTTGCTTCTGATTATAATGAGAAGAAATTCTGTATCACATCATGATGTGCTGCTCATCAGTATGTTTCTTTCTTTTTTTTTTTTCTGAATTATGACAACTCAGGACCAACCCCCTGAGCTCTTCTGACCTTCCAGTGGGACATGGAGTGCAAACCAATTCATCTCAGTTGTAGATGCTCAGAGTTGGGCATTTTCAGTCAAGTCATCTTTTATTACCATTTATTTAGTGTTCAACACCTGACACTCATCTGATGATGAACTGGAAAAATTCAAGCAAATAATTAAAAAATTATCTCCTTCTAAATAAGGATAATGAAAGACCAAAGACCTTGGTTACATGATGCAAAGAACAACATTCTCATCTTTCAGGCTTGTACTTGTAAAAGAAATGGAACCTCTAATAAAGAGAGAGGCAAAAGGACAGTTTTATGGACACATGTTTTAGAACTACCCTACACTAATAAAACACACCTTTAAAAGGCAGAAAAAATCTTTCCCAATCCTTTAATAGTACTATTTTAATTATTTCCATTGACTGAAGTGCCAAGTGCTAAGGTGCCCTTGCTCTAAATTATTTCAAGAATGAGCAGTGAATCGAGCCTCCTTGAGGCTGTGAAACAGCAGGTGGCCCTTCAGCGGCAACCTAGGCATCTTATGAACGGCTCAATTGCTCCCTATAGGCTGCCATTCTATCTCATTGAGAGTCAGGCCACCTTGACTTAATGCTCAGGCAGCAAGACTTTTATTGATAAAAACATCGTAAACTGACAAGAGATGGGATTTGATAACCAGGAAGCCTCGTTCCCTAATTTCAGGTCTAAGCAACAGAACAAGTTCTATGAGTTATGTAATGTATCGAATGAGGGATACCAAGGAAGATATGAGAGGCTGTCTTGCTAGTGTGCTATTTTATCCTCAGAGATAATTCGCAGCATTTTAAAACAAGAAGGACATGATAGTTCAAGAATATCTTCACCTCCTTCCAGGTGGAACCAAGTACGTGATTACCAACTGGAGTTTTCACCAGCATCCACAGACAGTTTAAGTGCACAGAAAAATGTTTGCAGGTAACTTATACTATTAATTACTCTTTTAATGAAAAAAAAATCTGGAGAGAGAAGGAGGAATAAAAATTGATTTTTCTTTATGTATTTAATATTTTTCAATGTTCTTGTACAACAAAGACACTATTTCTGTTATTTAAAAAAAATTTCCCCGAATACAAATGCCTTTTCCTTTTGCAAATAGTAGCTTACATGAGCTTCTCTAACTGTAGTGACAATTTAACTTTATCAGCTTTGCAAAGACTAATATTTTTAAAAGGTATTAAAATCTTTAGTATATACTTTAATTACCCTTTATCATTAGTAGGACAAGGAAAATTATTGACCAACTGGAGGAAATCATATTTAGGGGACAGCAGAAGGTCCCCAACTAACCTACCAGTGGTCATTGTCATCATCATCATCATTATCATCATCATCAACATCATCAAGCAGCAGTTTTTAAACAGTCCATCTGAGCATGGCATGGCACAGCACTCAACAAGGTTAATGAAAGAGTGTCAAGGACTGCCATTTCAATGTTCCCATTCATACCACAGACTCAACATCAATAGCAACATATACATGCAAGTATAGACAACAATACTTCTGTAAAAAAACGACTCCAAAAATGTTCTTGGAGGAGTTCCTGCCATGGCGAAGTAGGTTAAGAATCTGACTGCTCATGTTTCTAAGGATGTGTGGGTTCAATCTCCAGCCTGGTACAGTGAGTTAGAAGCATCCAGTGTTGCCACATTTGTGTCTCAAGTCACAGCTGAGGCTCAGATTCCATCCCTGGACTAGGAACTTCCCTTTGCTACAGATGCAGCCATAAAACGAAATGTTTTTGGAGATGATATTGGTCATTCCTAATTGAAGAAGCCCAAATAGGACATAGGGCATTTTTTGTCTGTTGCTTGTTTTTTCTTTTTAAAAATATTTTGCATTTTTAGTTGAAGTATTGTTGATTTACAATGTTAACTTCTACTGAGTGCTTCAGATATATATATATACACACACACACACACACACACATACACACACACACACACACACACACACACACACACACACGCTCTTTTTTTTTTTTTTGTCTTTTGCCTTTTCTAGGGTCGCTCCTGCGGCACATGGAGGTTCCCAGGCTAGGCTAGGGGTCTAATCAGAGCCATAGCCACCAGCCTATGCCAGAGCCACACCAACGCGGGATCCAAGCCATGTCTGTGACCTACACCACAGCTCACAGCAATGCTGGATCCTTAACTCATTGAGCAAGGCCAGGGATTCGAACCCGCAACCTCATGGTTCCTAGTAAGATTCGTCAACCACTGTGCCACGATGGGAACTCCTATATATACTCTTTTTAAAAGATAGTCTTTTCCATTATGGTTTATCATAGGATATTGAATAGAGTTCTCTATGTTATATAGTAGGATCTTATTGATTATTCCCTCCATGTATTATAGCTTACACTTCTAACTACAACTTCCCACTCCACTCCTCCCTCAAACCCTGCCCCTTGGCAACTGCAAGTTTGTTCTCTTGAGTCTGTTTCTGTTTCATAGATAGGTTCATTTATGTCATGTTTTAGATTCCACATCTAAGTCATATCATATGGTATTTTTCTTTCTCTTGCTGTGTGAAATCTCTGATTGCATCCATGTTGCTGTGAATGGCATTATTCCATTCTTTTTAAAGGCTGAATAGTATTCCATTATATATATGTACCACATCTTCTCTATCCATTAATCTGTTCATGGACATTTAAGTTGTATCCATGTCTTGGCTATTGTGTATAGTGCTGCTTCGAACATAGGGCTGCACGTATCTTTTTGAATTATAGTTTTGTCTGTATATATGCCCAGAAGTAGGATTGCTGGGCCATATGGTAAATCTATCCTTAGTTTTCTGAGGAACCTCCATACTGTTTTCCATAGTGTCTGTACCAACTTCAATTCCTACCAACAGTGTAGGAGGGTTCCCTTTTCTTATCCTTTACAGCATTTGTTAGGACATTCTTTTACATTTTCCTATTTTAAGCAAAATAACATTATTGGGTAGTTGTTTGAGAAAATATTTTGTGTTTATTTATTTTTTTGTTTGTTTTTGCTTTTTAGGGCTGCACCTCTGGCATATGGAGATCCCAGGCTAGGGGTCTAATCAGAGCTACAGCTGCCAGCCTATGCCATAGCCATAGCAACTCCAGATCCAAGCCATGTCTGTGACCTACAACACATCTCAGGGCAACACTGGATCCTTAACCCACTGAGCAAGGCCAGGGATCGAACCTGCAACCTCATGGTTCCTAGTTGGATTTGCTTCCACTGCGCCATTATGGGAACTCTGAGAAAATATTTTGTAATGCCATTGTTTTGATCTGTATAGACTTTGGTAAATAAATTTTTTTCTGAAGTACTGATATTATCATAGAACAGTTACTTGCAAATAACAAAAGTATAATTGTTCTTAGTAAACACTTGTTTGCTGCTTACCAGTATAGGACATGTTGTTCTAGTTATATTTGCTAGAGTATTTCTTTTGTTAGTTAAGAATGAGTCTTTTTCTTCACTGAATTTTTTATTATTGACAGGATCTGAGCTTTAAGAGCAAATAAAGAATATTAATTCTTTATTCCTATTGTTGATCCTAATAATTATATTTCATAATTTGTTTAGAAATTGATTTTATTATGTGTTCATTCTTTGCAAGAAAAAAGTGAATTTAAGGAGTTCCCGTTGTGACCCAGTGGTTAACGAATCTGAGTAGGAACTATGAGGTTGCAGGTTTGATCCATGACCTTGCTCAGTGGTTTCAGGATCCAGCATTGCCGTGAGCTGTGGTGTAGGTCACAGACGCAGCTCAGATCCCATGTTGCTGTGGCTCTGGTGAAGGCTGGCGGCTACAGCTCCGATTAGACCCCTAGCCTGGGAACCTCCATATGCCACGGGAGCAGCCCTAAAAAAGGCAAAAAAAAAAAAAAGAAAAAAAAAAGAATTTAAGTTTTGATATAATACAACTCACTTTTAAGGAGCATCATTTTTGCTATTGGTGCTCAGAACTCTAATAAAATCTTTTTGAAAATGATATGTTGATCCCTCTAAAGATTACTACTTGTGTTTCTTTTTATTAAGCTTTGTAATGCTTTGAGGGGTTATGGAAGAATAGCATAAAACTTTCTTGCTGAGACTTTTAAGAAGGCAAGATAGAGATTGGTGCCATGCCTGCAAAAGGTTGTCTTCAACACATACAATAGAGAGAAAAAACTTAACATTTCAGAATCACTTTTATTTTATTTTTAAATTAATTAAATTAAATTTTTGAGAAGTTTTAAGTTACCAGCAAAATTGAGTGGAAAGTATAGAGATTTTCACATATACACCCCACCCCCACATATGCATAGCCTCCCCTACCATCAACATGCCCCACTAGAATGGCACACTTGTTACAGCTGATGAACCTATGTTGACACATCATGATTACCCAAACTCCATAGTTTACCTTAGGGTTCATTCTTGTACATTTTATAGATTTATGTATAATGTAGACATATGTATTATGTAGACATATGTATAATGACATATGTCCACAATTCTAGAATCATACAGAGTGCTTTTACTGTCCTAAAAATGGTCTGCATTCCACTGTCTCCCACTAACCTATGCAACCACTGATACATTGTTTCTGGTCTTTTTGTCTTTTCCAGAATGTCATGTAACTGGATTTATATAGTAGGTAGCCATTTAGATTGGCTTTTTTCACTGAGTAATATGCATTTGTTTTCTCCATATATTTTCATGAGTTGATAGTTTGCTTCTTTATAACATTGCATAACATTCCATTGTCTGGATGTACCACAATTTATTTCTCTGTTTGATTACTGTGGGACATCTTAGTTGCTTTTAAATTTTAGAAATTGTGAATAAAGTGGCTTTAAACATCTATGTGCAGATTTTTGTGTGAACATGTGTTTTAAACCAAGGCGCATTCACTATCATTTTTTGGAAAGAAAGGCAAAGACTCAAATTGTGGTGGTCCATGTGGATTCCATTGCTGTTATTCAAAGATCTAGTAGGTGGTGCTATTAGTGGTGCAGTCTCTACATTAAGCCTTTTTCTCATTTGGATAGTATTTTCTTTAACAGAAGGACTAATGAGAAATAAGGTTTCAAGAACTTTATTCTACATGTAGAATGTAAGTATATGAAACAAGAACTATTTCAAAAGTTTGAGTAAAATCTAGTGTTAAGGGTTTTCAATATATATCTCCCAATGATAATGATGTGGTATAATCAGCTTCACAAAATTACTTCACCTGGAAATATTATTGAGAGGTAACTTTGGTTGTCATAAGAATATCACTGAGTTTCTAAATAAACTTCCCAAATTTGTAGCAGCCTATTTGATTGTTTTCTACTGATCCATTTTTTATTACAATCAAGTGAAGTAAGTGGTGCAGTAAGTTTAGATTGATTATATACATATTCCTTAGCTTAGATAAGAATGCAACAATGAATAAGAGCAACTCTTGTTCTGCTACATTTCAAAGCCTTGGCAAACAGCATATGACTCAATATGCTGTGGTGTCATTGAAAACATCCTGAGTCGGTCATCTAGAAATGTTCCCAAACAAAACCTCACAAGAGATTACAGATCATTTTTCAGACTACGGACAGTCAAATGGATGTAGGCCTGAAGAAAATGTAGTTATATAAGGAATCTAAAAGCAGTAAAAATTTTCCATTAACTATACAGAAGAGAAAACCATTACCATTCTGCCATCTCAGCAGTATGATATAAAACAATGCTCTGATAAAAGATGAAAACAAATCTATAAATCCAGTCTATGCTTACAGGGGACACATCCACAGTGGCATTAAATGTGACTTCAAATCACATGCAGACAAGCTAAAGATCTTCTTAGTAATGGTCAACCTCAATATGTTGTGAAACTCTGAAACGGCTCTACAACAAAATTTGCCCTTATTTCTTTGAGAGATTTTATTAACTTCACTTGTAAATCTCATTTAATATCTAGACAGCTGCAATAACATCAAGGGTTTTGACCAGTCCATCAGAATAGGTGGAATATAATGAAGTTGAAACAGAATATATCTAGGTAGCATTTATTTTGTGGCCCAAATCGTGCTAGGTATTATGAGAAAAATCAAAGCCATTTAAAAAAAGGAAGAACACACTGAATTATTTTAGAGGTGACATTTACATGCACCAGAAGTAGTATTCCATGTAAGATAAATCACAGTCAAACTTAAAATTCTTTAACAGAATGTGTAGTGTTAAATTCACAAGAAGAAACTCCAGTGCGAATTGCAGTACCTTGACTTTATGAATAAACTAGCTCTTGAGCTATGCATTAAAAAGGTGGTGTATTATGATGGTATTAAGGAGAGATGCTTTGATTTATCTTGGTTTCATTAGCCACATGTGTAATATGAATGGAAGCTAGCTATGTAAAACTGAATAAAGAGAACCCACAAATGCTACATAGACCCTCCTAAAAAGGTTGGATATGGCATTGGGTACTTTAAAATCTATTAAGAGGATAGAGCTCATATTAAATGTTCTTAAAATAATAATAATAGTAATAAAAAATAAAACAAAGCAAAACCCCCAAAAGAGCAGAAGGAAATTTTTGCAGGTGATAGACATTTTAGACCCTTGGTTCTAATGATAGTATCATGGGTATATACATATGTCCAACTCATCAAAATGTATACATTAAATGTGTGCAATTTTTAATATATAATTATATCCCAATAGAGCTAAAACAAAAAATAGTACTAATATGTGGACATTAGTGAAGTTTTAGCTCATGCAGATGCTCAAGGGCCACAGTCAGGACTAAAGTTTGTACATATCAGCTAGCAGCAACTGAGTGGAATGCTTATATTATACATAAAGAATAATTTTATAAACTATGCAGGTGGATTTTATGTGAAAGAATAGCCTCAAGAAGAGTATATTCAACCTTTTGCAACAGGGTGGATATCCAGAGATGTTCCTAGGTGGATTCCTATATGTCTGATTCTCTTGTATGAAAGAATTTTTAAAATCATTTAAAATCATATCAGGAAATAAACACATGAAGAAAATACTATAGTGAAGTAGTTCCCATTATGGCTCGGCGTGTTAAGAACCTGACATAGTGTCCATGAGGATGCTGGTTTGATGGCTCATGATCTGCTATTGCCATGGCTGTGGCATAGGCTGTCAGCTGCAGCTCCAATTCAGCCCCTAGCCTGGAAACTTCCATATGCTGTAGGTGCAGTTGTAAAAAGAAAAAAATAGTATAGCGAGGTTCAAATTGTAAATTATTTGGCACAAACTGTAAGAGGAGCTGTCTCTTCTCCAAGCTAAAGTCAGTCACTCTACTTCCCATTGAACTTCACGGAAGACTTACACCATCCATTAGCTCTTCTCTCTCTCTCTTTTTTTCAAAATTTAATTTAATTTTTATAATTATTTCCCCAATACAATTTTTTTTCTACCATACAGCATGGTGACCCAGTTACACATACATGTACACATTCTATTTTCACACATTATCATGCTCCATCATAAGTAACTAGACATAGTTCCCAGTGCTACACAGCGGGATCTCATTGCTAATCCATTCCAAAAGCAATAGTTTGCATCCATTAAACCCAAGCTCCCAATCCACCCCACTCCCTCCCTCTCCCCCCAGGCAACCACAAGTCTATTCTCCAAGTCCATGATTTTCTTTTCTGTGGTAAGGTTCATGTGTGCCATATATTAGATTCCAGATATGTGATATCATATGGTATTTGTTTTTCTCTTTCTGGCTTACTTCACTCAGGATGAGAGTTTCCAGTCCCATCCGTGTTGCTGCAAATGGCATTATTTTGTTCTTTTCTATGGCTGAGTAGTATTCCATTGTGTATATATACCACATCTTTCTAATCCAATCATCTATCAGTGGACATTTGGGTTGTTTCCATGTCTTGGCTATTGTGAATAGAGCTGCAGTGAACATGCGGGTGCATGTGTCTTTTTTAAGGAAAGGTTTGTCCAGATATATCCCCAAGAGTGGGATTGCTGGGTCATGTGGTAGGTTTGTTTTCTTTTTGTCTTTTTGCCTTTTCTAGGGCTGCACCCGCAACATATGGAGGTTCCCACGCTAGGGGTCTAATCGGAGCTGTAGCTGCCGGCCTACACCAGAGCCACAGCAACGCAGGATCCGAGCTTCGTCTACAACCTACACCACAGCTCATGGCAATGCCGGATATTTAACCCACTGAGCAAGGCCAGGAATTGAACGCACAACCTCATGATTCCCAGTCGGATTCATTAACCTCTGAGCCACAATGGGAACTCCCATATGGTAGTTCTATGTAAAGACTTCTAAGGTACCTACATACTGTTCTCTGTAGTGGTTGTACCAGCTTACATTCCCACCAGCAGTGCAAGAGGGTTCCTTTTCTCCACACCCCTCCAGCATTTGTTATAAGGGAACCCCAATAAGGCTATCAGCTGATTTCTCTACAGAAACACTACAGGTCAGAAGGCAGTGGCAAGATATATTTAAAGCACTGAAAAGAAAAAAATCTGCAACCTAGAATACTCTATCCAGCAAGAATATCATTTAAAAAAGAAGGGGAAATAAAAAATTTCTCCAACAAACAAAAGCTGGAATAGTACAGCAATATGAAACCCATTCTAAAAGAAATACTGAAAGGGCTTCTCTAAGTTAGAAAAAAAAAAAAAAAGAAGAACTAGGATGGAGGAAACCACAATTGGAAGGCATTCATTTAAAAAAGCCAGCATACAGGTCCATACATGAAGATATTAAAAAAAAAAAAAAGACATCAAAATCATACAATGTGGGTAAGGGAAGTAAGAAAGAATAGATTCTCTTTTTTAATCTTAATGATGTGTTTGAGCCTATATGATTATCAGGCTAAAGTAAGCAGATATAGGAAGGTGTTAACATACTTAAAAAACAGGGCAAAAATGTCTATTTAGGTCTTTTACCCTTTTTTCATTTGGGTTGTAGACTTTTTTGCTGTTGAGTCGTATAAGTTGTTTGTATATTCTAGAGACTAAGCCCTTGTCCATTGCATCGTTTGAAACTATTTTCTCCCATTGTGAAAGATGTCTTTTTGTTTTCTTTTTGGTTTCCTTTGCTGTGCAAAAGCTTGTCAGTTTGATTAGGTTCCCATAGTTTATTTTTGCTCTTATTTCTGTCACTTTGGGAGACCAACCTGAGAAAATATTCATAAGGTTGATGTCAGAGAATGTTTTGCCTATGTCCTCTTCCAGGAGTTTGATGGTGTCTTGTCTTATATTTAAGTCTTTCAGACATTTTGAGTTTATTTTTGTGCATGGTGTGAGGGTGTGTTCTAGTTTCATTGCTTTGCATGCAGCTGTCCAGGTTTCCCATCAATGCTTGCTGAATAGACTTTCTTCTTCCCATTTTATGTTCTTGCTTCCTTTGTCAAAGATTAATTGACCATAGGTATCAGGGTTTATTTCTTCATTCTCTATTCTGTTCCATTGGTCTGTCTGTCTGTTTTGGTACCAGTACCACACTGTCTTAATTACTGTGGCTTTGTAATATTGCTTGAGGTCTGGGAGAGTTCTGCCTCCTGCTTGGTTTTTGTTTCTCAGGATTGCTTTGGCAATTCTGGGTCTTTTGTGGTTCCATATAAATTTTTGGATCATTTGTTCTAGTTCTGTGAAAAATGTCATGGGTAATTTGATAGGGATTGCACTGAATCTGTAGATTGCTTTGGGTAGTATGGCCATTTTTACAATATTAATTTTTCCAATCCAGGAACATGGAATATCTTTCCATTTCTTTACATCGTCTTTAATTTCCTTCATTAATGTTTTATAGTTCTCAGCATACAGGTCCTTTGCCTTCTTGGTCAGGTGTATTCCAAGGTATTTGACTATTTGGGGTGCAATTTTAAAAGGTATTGTGTTTTTGTAAGATATAGAGATGGCCAACAAGCACATGAAAAAATGTTCAACATCACTGATTATTAGAGAAATGCAAATCAAAACTACCATGAGATACCACCTCACACCAGTAAGAATGGCCGTCATTAATAAGTCCACAAATAACAAGTGCTGGAGGGGGTGTGGAGAAAAGGACACCTTCCTGCACTATTGGTGGGAATGTAAGCTAGTATAGCCACTCTGGAGAACAATATGGAGGTATCTTAGAAATCTATACATAGAACTACCATATGGCCCAGCAATCCCACTCTTGGGCACATATCCAGACAAATCTTTCCTTAAAAAAGACACATGAACCCGCATGTTCACTGCAGCTCTATTCACAATAGCCAGGACATGGAAACAACCCAAATGTCCGTCAACAGATGATTGGATTCGGAAGATGTGGTATATATACACAATGGAATACTATTCAGCCATAAAAAAGAATGAAATATTGCCATTTGCAGCAACACGGATGGGACTGGAAACTCTCATCCTGAGTGAAGTAAGCCAGAAAGAGAAATACAAATATCATATGATATCATTCACATCTGGAATCTAATATACAGCATAAAGGAACCTTACCACAGAAAAGAAAATCATGGACTTGGAGAATAGACTTGTGGTTGCCTGGGGAGAAGAGGGAGGGAGTGGGGTGGATTGGGAGCTTGGGTTTAATGGATGCAAACTATTGCTTTTGGAAATGGACTAACAATGAGATCCTGCTATGTAGCACTGAGAACTATGTCTAGATACTTACAACGCAGCACAACAATGGGAGAAAAAATTATGTATACATGTGTGTGTAACTGGGTCCCCATGCTGTACAGTGGAAAAAAAATGTGTGTTTGTGGAAATAACAATAAAAAATAAATTAAAAACAAAAACAGAGAAACAGGGCAACCACAAATCAAAGCCAAACATTACATTCACAAAAACTGAAAAGAAAAATACTCAAGTATAAAATAAATGAAACCATCCAACCAGAAAAAGAAGAAAAGAGAAACATAGGGTCACCTGGAAAGCAAGGCTTAAGATGGCAATAAATAAATATCTATCAATAATCACCTTAAATGTCAAAGGATTGAATGCTCCAGTCAAAAGACACAGAGTGGAAAATTGGATAAAAAAGCAAAAACCTTCAATCTGCTGCCTACAAGAACTCACCTTAAGGCAAAGGATACATATAGATTGAAAGTGAGGGGATGGGAAAAGATATTTCATGCCAATGGATAAGACAGGAAAGCAGGCATAGCAATGCTCATGTCAGACAAAATAGACTTTAAAACGAAGGCCATAAAGAAAGACAAAGAAGGACACTATTTAATGGTTAAAGGATCCATTCAAGAAGAGGATATTAAAATCATCAACATATATGCCCCTAATATAGGAGCACCAAGATACCTACAACAAATACTAACAGACATAAGAGGAGAAATTGATGGGAATACAATCATAGTAGGAGACTTTAACACCCACTCACATCAAGGGACAGATCCTCTAGACAGAAAATCAATAAAGCAACAGAGATCCTAAAGGAAACATTAGAAAACTTAGACCTAATTGACATTTTCAGGACACGACATCCAAAAAACCAGAATACGCATTCTTCTCAAGTGCACATGGAACATTCTCAAGAATTGATCACATAATGGGGCACAAAGCTGACGCCAACAAATTTAAGAGTATAGAAATTATTTCAAGTATCTTCTCTGACCACAATGGCATGAAACTTTCTCTTATCTTTAATCTCTTATTGCTGACTGGGTCCTTCTAAATAGCTTTTGGATATCTTGAGGCTCTTTCATGTTTAAAATAAAACAATAAAGTGACCTCAAATACATAAACGTATATAACATTGATAAGCTAAATTTTTAGGGCTTTTTAGGGCCGCACCCGCAGCTAATGGAAGTTCCCAGGCTTGGGGTTGAATCGGAGCTGCAGTTGCAGCTTACACCATGGCCATAGCAACACCAGATCAGAGTCGTTTCTGCAACCTATACTGCAGCTCAGGGCAACGCTGGATCCTTAACCCACTGAGGGGGCCAGGGATCAAATGTACATCCTCATGGATACTAGTTGGATTTGTTACCACTGAGCTACAGTGGGAACACTGTAAAGCTAAATTTTAATTATTTGTCAGACCTCATCTTAAATATTACCTTCTTGGAAAATTTTTCGGAATACCTAATTGTAACTGGTGTATGCCTATATAAAACTTTTTACTTATCCTTTTCACCATTTAGCATAAAGTATTATTAATTGGCAGTTTGTGAAACAGTTTGCTTGTTGAATATCTTCTTTGCTGAGCTGTAATCTCTCATTGCTGGTTATGGCCACAGCATTGAATTCTCAGTGTATAGAAGAGTGCCTGGCACATAGTGGCTCTGAACTGATTTTTCTTGCAAAAGGAATAGTTACAGGGCTCAGTCTTTCTAACAAGTGAAATTCCTATATGTAACTCTGGATGTTCAAAGATATACCAGGTGAGGAGAGACTTAGACATCTTACACATGTCATTAAACCTTATCTCCTTCCATCTTTTCTCTTCTTTTGCTCCTGTTCTTTGGACCCTGAATTTTTCGTGTCCAGGTTGAAAGAAAGCAATGATGGAGAATATGCTAGGGTCCTTTGAGGAACATTTCCTAATTACTTAACCCTGTCACCTGCACATATGGTTATATCTTTACCAACTTATATTAGTCTATTTCTGTAATAAGAGATGAGCAATAAAAATATAATTTAAATGATCATTATTCTAAGAGTAGTTATTTAGGTTACTAGATGATTTCTTCTGAACACCTAGGCTTCTAGAAATGGCTAGATCTATATGGTAGTATAATTGAATTGGGGCATAATTAATGTATTCATTTCAGCTTTTTTATCTTCATATCCTATCATACCATGGTTAGTTGTGAGCCAAGTTATTTACAAAGACTCTCCAGAATGTATGATTTGACTCTCACAGACAGTCTACTCACATCAATTAGACACAGAAAGACACCAGGCAAATATTTATGTGGACATGGGCTACACTGTAAATAAAGGAGAAGATTTGTTGACATTTCCCAGCCTCCATTTCTAAGCAACAATACTACAATCATTGGGGAGTGAATATTGTTGACTCTCTTTTTAAGGAGCTCTGTGATGTACCCTTTAAAATAAAATTTAAACTTTAGTGCAATTAAGATATTTAGTTTCAACCAGCCTTGTATGGAGATTTAAAATAATTTTTAATTTTTGTTGATATTTAGAAAACTAAAATTTAGAATTTTATTTCAATGATGGGAAGGATACTCAGATTCCTGAGGAAAAAACGCACAATTATAGTTACCATAGTCATTCTTTTTATACTTTATTCACACACAAAGGATAAAATGGAGCTTGGACTTTTACACAAATGAGGATAGTTAATTGGACCACTTAATATTGTCATTTAAATTTAAAAAAGCAAATTCGATTTTGTCATGCACCAACACATCTCTGTACATCTTATTTCTGATGTCTTTGGCCGTGTATGGTCTAATTACAAAAGTCGAGTGCCTTGTTCCTTATGGTTGTGTTCTGTAGATTAGCATGAAATGTAAACTAGTTCTAGTGAGTGAATGCTTCTAATTGTTTGGCCTTAAAAGCTATTTAAGAAAATCTACCTCAGGGAGTTCCTATTGTCGCTCAGCAGAAACGAATCTGACTAGTATCCATGAGGATGCAGATTTGGTCTCCCTCAGTGGGTTAAGGATCCGGCATTGCTATGGCTGTGACTTAGGCTGGCAGCTACAGCTCCAATTTGAACCCTAGCCTGGAAGCTGCCACATGCCATGCAACATGCGGCCTAAAAAAAAAAAAATCCATCTCAAAATTTTGTGCAATTCCATTGCTTTCAGTGGGTTAGCATGCAAAGGCAAAAAGATTTGCTTTCTAAAATATTTAAAAATGATGTTTTGTAAACTGTGATACATCATCTTCCGCTGCTTGACTACAGGCTGCTTTTTTCAATCAAACCAAAATCACCTAGCTTACCAGTGAAATTAGGGTTTATTATCTATTCAATTGGGTACTGAAAATACTTTTGAGAATGTAGTTGGCTTGACAAATTAAAAATAAATGATAAAAAATGCATGAGAATTTTTTCCCCTTTCTAAAGAAGGTACTATGAAGGAGATGCTCATTTAGGCAATTGTGATGTAATCTCATCTAAAGATCAACATTAATGTAAAACATGATTTTAATATCCTTGATCATGGCCCAAGAATGAGGACTATTCAATTTGTATAGTAATACTCTCTTTGTGCATAGAACCATGTAGAATACTTAGGGACATGCAGAGTATGGCGACCTCACCCCCATAAGCTCGGATTTTCACAAATAGGAAGGAAAGCAAATGCATATAAAGTGGTTAATATGAGACAATATATGTTGACATCAAATAATAAATAATGAATACAGATAATGAATACTACACTGGTTCTGAGGAGAAAAATCAGCTGGAGACATAAAAGAAACTTCATTGAGAGTGCAGGGTTTGGACTGGGCTCTGAATGAGTAAGATTTGGGCAGACAAAGGAGAGATTGGTGGAATACTCTAAGCAAATGTAAGCAAAGTACAACATAAGCAAAAGCTGAGAGGGTGAAAAATGTATGGGAAATAGCAGAGGGAATCACATGAGGAGATTGGTATCAAAACCCAGTGTGTTATTCATTATTTGTGTGACTTTATGCAACTTAATTAATTTTCTTAGTCTCAGATTTTTCAAATGCATGTAAGTGGGGGTAATAAGCCCATAGAGTTGTATGTGTGGTTAGAAAAAATGTTTATCAACAGGTTTTTCAAAATGCCATGTGCTCAGTGAATTTTTTGTTTTGTTTTGTTTTGTTTTTGTCTTTTTAGGACGGCACCTGTGGCATATGGTGGTTCCCAGGCTAGGGGTCTAATTGGAGCTGTCGCTGCCGGCCTACACCACAGCCACAGCAATGCCAGATCCAAGCTGTGTCTGCCACCTACACCACAGCTCACAGCAATGCCAGATCCTTAACCCACTGAGCGATGCCAGGGATCGAACCCGCAACTTCATGGTTTCTAGTCGGATTTGTTTCCACGGCGCCATGGGAACTCCAGCTCAGTGGATTTTGATTGCTCCATTTTATTTTTCTGGAAGAAGGCGAGGATTTATAATGAAAGGTGGAATATATTTAAGTTAGGTTTTGGAAGACTTAAATGACATATAAAAAGCATTTCAACATTATTTTACAGGTAGTAGATATAATTTTGGAACTTTTGAAGTGGGGTAGTGCATTTGAAAAAAAATCCACCTGGTCATAATATGCAGGATTTGTTACTAGTGAGTGAGAAAAAGTCAGAAAGACCAGATGCAAGATTTATTTGACAAAGTCCAAATTATGATGCTTATAGTTGTTTTTAGAATCACTGAAAGCAAGAATAAAGAAGATAGTTTTGAGAGATTAATATTAATAACTGATAGATTCTGATAAGTGTCTTTTATAATACTTCAACCAGAATAAGGCTTATATAAGTCACTCTGAAATTCAAGAGTAGCCATTGACGTCCTTAATTGCAAATATAAAGACAGATTCTTAATTTAGGTTAAAAAATTTTAAAAAGATATAATGTAACTCACAGGTTCTCTGAGAGGTTTTGAAAACCAGTTGTGGGGGCTTCCTCTCCAGAAACAATGCCCAAAATTATACGACAAAACTTTTCCAGGAGAGATAGTACCGATACCATGGCTTGACACCCAGGTATAAGGCTAGAATCTTGGTACTGTGCCCTTGGAAACAAGATGTATCAGCCTTGTCTTTCCGAGAGTACACTGATCAGATCCCTTACTCTGTGTGTCACTAGATTGTGAGTCACATGCAAGTCACATGCGAGGGAGTCTGGGAATTTGGCTTCAATGGTGGTAAGAAAAATTCATAATGTAGGAGATTTCCCAAATGTAAAAACAAAGAAGAATGTTGTTATGGGCTGAATTGTGTGCCCTTAAAATTCATACACTAACTCAGAATGTGATGGTATTTGGAGGTATGAGTCTTTAAAAGGCTAGACTTTAAAAGGTAGGAGTTCCCATTGTGGCTCAGTGGTTAAAGAACCCAACTAGCATCCTTGAAAATGCAAGTTCGATCCCTGGTCTGGCTCAGTGTGTTAAGGATCCAGTGTTGCTGTGAGCTGTGGTGTGGTTTGCAGATGTGGCTTGGATCCCGCATTGCTGTGGCTCTGGGGTAGGCCTGTGGCTATAGCTCTGATTGGACCCCTATGCTGGGAACCTCCACATGCTGCAGGTGCAGCCCAGAAAAGACAATAAAATAAAGATAAAAAAAAGTAGAGAGTTCCCTCCCTGGTTAAGTGGTAAATGAACCCGAACCCGACTAGGATCCATGAGGATGCAGTTTCGATCCCTGACCTTGTCAGTGGGTTAAGGATCCAGCATTGCCATGAGCTGTGGTGTAGGTCACAGTCATGGCTCAAATCCCACAATGCTGTGGCTGTGGTGGAGGCCAGTGGCTGTAGCTTCAATTCAATCCCTAGCCTAGGAACTTCCATATGCTGTGGTGCAGCCCTAAAAAGCAAAATAAATAAATACATAAATACATAAATATAAGAATAATGATAAAAAATAAAAGGTTAGGGTGAGGGGAAGTCATGGGAATGAACTCTGGTCCAACATGAGTTGGTGTTCTTATATGAAGAGGAGATTGGGACATAGACATGCACAGAGGGAAGACCTTGTGAAGACATAGGGAGATGACAACCATTTACAAGCCAAAAAGAGAGGCCTCAGAAGAAACCAACCCTTTTAACATCTTGTTCTAGGACTTTTAGCCTGCACAATTATTAGAAAATAAATTTCTGTTGTTTCAACTGCCCAGTCTATGGTATTTTGTTATGACAGCCCTAGCAAACTGATACAAGTGTTCACAGGTACTGGGTAGCCAAAAACAATGATATATGACAAACATAAACTGTGTTTATAAAAAGAGGGGAAACAATTAAGAAGTAGGAAATATTCCCTAGCAAACTGATACAAGTGTTCACAGGTACTGGGTAGCCAAAAACAATGATATATGACAAACATAAACTGTGTTTATAAAAAGAGGGGAAACAAATAAGAAGTAGGAAATATTGAAGAAAACTGAGAAAGTACATCTTGACATGTTGCATATAGAAGACAGGGATTCAGAAGGCCATGATACAGAGTGCTGGTTTGGATAAAGAAATTTGAGTTTCTTTGAGATATTTTGAGTATGAGGTGAAAGTGAAATCTGAGTGAACGTATTCAATAGACAGATGGAGGTGCAGATCCAGAACACAGAAATGACTTCAAGCTTCATATATTGATATAGAGTCATTCATGAAGATGCATGTGTTATTGAGGTCTAGAGAGAGAGTTCATTGTGAGTGTATTTGGATAAAATAGGATAGCTTTTCTAAGGACTTAAAACATGCTAAAATTAGAGGGAGGAAGAAAAAGATCTAATAGCTAAATGAAAAGAGCACAGTGGAGAGTGAGTGCCTATGTGTTTCTCTCATACCTGAGTTCTATATCATTGTGTCCAAATTTTTGTCCCAATATTTGTGTCCAGAAGAGTGAGTTCATAGTGGCCTGGAGCACTAGACAATTGCCAGCAAAGCAAGTAGTGGGTCAGGGGCATATGGTTTGGGTAATAAGCTTGGGCAGTTTATATAAAAATAAAATTGATTCTCTGGGATAAGGAGTGGCAATATAGCCAGAGCTCTACTATTTTGGGTCTTTTTTTTTTTTTCTTGTCTTTTTAGGGCTGTACCCATAGCACATGGAGGTTCCCAGGCTAGGGGTCAAATTGGAGCTGTAGCTGCCGGCCATAGCCACAGCCACAGCAACTCAGGATCCAAGCCATGTCTGCAACCTATACCACAGCTTGTGGCAACACCAGATCCTTAACTCACTGAGTAAGGCCAGGGATCAAACCTGCATCCTCATGGTTACTAGTCAGGTTTGTTACCACTGAGCCATGAAGGAACTCTGGATCTTGCTTTTTTCATAAGCATTGTAGACAAGTTAACTGACAATTACAGTGTCATGTACTCTGACACAGAGCAAACATTGAACCTGGGATGCTATGATGGATTTGGGTAGAACCTGATTCAGACTTTGGAATGTGACATCTAAATAAGATCAAAAGAAAGAAAGGGAAACAGCAGGCTAAGAAGTTATGGGGAGATGAACATGTAGTGGAGTTTGGACTTGAGCCTATGGGCATTGATTATTTTAAGTAGAGGAGTGACACTGTCAAATGTATGTTTTAGAAGGGATAAGACTGAAAGTACAGAGTCCAATGAAGGGACTATTGAATATGTCATGATGATAGTGCATTGACCTGGAAGGGTGGTGTTGAGTATGGAGAGAAATAAAGTAAATTTCAAATGTAAATAGGAAATATAGTCCATGGAATTTGATTAACTGGATCTGGAAAGTGAAGTGAAAAGAGTGATCACTTACATTTGCACAAAGGGGTGGACTGTGATACCATTCATTGAACTAAGAGGCATAAGAGGAGGAGAGTGGTAGTGTGGAAGAGGAGATGTGTAAACTTCTGGACCAGATTCATTTAAAGGTAGACGTGGAAACCAAGTTCCAGGTGCCTGCTCAAAAGAAGTATTTGGGCCAGAGAGAGAGGTTTGGAAGTCATCAAATGCCACTGCTATTACTACTGATATTATTCCGAATAACAGCTATAGCAATTGTAGACTATGATGTCCTAAAAGTAGTAGAAATGAGACTGTTTTAAGACAGTGGAAGTAAAAATTAGTGACAAATTCTGCAGTTAGGTCACATAAGGACTGAAAAGCCTCTAATAGATTTAGTAAAAGGAAGACATAGGCTAATGTTTTATAAACTGGTGAAGGAAGAAGTAAGAATGAAATGAATTGAGAGCAAATATTAAATAAAAGTGAAAATAGAAATAAAATGAAATAGAAATAGCCAAGACATGGAAGCAACCTAAATGTCCATCAACAGAAGATCAGATGAAGATCTAGTACACATATACAGTGGACTTGGTGATAAGAAAAAGAGTGAAATAATGCCATTTGCAGCAACATGATGGACCCAGAGATTATCATACTAAGTGAAGTAAGGCAGACAGAGAAAGACAAACATCGTATGAGATCACTAATATGCGGAATCTAATAAAAATGATACAAAAGGGAGTATTCACAAAACAGAAACTGAGTCAACGATTTTGAAACCAAACTTATGGTTACCAAAGGGGAAACATTGAGGGGAGGGGCGGATTGGAAGATTGGGATTGGCATATAGACACTATTATATGCAACATGGACCAGTAACAAGGAACTACTTTATAGCTTGGGGAAATCTATTCACTACTCTGTGATAACCTATATGAGGAAAGAATCTGAAAAATGATACGTATGTATATTTACGGCTGATTGAATTTGCTGTACACCTGATATTAATACAACATTGTAAGTTACTTATACTACAATAAAATTTATTTTAAAATATTTTAAGGTATTTGTCTCTCAAGGAAAGGAAAGAGATAAGGCAGTATGTGGAGGTAGCAGCATGGGGGGTGGAGAGAGATTTTCCAAGACGGCAGAAGGCTGTGCATGAAGGCTAACATGAAGGAGACAGTGGAAAAGATGTTGACCCTACTGGAGATAGAAGCTATAAATGGCCAAGTCATTAGCCTGAGACAACAGAGGGTTATGATATCATGGGTGAAAGGATCCACATTACATCAAGATGCAATGTTAATCTGATGATGAAGAAAGGGTAGATGTAGTTGTTTGTCAGATTGGAGGTTGGGAGTTAATGGCATTTATTTCTGGTAGCTCCTGTGTTTGTTGGAGGGGTAGTCTGTGATACAGAGGAGCAACAGTAGTAAATTCAGATGCAGAAAGAAAAATGTTTTTGTCAGGGTTGGTCTTAACGAACAAATCCATGAGACTGCTCTATCACATGGTCATTGGGTTTGGCTGAGGTTTCTAAGCACTGTGTTATAGGACTATACTCTTTAATAATGGAGTTATTGTGTGAGAAAAGACTTGGTATCCGTGGATATAATCAGTTTCATAAAGGAGTTTGATTAAAGTAATTGACCCCTAGTAATGTCATAAAGTACATCCAAGAAATGGCGGTGCAAATATATAGTAAGTTAAATTATGTGTTATTTGATCCTACATGTGTTTTTTCACTCTTGATGAAGAATACAAAACAGATATCAGGGAAAGAAATGCAAGTATGCAAGATAACAATAGTAGTGCATAAAAATTTGAATAATCACATTATTTAGAAAATATGTATCTGTACAGGTTTAGATTAGTCCTTTTAATGTTCTTGGTATTCTGCAGTGGGAGCAGGGTTTCAATATGGGTGGAAATAGGAAGAAGTGGGGCAGTGTGGAGTGGGGAAGAATTTCTTTTCCTTCCAGTGGTTGACTCTATCACAAACTAGCCTGAGATTTGGGGAAGATTACTTAATCTCACCAAATTTGTACTTTTAAAGCTAAAGACATCAGCTAGAAATGTAGTTTATGAATGCCTCTGAACATCATCATCTTTTTATATGTTAAATATTTAAACTTCAAATGTATATTTTCATTCCTATTTTCTAAATAAGAAATGGAGGCTCTGTTAAGACACAGCTTCAAGTTCAAATAGCTTGGTTCTAAACCTAGGTCTATTTGAATTGAAAGTTTATGCTTTTCCATAATACTTACTAATCTTCCACATACCTTCAGCCCAGAAAGCCTTCATAAAAGATTAAGGAAGAAGTTTTTTTATGTTGGTGACACTTTCTTCAGTGTCACTTCTCCCTTTATCCGTTCTCTAAACTCCTGCATTCCTCTGTTTGTTTTATAGTTCAATAAATGGGTCCCTTGGCCCACCTCTATTTCATCACACCCTCTACTGCTCTCTTTCTTAATTCTCCCTCTCTCTTTCTCTACCTTTAATATAGTAGAGGAGTCTCACCACCTGAGACAGTAGCAGGCAATGGTCTTCAAAGTGCATGCTCAATATTAAGGACAGGACTGAATTGTGAAAGAAAATCATGTCACAGAATGAGTTCCTTTTTTCCCTGACCCCATTGCCCTGTAAACTACTCTGCTTTATCCATATCCTTAGTTGTAAATGGACATGTCATATGTCATAGGTTTCTTAAACTAAAAATCTTGCTGAGCCCATCTGCTATGTATAAATAATTTCCATCAAGAAATATAAAATTCTATAGCTGGAAGGGAATCAAAGATCACCTAATCATACTAGGTCATTTTAGAATTGGGAAATTGGGCCTCTGTGAGAATAAATGATTTCCCCAAGTTTACCATGAAGAACAAATTCACACCTGCCCAGTGGAGGGCTTTGAATAAGGGTCTTTGGCTTGAAGCCTTAACATCTGATCAATTATTTAGCTAAAAAGGCTTTGTGTATGTTATAATGGGATACATGGTTAAGTCTATACATCCAAGTAGTTGGGAGGATATAAAGTTAACTCTACTGTCTCATATGTGACACTGTTTTGCTCTACAGGCAGTAAGGGCAGTGGTCATGTATCTTTGGGTGATCATAGTACACTCTGCATGTAGTGTGATGCTGTTGAGTCAGGGGTACTTGACTTCATTTATTTGAATGAATGAAAGTATGAATAGTTTCTATCTCTTATATTGTTGTGAGATTTCAAAGAGAATCTTAGCACACAGACCCTAAGGAGCTCTAAGCAAATAATAGTTATTATTATTACTAAAAGCAAAGTTTCGTGCCCTTTTGCTTTATAGCCAGCATTTCTGAATATCAGGGATCCTTCTGATCATGTTCGGTAAGTTCTTTAATCTCATAGGCTGTCCTTAGAGCCAAAGAACATTCATGGGACCCTTTTGACAGGCAAAAAGGACAAAAGGGTAGACTGTGCACTTACTGTAGCATAAATGTTGTAAAGACGATACAAACAAAGGCAAGAAGAAGCAACTGTGTTTTGGAAGGTTGTGGAGAGAAGGGAAATATTAAAGTTTCAAATATATAGAGCACTTTTCCTGCCATGTTTTCCCTATCCCTCTCTTCTCTTAATGCTGAGCAGGAAAACCCTCTATCAACGCTAAATTTCGACAACTTGGTTCTCTCCAGTTCTTTGGAAGTTTCCAGTGAAACCACATATTTTAACTAAATATAAGGGACTCATTCACTTGACAGAAAACTAGAACCCCCTGTCTTTGAAAATAAAATGAATCTATTCCTTTTATACCCAGATCTACATAAACATGGACTGTCACTCTGGAGTGGCTCTTGGATTCTGTAAGTTTTCAGGGCATGCATACATCAAATTGACAAATAATAGTAGCCTGGTACCAGGGTTGTGAAATTGTGGGTCTAGCTCATAAATGTCATGTCTGTATTTAGTAGATATTTGTACAGGAATAAAATGTTTTCAAACAGATTCCTTAAAAAATTAGTTATGATTTTTCAAAATGTATTGATTCCAGCAGATGATTGTACTACAACTTTTTTTCAGTGAAGCAGAAAATTATTATTGGTTTCCATAAGAGTTTGGCTCATATTTAGCTTTAGAAAAATGGTGAGATGATGTCAATGGCTTATAAATTACTATACTCCTTATAAGCTAAACTGTTAATATGGCCATTTGCAAAGCTGTACAGAGATCTTTGAAATACTGCTCTTGAAAGAATTTCCACTTGAGACAATGCCCTTTCAAATCCATTGCCTGTAAGTGCTTGTAGAGAAAACATTTGGTGTCAAGAATAACCAAGTCCTAGACAACAAGTACAGTCTGTCAAAAATCAGGGTGTCTGGAATCCTTTTCTAAGTACCAGAGGTGCCTATTGCTACTTGACCCACTTTTTCCCCCTCTCCTTGTAAAATAATTCACATTTGTTTTAGTGGTATGAAAAGGAAACAGGCTACAAAATTTTTATTTTATTTTGAAATGTCTTAAAGTAATCAAAAAATCCATTTTTAGATGTCAAAATTTATTAGGGATATATAGCCCTGCACCGGTAATTCAAATAGTAAGTATACATATGGACAACAACTTCATTAAATTGGATTTTAAATGGAGGGGTACACATGATAGCATCTGACATACAGAATTTTTCATTCAAGCAGAATTCGTAAAATCTACACCAGCCAAAGTGAAACTCAAATGGGCTGTTGAGCCATTGGTTAACTTATGAAGATAGTTTCTCTACAGCACAAATATTTATCCAAGGACTTACTCATCTGTAACTTAATTTACATGGTATACAATTATATTTTAGTGATATTGTTTTTGAAAATTAATGACATCTTATTTTTCATAAGTTACACCTTTATAATAGTACAAATTTATTGATGATCTTGATTTTTAAGTTTAAGAAACACATAATTATATTGGAGGTCAACTTCAGTGATGTGGGAGAGATGTGGCTTTGGGGACGTAGTTTTAGCACTAAGTGGACCTATCTCTGATGAGCTAATTTAGAGGAAAAACATCCAGAGGGCCTCAGTCATGACTTAGGTAGGTCTGGGCAGGGAAAAATACATTGTGTGGCTCGTTTTTTCAATGTGGCAGAAGTCAAAGACGTGGAAACCAGCAGGAAAGAAACCATTGCATTCCTCTTTTGTACATTCTCCTTCTCTGCTAATGGTTGATTCATTCTGTGGCCAACAGAATGAGGTATTCCCTTCCTTAGGACCTCTTTCTTGGTCTTATTTTACTGTGAAAGTGTTGGTCATGGGGGAGATCTGCTGGAAATCCTGGCTAACAGTGGTCCCTGTCAGTTTCAAATGGAAACACAGTATTAAGGTGCTCAAAGACTGTTTCTGGTAATCTCAATGAGACCAAAAAAGAAGGTCAAGCCTGTGCCCCAGAGCAGCTACCCCTAAACAGGCAGTTGTTGCCCTGAGCTCCTACGTTGCCGCCTTGGTTTGGCTGGCATTCCATGAAAAGTGATGCCCTACTTCTCAGGGTCTGTCTGCTGCTGTGTGCTTCATTGAGAAGTTCTAAGAATTACCATTCAACCAGTGAAATTAAAAATACTGACTTGGTCAATGTAGATATTTAATCTTTTGGAGTTTCAATACCTATGCAAAATGCTTAACATAGTAATATTGATAATTTTCACCAAAGTACTTATATAGAAACAATGTCTTGTTTTCATAGAATTAAACATTAAATATTCCATTTTCAGGAGTTGAGAAGGTAAAGCAAAAGAGGAAAGATATACAATGATGCAACAGAATCAAAAAACAGTATTAAAAAAATCTCTTTCAGAAACTTTATTCATGTATTGACGTCTCTTAGGGTAGAATGTATTTTATGGTGTCAATACAAGTCCAATGTGCAAGGCTGTCTTTACACATAAACATCAGATTAGCACTGATCTGTATTTCTCTTTGCATGGGAAGTCCCCTGGCCAATCTTCTCTGTTTTGAGTACACTTAATCAAAACCTTGGTTAGAGTAATTGGTTTACTAATAGGGCTGCATTTTAAATCCAGGTTTCCTGGCAGATATGGGTTTGTTGGATGGTTGGTGGATAACATATGAGACCCACTCTGTTGTTCAGTGGAATCAGCACTTACTTGCCTATATGAATGCCATTTGTGATGAAATATTGTGGTGTGCATGCTGTATCATATATAATATACCTAATATCCCTTATATCTGCTACATCATCCAACATAATTATAACTATGAAAGGTCTTTACAAAGAATTATCCACTATAGGCCTACTAAAAATAAAAACTAATACTAATACACACTTCTCTGTTCCTAAGCCTCATAACTTTTGATCTAGCATCTTTTAATCAATCTTGTCACCCATACATTTGACATGTGCTTGAACAACATGTAATGACCCAGGTTACAGAAGAAATAGTAACAGTGATTGCATTCAGCTTATAGATGTATTCATTCCTCTGCTTTCTCTAAAAAGATACTATGTGACATAGTAGTTGCATTGCATAATTAAGATATTTATATTTGTAATCATAGTCAAAGCCCAAAGACAAAACTTCATTAATATGATTGTGCAACTTGCAGCCTGCCCTACATTAAGGAGAGCATTTTCAATCCCCAGACCAGTAGGCTGTCTGGCAGTTTGAGTGCATCAGCTTACACATACACATGTTGAATTGTACCCAACTGAAAAAATATTGACCATGTCTTCTGCGTGAGTCATTTATTCTTTTGAATATTTACTGAATTCCAGGCACTGTATAGCAGAGTAAAAGAGATGAAGCCTCTTCCTACTTGGTGTTTACATAAGCCCAGCATGGGGCCATGGCATAGATACATGCAAATAATATTGTGGAGAGTGATGAATGCTAAGAATTAATAAATGGTGTCTGTGATAGAGAATCACAGGGGGATTTCTTTACATAGAAAGAACTGCAGGGCATAGGGTAATAATACAGAAGCAGTCTCTGCCCTAAAATTGCTGACAGCCCGGGGGATGGCTCAGACAGGTAGACTGAGAGCCACTAATCACTAGTGTGCTATTTCTCAAACAGGGTTATACCAAATCTTTATTTTGCAAGAGAGGTATTAATAGGTATTTTATGAAAATAATGAAAAGTTCTGTGGTTGTATATATATAGAGAGAGTTCTGTATAGCAGTGTATCTCCTCTTGGACATTCACAATGCATAGCACAACGCAGTGCAGGCTATTGGAATTCCAACAGGAATTAAAAATTATACAAATCTACTTAATTCCCCTGTATTTCAAAAATATTTTTGACCTTGAGTTCTGATTCCAGTTTAGTAAGTGCTTTACACCATGCAATGAATTTGAATGATATCAAAAAGTAAAAGGTGTATAAGTATCATGAGGTTTGACAACATCAGATGAACCACTGTATTTTGTGAATGAAAATAATAGTTATGGCAAGTTGGTAGATCATCCCTCTTTGGTGATGGCTGTCATTGTCCAAATGATCCTCAGAAATGATTTCCTAGTGGAAATGATTTTGGAATAGTATGTAGTTTGAATTATTAGGCATTTAAACATATATAATGCCAGTCTCATGAAAGTGGGAAAAATTGTTTTGTTTCTGCATTGGCTACTCTGCAGTTATTATAAATATACTATGTATTAGTGATATGTTACAAATGAGTCCAGTCTATGAAATTCTTTTCTTTTGATGCTTGACAGTGTCAATCATAGAAAGTCTTTATTAGTCAGTTGAAACACACATATACACTTGATATTTCAAGATAACTTGCAGAGGTGTCAACAGAGTTTAAAGGAATCAACAGGAGATTGAGATACCCCAAGGCGAGTAAGAAGAGGGTTCTTGCCATCCCTAAGTGGGCAGCTATATGGAGAAAGCTGCCTTAGATAAATAGTGTCCTTCACTATAGGGCATCCCCTGACTCAAAAACACCTAGCAGAAAGAATAAGTAGCCTGGCTTATACTCCTCCTCCCTTCAAATTGCCTACCAGTACCTTTCAATACTTAAAAAGACCTGGAAGAAAGAGGATAAAGGGGCTTGTTGATGACTTTCATATACATCAACCTTTGAGGTCAGAAAAGGGTGAAGCAAATGATATTGATTAAATTGAATAAATTGATTTTGGAGAGGGAAATAGACTAATTCAGCACAAGATCATTTTCATATTCTTCATGATAGGAAGATGAGAATCATTTCATCTATTTCCATCCCTTATTAAACAAGAGGAGTGTTCCCAGCCTGTAATAAAACCAGCCTGACTGCAGTAAGTATTAACATGACTGAGCTCTGATTATCTTTATATTTAGGTTAATGCCCAGGCCACAAAGAGTCTGCTACAACTTTGTATTAACTATGAAATCATTATACTACATTACATTTTAGATATCTATTACCATGGTACAGTGGAGTCCCCCTCTGGCTGTCTTTCCTTAAAATGAAGGTAGTGGCTACTCTGTCTCCCTCCTGCATTGAGTAAACAAGGTGTCCTGGGTCATCAGTCAGAATCATTGCTTTCCATTCAGTCCCTTTTTCTTCTTAACTCTTATAGCAAGATTCTATGGGAGTTCTGCCCAGATCCCCATGGGTCCCCTTTACTGATTCTTCTTGTGAACCCCTTGGATTCCACGTCCTTTGCTTCTCATGACCTGCACCTGCAAATCCATTTGGAGGACCACCTTTGAGTGCTGCCACCACTTTTCTCACGTGCAGTACTCTCACCCAGCTCATGCTCTAGTATTCATAATGGAATACAAGAGATTGCTTGGCTAAAACAACAGAAATTTATTTTCTGACAGTTCTGGAGGCTAGAAGTTCAAGATGACCATTGTTGTTTTCTAGTGAGAACTTTCTTCCTGGCTTGTAGATTTCTGCCTTCTCACTGTATCCTCACTTGGTGCCAGGTGGGGCTTGGGGAAGAGCAAGTTCCCTGGTCTCTTTTTATAAGGGTATTAATTCCATAGTGATGGCCTCATACAGCTTCATTCAAACTAATTATGTTCCAAAGGCCCCATCTCCAAATACTTTCCCATTTGGGTCAGGGCCTCAATAAGAATGTGAATTTGGGGAACACATTTTTTTGCATGATCAGCATGGAGGTAGAAGTGCCTTGGAATTCATAGCCTTTGGGGGCAGACTAGCCAACAACTGAGTTGTGACACAGTTTGGAGTCTCATCCTTTGGAAGTCTTCTGCCAGGACTAACCAGTGAAGCATGATTTATATTCCATAGGAATAACTAATGTTACGTGAGTGAGTGTGAGGACAGGTATTTTCAGAATGCGGGGTACTGATTGGATGGTGTCCCTGGGTGCCTTGGCACAGTGTGTGATGGTATTACAGGAAGGGCTTGTCTTTGAAGTTTTAGTTCTTGAGTTGACAAGGGAACAAAGTAGGAGATGGGCAAAGAGAAGGAAGGTTGGAAGTCAGCTTTCAAATCTTACCTTTCTCATAATTATTCCCATATATGAGCTAGAGGCAGAGATTCTCTTTGAATCAAGCCTTTATATAGCTCTGAATAGACATATATTACCCATAGAATAAACCAGTAGTTCTTGGGCAATCCAAGAACTAGTTCTTCTCTAGTTCAAGTAAAATTGTTTTGAATGTAATAAAATCCATTTTAGGACTTCGTATACATAATTAAAATCCTAGTTTATATGCTTAATAATAATATTTTGATGTGTTGGTGTGGCACCTTCCTGAATTTGTGGGATTGATTGATTTTCTGATGAATCACAGACAGTTTTTATACAGTCCTATGTATAAAACATCCCAGGAGTCTGTTAAAATTACATTTTAATCCACATTAGGCCCAATGAATGTGTATAATGTAAGATATAGTTAGTACCTTTGACATTTTCTAATTATTAGCATAAGATGAACTGTCTTAAATAAAACATGTTGGTTAATAGTCCCATTACTGGTATTGTGATTGCATCAGAATCAGTTATGGGATATGCATTATGCATAATCAAGTCTCTAACTTGATAAGCTAAATGAAAGACTTTAAGGCTATAAGACTTTCACTTGATAAAGTCAAATTCCTCCATCATTTTCAAATCCACCATCATCTTCTATTTAGATTCTCAGGCTTATAAGTTTTGAAAACTGCTATTTCTTCCTCTGGAAGATGCACTGCCTATCCATCATGTACCTGGCTAACTTCTTTAGTAAACTTCATCACCTCTCTACCAGGCTGCCCAGATGGTTATCACTGAGTGTTTTATATAACACTGATTCCCCAGCATCGAACCCTGCAGGGCTCAGTGCAGACACTTTGCAAACAGTTGTGGGTTGAATGGTGAATTGTTCTGTTAATTAAACAGTTCCCCAAGGGATCGAAATTAACTTTTGACCAATCTATTCTTTATGGATTTTCCACTTCTAGCTCTGAAAAAATATGCCCCATAGATTTATGAAGAGAAAACAATCTTTATTTCTTTATGGCAGGTAGAACTCCCATCTGTAGTTTTTGCAAGGCTGGTCTCTAAAGATTTGGAAGCTATATATATTCTTTTTTGAATCTTTAGCATTAAAATGAATAGCTTTCAAACTATCAGAACAATAGTTTCAAACAATTGAAGTAAATTTCAGCCTAACCAATGATGAATAAAACAGCAAGTAGATTACTGCTTTGCCAATCAGTTTCTACAGCAGGAAAATAATATTTATTTCTTTGATTTTCATAGAGATGAGGTGGAGATTAAGAGGGAAACAATGGTTGTTAATTTCATCTCTGTGAAGCAAAGCTGCCAGGATGACTTGGCTCCCATGTGGAGCTATTTTAAACCTGACATACTTCCACCCAGTCCTTAGCTACCTAATGCCCCTTGCACTTTAAAAAGCCACCATGATTCTGCTGCCAGTGTAAAGCACTGGTCAAAGCTTTTATATTTGAAACGACCACTATCTGGGGACAGAGAATTCTATATGACCTATATGAAGTGCATTTGGCTCTCTCCCTTCAGCAGAGAACCATAAATATCATACAAAAAGCTGGAAAAGTCAACCACCTCACTTTTATGTAGTAAAGGACAGCACTTGGGTTTTTCTCAGAGTTACTGAAGCAGAGGACTGCCATAGGACATGCCTGTATTCAGTCAGAAACTGGCTCAGTGGTTCAGTAATTTCATTTGAAGTTTCTGCTCTCACGTTGTATAGTGGAGGTAGAATAAGAATTCTTTATTGGAAGGCAGCAACAGACACCAGAAATGGCATGAAGGGCATAGAAATATGACATAAGTTATAAAGCAAAACTTAGAAATGCAAGAATCTGTCAAGAACAGTGAAACATCAGAGATTTTACTCTAATTGCAAGTTAAAAAGTTAGCCTGATACAGCTTCACGGATGCTGGCAGAAGACACAGACTCCTGGATTAGAGACACAGGTCATTACTACTCATAGCACAACACAGCAGGTGGCCCAAATTTCATCTCTGCATTGGCTACCTTGTCCATCAGTCCCACAGGGGTGAGGCTTTGGGGATGCTATGATCCCACTCTGATGGGTGCGTGTCACAGCTGAGGAAGCCCGGAGTTTAACAAAATCTTAATATTACAGACTGTGGCAAGTAAAGCTGCCCAGCTTTTGTCCCTGGGAGAGATACTATCTTTATTATTTTGCTCAGGAAACTAACCTGCCCTCTGCCGCAAAAGGAAATCTTTTTTTCAATCTTCCAAGGCTCTTGACTGTGCAGACATCACTGAAAAGATAGTCCAGAACAAAAGCCATCAATTAATCTTCTCAGAAGACATGCAGAAATGTGAAAGACCCTGGAGAGCTGCCTCCCCAAAGTCTCTTAGGTTTTGAGCTGGCTCTCCAATGTCCTCAGTTGCCAATATTCCACCCTTTTTCAGGAGCAACACCTCTTCACTGGTTAAGCTTTTGTATGTATACTGTACTCTAGCAAAGTACCTTGCTTGACATAATTTTTTTAATAAATAACTTTAAGCAGTTAAGCAAAGGTCTCATTTTCTGAAGCCTGGGTAAGTCGCTATTTTCCCCTCAGGAATTCAGTACCGCTCAGCCATCAATCACTCAATGGGAAACTTTGCAAAGGTGGCATATCAGATAAATTCATTAACCAGTTTAATCCATTTATGTATACACTAGGAATTACAGGGGGATATTTTATTATATTTCCAGCCAAGAGAAGCAATTTAATAATAAATTACTTCTGTCATTTCATGCAGATTTCTGTATTTACCTTTTTTTGGTCACTTTGTTAGAATATTGATTCCCAAATCTTCTTGTATATCAAAATCCCTTGGAGATCTTTTATCACATTCATTTTCCTTAGCCACTCCCTCAGAGATTCTTACTCAGGAGGTCTGGCATATATTCCTGGAATACTTCATTTAGAAAACTTCCTGGGTGATTTTGAGGGACATGTTGGGGTAAGCACTTGCAAATTTTAACTATAATTTCACAGTTATTAATGTTTTTGCCAAGTATGACTTAAGAGGATAATGTTTAAAATCTAAAACCTGAGAAGCCCTGGAATATTCTAATCACATACATGTAATTTTAACTGGGCAAACAATGCATCTTCTGAAAAAAAGTATAGGAAGAAATTATTTTACACTTCAAGCACCTTTAATGTTTTGAGGAAAAGCTTCTGGTCCAAGAATTGTTAGAACAAATCAAAAGGTGTGAAAGAGGTAGTGATTTTATAAGGCCGGATCACCCACAGTTTCATCAGAATGGAGCTGTGGGAGTGGAGAGAACCGTGGTACAGGCGTGGTGACAGAGGGGATGAGAGCCATTGTAGCACCTCTCTGGCCAGGGTGGATGGAGGTCATGCTGAGGTGTGGATGGAAGGGACTAGCCGGGCGGCCAAAAGAAGCAAGAGGAAGACTTAGTAGAAATTTAGTATTTTGGCAAAATTTTAAAGATAAGCGCCAGGTTTCAGAAGGTTAAGTACAGAGCATTTCTGGGTTTTAATTCTCAACTAACTTAATCACTTTTACCAGCCACTGGGTATCCAAGTACTATTGTTAATATTATTATTTTGGTTATTTTCACTGGTGTGTCTGGCTATTTGGTTGAAATGAAGGGGAATGTACCCAGGTTAGCTTGCAACAATTTATATAATCTCAATTCCAATCTCTCCGGGGCCTTGTTTCCTGATCTAAAACACAAGTTCTGTTAGATCAGTGATTTAGAATTATTACCCCATAGCCTATTGCCAGTCCTTAACAAAATTTCCAGTGACCTAAAACAAAACCAAAATATAAAAAATAATAACAAAATTTAAAAAATACATAAAAGAATAATAAGGAGAAAGTTTAAACTATGATTCTTTATGCTGAGATTATATTTACCTGCTTTTTTGGTGATAACCCTTTTTTTGTTTTATATGGTAATGAAAGAGAAGTTTTATTTATAGATTTTTAAAGTCTTTACTTTTTAACTGGCAAAATTAAGAACAAGCCTGTGTTAATTTGTGTGTGTGTGTGTATGTGTGTGTTTGTTTCTTGAATTACTGAAATTCAGAAGTCTAGAAACTTTTTGGAAAACAGTTTGGTAGTTTCTCAGAAAGTTAAACAGACCTATCATATGACCCAGTAGTTCCACCGCTAGATATATATTCAAAAAAATGGAAAACAGGGACCCAAACAGATATTTCTACATCCATTTTATAGCACCGTTATTCACAGCAGCATAAAGATGAACAAAACCCAGGTATCCATCAACAAATGAACTGATAAACCAAATATGGTATACAGATACAGTGGAATATTTCTCAGCCACAAAAAGGAATACAATTTTGATATATGGCTGAACTTTCGATATATGCTACAATATGGATAGAATGCTTAGTGAAACAAGTCAGACCCACAGGGACAAATACTGTATGATCCCACTGATAATGAGGTACTTAGAATAAATTCATAAAAATAGAAAGTAGGATAGAGGTTACCTGGGTTAGAGGGAGGAAGGAAGAGGCAGTTATTGTTTGGGGTCATGAAATATTGTGGGTATAAATAGTATAAATAGTAGTGAAAGTTGCATAGTATTGTGAATGTATTTACTACCACTGAATTGTACTCTTACAAATGGTTAAAATGAGAAACACAATCTTATGTATATTTTAATAAAAAAGGCTGAAAACTACCAAACCATATGGCTTCTTAATTTTTATGTCCTTCTAGTATGTTGCTATTAACCTGCTTCTGCTTAATAATACGCCAAAGGTTTTTGCCTATATCACATTATATTGAAAGATCAAGAGAAACTACTGCTCAGTGATGATAAATTCTATGATTAATATTGTATTTGCAGTATAATCCTAACTTCCTGGAAAAATTATAAAGAAGGGATATTAAAAGCGCTTTCTGGAGTTTGCGCCATGGCACAGTGGGTTAAAAATCCAGCTGTAGCAGGCTCAGGTCACTGTAGAAGTGCAAGTATGATCCCCAGCCTGATGCACAGGGTTAAAAGGATCCGGTGTTTCACCTGTGGCTTGGATTCAATCCCTGGCCCTGAACTTCCATATGCCACACATGTGGCCATTAAAAAAAAAAAAAAAGTGCTTCCTGTAAATTGTGGAATTTTAGTAGTTTTCTGTTTCTCAAGTTTTAAATAAATATATAATTTTTAAAATAGATAAAAATGTTTTATTAACATAAAGTTTTATTTATTTATTTATTTATTGCCTTTTCTAGGGCTGCTCCCATGCATATGGAGGTTCCCAGGCTAGGAGTCCAATTGGAGCTGTAGCCACTGGCCTACGCCAGAGCCTCAGCAACATGGGATCTGAGCTGCGTCTGCGACCTACACAGCTCATGGCAACACCGGATCCTTAACCCACCAAGCAAGGCCAGGGATTGAACCCCTAACCTCATGGTTCCTAGTCGGATTTGTTAACCACTGAGCCACAACAGGAACTCCAACACATATTTTAAGTAAGTATTTTAAAATTGGGTCAGTTGGGAAGCAGACTTCCAAGATAGCTTCCTATTATCCCTGTCTTCTGGTGCTCATGCCCTCATATAATTCCTTTCCCTTGAGTAGACCTAGTGACTTGCTTCTAACCAACAGAATATGACAGATTTTCTGTGGTTCAAATATTAAGACCCTGACTTCCAATTTTGTAACAGATTCTCTATTGACTTCTTGGTTTCTAGGCTTTGATGAAGCAAACTGTCATGTTGGAAAGTGTGATGGTTAATTTTATCTGTCAACTTGGCTAGGCTATGGTGCCCAGCTGTTTGGTCAAATATCAGACTAGATGTTGCTGTGAAAATATTTCTTAGATGTGATTAACATCTAAAATCAGTAGACTTTGAGTAAAGCAGATTACCTTCTATAATGCAAGTGGGCCCTGTCCAATCAGTTGAAGGCCTTAAGAGAAAATATCGAGGTCTCCAGAAGAAAGGGGAATTCTATCAGTAGGCAGCCTCAGGACAGGAGCTGAAACATTAACTCTTCTTTGGGTCTCCTGCCTGCCAGCCTGCCCTGCAGATTTTGGACTTGGCAGCCTGCACAATGACTTGAGCCAATTTCTTAAAATAAAATAGTCTCTCTCTATATATATACTTATATAAATCCTATGTATTCTGTTTCTCTAGGGAACCCTGACTAATTCAGAGAGGTCCACATGGCAGGGGACTGAGGAGAGCCTAAGTCCACCAACCACTAAAAAGGTCCATCCCTCAATTCAGTAGACTGAACCTCCCCAAAGGCACTGTCTGAGCTTGGAAGCAGATCTTGCCCAGTTGAATCTTGATTGCAGCTTTCTGAGACCCCCTTAAACAGAGAACCAGTTGGCCTGTGCCTGGATTTTTCATCCATAGAAACTGTAAGAAAATGAATACGTGCTATATTAAGCTGCAATAATAAATAACCAATACAGTTTTTTTAAAAAAATCATTAGCAAAATAAGAACATCTGGAAAAGATCTTGACTTTTTTTGATGTATGTTGTTTTATATTTTGCAAAAAAAATTAGCTTATAATTTACAATTACCTGAAAGTAGTCATCTACCTTCTTTCCTTCTAATTTGTTACTTCCAATCTGCTGTAAAATAGCACATCCTAGCTAGACTTTTTGACATTAAATTAAATGAACTGTGAGTTGTGAGTGTCTAAAGAACTCTTTGGAAAGAGGGCAGGCGCATGATTTTGGTACATAGGTTTCTTGCCATTTATTGTGGTGTGTAGGTGCTATTTTATTTCCTGGAAGTCCCCCCCTCCATGTTTCTGGAAAAGAAATATCCAGGGGATCATTTATTTGAATTTTTTAAAAACTTGAAATATAAGAGAGACAGAAAGGGTGACAGAGAAAGAGAGAGAAATAAAACATGGGTTTTTCTGCATAAATTAAGGCAAAAACCTCACGTGGGATTTGAGACCACACCAACCTTGAAGTGATATTTTGAATGGGAAGAGTTTGGGCATCCTTACATTATTTATTTTTATTTTTATTTTTATTTTTTGTCTTCAGCTTCAAAGTTTTACTTCGACAGATTTCTTATCTTTGAGCTTACATCTTCTCCTAATATTTGAAGAACCAGTGATTCAAAATGAGGGCAGCGATGTCAAATCATGTTTTGAGCAGAGAGCAGGCAGCAGAAGGCCTTGGGATTTATTTCTGCCTCCACAAGTGACTTGCAATGCAGTGGGGCATGCTGTGCTGCTGCATCTCCCTGAAAATTGCTGGTCTCCAGCATGGGCAGATTCACAGAGTTTTGGAGAGGTATTTCATGCTTGTAAATACTCCAAGACCCTTGACCTAAAGATACTAGTGAGGTACAAAGTATTATTTTCAAGTGACTGAACATCTTGCACCCCTGAACTCTGCAGAATAAAGTGGTTTGTGTAGTTTACTTAACACTTCTCGTGTTTGGTTTTCCTGATTGCTTGACACGAAAGAAATAGAGAAGATCCAAATGAAATTGTTAGAACACCATGACACATAACAAATTTCATGCTGATTTTGAGGGTATTCTTTTTTGTATTATTCAGTGTTTCTTCACTTTCCATGAATCTTTTGTTTCATGGATCTTGAGATCTAGCTGTGATTTAAAGAAAAAAAAAAAAAGGTCAATGCCCTAGAGATATCCTCAGAATAACTTATGAGCCACAAAAGACCACTAGGAGGTTCCTGTGTGAATCATACACACGTGGCAATTTCTTTCCCTTACATTTGAAACAGGCTGAAGGGAAAGGTGATGCTGAGGGCAGCATTTTCAATGGTATAGCATTTTCCTGCCTCCCATGTTCTCCTTCTGTAGGACTCTTTCAAAGATATCCTCATTCTCTCAACTTTGCAAAATGTGAGAAAGAATGGCTTTCACACAGCAGCGTGGAAGAAAGGGGAGCATGTGTTGAAACTGTCACTGATTTAAGCTCACTTTCCCTTTAGAATGTCTTTCTCATGGCAGGGAGAGGGCGGGTTATCAGAGCACATACTTCAGTAGGCACTGAATCGCCTGCATAATTACCTTTCTCCAAATCTGTCTCGTTGAGAAAAACCTTCCTTGTTGGCTTTTTAGGATACACTGTGAGTGTATTTTACATTTTGTTTTCAACTTATTTCAGGTACTACAGTTAGCCGTTTGGCTAGCCTTATATATGTCAGCCTGAGTGAATGGTTTCCCTTTACGCAGTGTCTGGAAGTCTAACTAATGGTACCATTATAAAGTGAAGAGAGGAAACAACTCCAAGAATCACAGTCTTTTGTAGAAATTGTCTTGTTCCTTCTGATTTGTGAAGTCTACCAACTGTTAAGAGTTCCTTGATTGAGGCTAACAGCCCTTGAACATAGGGATGGAGTTGAGTTTTAATGCAACTGAATTGAAAACTATATAGTACTTTATAGGCCCACATAGATTGGCAGGCTGGCAAATGAGGACTGGCAAAAAGCTCACACCGCATAAATGTCTCTTAAGCTCATCTACCTCAAATTCTTTTTCTATCAATGTTGGCATATTTGTCCCAGGTCCCTGGACTCAAGTCCTTGTGAGGAATTGTAACTGAATTTTTCAAGATCACCTCTGAATTAAGGCAGTCACCTCTTATGTCATGTGGAGCAAGTTTTGTCTTTGCTAGTCTCCTAGATGTTCTCTATTTCTTTGGCTTTTGTTTGTGTGTGTGCAGATATATTTTTACTTTTATTGTGTAAAAACCTAGGGGATTGCATGGCCATATAGTAACTGAATATTTAACTTTGTTAGAAATTGTCAAATTTTTCCAAAGTTATTGCTATGGCTTTTATTTTATCACTTCCTAGGAGTTTTCTTCCTGCAACCTTTGCCAGGGCTAAGGGCCTCTTCTCTTGCTCCTTAGAAACATATTTACAGCATTCTCACAGCACTTGTGAAGTTGCAGGAGAATTGTATTCATTGTATGGAGTTCTCCATGGCATATTTCTGCTATCCTTTCACTCCCAGAGCCAAGTGCAGTATCTAGATCACACTTGGTACTCAACAAATTTGAACTGAACCAAAATATTTCAGGTTCTAATGATCACAAAAAAGTGCTGCAGGAGCTTTATAATTGACCTCCCTGCTTCCCAGGCACTCTCACTAGCTGATAGATGAATATCAATAAAACACTGTTGATAGATGAATATCAATAAAATACTGTTCTTATGATTTACCTTTTTTTTTTCTTTTTCTTTTTAGGGCTGCACCCATGGCATATGAAAGTTGTCAGGCTACAGGTAGAATTGGAGCCCTATGCCATAGCCACAGCAATGTGAGATTGGAGCCATGTTTGTGACCTAGAACACAGCTCATGGCAACATCAGATCCTTAACCCACTGAGCAAGGCCAGGGATCAAACCCACATCCTCATGGATACTAGTCAGATTCGTAACAGCTGAGCCACAGTGGGAACTTCCAATGTTCTTAGGATTTTCCTTCTCCCTTAGGATCTACAAAAGTTTCCTAATACTTCATGAATATTTATGATCAAATGTATCTGTCTTTCCTTGCGCCTCCGATCCTACCTTATTTATTCAAACACATCACCACTGCTTGCTCCTCAACTGTGATTTCTTTTCAATCCACACTGCTCTCTTTTGCCATCATCACTTGTAGGTCAATAGTGGTAAACTTTCAACTTTACGTAAGTTTTTCACATTTACAAAAGACCATCACAGTGCATGCTTATTCTCTCATCTAATTTTTTGCTCTCCTTGCTGCCTGAATATTTTGCCTTCTTCATGTCCTAGTTGAAATTCCTATTCTCTTGAGTCAAATCACCATTATCACTTCTATGATATCCGCTGTAAGAAAAGAAGTAATCTTTTCTCCACCAATATTTTTTTCATAAGATGCATAAACTTGGAGTTCCCGTCATGGCGCAGTGGTTAACGAATCCGACTGGGAACCATGAGGTTGCTCAGTGGGTTAACGATCTGGCATTGCGGTGAGCTGTGGTGTGGGTTGCAGACGCGGCTCGGATCCCGCGTTGCTGTGGCTCTGGAGTAGGCTGGCAGCTACAGCTCTGATTCGACCCCTAGCCTGGGAACCTCCATATGCCACGGGAGCGGCCCAAAGAAATAGCAAATAGACAAAAAAAAAAAACCAAAAACAAAAACATAAACTTTCTTTTTACCATACTGTTTCTTCCATTCTAAATATGTCCTCCAAGTTTTCCTAATTTTTAAAGCTGCATATTTTATCTTTTCAAGTAGCTTCAGAGTTTATCAAAAGTAAAGACCAAAATTTCTCTCTCTATGTATATTTTCATTTGTGGTCCTTAGAACAGAAGAGATTCTCTTTGTAGGTGGCATCTACTAAGATTTTCTACTCCTATGAAATAAATTTATCTTCTCATATTTAAATTTATTCCTGGAAGATAGTTGGTGCATCTTTAAGCTTCTTTCCCTGAAGTATTCTTGTAGTAAAGTCCTTCAAATATTTAGAAAAATTATTTTTTTCTACATCATGACATTGATTTTGACCCCATCCACAGAAATGTGATTTTGCCATACAACTAGTAAGATTGCTCTTCCATGTACAAATGATAATCTATAACATAATACATTGTATTGATATGGCAATGGCTAATAAACTAGATTTGAAATATAGGATAGGTTGAGCTTTTTTTGATTTTTAATTCAGTTCAATAAGGTGATAAAACATACCATTTGGAAAAGAAGATGTTAGTTTATAGATTTACTTTCCTTTGGTTGCCTACTGTAGATTTATTTTTATTTTCATATATATCAGCAATATTACATAAAATTAATGAATGCCTATATCATGGAGACTAGGTCTTTGCCTCGCCTCCCCCCAAAAGTAAAGCAATTTTTAAATGGAACCAAGTTGGGGAAAACAATGATAGTAATGCAAAGATAAAGTACCATGTTCTGTATAATGAGATCTACTATTTAGCTAACAACCACTTTTTCACATGTTATAATTGGATAGGATTTATGATTGAGGTTAAAGCTTCACAAGCAAGCAAATCCTAGATATTTTTTAAAAATGTAAACACGGTGGTAACAATGCTGGACTCCAGAGAGTGTAGCATTATTTATAAAGTCAATTGGGCTATGACAGTGATCCTTCTTTTTATCTCTAATAAAGCTCAAACTTTATTTTCCAGCTTTTTCTCAGAGCTCTACAACCTATAACTTAAACAGCATATATCAGGCATGCTAAAGTCGGCACTTCCCATCAGGGAACTTGAGCAATTGACTTGCTGTCCTGTTGAGAAGATGAGCAAATTGGTATGGGGCAAAAGGTCAATCTGCATTCATGGTGTGCTAATGTCTTTGGAGATGAAAAAAATTATAATAACCCTTCTGGATATACCACACTGTATGCATATCTTCAACAAATGTGTAAATTCTTTGAAAATACTTTAAATGAAATGGAACTGGCTATTTTATCACGGTACTACTTACTGGTGGCCTTCTGCCTCCAATTTGAGAGGTACTTTCATGGGAAAGAAAGTTGTCCTGGAACTCTCCATTCAGATAGGAGCTTGTCAGAGGTGTCCAGCTTCCTCCATCCCTTTCATTTATTAATCCCATATCCATTGGGTGATAATTTAATGAGCTACCCACTATTACTTAATTTGTAATGAGTACAGCACATCTGAATTTCAAAATGTTACATCCTAGTATTTGTTTCACCATTCCATAGCCTGCTATATTGAGGAGATGTTTTTGGTGAAATCAATTAATTAACAGTCAATCACAAGGGCCCTGTCATTTGGAGGCTTGCACCAACATACACCGTATAAACATGATTAATAAAAGAACACCCTGGAGTAAAAGAGGTCAATCACTGTATTGTGACATTAAAAATGGGACTTTGGCATGTCAACAACTTTAATTGAGTTAAGTGTTCCATGAAAAGAATTGAAAAAGTCAAAATGAGAAACAGTGTTCTTCATTATTTCCAAAATTGTTGATGCAGGATTTTTTTCAAGTAAGGGAATTTTGCATCCCTAAAAGAAATATCAAAGGACCAGTTGATCTCTCTGAAAAAAGAATATTAAACACCTCCATCAATAGAAAGAAAAGACTAAAACTTGACGTGATATTTATTAAATTGTTAGTAATTTTTGTTCCTTTAAATTTCATAAGACTAATAGTAATAAAAGGAATTTCAGAAGACATAATGATGTACAAATTCTAAAGAGAAATTGTTATAGGTGTGTGTTACTTTGCCTTTTGTCAGTCTATCCCAATCATTCTATTTTTAGGTTACTAAAAAAAAGCCTTTTATTATTTAAATAATCTATGAATAACTTACATACAGTACAATGAATGGATTTTTTTTTTATCTTTTTGCCTTTTCTAGGGCCACTCCCATAGCACATGGAGGTTCCCAGGCTAGGAACCCGCCTACACCAGAGCCACAGCAACGAGGGATCGGAGCTGCATCTTCAACCTACACCACAGCTCACGGCAACACCGGAACCTTAACCCACTGAGCAAGGCCACGGATCGAACCTGCAACCTCATGGTTCCTAGTTGGATTTGCTAACCACTGAGGCACGACGGGAACTCCTACAATGAATGGATCTTAAGTGTTTCAATTTAATGTTTTGATAATTGCACATACTTGTATGAAAATGTAGTGTTTCATCATCCCAGGAAACACTATTTTTATTAAGTCATTCATTGCCACCAGGTGCAACTACTTACTCCTGTCACCATGGATTAATTTTAACTGATCTAGAACTTTATGCAAACGAAATCATACAATATGTACTCACACAATATGCTTGAGACACATCCATGTAACGGAAGAAATATAATCTATATCAGTAGCCTGCTTCTTTTTATTGCTTATTATTATTCCACTGTGTGGACAGAACATAATTTGTTTTTCTGTTTTCCTGCTGATAGGCATTAAAGCAGTTTTAGTTGAGTTACACTTTCAAAAACTTCTCTATGGAATTTCACTTCATAGAAATGAACAAACTCTTTACCTGGCTATTCTCCTACCTGGGCAGCTAAAGCTGTTCATTTTTCTGAAGAAGGTGGGTAATTTTAAATGAATATTGGAAAACTCATGTCTGTCATTGATGAAGAATTTAGCTATGGCTAGTAATTCCTTAGAACAGTCGAACTGTTCTAAAAGGAAATATATTCATTAGAATTCATATTTAGATGATAAATACAAGCATATTTGAAAAATTATAATGATAATGTATAGTTTATACAGATATTGTAGTTTATATAGGTGATAGGTATTTGGACAATATTTTTAAAATGCTTAATCCGTAAATAAAATATCTCTAATCTACTTAATAGTATTAAAAATTCCATTTATTGATGTGCTTTAGTTTCTTTTTGTTTTAGAAGTGAGTCAGGGTAGGCAAAGATACAGATTTGTGTCCATATATTTTTAGCTATCAAGAAAATGCATGTTGTAAAATGCCATGATTATGTATAGAGTAGTACCTCTGTCCAAAGACTATAATTATTTAGAATACAGTAGGCATACTGTTAGCATAATTTACTTCATTGTTCAGAATAGCTATAGAAATGGTCCTACTTCACATGATTGACAACTGCTTTAAATGTGAAGGAATGGGCTCAAATATCAAATTAAAGGCATATCATAATATGTTTTTTAGCTTGTCATTTTGCTGCATCTGCTTTTATACTCTTATTCTGATATGAAATTAAATTTCCCAGTATGGGTGATTTTTTTTTCTTTCCCCCTCTAAACTCTTAGCTTCTTGTGAAGAGGGTTTATTTTTTGTTTGCTTCTGTGTCTTTGAATCCTAATGTCCACTCCAGTACCCAGAACACAGTAGGATGTAAATATTGGTAGAATGATTGAATGCCTATGTACACCATGGCTAGGTTTGAGTGATATGTGTCTGGTTTTGTACTGCATCAAATACCATAGCAGTCAAAATGACCACAAGAACAATTTTTTTGTGATTTTTGGTAATTTATCTTAAATAGTTTTCCTTATTCAGTTCTTACTACATAGAAACCAGATTAATGTTGTTTGCTATTTGAATAATGCTTTCCATTTTCTAGTGTGAAAAAACTTTCTAAATTTATTACTGGGAAAAATGTTTCCTAGTGCCTAGGGGCTGTGAAAATCTACACTAGGGACACTGAGGATTGTTCTCAGCTAGAAAGATTGTCAGTTTCTCTTGTCTCTATGCCCACTCATTCTCCAACACTCTAATCTGCTTCTGACCATAACATTCCACAAAATGCTGCCAAGTCCAATAGACTCTTATCTCTTCCTCATACTGGCATAATACTGACAGAACTGTTCATTTTCTTTTTCCTTAAATGTGCTCCTTTTCTGGCCCTCTCCTGGTTTTCTGTCTACCCATAAGACATTTTCTCAGCCTTCTTTTTAGACCCTCCTTCTCAGTCCACACTAAAATCTTTCTTCCACCAACCTGGACCTTTTCTTTTTTCTCTCCTCTCTCCATGGCAGACCATTGAAACCTCCATGGCTTTACATTCCTCATGTAGTCTGATGACTTCTTCCTTTATAGCTCTGACCCAGAGCTCTCTTGAGCTCTGGACTTGCATATTCAATTGCTCTTGACATCTGTTTTTAGATGTCTTATAGATATCTCAACTAAACAAAGACTGAAAAAGAGAAGTCCTGATTCTTGTTAGCCAATCTGTCCTTTATCCATCTACTCCAATAAATGGAAACTCTATCTACCCTCCTGTTCAAACTAGAATCTTCCTGTGAGACATTATGGACTCTTATTTCATATCAGTTTTCCAATTTCTTGGCAAAGTCTGTCAATTCTGCTTTCAAAATATGGTTTGAAATCATCCTGTCTTCCCATTTTTCACCTCCTTCTGCCTTACTAAGGCTACCATCATCTATCTCCTGAACTATAGCAATTGGGCCTGATGGACCTCTGTCCCTTCTCCTACATTTTATAATCTATTCTCCATGCAAAAGCAGTAAGAATAAGATTCTCCTCTAGGACAAATTATAAGACCGGAAGCCATAAAACTCCCAGAAGAGAGCATAGGTGGAACTCTCTTTGACATAAATCATAGTAATATTTTTTATATCTGTCTCCTAAGGCAAAAGAATAAATAAGCAAGTGGGACCTAATTAAACTTAAAAGCTTTTGCATAGCAAAGGAAACCATCAACAGAAGGAAAAGACAACTACTGAATAGGAAATAGATAGTTGCAAATGATATAACCAATAAGGAGTTAATATCCCAAATATTCAGCTCATATAGCTCAGAATCAAAAAAACCAGCAACTCAATCAAAATATGGGCACAAGACCTAAATAGACATTTTTCCAAAGAAGACGTACAGATGCTGAACATTGCTAATCATCAGAAAAATGCAAATCAAAACCACAGTGAGATAGCACCTCAACCTGTCAGAAATGGCTATCATCAAAAAGACCACAAGTAACAAATGTTGGTGAGGATGTAGAGAAAAGGGAATACCTGTGCATTACTGGTGGGAATGTGAATTGGTATAGCCACTATGGAAAACATTGTAAAGATTTCTCAAAAAACTAAGAATAGAACTTACATCTTACCTAGCAATTCACTAGTGGGTAAAGGTTTGAAGAAAAAGGAAACACTAATTTGAACAGATATGCACACCCAAATGTTCATAGCAGCATTATTTATAATATAGAAGCAATCCAAGTGTCCATCAAAAGATGAATGGATTAAGAACGTATATAGATATATATCTGCACATACAATGGGATATTATTCATTCATGAAAAAGAATCACCTAATTTCTCTATTCCTAAATTCATTTTCTTCATCTGTATAGAAAATGATGAAAATAATAATTTCAATGTCACAGTTTCTCTGAGGACTAAATGTGAAATGTTTCAAATAGTGCTGGGTGATACCTAAGTGCTCAATAAGAGTTCTTTTTACTCTGTTACTGTAGCATTGCCCAGCACTCACTTTCACCCACTTTTTATCTTTCAGCTCTCACTTTTAAAATCATCTGCTAGAGTTCCCTGGTGGCATAGTGGGTTAAAGTTCTGGCATTGTCACTTCTGTGGTGTGGGTTCATCCTTGGCCTGGGAATTTCTGGGTGTGGCAAAAAAAAAATTAAATAAAATTAAATAATCTGCCTAGAAAAGGCAATTCTTGAACATCTTGGCTAAAACTAGCCCTCTTTGTAATTTTCTATATTTCATTTCCCGTTTATGTCTATTATAGGACCTAACACAGCATGTAAATATTTTATTTACTTGGTTACTTTCTTCTCTGACTCTGTGTCTCTTCCCCTCTCTTTTTTTCCTTTTGGTTGCTAGAATGCAAGCTCCTGGAAGGCAAGGATTCCTGCGCATGACTGCCTGCATGTGGTAGGTCCTTATAAATACTTTTTGAGTGAATCAATGAATGCATGACCTTCTAGCAGCTAAGAATTCATATACAATTCCCAGGCATAATGGTAGTCACTCATATATACTTGTCACCTTCTTTTAGTGACAGATCCAACATCAGGGTAGAGATGAGAAAAGAGAGATAAGTTCTATTAAGGGTTCCAAATTGACAGAACCTGTGAGTCGAGAACCCCCTTGATTTATACCTAAAAATGGATATACCTTAGTGTCCCTATCAATAGAATGAAGTCTACATACTTCCACATAAATTTATATAACTTCCATCTAGCTTCATAATTCTGCTGTATATGAGAGTGTGTATTTTCATTATATAATTAGCTCTTATATTCATTGGAGATAATTATTTCCTTTTATTTATTTTATTTATTTTTAAAAATTTTTTCAATTTTTTGGTCTTTTTGCCTTTTCCAGGGCTGCTCCTGCAGCATATGGAGGTTCTCAGGCTAGGGGTCCAATCGGAGCTGTAGCTGCCTGCTTATGCCAGAGCCACAGCAATGCCAGATCCGAGCCGTGTCTGCGACCTACACCACAGCTCATGGCAACGTCAGATCCTTAACCCACTGAGCAAGGCCAGGGATCAAACCCACAACCTCATGGTTCCTAGTCGGATTCGTTAACCACTGAGCCACGAAGGGAACTCCCTATTTCCTTTTTAAATTGAATAAATTAAGTATTTTTAACTTGCTGATTATCCAATGAGAGTTGTATATGGAGCAGTTAAGACAAATCAAATGAAGAAAGTCCCATTTCCTGAAGATTACCCTGTGTGTTTTTTGTTTGTTTGCTTTTTTTGGTTTTGTTTATAACAGATGCTCTAGTTTTAGATCTAAGTGCCTAGGGCAAGAAAAATAGTTTTCTAATTCAATCCACTTTCTGTAGTGGTTGATAATTGACTGTTACATTTTATGATTCAAATAAAAAATAGAACCCCTCCCCAAAAGAGGATTTTCTTCATAGATTGCTTTTCCAAATTCCTGAAATAAAGAACCAAAAGGAATGAGCATCTTTCAGCTACAGATGAAGGAAGATGAAACCCAAGAACACTTGGGGAGGGGGAGAAAAGAGAGGGGTTGTGCTGCCCTTGAATTCCTCTGCTCCTTCGAGCTTGTGTTATTTAGATGGTATTGCTGACACCCTTTTTTATAGAGGGTCCTCCATTTGACCTTATTAAGGTTTCATGGGGATATGCTGCGATGTTTGAAATACATTATGCCCCCTCATGCATCATGGCCCCTTCTGGAGCAGAACTGTAGCTCTGAAAAGTGAAGCTCTGTTGGGTATTGGGGAATATCTGTCCATATTCAGCTAGCTCTCATGGGCTTAATGGTATTGTCTGCTTTGAAATTTGTTCTTTGTGTCTGAAGAAAGTGTTTTTTTCACTTTATGGTTTGTATTTATAATAATTTCCAAAGAACTTTGCCAAGAGTTATAGATCAAAAGGCCTTGTTACTAGTATAGACTATATTTATATAAATTTCTTCATTATGGCATAATATTTTTTTAAATTGCTCCAATGCTTTGTTTGATTTGAGTGCTTGTTTTTAAGAACTTGAAAAAGTGGGATTGCTACCTCTCTGTTCAAAGAGACATTTGTTCAATCTCTGTGTGTCAGTGCCTCTGTGAATTGGTTCTTTGTGGTCACAATAAAACATTGCTTCAGTTTAAAAAAATAAATAAATAAAAAAGAAAAAATAGCAGCCAACCCCATATAAGACCATATCATATATTTATTTTATTAATACAGATATTTTCCCTTGAGTTAAATATGCTTTCTTTTAAAAATATATTAAAATTATAAATATGTATGTAAGTATAACATAAGCAAAATAAAACTTTACAAATATAAAATGTACCTCTTAGTAGAGTTTCACAAAGTGAATACATCCATGAAATTATCATCCAGATTAATAAACAGAGTATCACAGGCACTAAAAACACGCCTCTCTTACTCCCTTCCAGCCTTGCTAGCCATCTTCTTGATGTAGGAAAACAAAATCCTGGATTCAGATATCATGGATAAGTTTTCTCTACTTCTGAATTTTATTTATAAATAGAATCATACACTATGCACTTTTTTATGTTTTTTGACTTCTTTTGCTCACTATTTTCTTTATGAGATTAACCATGTTTTTGAATGTAGCCCTAGTTATTACTTTGAAGTTGAATATATTTTCCATTTCATTAGAGTTTATTTTAGAGAGCTTACAAGTGTACCATAATTTATTTATGTTACTGTTTATGGAATTTTTTTTTTTTTTTTAGTTTTTGGCTTCTTAAACAATGATGCTATGAATATCCATATTCATGTCTTTTAGGGCACATAAGTACTCTTTTCTGGCTATATACCAGTAGAAATGTTGGGTCACAGGGCACTTTAGAGGACAGTGCCACAGCCATTTTTAAAGTTATTATACAAATTTGTACTTTTGTTAGCAGTGTTGGAGTGTAAATTGGTGTGTAAGTTGTAAGTTCTTCTCCAATACTCAGGATTGTCCGTATTTTCAGTTTTATTCATTCAAGTGTGAATGTATTGAATTCTTACTGTGGTTTTAATGAATATATCCCTGGTGCATAATGATACTGAGTGCCTTTTCATATATTCATTGACCATTTGGATGTCCTTTATTTCTCAAGTTCTTCCTCAAGTCTCTTGTTCATTGTTCCAATTAGATTTTTGTCTTTTTTTGTTGACATTTTAGAAGTTCTTTATACATTCTGCATAGAAATCCTTCATGAGCTAAGTGTATCATAAACATATTTGTTACTTACGTTTTTTGACTCAATGCTCTCTTAATGAGAAATTCTTACTCTCAATGTAGTCTGATTTATCAGTCTTTCCATTTTCATTGAATACTTTTTGTATCCTATTTTAAAACCTTTTGGCTACTTCAAAGTCATGAAGACATCCTTTTAAGTTATCACATAGAATTTTGTTATTATTTAGATTTAAGTATGTAATTCATATGGGAATGATTTTTGGATGTGGTGTAAGATTTACTTTTTACTTTTTATATAATATATACATCTTATTTACTTGACACCATTTATTGAAAAGAACATTCTTATTTCATTGATCTATGGTGTTTCTTTTCCACAAACCAAGTATTTATATAGTTCAAATAATGTCAGAAATGTATTTTAAAGAGACAATATCTATCATTAACACTGTCAACCACATTTAGTACTGCAGTAACAGTGATATTTAATAGCAAATGTTAAAATGTTAAATGCTAATAACATTTTTTTAAACCTTTCTTGTATCAAAGTGACAATCTGATGAAAGCTTTGAACTCTATTCACAGGAAACTGTATATTATACAAAAGGTTTGAATACAATTTTAAAGTTGTTTGTGAACATCCTACAGCCCATGTGTTCTTGATTTATGAATGCTTGAGTTATAATATCCCATGAATAAATGATGCCATTTCACTATATAGCATGAAAATTAAAGTTTAATCTTTAGAAAAGGAGGCAGTAATAATTTTTTGATCTTGTATTTGCATTTTTTTCACAAAACATTTAACTTTGTGTTATAAGTATGTTGTATCTAAATAATGCGTATTCAGTTTTTTTTTTTCAACAAGTGGGTATTTACTGTGTACTATGCAACTAAAACAAAGGCGAGAATGCTGAGTTTGGTGTCTAGTGTGAGAAGCCAAACATCAAACAGTAACTTATCTTTTTCAATAAGATGACATGGAAAAAGCTGAAATTGTTTTAAGAGCATGTTTTGAGTAACCTAGGCTAAGTTGTGGATTTTATGGGTGGTCGTGGGCAAGAGTCAGGGGAGTCTTATATAAGAAAGGAACATTTTAGTTTAAGTTGGGTCATGAATATGAATTACTAGTTGAAAGTGTGGGTGAGAAGAGAACATTTCAGAATGAAGCAGCAGTGGGTACAATGTCTATAAGGAAGGCAAAAGCATGTTCAGTTGAGAAGAAAAAAGCCAGCCTGGGCTGTTGGTGCATCTAAAGCTAGGGAGGTGCAGCTCCCAGCAAGGTGAGATAGATTGAGGCATTTCTTGAAGAGCACTGGGAAGCCAGAGGGAACTGTGGAGGCCAGCACCATCAAGAGATGATGGTGCTTGGCTTTGAGTCAGATCAGGAAAAACAATGAGAAGTGGTGGGCTGTGATAGAAATTGATGAGAGAACTCATAGGATTTGATGATAAAGATTTGCTTTATGGGAAGAAGAGATGGGAGATCTCTTTCTAGGTTTTGGGATTATACAACTGAGATTAAAAACAACTGTAGGGTGTGACAAAAGGACAGCATTTTTTTTTTTTCCGTTTAGATGGACAGAGTGCATAGATCATGCATTTACTTTTGGATTTGAGTTTGAACTGATTTTAAGGCAACTGCACAATGAGATTGAGTTGACACTATGTAGATTGTTTGCTGAAGATCCAGGAAATGGTCTGGCTAGAAGGTGTACATTTGGAAGTCAGTGGAATTTTAAATGGCTTTTAAGGCTAAGTGTGGAGCTTGTCAAGGAAGGCTCTGCAGGCTCTGCAGAGAGTGGTTTTTATTTTTCCTGCTTCAAGTTGACTGTGTTTGAAATCAGCTAGTTAAACAACTTTCACTTGGAAGCAAATACATGATAGCTCTTTTGGTCATTGATGATTGTCAAGATTTTTATTCAACTTGGAGACCTAAGAGTTGTTAGACTTGCCATTAAGAATTAAAGAAATGATAACTTCGAAAGTATATTTTGTCTGGACCATTATGAAAAAGAAATGTCATCTTTTAGTAAAACCATAATTTGATACCTTCAAGTGATTGTGGTAGCTATGGATTATTTCTATTGGAAGGTGTGTGTGTGTGTGTGAGTATTAAACTGAGTGTTTAATATCTATTCTACTTTGTATTTAGCCCTTTTCCATCAAAATTTCATAGTTTTATTAGTATTGTTTATTGTAATGAACCAGAAATACTTAAAATATTAGATTTTTTAGCTGTCTCCAGAACTACGAAAATGAGTCCTGAGACAATGGGCTATGGGGCTAATTTGGAGGGTGACTGTAGAAGAGTTTCAGAATTTTTATGGCTGGGCATCTGTAGAAAGAAGTTACCACAGTGATCCTGCAGCTGCTAAGAAAATAAACATGAGACTGTTTCACAGTTTTGCCTAAGACTAATCCTGCACCTTCCAGCGCCTGGCACAAAAGATTCCATGCATTGGGTAATTACTGCAAGGTTTTTTTTTGTTTGTTTGTTTGTTTTACCTTGGCACTATTGGCATTTTGGCTGGAAGATTCTTTCTTATGTGCTGTCCTGTGTTGTGTGCTGTCCTGTGTATTGCAAACTAACATTATGCCAGATGCCAGTGGCACCTCTGCCCAAGTTAAGACAACAAAAATAGCTTCAGATATTGCCCTATGTCCAGGGGGATGTGGAGGTTGGGAGATAGCCAGATGGCCCCCAGTTGAGATTTATTGAATGAGAAAACATTTCCTTCCTGAAAGATATTGGCTGTTCTAAGGGCTTTTTGTCCTCCCTATGTATATCTAGGAGAATGGATGGGTCTTAGTCTCCAGATCATGTGAGAGAAGAGCCTCTTGGTCACCCTGTGGTCAGAGGCTTAAGTCACAGGTCAAGTCAGGTGCTGATGGCACATATAGGGAGGAGCAGTGAGACAGGGCTTGAAGTTGTGGGTTGTCTCCTAGCCAGCAGGGGCTCATCCGGGGCACACATGCGTGCCTAATTTGTCTTCTAGGTTTTATGAAAGAAGGTTTTCACAAGATGACAGTGCAACCCTTGTGAGATATCTTAGCAGATAGGTCAGAGATGGACTCTAGAGGTTAAAAGTTACCATTTAACTGACTCCTTTCTCTTTAGGTCAAATTACTTACAAAGAGCAATCTGAAAAAATGGCAGTGAAACTGCCATTTCATGAGCATGAAAATTCCTTTGAAAGTCTAGTATTAAATGGCCAAAGAAGTTATTATGAACTTTCAGTTTGAATTTACTTTTGTATGTGACTAGTGATGTTATTTGACATATTTCTCTTCTGACTAGTCCTGTATACCGAATAGATCAGCAGACAAAGGCTGTACAGAATTAAGTTGTACAGTGCTCACTTGAGGCTGCAAGTCTTCATTGTGCCTCAGCTTTATACATGCATTCTTACTGTAAGGCTTTCATTGAATATGTGCTTATAGGGTAGGGGTGGTTTCTTAGAATAGCACTCTCTGGAGGAAGGAAACAATATGTTCTTCACCAGCATTTTTGTTGATATCTTTGACTATAGCTAATTCAGATTTTTCTGTATAGTTCTAGAAAACACAGCTGAGCTGGACCTGGCACGACATGCCATAGGATAGCAGCCAAGTGGAAACGTGTATTGTTATGACAATAGAGGGATATAAAATCATGCTGGCTGCCAGCAGGATTGGAAACCTAGTGACCTAAATGAACTCAACCAGAAATCCATTAAATGATTTAATTTTGGATCCATTCAGCTATTGATTATACTTACAGTGCTGGGGCAGCAGCAGTAGCAATATCAAAAGCAGCAGTGAAATCCTGAGTAAAATTATTAAGAGAAATTAACTGCTGTATAAAGTGAGTAGATTTCTGATATGAAGGGGCTGGAACAACTAGAATAATAATTTTCTGACAAGGGTGATTTATTCCCTGTGCAATGGAAAAAATAGATTTCTACAGATTGTTCATGTCAAAACATCAGAACATAACAGGTGTCTCAACATCTGAATGCACTGTGATGTTCAACATTTTTTGCCTTTCGAGAAAAAACTAAAAATGAACGAACAATAGGTTCATGTACCGCAGGCCATGAGATCTTTCATGCTGGAGAGGTTGGGTAGGGTACAAATATTACATGAAATGGGAGTGACAGTTTGTAGCTATTGTAACTGCTCACATTCGCATTGAGAATATAAAATGTAGAACCTGTTCACAGAGGTGAGCTCAGCTGTTCCATATTATTTGTATAGTAACAGAGAAGCATGTCTCTCTCTCTCTTTTTTTTTTTTTCTTTTTTCTGGTGCTGTACTATAAGCAAGCTGTAACTCTAGCTTTAAAACAAACTCTAGGAGTTCTTACTGTGGCACAGCGGAAACGAATCTGACTAGTATCCATGAGGGTGCGGTTTCGATCCCTGGCCTTGCCCAGTGGGTCAGGGACTGGCATGGCTGCGAGCTTTGGTGTAGGTTGCCATCGCAGCTCGGATCCTGTGTTGCTGTGGCTGGTGGAGCCAGCAGTTGCGGCTCCAATTCAACCCCTAGCCTGGGAACTTCCATACGTTGCGGGTGCGGTTCTGAAAAGCAAAAGGCAACAACAATGAAAAAAACAAAATCCATAAGCAAACAAAATACAAGTCCTTTATTTTAGGAAATGGAAAAATAGAATTATGAATGATTTTCACTATAATTTAAGGTATTGAGAGTAGAAAAAAAAAGCATGGGTATAATTCCATAAAAATCCCTTTTCAGTTTATGGAAGAAGTCTTAGAATATTCATAGAGCTTGTAATTTTTACTTTTCACTAAGAATAAAACAAAGAGAGAATCCAATTGTTTGCACCTTGTAAGGACCATATTCTTATTAGTATTGTAGATAACGAAGGATAGAAAAAAGGCTCATCTGTTTGTGATGTTTTATTTTCAATTATTTTAGACAGGGAGAGTTTTGTCTTTGGTTTTCACTAACAAAAGCGGAAACAGGTAACCTATAAGATACTCAGCTACGACAAAGAGTTCATATATTTTTTACATGATGAGATTTACCAATATTTGAGCCAAATATAGGAGAGCAGATTTTTAGATTCAACTATTTCCCAATTTTTCCACTTTCGAAGAATATTATCAGTCACTAGAAATAAAGTGCAATAAATAATTCTCTGTTTCAGCTCAAACTTCTTGTCCTGTCCAAAACCTGCCTTGATTCTGGAGGCAGAAAGGACCGTGGTGTCTGGTGACACATTCTGGTCAAGAGATTTCTATTGGTTTTGGCTACATTCCAATAGTATGAGTAACAACAAGAGTGATATTAACAGTCATAATTATTGGAGAATTCCTTTTCTTTGCAGAGACTACAATTTTTCACATTATTTGTTCCTTCAAAGAAAGTCAGGATGTTGATAGAAACAATAAAAAGTTTTAGTTTGGGAAGTAGGAGTGAAACTGGAAATGTGTACTTATTAATAATTATAGTAGTTAAAATTGAAGAGACAGATTTTCCGGATTCAAATAATGACTTTGTAATTTACAAGTCCCAAGATCATAGAAACTGTATTTCTCTTTTCTGTCTCCTTATTGACCTTATCTGTAACATGAGAATAACAATTCCACCCAGCTTCTAGGTTTATTGTGAGGATTAGATACATTCCACCCCCCCATCTCCCACACGTAGTAAATGCTCAGTTGGTGCAAAATGTTATTATTTGCTGTTATTATACATTATGTCATTGGGTCACAGTTCAGACACTTTGAAGTGGGGTAGTTTGGAAATTCTTGGGTGGAGACAAAATGGGAAGTTGTGACTCCTTTTCACTCTTGAACCAAAATGAAAATATAAAAGAAAGCTAAAATATGTTGAGGGTTTGCTATTCACCAGATATTTTTAAAATGTATTATTTCAGTTAATCCTCATATTAAGTCTGTGAGGAATATTTTTTCACCCATTTAGAGCAAAAGACCCAAAGAGGTTTTTTTTTGTTTTTTTGCTTTTGAGGGCCACATCGGTGGCATACGGAAGTTCCCAGGCTAGGGGTCAAATCAGAGGCTGTAGCTGCTGACCTATACCACAGACACAGCAGTGTGGACTCTGAGCCACATCTGCGACCTATGCAACAGCTCGTGGCAACACTGGAACCTTAACCCATTGAACAAGGCCCGGGATTGAACCTGCATCCTCATGGATCCTAGTCAGATTTGGTAACACGCTGAGCTGAAATGGGAATTCCCCCCAAAGACTTTGAAGTTATTAAAATTCACATATATTAGCAGAAGAGTTTGAATCCAGATGTGCTGAGTGAAGTTCTTTCCACTTCATGACCCAAGTGCACTTTCCACTTGTCATGGCTCCACAATACATCGGGAGTCTTGGAATGTCAAGTCTCTCCAGAAGTGCTCTTACAGTCAGAGTTATTCCAGCAGGATAGCCCCAGGCAGCAATAATCCAGAGACAACTCAGGGATGAAATTAATAGATGTGAATTAAATGGAAGCCCTTCCTTTTCCTTTGCTTTTTTTTTGCTTTTTAGGGCCACACCTATGGCATATGGAGGTCCCCAGGTTAGGCGTCGAATCAGAGCTACAGCTGCCGGCCACAGCAATGCAGGATCTGAGCCTTGTCTGCAAGGTGCACCGTAACTCACAACAATGCCAGATCCTTAACCCACTGAGTGAGGCCAGGGATCAAACCTGTATCCTTATGGATCCTAGTCGGATTCGTTAACTGCTGAGCTACGGAGGGAATGCCTTGGTTTTATTTTTATTTTTTATTTTTTATAGTTGATTTACAATGTTCTGTTTTTCCCTCTCCTTTTTAAGGTCCCAGACACTATCTAAACTCTTGGCAGAACTCAGAGTTAGCAATGTCCTATAGTCTGTCTTGCACTTAACAGTGGTTTTGATAAACTGAAGTTTACCCAGACTTTAGAGTTCAAGGATTAGTGTTTCCAAAGGCTCATTATCCATTTTAAAGCTCTTAGACCTGAGTAACTCTTAAGCAGATCTTAAGTATGGCTTGCAAAAGATTGCAGATCTGACTTGGTTAGTTTAAGAAAACTGTGGTGGATAATGCTGCGATAGGTAGGGTTGGAGGATAGTTTCCAAGTGAGGTCAAGTCTGATTGCTTGGAGGTGGCTACTTGTAATGCCATGTTGAGAAAGTGATGAGGCTGCATTCAAAGACAGAGCAACTGCTGTCATCAATTAGCAATGTCGGCCAGGGCTATGGAAAGGAATATTGGTATCATGCAAACTACTTCTTTGTCATTTCTGGTCTAGAAGCAGTAACAAAATATGCAGTCAGTTTAAATATGACTTTTATCATCCGTGAATTAATTTTACAAATCCTCCTTGCTGCTCAGGTGGGCCTTCTTTCCTCACTAATCTTTATGTACTCCTCTTGAAGATGTATGCTCTTTGCAAATGATAACTCTTCTTTGGTCAAGTAGCCGCATTATTCTGCCCAAAAGCAACAAAAATTAGCTTCTGAGAAGAAATGCCCACACACTAGTGGATTTATTTTAATCTGTTTTCAAGAGTGTTGGGAATTTCTTTTAGAATCTGCAATGTATTACCTATACAACTACATATTTAAGAAATGGTAGTAAATTATGGAAACAACAATAGGGTCATTTTAATAGTTTAGACGATAGGTTTGAAGAATGAGCCAATATTTCTACATTCTACTGGGTAAAATCATCCCATGAATATAGAATTGTATAAAACTAATTTTTGCAATCAGGAGCTCTCAAATTTGTGTGTTTTATTTTGATTTTACTGTTCATGGATCATTTCCCAGGAATATATTAAATGATGTAAAGATTAATGCTGTGGGGACTTTTTGAGGATTTTATTTCTGCATTGACTGATATGTTCTTAACCTTGAATGTTATTGATCCATATTTAATAGAGAAGTGGATATATTCTTTTTCAGAGTATCTCAAATTGGGTATTAGCATTTAAAAAAACAAATGTACAGATAATATTCTTTACGTCAACTGAAAATGTATTGTTTCAGATGTTAAATGATGGATTAAAGAAAGAAATCATTAAAAAAGCTAAGATGGCATTTCAATTTATTGATATATTGAGCCTTTGAGAAAATACATATGCCTTTTTTTTTTTTTTTTGGTCTTTTTTAGGACTGCGCCCATGGCATATAGAGGTTCCCAGGCTAGGGGTCTAATTGGAGCTGTAGCTGCTGGCCTATGCCACAGCCGCAGCAACACAGGATCTGAGCCGGGTCTGCAACCTACACCAGAGCTCACAGCAAGACTGGATTCTTAATCTACTGAGCCAGGGGCGGAACCTGCATCTTCATGGAAACTAGTCAGATTTGTTTCCACTGAGCCATGATGGGAACTCCCATATGACTTTTTTTAATATTACTTTTTTTTTCTTTGAGGTAAGGGTATCTTGGATTTGCTTATTAAGCACTAAATAACTCCAAGGGAAAATAACCAAATGTTTTTGTGTACAAATGTTACATCAAGTTATATGTTGCATATCACATAGAATTATCTTTTAACACATTAAGATTTGAGATTGATTAGAAGTAAATTGCTTTTCCAAATTATAATAATTATTGTCAAGCAAATTTAGTTTACTTCTAAACATACAGTTTTCTTTTACATTTGGCTCATCACATTTGCAGATGGAGAATTGCTTTGAAATAAAGTTGACTTCCAGTTTGAACATGGCTTCAGAAGTTGGCATTCTCACGCTTCTCTTGAAAATCATAAAAGGAGCAATAAGAAGGATGGAAAACAAACTAACAAACGAAGCCTGCAAATTTTATTTGCAATTAAACTGGGAGACAGAAATAATGCCACACTCAATCATATAGGTAGGAACTGCCATGAGCGTCTGAAATCTGGTGGAAACCATGAAAGAAGAAAGAATTAAAGGGAAGAAGAGAAGTTAAAGGAAAGAATTAAAGGGAAGAAGCACAAAAAAGGGTGAGAAGGCCCAGGAAAAGGAGGCCTATTTCTATTTTCAGAAAATTGAAGCAAATAAACACTTCCTGAAGTGGCAAAAGCTTCAGCCTTTGTTTTAATAATGTTCTTGAACTTAGACTGAGCAGGTCTAGAGGCAGAAGCCTTTCTGGACTCAGTTTGTCCCTGAGGAGAGTAAGTGGGCCCTCACAGAAACGTGCAGTGCTTTCAGGAAGCAGTGTGTCTGTGTTTGTGATAACAGAGGAAGGAACAGCTACAGATTTGTCTGGTAGGTCAACCAAGAGTCAACTGGGGAAATATCAGCAAAAGACTGGAAGTGAGCACTGAATGAATATATCTAACTCTGGAACAAAGATCAAAATAAATGTGGGGATTAGAGTGATGGTATAGAATGAAAATCTCATTTATTATAACAGGAAGAATGATTTCACTTAGAAGCATTGGGAAAGGAAGGGTGAAAGAAGATGGAAAGAACTGTGTTTGATAATGGCTTCATTTATAATAACTGAGTCTCAAATTTTTATTTAAAGTTGGAAAATATATTACGTCAAAAATATAGAATTGCCATTTTATGATCCCCAAACAGCTGAATATCAGAAATCTTATAGAGTTCAAATCACATCTAAGACACTCTCAATTGTAAAATGCTCTATTTTGAGCTCTGCCACTGAGTAAGGAAAAACATATCACCAATTACATTTATAACTTATCTTTGATTGTAAGTCACATTTCAATTTTAGAATACTAATATGTGAAAATTTGGATTCTTCCATTCAGTAAAATGTGGTAAAACTTATAAGCATATGTTATAGCAAAAGGAAAATATATAATACTATTGGAAAGTGTTATTATGATAGAAGACAAGGAATAAAAAATGCTAATTTTATCACCGCTCATAATAGAGAGCAAATAGATATCACAAAATATAGAGCACAATGGGTATGCACAAATTATAAATTATAATGATAAACAATTCATCAAAAATACTGTATTGTCTATATATCAGAAGAGGTAAACACACTTAACATGTAATACAAATATAAAATGAATCAAATAATGAAGTTTACTTCGTATTCATGCAGCACACTATGTTAGATGCTACTGGCTTTTGAGGGCTCACCTAAGTGCAGTAATTTAGGCATCCATGCTCCTTTGATTTTGTGGTTCTGTCGTCTCCACCATCACTTGCCATCATCCAGGAAATAGGGAAGGACCACAGAGGAGATGCAAATCCTTCTTAAAAGCCCAACTTTAAGAAAGATCACATCACTTTCCTTCACATTCCATTAACTTGAAATTACTTCTTTGGGTATGTCCAACTTTGAGGAAGGCTGGGACATGTAGAGTTGAGCTAGATGCTCAGGAAGAAGAGGAGAAAGCAACTGATGAATGAACACTACAGTGTCTGCTACAGCCTTCAACTCAAAAGTAAGAAAGGGGTTAGCAAAATAATCTAATAAAAATTTAAAAGAATGTAGAAAGATGAAAATCAAGGATTAATAAATTAGAAAAGAGAAAAAATTATAGAATTAATTAGTAAACTCCTAAAGCAATGAAATGTGTATATTCTGTTATCTAAGTTAAAAAAAGAATGAGTAGTTAAGAATATATGTTTGAATTGCTTGTACTTTTTTTTTTTTGTCTTTTTGCCTTTTCTAGGGCCATTCCATGGCATATGGAGGTTCCCAGGCCAGGGGTCTAATTGGAGCTGTAGCCGCTGGCCTATGCCATAGCCACAGCAAGGCCAGATCGAGCCGCGTCTGCAACCTACGCCACAGCTCACGGCAATACTGGATCCTTAACCCACTGAGCGAGGCCAGGGATCTTACCCGAAATCTCATGGTTCCTAGTCGGATTCGTTAACCACTGCGCCACGACGGGAACTCCTGAATTGCTTGTATTAAACATAAAATAATTCTGGGGGAGTTCCCGTCGTGGCGCAGTGGTTAACGAATCTGACTAGGAACCATGAAGTTGCAGGTTCGATCCCTGCCCTTGCTCAGTGGGTTAATGATCCGGTGTTGCCATGAGCTGTGGTGTAGGTTGCAGACGTGGCTCAGATCCCGCGTTGCTGTGGCTCTGAGGTAGGCCAGCGGCTACAGCTCCAATTAGACCCCTGGCCTGGGAACCTCCATATGCCATGGGATGGCCCAAGAAATGGCAAACAAACAAACAAACAAAAAATTATTCTGGAAGTATAGATGCAAAACTAATGATAGTGATTATTGTGTGTGTCTGGAGATGTGGAGATTGGGTGAAAGGACAAGGTGCAGAGGATCTTCTTATATACTTTTGTGCTATTTTCATTTTTAAAATATTTTAGTTTTTAAACCTTGTGGAATATACCGCTTATTTTAAAAATATGTAAACCAAGGGGAGATAAAGGAAAAATTATTAATTAAGCAAAGTTGGCTTTGTAAATTTGAGTTCCAGGGTTACTTATGCTAACAGATTTTGAGAAGAAGAAAATGTCTTTACAAGGGGACTGCAAAACAATCAGCTAATGATGCACTGTTGTAATAAATAGCATAGCTGTTGTATCTGTGAGACCCTAAGCATAAAAACACAAAGTGAAACGATGATAGCTGATGAAATTTGGCAGAGTAAATGGTGACTGTTTGACCATAGTCTGGCCTTTGGTGGATTGTCTCCCAATGTTGAGAACTATTGAACTCCTACTTTCATGTCTAGCTAATACTGTATGTGATGGGATTTTCCTGCTTTGTAGCCGTGAAAGTCCAGAAAGTAGGAACCCCTGATCTTGATATTTTATTCCTTGAAGTGATTATATTAAGTCTCTTTGATGGCATAAAGCATGCCTAATTCATTCTTATTTCCTCAGTATATAAAATATCTAAGGTTCTGAATTAATGGTGAATAACAGTAGTGAAATGTGGTATCCTGCAGGCAGTAATTCAACCACAAGGTAAAACCAGTACAGCGAGCCCTTTGGGAGGCAGCAGAGAAATCCTAATGACTTACGAGGGCCTCTGGGTACATTACTTCCATGTTCTTCTGGAAATAGAGGAAGAAAATGTCTCATAGTCAATCTTAGAGCTCTCTGTATCAGATGGAGTTAGTGCCTTGTTATCCAAAGAGAGTGATTGATTGAAGATTGAAGACAAATATCAAAGAGGCAGTCAATGGGCAAAAAATAGAGAAGTAGCAAGAAGTAGTCTCAAAGTACATTCTAAATTGCTTCTTTTCTTTACACTGCACTCATCTTTGACCCCACTTTGCCCTTTAAATATCTCAAGATTCTGAAGGAAGAGAAGGAAGAGATACTTCAATAATCTACTTTTAGTTTTGGGCTTTTTTTTTTTTTTTCCGTCTTTGTTTTCTTTTTTATATAAGCAATAGGACCTTCTTTTTAACTTGGTCACCTTTAAAAAATGACCCAGCTGAGATGGGTCAGGGAGACAAATGAAAGAAAAAAATTTGTGAAGAAGTAATTCAGAGTCAATATTGTCCAATAGGCTGAGTGAAAGCTGCCCTCCACAGCATGGTCTTATATGACCTACTCAGATATGTCTGTTCATATGAGGTTAACTTTCCCCAGACTGCCTTTGATTCACATGAGTGGTTGAGGATGGACAATCAAAATACATCTAAGTCTGTGGTCATGGCTCCCTTATCTGGGAAAGCCATGTATAGACAAACACTACAGAGAATCCATGCTGTTTGAGGGCAAAGCAAAAAGAAGTCTCTGCTTGGTTCTAGGTCTCCTAGAGAGGTGATTTGAAGAGGGAGCTTCCTCCCTTTTTAAAGATGCTGCTGCCTCTCTCATAATTCTCAAATTTATGAGAATTATTGGAATAATTAGGGTAGTTGTATGTCCTGCTTTTCCCGTGACAGTTTTGGCTTATGCCTGCTGTTGGAGCAAAATTATAAAGTGCTTTCTTTCATCTTTCATTCTAAAACGTGTTCTGGTTTGCATGATAAATTATATGGTCTCTCTAAGAATTATAATTTTGAGATTATAGATATTCCATGTATGAGAATAACAACCAATATATTCAAGTGTCTTTTTTAACACTGAGATGAATGACTGGGTCTCTAAAGACCTGATTGGAAAGAGGACTTCTGGCATGCATGTTTATTTAAGACCATAAATGGAGCAAAAATAAATTCAGCAATTTTGTGTCTATAATTTTCTAAATTTGACTACCACATCACACATAAAACAATCCAAATTAGGAATTAGCCAATTTCTGTAATTCCAATGAAATCTGTTTTAAGCAGAATGCCTAACACGGTGATATAAATTATGTTCTTTTTGAGCCTCTAAAGTAGGGTGAAGCAAAGGAAGTGGCCAGGGTGCAAAATCCAAGGCACTGATTCTCAGATGCATGCAGGTGACAACTGCACATTTATGTTTCTTGAACATATTGATTTATGTTTCAAGACAAACCTCAGGTTTATCTATTCTAAGGAGGCTGCCTAAACATTGTGCTATCTCCCTATCCCTACTTCAAACTGGGTTATCATCCCTCATGTGTCTTCTACTTGCATCTTTTGCACAAAAACCACTGTTGTATTATATTGAAAAGGTGTGTGTGTGTGTGTGTGTGTGTCTGTGTCTGTGTGTGTCTGTGTTGTCATGTGTTTTTTTTCCTTGAGATTAGGGACCACATCTTGCTCATATTCACATCTAGCATACATTTCACTGGGTCTAATACATGTCACGTGTTCAATGTTTATTGACCCAGAAGAAGAAAATGGATTATAAACAAGTAATTTATTCAATTATATTAATTTAAATTCTGCTCCAAAAATTTTATCACAGCTTCGAAGAACCTATTCCAATAATGATAATACTAAAAACGAACATTTTCTGACCTTAATAATTAAATGTTTCAAGTTGAGGTATTTAATACTTTTGTATAGGAGAAAACCTGAAGAAATGATGAAATTTACAGCATTATACAGCATTGTTATGAAACCTGCAAAAACTGATTCTTATTGGGATATCCTCTGAACATTTCTTTCTATCTCATGAGAAATAGCATAAAATAGTCTTTATTCTGGAATGTTGACTTATGACTCACCCAAAATGAATAGAGTAGACTTTTATTCCTCCTTTGCTCTGCTTTTTCTTTTCCTGAGGACAAATGCTAAGCTATTTGGGGTGTAATTTTTAAGAACAGACCAAGTAAATATGATAAAGGCCAGATATATACAAGGTCAATAGATCCTTTCTGAACTCAGTTTTTGAGGGGTGTGTGATGTCTGTTAAACTAAAATATCTTTCCATTTCTGTATTTAAGATATGATTAATTGGATACATCAAAGCAATGTAAAATCAATCTGGATATATTTGGTAGGGAGAAGACTATTTTAATTCAATTTTAGTCCTTAGTTAACATTTGAGTTTCTTCCTTAATATAGAGGCAGATAAGACACAGTGGGAAACCATAAACTCAGAAAGGAAAAAAGATCACAAAAGAAGTTAACTTTCAGGATTTCTATAATCATCTTATATTAATATAATCCCACACCCCTAATGCACATTTAGCCATGAATTCATGACTGAGAATTAAAGCACTGAGTTGCATAATTACATATTATATTGAGTGAGCTGAGGACAATTCAAGTGGAAGTGGATCACAAAGCCTCAATTATCCAGATTGACTCTCTTGATGAAGACCAATTTACTGGATAATTGTTCACTTCTCCATCCTCTTGCCCTAATAAATTCCCATTGATTTAGGAGAATGCAGCCACATTGCACTTTTTTTTTTTTTCTGGTGGCTGTTTGTTCTTTGGTCTCAGATTTATATATGAATCCTTGGCTTCAACTAACACTTGTCTGGACTTAAAGGATTACTGCAAACTATTGGGTTTGGTTTACCAGGTGGATTTTTCTGAGTCTTGTCCAACTTTAGATTAAATGATCTTTGCGATCTGTTGTTAGTTGGTATACCACTGCATTATGCATGATTTCTGATTGCTCCTTATCTGAAAAGGCTCTACAGTGTTCCAACAGTGATTGCCCATTTATGCTGTCTTCAGTTTTTCAACAATATTTATAGTGAAGCATCATTTTTCTCATAATGTTAATACCCAACATTCATGATAAGGTATCAGGGATGAATAGCATATATAATATACTTGTGTATAATGTTCAAATATATAAAGTATCAAAAACTAACAAGTTGTGTAGCAATCTTCCTTCAGTGAAATTACTCACTAAATATGTCTTCAATAACATGAAGCTTTTATAACATTAATTTATTGTATTGAAAGTAAATGCAAAATTGGAATTTAGAGAACAAGGCCCTGTACTAAGTATTTATAGTTTGAAAATAAATATTCTCACAAATTTTGCTGTTTTAAACATTAATTATATTGGGGAAATATAAATTAGTTTTCATTCCTTATATATCACCAACTTCAGAAGACATAGAATCTTTGTCAATTTATTTGAGTAACTGAGAATCCTTCTATCTTGGTACTAGAATGCATAAACGTATAAAAGTAAGATGAGAGATATTTACACAGATTTCCATGTATAATATGCACTATGAGTGTTAGGGAAGAGAAAACTAGAGCAAGGGTTTGAGAACTGGCTTCTAGTTCCAACTCTGCTATTACATCAGCTGTGCTAACACAGTGATTTTATTCTACTCTCTTATAAAGCAGTGATCATATCTGACCTGCCCACCTCAAAGGTTTTTGTGATGATCAAATAAAATAAAGTTTATAAAGTTGCTTTGTTAACTATCAAACATAATATAAAATTAAGTACCATTATTCTATTAGCTTTTGGCACTATGGAGTTGAGCCAGATTAATCGATTAGGAATCATAAATTTTTGGGTATCTTCCAGTGGAAAAAAGACAGTTTCATCTCTTTGATATGATAAGACTTGGAAGAAAGGTTAGAAAATAAATTTAAAAAGTCATTGCCTTAAGAACATAGACATTAAAAAGAAAAGATAGTATCTTGAAATCTAGTTCAGTAGGTTAGGAGCATAGCCATAAGAGTCAGGTAACCAAATCATGCACACTGGATTGTAGCGATTCTGTGGGTGTTCACAAAAGTAGGCATGGTGACTCTGTAGGTGAAGGGGGAAAGCAAATTCAATAATGTGCTATCAAGCCGGCAAGTTTCCACAGACCTTAGAGGGAAAGCAGGAAAAGAGCTCAGATTGTCTTTTAGCCCGGAGAGATTTAAGTGAAAAGATGAATGTCAAAGATCAATTGATAATGAAATGAAGGAAGAGGCATCACTCCGCATGTTTTCCCCTCTCTATCCTCAAACAAATTACATTTAATATAGAAATTTTCTGTTATCTTTAAATGTAGATTTAAAAAATATTTTTATTAAAATAGTGCATCTCGTTGGATTGCTGGAGTGCTATCTAAAACTAATTATTAACGTAAAGGGATTAAATTTTTAAAAAATTTTTAATCATCATAAGCTTTTTCTGTATGTACACTTTTAGTAAATCTGATTTAGTGACTGGATTTCCATAAAATTGTCATCTTTCAACCCTCTTATATGCTTTTTAAATTTCTTTATTTTTTTGTCTTTTCTAGGGCTGTACCCAGGTTCCCAGGCTAGGGGGTCAAATCGGAGCTGTAGCTGTCGGCCTAAGTCAGAGCCACAGCACCGCCAGATCCGAGCCGCGTCTACTACCTACACCACAGCTCATGGCAACGCCAGATCCTTAACCCAGGGATCGAACCCGCAAACCTCATGGTTCCTAGTCGGATTCCTTAACCACTGAGCCATGACGGGAACTCCCAACCCTCTTATATTTTGGTGCAGTGCTCAAAGTGCTAGATTCCTTTGCTAACACTTCCAAATAGTGACTATAAATTCCAAGTGACAATAAACATTATTGAACATTTGTTAAACCTGAAAAATTGATTCTTGACTCATGCTATTTACCTTTGGTTTGACATATAGTAATACTTCATGGAAAAATTGTGTAAATCTCTGCAACAACGTTGAAGGAAGAGTAGACTTTAAACAATTATTAGTATTACAAATAATCAAGGTATTTAATGTGCCAGGGTGTATGTGTTTAATATAGTAATATTTACAAGAGTCTTTTTGGTTTAATGAGTTTTTATTATTTCATGTCTTCAGAAACAAGCCAAATTTCATTAGTCTACATATCAATCTACTCTCCTTCCACTATCCTATCCTGGTATTTTACAACACACAGGCTTATGTTCATAGGAAACACGACAAAATGAGCTAGAAATGAAAGAACCCTACCGTTTCCCTTTGGTAGGTGGTATCAGAGAGTGATCATTCTAATTGGGTGTGTGCCGTAGCTGAACTATGGTAGATGCTGAGGATAGTGTAAAGAAAGATATGCGTTGTCTCCTTTATGAACTTAGAGTTGCGATGGATGAGAGGTACCATGATTACAAAGTAACATTTAAAAAGTTTTAGTGTGTGTGATTTGGAGTCTTCTTTTTAAATTTCTTAAAACAGCTTATTAAAACAACTTCTTTTAATCTTGTGCTTCTGATTCTCATTCAGTTCAACACTCGCTGGTTCTTGTCCAGTTCTCCCACATTTTATACTTTATAGTGCCTTGATCTGTTATTCAACTGATTTCTAGATCTCTACTGCATGTTCCTAAAAAATGCACAAAGCTCATTTTATTTTTTATTTATTTAAGATGTTTATTTTTTCTATTATAGTTGATTTACAATGTTCCATCAATTTCAGCTATACAGCAAAGTGACCCAAAGAATATATATATATTCTTTTTCTCAACAAAAAATTAACAAATTATTTTTTTAGTTTGAAAATGTAGAATTCAATTTGTATTTTTACCTACCTCAGTTTACTTTCAACAGACCATGAATAGTTGAAGATTATCAATAAGAATTTATACTTTCAAGTAAAGAAACTGTCAATTCTCATAGTAAGAGAAGCAGAATTCACCTGAATTCATTGTAGTAGAACCAATGTTTATGTATCGTCAGTGACGGCAGATGGAAAGGCAAGACGGAGATAGAACAGCTTGGGCTATGGAAGAATTAATTTAGTTAGTCGGCATTTACTTTTTTCCCTCTGAATGTCTCAGTATCTTTTTAACACAGCAATTTATAATCTTAGTTTAACCACTTTCAATTTGAAGCTCTAATTATAGTTTATATAATTCATGTTTTCCAAAGAACACTGTTTCTTTTTACATAGAAACACTTGTGTATTTCTTTCAGATGTTTAAATATTTCAGCACTGGTAATAGGAAAAAAATTCTTTTAATAGCCTTATAATAGCCTTGTTGAATGCAATGGAAACCACATACTAGAAGTTAAAAAAAAACCTAATTTTGAAATTTGATGCATCATTTTTAGTGGGTTTTCATAAACATAAAATATATATTTAAGCAAAATGTATAATGTTTGCCGGCAGAAAGGCAACAATAATCATGGCTACATTGTATTAAATTCAGAAATCATAGTGATTATAGATATTTGACAACCTGAAAATTGCCTGTTGCTTATAATTTCGCCTTATAATTTTCAAGAAGAAAAGCTGCTAATCTGTTCTTTGGCACTTTGCTAGGAGAGATTTTACCCTTTAAAGTCAAGTTATTTTTATATTTTTGCTTTTCTCACCATTTGCTTTAGAATCCCCTTGTTATCCAGAGGAATAGAAGAGCTTCTGGAAATCATAAGAGAGGCAACTGACAGTGGAAGTAAAATGCATATCCCATAATTCATGAGGTGACCAAAGATTGGACTTTTGTTCTTTCAAAGGAATTAGGATTTATTTATAAGTTTCTCTGTCAGGGGGAAAGTTATTGGATTTTATTCTCTATAGTGATTTTGATGGATAAGTGATCCCAAAGTATTAGTAAGTTGAATTATAAGATCTTATACAGGAGCTCCTGTTGTGGCTCAATAGGCTAAGAACCTGACTAGTATCCATGAAGATGTGGGTTTGAACCTTGGCCTCACTCAGTGGGTTAAGGATCTACTATTACCATGAGCTCTGGTGTAGGTTGCAGATGCAGCTTGGATCTGGCATTGCTGTGGCATAGGCTGGCAGCTGCAGCTCTGATTCAGCCCCTAGCCTGGGAGTTTCCATATGCTGCAGCTGCAGCCCTAAACAAACAAACAAACAAAAGATCCTGTGTAAGCAGTTGATTTGTGCAAATCATTTGGATGTTTCAAGGAGAAAATAAATAGGTTAGTTGAATTATTCATGTATATCTTACTTTTGATTGCTTACTCTGATAAGAGCTAATTAATTCACTGGTAATAGCTAAATAGTCTTTAATTTTATTGAAACTATTTTCAGTGTTACCATAATCAATAAACATTTCTTGATGTCTTATATATGTAAAGCATGTATATGTGTGTATAAAGAGCACTTGCATATAGAGATAGACATATATATGACATATTTATGAGACATACATAAAGCCATATATACATATATATACACATATATACATAAAGCCAGATGTATCTGTATACATATATAAAAAGCCTTGGCACTGAAAAGCTACATACACAATCCATATAGCCCTCAAGAAGCTGTAGATCTAGGGTTTTTTTTTTTATATATTTCCATGTATTAAAGTCTATAAAGCAAATTCAGCATAGTCTAAGAAGCAGCCTAGAATAGTAGGTAGTTCAGAACACAGACTCTGGAGCTAGACTGCCTCAGTTCAAATCTCAGCTCAGGCTCTTACTAGCTGAGGGTCTCTGGGCCAATTATTTAAGCTTTTTATGACTTAGTTCCTCTATATACAAAATGGAGATTGTAATACAGCTTACTTCATAGTGCTATTAAGATTAAAGGACTTAACTTTACTCAGGATGAGAGTCTCTAGTTCCATCCATGTTGTTGCAAATGGCATTATTTTGTTCTTTTTTATGGCTGAGCAGTATTCCATTGTGTATATATACCACATCTTTCTATTTTTTTATTTTGTCTTTTTTTGACCTTTTCTAGGGCCGCACCCATGGCATATGGAGGTTCCCAGGCCAGGGATCTAATTGGAGCTGTAGCCGCCAGCCTACACCAGAGCCACAACAACGCGGGATCCAAGTCGCGTCTGTGACCTACACCACAGCTCATGGCAATGCCAGATCCTTGACCCACTGAGCGAGGCCAGGGATCAAACCTGCATCCTCATGGTTTCTAGTCAGATTCACTAACCACTGAGCCACAATGGGAATTCCAATATACCACATCTTTCTAATCCAATCATCTCTCTGTGGACATTTGGGTTGATTCCATGTCTTGGCTATTGTGAATAGAGCTGCAATGAACATACAGGTGCAAGTGTCTTTTTTAGGGAGAGTTTTGTCTGGATACATGCCCAAGAGTGAGATTGCTGGGTCATATGGTAGTTCTATGTATAGATTTCTAAGATACTTCCATACTGTTCTCCATAGTGGTTGTACCAGCTTACATTCCCACCAATAGTGCAGGAGGGTTCCCTTTTTTCCACATCCCCTCCAGCATTTATTATTTGTGGACTTATTAATGATGGCCATTCTGACTGGTATGAGGTGGTATCTCATGGTAGTTTTGATTTGCATTTCTCTAATAATCAGGAATATTGAGCATTGTTTCAAGTGCTTGTTGGTCATCTGTATATCTCCCTTGGAGAAATGTCTGTTCAGGTCCTTTACCCATTTTTCAATTCAGTTGTTGGCTTTTTTGCTGTTGAGTTGTATAAGTTGTTTGTATATTTTAGAGATTAGGCCCTTGTCATTTGCATCATTTGAAACTATTTTCTCCCATTCTGTAAGTTGTCTTTTTGTTTTCTTTTTGGTTTCCTTTGCTGTGCAAAAGCTTGTTAGTTTGATTAGGTCCCATGGGTTTATTTTTGCTTTTATTTCTGTTGTTTTGGGAGACTGACCTGAGAAAATATTTGTAAGATTTATGTCAGAGAATGTTTTGCCTATGTTCTCTTCCAGGAGTTTGATGGTGTCTTGTCTTATGTTTAAGTCTTTCAGACATTTTGAGTTTATCTTGGATCTAATATACGGCACAAAGGGGAACCTTTCCAAAGAAAAGAAAATCATGGACTTGGAGAATAGACTTGTGGTTGCCAAGGTGGGAAGGGGAGGGAGTGGGAGGAACTGAGAGCTTGGGGTAAATAGATGCAGAATGTAGCCTTCAAAATGGATTAGCAATGGGATCCTGCTTTGTAGCACTGGGAACTCTGTCTAGTCACTTATGATGGAACACTTAATGTGAGAAAAAAAGATGTATATGTGTATGTGTAACTGGGTCACCACGCTGTACAGTAGGAAAAAAAATATAAATAAATGATAAAAAGGGAACTAAAATAAATAAAAAAATTAAAACATAAATTTTATTTAGACTAAAAAAAAAAGATTAAAGGAGTTAATATTTGTAATTCACTTAGTGCCTGGCACAGAATAAATACTAGATAGATGTGAAATAAAATAGAAGGCTTAAAAAATATTTTAAAATAGGATAGTAATTTTCAGTAGCTGGAGAGATCACTTGGAGATGGTTCCAGTTATAGATGATATATGAAGGAGTCAAAACTTGAGTTAGATCTCAAAGGTAGAAGAGTAGCAACAAAAACAGAGGAAGACTTTTCAGGTAGATAGGGTGGAACATGTCTTACTGGTGTAGGCCTGGTCCCAAGTGAGTTTTAAGCAACAAACATAAGGAAGGGGGATGATGGGATCAAAGCTGCACAAACGGTCCTAGCAACAGGATTAGCATTCGAGTGGAATAACCACCAATCAACTCATATGGCTAAATGGTGCATAGGGACATATTTGGAGTTGCATTTTGATATTTAAAGGGAAAGGTAACTGGGTTTTCCATGCAGTTGTGATGTTCACTGATCATAGATGTCAATTTTTTGTTTCTGGATGATCAATCCACTTTGGAACCAGACCTCTGGCAGCTGTTTGCTGCATACCCTCTCCTGAATTACCAATGAGTTGTGAAGCTGGCACACATCGACAGACAAACTGGGCATGCCTGCCCACATTATGGCAAAGGTCCTGTTCCTCTCACTCTGTTTTCCCCAAGACTTTCTTTACGTCTCAGCTCATTTCCTGGTACTTAAGTAGCTCCTGGATGCCTGCATATTGTTTCCAGTTTTTAGCTCCATTTATCACCAGCTTCATAGCTTCATTCTGTACCTTCAACACTCTATTTGGCATGACTTATATTTATTCATTATGGGTGACAATTCTGCCCAGTTGAGCTCTGGCCTTTAGGTCTCCACCAACACAGGCCACTCTTTGGACAGAGTCCAAATGCAGCTGCCATGGGTAAGAGAATCCAGGCCCAGGATCCCCACCTGTTTTTGCATGGAAGCCAACAAGAGCCAGGCAGGGGACCAGGGGCCCAGCCAAGAAAGCCAGCACTCAGAGCAGAGACCCATTACTAACAAGGAAATGAAATTCAAATTAAAAAATGAGGTGGAAGTTCTGCCACTGGGACATCATGGCAGAGGACCCAGGAAAGTTGCGATTTAGGAGCCCATAATAGAATCTCATTTTACTAGGAGGAGTTTTATTTTCAACTCACTTCCATATCCAAATCATATAAGGTGATTATCTGTTTTTAGTTCAGGCATTACGACGGGCTGAGCTGCCAGATGGAGACACTTTTCTACACAACTGAAAAGGCCTGGGAGAAGTAGAGGTTGAGGGTTTCCAAACAGAAGTGAGGAGGCATATTCCTATCTGTGTACTTCTGAGCAATAAGCAGAGAATCACAGCATAGGGTAGAGTTGACTAGCACTGGGAAATAAGTTTAGGGCCAGGAATAGCAGGACTTTAATGGCAGGTATGGGGTTTGGATTGCTTTTTGAGCTGGGGAATTACTGAATATTTTGAGCACTGACATTTGTGAAGATTAGCTGGCAGTTGTCTGGGAGCTGAAATATAGCAGGAGAGCAGGATGAGCCCAGTTATGATACTCTCTATTTTCAGAGACAACACTCCAAGTTTTAGCTTTTCAGTGCCTGACATTAAGTAGGTGCTTAATAAATATTTATGCAATGAAAGAATAAAGTAATTAATTATAGTCTCCTTGAGTTAGTAGATGAATTCAAGTTCAACTAATCTAACACTTTATTTGTTGTATTAACTGATATGACAGCTTGTCTTAAGTATTTCTTGTCATACAAAAAAAATCAGTATATACTGAAGTAGCACATTTCGCTTCATGTGGTGACATTTTCAATAGTAGGAAAGTTTCTGCTCATAATGAGATGAAAAAGGAATAAAACATCCTTATCTTCTTTCCCCTACATTTAATGACTGCACATAGGCCTCTGAAGTCACATAAATTAAACATCATTTCTTCAAAGGGGTCTTCCTTTACCCCATACACTGTGCCTGTGCTCCATTAGCACCTGTAACTCTGTGCTGGAAGTACTCACTGCACGAGTAATTACTTATGAACATCTGTAATAAGTTATCTGCCTGATTCACTGAAGAATTTTCAGGGCTTTTCACAGCCCTGACACAGAGTGGGTGCTCTGTAAATATTTATTCACTCCACAATTTTCAGTGATTACAGTGTACAGACTGCTATTCTAGACAATGATGGGACAGCAATAAACTAAAATGTGATGATTTGGAGTTCCTGTTGTGGCTCAGCAGAAACGAAACTGACTAGTATCCATGAGAACGCAAGTTTGATCCCTGGCCTCACTCAGTGGGTTAAGGATTCCGCATTGCTGTAAGCTGTGGTGTAGGTCGCAGATGTGATTTGGATCTGGTGTTGCTATGGCTGTGGCTTTGGCTGGCAGCTACAGCTCCGATTCGACCCCTAACCTGGAAACCTCCATATGCTGCCAGTGTGGCCCTAAAAAAAAAAAAAAAAAGGCCAAAAACATGATGACTGTTCTCATGGAGTTTCCATAAGGGGGGGGGCAAATAATACACACATATCAGATAGCATAAACTATGTCTGTGATCATAAGTGCTATGACAGAAACTAAAACAGGGTAAGAGAACAGGGTGGGAGGATGCTACTTTAGATACAATGTTTAGGGTGGACTCTCCATGAAATGACTTTTGGACAGAAAGTAGCATGAAATTGATGGAATGAGATGGGTATATACTTGGGTACCTGGTGCAGGGTGGTGGCGGAGAAATGCCGGATGAAGAGTGAGTAACTTTTGAACTGAGTTGACCCTTAAGGAGATTGTTATCTATTAGAGATCGCAATCCCTTTTTTTTTTTTTTTTTGGCTTTTAGGGTTGAATTTATGGCATATGAAAGTTCCCAGGCTAGGGGTCGGATTAGAGCTGTAGCTGCAGGCCTACACCACAGCCACAGCAATGTGGGTTCCGAGCTGCGTCTGTGACCTACACCATAGCTCATGGCAATGCTGGATCCTTAACCCACTGAGCGAGACCAGGGATTGAACCTGAACCCTCATGGATACTAGTTGAATTTGTTACCACTGAGCCACGATGGGCACTCTGGTAGTTCTATATTTAGTTTTTTGAGAAAACTCTATGCTGTTTTCCACAGTGGCTGAACCAATTTACATTCTCACCAACAGTGTATGAGTCCTCTTTTCTCCACATCCTTGCCAACATTTGTTATTTGTATTATTTTTGATGATAACCATTTTGACAGTTGTGAAGTGATATATCATTATGGTTTCGATTTGCATTTCTTTGATGATTAGTGAGCTGAGCATTTTCTCATGTGTCTCTTGACCATCCTTGTTTCCTCTTTGGAAAAATGTTTATTCAGGTTTTGTACCCATTTTGTCATCAGGGTTTTTTTTTTTGTTTTTTTTTTTTTGCTTTTTTGATAATAAGTTTTATCAGCAGTTTATACATTGTGGATATTAATCCCTTATCAGTTATATAATTTGCAAATATTTTCTCCTATCAAGTAGGTTGTCTTCTCATTTTGTCTATGGTTTCCTTTGCTGTGCAAAAGCTTTTAAGTTTGATTAGATAAGGTTTATTTATGCTTTGTTTCTCTTGTCTTAGACAGATCAAAAAAATATTCCCAATTTTTTTGTCAAAGTGTTCTTCCTATATTCTCTTCTAGGAGGTTTATGGTTTCAGGTCTTATATTTAGGATGTTAATCCATTTTAAGTTAATTTTTGTATATGGCATGTGAAAGTGTTTTACTTTCATCCTTTTACATGATGCTGTCCACTTTTTCCAGGACCACTTATTTTCCATTGTGTATTCTTCCCTTTTTTGCCGTAGGTTGATTGACCATAATTGCATGTTTTTGTTTCTGGTCTCTATTCTAGTCCATTGACCTATCTGTCTGTTTTTGTGTCCATAACATACTGTTTTGACTACTGTATGTTTGTAGTATAGTCTGAGGTCAGGAAGCATGATTCCTTTAGCTCCGTTCTTTTTTATCAAGATTATTTTGGCTATTCAGGGTCTTTTGTGTTTCCATTCAAATTTTAAAATTATTTGTTCTATTTCTGTGAAAAAATGCCATTGGTACTTTGATAGCGATTACATTAAGTCTGTAGATTCCAATGGATATTATGGATATTTTAACAATATTAATTCTTCCAATCCACGAACATTGGGTATTTTTCCATTTCTTTTTAACATCCTCAATTTCTTTCATCAGCATTTTATTTTATTTTTTATTTTTTTTAATTTGTTTTTTGTTTATTTTTATTTTTTATTTTTTATTTTTAGGGCCATACCTGCAGCATATGGAGGGTCCCAGGCTGGAGATTGAATTGGAGCTACAGCTGCTGGCCTACACCACAGCCACAGCAATTCCAGATCCAAGCCATGACTGCAGCCTACACCATAGCTCATGACAACACCGGATCCTTAACCCACTGAGTGAGGCCAAGGATCAAACGTGAAACCTCATAGTTCCTAGTTGGATTCATTTCCACTGTGCCACAATGGGAGGTACTCATCAGCATTTTATAATTTTCAGAGTATAGGTCTTTTGCCTTTGTAGTTAAGTTTACTTCAAAGTATTTTATGTTTTGATGCAATTGTAAATGAGATTGCTTTCTTGCTTTATCTTTTTGATAGTTCATCATTAGTGTATAGACAAGCAACAGATTTCTGTATATTAATATTGTATCCTGAAACTTTACTGAATTTATCTCTTAATTCTAAGAGGTTTTGTTGGGAAACTTTAGGGCTTTCTATGTATAGTATTAATCATCTGCAAATAGTGATGGTTTTGCTTCTTCTTTTCCAATTTAGATGACTTTTATTTCTTTTTCTTTGTATGATTGCTGTGTTTAGTACTTCAAATACTATGTTAAATAAAAGTGGTAAAAGTTGGCATTCTTGTCTTGTTCCTGATTTTGGAGGAAAGGCTTCCAGCTTTGAGTATGATGTTAACTATGGGTTTGTCGTAAATGGCCTTTATTATTTTGAGATATGTTCTCTCCATACCAACTTTGGTGAGATTTTATTATGAATGGATATTGAATTTTGTCAAGTGCTTATTCTGCATCTCTTGAGATGATCATGTGATTTTTATTCTTCCTTTTTTAATGTGTTGTATTACATGAATTGATTTATGGGTACTGACCCATCCTTGCATCCCTGGAGTAAATCTCACTTGATTATGGTGTTGATCCTTTTTATAGGTTGTTGGATTTGGTTCACTAATATTTTGTCAAGGAGTTTTGCATCTATATTCATCAGAGGTAGTAGCCTATAATTTTCTTTTTTTTTCAGTGTCTTTGTCTGGTTTGGTATCAGGATAATGGTGACCTCATACCTAGAAGATGAATTGGTCAGATTTGTGGTTCAAAGTTTCACTTTATTTATTTATTTATTTATTTATTTATTTTTGCTTTTTAGGGCCACACCTATGGCATATGGAGCTTCCCAGGCTAGGTGTCTAATTGGAACTGAAGCTGCCAGCCTATGCCACTGCAATGCCAGGTCCGAGCTGCTTCTGTGACCTACACCATAGCTCACGACAATGCTGGATCCTTAACCCACTGAGCGAGGCCAGGGATCAAACCCACAACCTCATGGTTCCTAGTCAGATTTGTTTCCACTGCGCTATGATAGGAACTCCTCAAAATTTCACTTTAAAAACAGACAAGGAAATGAACTAAGGCAAAGATCATTACAAAAAGATATGTTTGATGAAATCAACAAGGGAGTGAAATATATACTCAGAAATGCAAATACCACAGCATATATGACAATGTAAATACATTTTCATTAGAAACTGAATTGTGTGTGTCTCAGGAGTCACAACATGCCACTGGGAAGCAAGAGTAATAACAACATACAAATGTTAACAGATGAACTGACCACATAACAAAGAAACCCATGCCCCAGTCTCTCATAAAGTCACCCTGGGCAATATTTACTTTTTGTCATAGCCTTTTCCCTTCCACTTAGAGAAGACCTCTTAACATTTCTTTTATGTTAGGTTTAGTATTGATGAACTTTTTTAGTTTTTGCTTGTCTGAGAAGTTCTTATCACTCCTTCAATTCTAAATGAAAATCTTGCTGGATAGAGTATTCTAGGTTGTAGGTTTTGGCACTTCGAATATATCATGCCACTCCCTTCTGGCCTGAAAAGTTTGTGTGGAAAAATCATCTGCTACCCTTATGGGGGTTCCCTTGTATATGACTGTTTTTCTCTTGTTGCCTTTAGAATTCTCTTTAATTTTCACCATTTTAATTATATTATTTCTTGGGTCTGCTGGGGTTCAACTTATTTGAGACCCTCTGCTCTGCCTATACTTGCATATCTGTTTCCTTCTACAGGTTTGGGAAGTATTGTGCAATAATTTCATTAAAACAATTTTCTCCCATTTTTTCTTTCTCTTCTCCTTCTGGAACCTCTATACTGCAAAATGTTGGCATACTTCATGTTATGTCAAAGTTTCCTTAAACTGTTCTCATTTGTTAAGTTTGTCTTCTTTTTGTTGTTTTTTTTTGCATTTAATCTTTTTTTAAATTATTATTATTTTTTTAAATTTTCCCACTGTACAGCAAGGGGATCAAGTTATCCTTACATGTATACATTACAATTACATTTTTTTTCCCCACCCTTTGTTCTGTTGCAACATGAGTATCTAGACAAAGTTCTCAATGCTACTCAGCAGGATCTCCTTGTAAATCTATTCTAAGTTGTGTCTGATAAGCCCAAGCTCCCGATCCCTCCTACTCCCTCCCCCTCCCATCAGGCAGCCACAAGTCTTTTCTCCAAGTCCATGATTTTCTTTTCTAAGGAGATGTTCATTTGTGCTGGATATTAGATTCCAGTTATAAGTGATATCATATGGTATTTGTCTTTGTCTTTCTGGCTCATTTCACTCAGTATGAGAGTCTCTAGTTCCATCCATGTTGCTGCAAATGGCATTATGTCATTCCTTTTTATGGCTGAGTAGTAGTCCATTGTGTATATATACCACCTCTTCCGAATCCAATGATCTGTCGATGGACATTTGGGTTGTTTCCATGTCCTGGCTATTGTGAATAGGGCTGCAATGAACATTTGGGTGCACGTGTCTCTTTTAAGTAGAGTTTTGTCCGGATAGATGCCCAAGAGTGGGATTGTGGGGTCATATGGAAGTTCTATGTATAGATTTCTAAGGTATCTCCAAACTGTTCTCCATAGTGGCTGTACCAGCTTACATTCCCACCAACAGTGCAGGAGGGTTCCCTTTTCTCCACAACCCCTCCATCCCTTGTTATTTGTGGATTTATTAATGATGGCCATTCTGACTGGTGTGAGGTGGTATCTCATGGTAGTTTTGATTTGCATTTCTCTTATAACCAGCGATGTTGAGCATTTTTTCATGTGTTTGTTGGCCATCTGTATATCTCCCTTGGAGAAATGTCTGTTCAGGTCTTTTGCCCATTTTTCAATTCAGTTGTTGGCTTTTTTGCTGTTGAGTTGTATAAGTTGTTTATATATTCTAGAGATTAAGCCCTTGTCCGTTGCATCATTTGAAACTATTTTCTCCCATTCTGAAAGTTGTCTTTTTGTTTTCTTTTGGGTTTCCTTTGCTGTGCAAAAGCTTTTCAGTTTGATGAGGTGCCATGGGTTTATTTTTGCTCTAATTTCTATTGCTTTGGGAGACTGACCTGAGACAATATTCATGATGTTGATGTCAGAGAGCGTCTTGCCTATGTTTTCTTCTAGGAGTTTGATGGTGTCCTGTCGTATATTTAAGTCTTCCAGCCATTTTGAGTTTATTTTTGTGCATGGTGTGAGGGTGTGTTCTAGTTTCTTTGCTTTGCATGCAGCTGTCCAGGTTTCCCAGCAATGCTTGCTGAGTAGACTTTCTTTTTCCCATTTTATGTTCTTGCCTCCCTTGTCAAAGATTAATTGACCATAGGTGTCAGGGTTTATTTCTGGGTTCTCTATTCTGTTCCATCAGTCTGTCTGTCTGTTTTGATACCCGTACCATACTGTTTTGATGACTGTGGCTTTGTAGTATTTCTTGAAGTCTGGGAGAGTGATGCCTCCTGCTTGGTTTTTGTTTCTCAGGATTGCTTTGGCGATTCTGGGTCTTTTGTTTTTCCAGACATTCTATTTTCTATCTAAGCTCTACACATAGAAAATGTCATATAGTTCCCCAAATATATCAGTAATATTTATGTTACAAAAAAATTTCAATTATATGTCTCTGGCTCAAATTCCTCTTCTAAGTTTAGGCACATCTCACTGACATCTTCACATGTGTCTTATAGGCATGTCAAGCTTAATATCTGCAAAAGCTAACTCTTTTTCTTCTTTCAGTTTTGTTTACCTATAACTAACATACAGTACTCTATAAGTTTAAAGTTTATGGTGTAACCACTTAACTCACAGATACTGTGTAAGCTAACTCTTGGTTTCTCCCAAACTGAATCCCTTATAAATATTTCTTATCTCACCACTAGTCTCTCATTTGTTCAATCCTTGTTTCTTTCCCTTCCTCATATCCCACGTTCAATCCAAGTGTCAGTCCTATTGATTTTACTTCTACTACATATCTTGAAAGATATCATCCCAGCTCTCATCTCTTCTGGCTTAGATGATTGTCATAGCCTCTGACTTGCATTCTTCCTTTTATTGCTCTTCTACAATCAGAGCATTATTTTTATAGCATATATCTGATAATGATACTTTCCTTTTTAGAAAAGCACTTTAAATTAATTGCACTTAGTCCTATAATTAGTGAAACTGATGGGCCCTTGACAATTTCAACACCCTCACTTCCTTCTGTTTTCCCCTTTCAGTCGTTTTGGCTTCATTCTGTTCTACAGACACACCAACTTCTACATGGCTTCCATGTTTTTGCAAAAGCAATACTTCCTGCAGGACCTTTGCACAATCCCCCATTTAGAACCTTTGCATACATATACAATCTATCCGTCCATTTTCAAAGTTTTCTTATTTTCATCCATTACAGCCTGACTAAATAGCTTGCCTTAAGACTGTTCTTCCTATCATATCTTAGGATGTATAACTCCCAGTTCAAACCCAGTACATCCTTTTTATCATGAAAGCCTGCTCATTTATTTTCTAGCAGTTGTTTTAAATAATAGCATTATTTTTTTGTTGACTCTTACTGTTATGTGTTTTTCTCATTGTTGAAAAAATGTCTATGAAGGCAGAGTCATGTATTTTACTAAGATGGCATACTGATACTTAAACATAATGTGTGACATTTAATATTTGATAATTAAAATATATGTTGAATCATTATATGTATACACATGAAAAGACATACTTGATTAGTTTTATGACTGGTAAGATTCACCTGTTACTGAGCTTTACAGATTTAATACAGGGCAACACATTTTATTTAGCGTCATTTACTTTAAATTTTAGGAATCGTGTGTATAATAAATTAATCATCCTAGTACTGACTTGGAATTTTTATTTATTTGTTTACTTTTTGGCCATGCCCATAACACGTGGAATTTCCCAGGCCAGGGATCGAACCTGTGCCACAGCAGTGACCCAAGCTGTTGCCATGACAACACTGGAACCTTAATCCACTGCATCACAAGAGAACTCCCTGACTTGGAATTTTTAAAGTAAAAACAATGAAAACAAATATTATAGATATAAAACCCCCCTCCTCTATTGTAACTCTACTGTATATATACCTTTACTGGTGAGCCTTGTCATTTGTGGTATTTTTGTTTCCTGTTGCTGTCTTTTCTTTTCTGCCTAGAGAAGTTCCTTTAGTATTTGTTGTAAGGCTGGTTTAGTGTTGCTGAATTCTCTCAACTTTTGCTTATCTGTGAAGGTTTTGATTTCTCCTTCAAATCTGAATGAGAGCCTCGCTGGGTCAAGTAATCTTGGTTGGAGGTTTTTTCCTTTCATCACGTTAAGTATATCATGCCACTCCTTTCTGGCCTGCAGAGTTTCTGCTGAAAAATCTGCCAATAACCTTATTGAAGTTCCCTTGTATATTACTTGTTTCTTTTCCCTGGGTGAATTCAAGATTTTCTCTTTGTCTTTAATTTTGGTCAGTTTGATTAATATGTGTCTTGGTGTATTCCTCCTTGGGTTTATTTTATATGGTACTCGTTGTGCTTCCCGGATATGAGTGAGTGATTCCTTTCCCATGTTAGGGAAGTTTTTAGCTATTATCTCTTGGAATATTTTTTCTGTCTCCTTCTCTCTCTCTTCTCCTTCTGGCACCCCTATAATACGGATGTTGGTGTGTTTATCATTGTCCCAGAGTTCTCTGAGACCCTCTTCATTTGTTTTCAATCTTTTTTCTCTTTTCTGTTCTGCATCCATAATTTCCACTAATCTGTCCTCCACCTCGCTTATTTGTTCTTCTGCCTCCTGTATTCTGCTGTTAGCTGCTTCTAGTGAATTTTTTATTTCTGTTATTGTATTTTGCATCTCTTCTTGTTTCAGTTTTATATCTTGTATCTCTTTGGTCAGTGTTTTCTCTAAGTTATCCATCTTTGCCTCCAGTTTATTTCCAATGCCTTGCATCATCTTCAGCATCAACAATCTAAAGTCTTTTTCCTGGATGCTGAGAATCTCCTGATCACTTAGCGGATTTTCTGGGTTTTTTTCTTTCTCCCTCATCTGAGTTATAGTTCTCTGTCTTTTCATTTTTATAGGTTTTTGGTGTGGTGATCTTTTTACAGATAATAGAGTTGTAGCCTCCCTTACTTCTGGTGTCTGCCCCCTTTGTGCCTGAAGTCAGTATGGGGGCTTGCTGTAGGCTCCCTGATGGGAGGGGCTGATGACTGCCCACTGGTGGGTGGAGCTGATCCCTATCCCTCTGGTGGGTGGGGCTTAGTCTCTGGATGGGATTAGAGGCGGTTGTGTGCCTGAGGGGTCTTTAGGTAGCCTGTTTACTGAGGGGCAGGGCTGTGATTCCACCTGGGTTGTTGTTTGCCTTGGGACTTCTCAGTGCTGACCCACAGGTGGGACCAGATTTTCCCAAAATGGCCACCTCCAGAGAAAGGCATGCTGCTGAATATTCCCAAGAGCTTTGCTTTCAATGTCCATCCCTCACAACAAGCCACATTCACCCCTGTTTTCCCAGGATGTCCTCCAAGAACTGCCATCAGTTTTGACCCAGATTCCTATGAAGACCTCGCTTTTCCCTGGGATCCAGTGCATGCAAAAGTCCATGTGCACCTTTCAAGATTGGGGTCTCTGCCTCTCCCAGTCCCGTGGAGCTCCTGCGCACAGTCCCCACTGGTCTTCAATGCCAGATGCTCCAGGGGCTCTATCTCCCATTGCCAGATCCCCACACATGAGGGCTCAATGTGGGGCTCAGAACTCTCACTCCTGTAGGTGAGTCTCTGCGAACCAGTTACTTTCCAGTCTGTGGAGCTTCCGGCCCTGGAGGTATGGGGTTGTTTATATCGTGAAATTGCCCCTCCTACCTCTTGATGTGGCCTCCTCTTTTTCTTCTGGAGTAGGGTATCTTTTTTAAAGTTTCTGTTCCATTTGGGTAGAGATTACTCAGTCTTTAGTTGTGAATTTTGTTGTTTTTAGGAGAGAAGTTGAGCTCCAGTCCTTCTATTCCGCCATCTTAATCCTCTCTTATTTTCGAATTCTATAATTACTTTAGCGCCCAATAATTACTGACTGTCTAATAGTCAGAAAATTGCATCATCCGTAACTTTATTTTTGCTATTTATAAATGCCATATGAGGTCACAATTATCAAGTTAAGTTAGTGATAACTAATTTCACACATATGTAAATTCACATAACTAGGATAAGGATATGATTTAGGATAAGGATATATGGGGCAGTATCCTTTATTGGACTCCAGATATTACCTTAACTCATTAGTCTTCTCTCTATCCATAGCTGAGTTTCACAATAAACAATGAACTTTGTTTTGCACTATCAAATAGTTACTGTTTTGGGGTAGTTGTGCTTTGAGAAGTCCAGTGGTAGTCCTTATGTTATATTGTAGAATGTAATCCCAGCACAAATTCTGGCCCGTAGAAGGTATCCAACTAATCTTTGTTAAAGAAATCAACATTTGCTAGTATGTGACTTAAGGTAAGATGCTTAATGGCATCACTGCAGCCACTGCTATTATCACCAATAGCAGAAACGGCAGCAGTAAAAATCCAACATTAGACATCATTTGAAAGCAGTTGTACTGTTCCCTGTCTTCTCTAGTCTGTCAGAAGATAACATCAGAGAAAACAGTGTGCATATTTCTTTGTCTTTTGATCACAACCTCAATAATGTTTGCCCGAGTCTCTCTGTTAATAGTGACATGCCTCCACTTTGCTTCACCTGTGAAGAAGCTGTCTGAGAACTGATGGATCTGGACGAGAGGGTAGCCAATTAGGTAATGGCCTCCAGCAAGAGCAGACTCTGTAGAAGAGTTGCCTTTGAACTGTGTGGAGTTGGACTAAAGGGCGCAGCTGTTACATAAATCAGAGAGAAAAGAACAAGGTTACACCTGTAGGTTGACTCAATAGCTATATTTTCTCTGCTCAAATAGTAGAGTAATATAATGATAGCTAATACAATACTCAGATTAATTAAGTAATCTTGACTTCAATTATTTAAATAACTCAAGAGAGTGGGGAATTATATCCAGAATTAAAGCATTAACTTCAGACATGGAGACATTGCCTTAAAGGATTTCGATCAGAAAATAACTCATGGGGAGTCTTGTTAGTAAGAGACTTAACACTTTGATGGCAAAGAACATAATCAGCAGGACCAGTAGCTACAAATTTAAAGCCAGGGATCTAATATCAAATATATTGAGTAGACATGGAGAATATGTCACAAATAAGTTTGTAGACATTGTTTTGTAAGAAAATGTTTTTCTAACTGCTTGTTCCAGTCTGAACTTGGCTCTGACTTAATAAAAGGAACTGACTGGTCAAAAGAACAGATGAAGGTCAGTGTCCCACTGGTCCCAATATATCATTGTTAAATTTTTTTTTTTTTACCATAACAGAGTTCATCTATACTTTATAATTTGTACTAAAGTAGTACTAGAGGTGCACCATGGACAAAACTTCTTGCTAGTCCCAAGTGTGTGTATATTTACTGGCATGCATCTCAGAATCTAATTATTTTTCCTTCACTTATATGCATCTTCTTTCTTCCGAAGAGCTTAAAATTAAAGTAATTGCACTAGCCTTATAATTTTAATGAGAAATAATAAAATGTGAAAAGTCATTTTTATTATTCAGTTATATTTCTTTACTAGCATTTCAATACAGTGGTGGAATTGACTTGTTGCTGATTTTCAGGGTCCAGGAAAATTTTTGTAAAAGTAATATTTACTTAGGAAGTGAACTGTACCATGATTTTATCATTTTAACCTCTCTCTGAAGATATAAACTAGGCCCTTAGAAACCTAATTCAATTATCTAAAATGTACAAAATTCAAACAAAATACATTTCATGTCATTAATTTTTAAATATAAGATGCCCACTTTTATTATGCTTATTCTAGAAATAAATGGTAATGTGTTTAAATTTTCACAGTAACATGAAGTTTCATATACTTGGCATATAAACAACATACTCAGGACAATTCAATATTGAATGTATTGAGTTAAAGGTATGAGATTGTACTAAGGAAATAAACTGAAATATGAAATGATTATTTGTGAGTGAATTAATACAGATTACTTTCTGTACATTTTTTGTGTGTTGTACATTAGATAGTGATAATTTATACATGTATGGTGCTTTGCAGTTTACAAAGTACTTCCATAAACATTTTTTTTTTTACTTGATCCCCAATAAGCCCTGTGGGGGTGGCTAAGCAGGTATTTGTATTACCTAAAAGGAAACTGAGTCACAGAAAGGTTATTTGATCACTTCGCACAACTAGTAGGTAGCAGAACCAGGATTTGAGAGAACATAGAATCACTCTATAAATACTATCACATTCATTTTCCCCAACAGCCAACAGTCTTGTCTATAAATACTCTTAATTTATTGACTGTTTTAGAAAGTAATACATTCCTTAAGATTTCATCAAATTTTGCCAAATAACTTGGGAGATATTTCATGTGATAATTTGTGCAGTAACTTGTTTTTCACTAAAATGTACCCTCAAGATTTATCACTCTGTATTTAACTAGATGTGTGTTTCAAGGATTGTGTCCCCTGGCTTCCATCAGGGATAAGTGACAGCTGTCTGTGCATTAATGAAGCACGAAGGCTGTTTTCCATCAACTGAGAAAAAGATCATTGCTTTTCACCCTCATCCTTTGAACTATTTAATTTCATAGTCATTCAAGTCAACTTTTATTCTTTTAGCATGTGTTCTAGAATTTTAAAAGGAGAGAAGGCAGAAAAGTTCAGCACCTAAGCAGACAGCTTTGTCAAATGTTACTCCTACATTGTTTTACAAGGTTCTTTGTTCTATAGTAAATGGCAGTGTCTTTCAGCAAAGGAGTAATTTATAAATATCTCCTTTTGGCTCAGACTTCTATATCCCTTATAGAACTCCTAAGTTTGATTCAGAGCATGTTTTTCCCTTTGGGGAAATAGGAACAGAAGATTTTATTCTCTGATATTAACTCAACTTCTAGCTATTAAGTAGTTGCTAGATTGGTAGAAAACAGACATGCAAAAATCATTCTTTAGGTTTCTTTCCACTTTTGCTAAATGGTGAGGTTAGAAGGAACATGATCTTTTGTGTTCTAATGGGTAAAGATAAAAGGAGCAGCTCCTGACATTCAGAAGCCTGCCTGGCACTCACAGCTAGGTCATGTTATTCTTCGAATAGACATAAACAATCTTACAGATTACCAACCTCTGACAAGGTTACTCTGAGATCATGATAAAAGGAGATAAAGCAAGGCCACTTCATAATTCTAAGCACAGACAAAAACAAGGTCACTCTGCCATCCACAAAATATCAAATACTCCCTTACTCATCTAAAATACATGACTGCTACTTCTTTATCAATTATAATTTTATCTTCATTCTTGTCTCCTCTCCTTGTCAATTAGGCTTATTAAAACATGCAATCATAGAAGTTCCCATGCTTTCTGATAGCATGCAATCTTGTGCTTCCTTAGATTCTATTGATCCACATCATCCAGTCAAAACCAAAAAGCCAATGATAGGTTTTTGTTTTCTGTCTCTTGCTGAGACACTCCATGATCCCCAGTGCAGTAAGTATTAAACAAAACTTGCCTCAACTTGCCATGTATTCCTGGTGGTCTTTGGCTGTGGGACATTGACATATTTTTGGTCTTCATCTTAGTTTGTTGCTAGTTATTTAAAATTGAGCAGATTATTTAGGCACTCTGCTTTTGTTTTTGTTTTTGTTTTTTTCTCTGTAAAATGGAGATGTTTATATTTACCAAAAGTTTGTTAAGGTGTTTGTTGAGATAAGCAACTTAAAGTACCCTAATTATGCTGTGACAGAAGAAGTAATAAATAGTATTATTTCTCTCATTTCATGGTATTTTTTTCCTTCTTTTTCTAATTTTCCCACAATTCAATAATAGTCTTCTTAATTGTTTATGATTTGTAACTCACATGTTTTTAAAATCTACAAAAGAAACATTCCTGGGAGTTCCTGCTGTAGCACAGTAAATTTAGGATCCAGCATTGTCTTTGCAGTGGCTCAGGGCTCAGGTCACTGCTGAGGTGGGGGTTTGACACCTGGCCTGGGAACTTTTATATACTGCAGGTACAGTCAAGGGGAAAAAAAAAGGGGGTGAAATAAAGAACTGAATATAAAAATGATGATGACCTCTTGGTGGGCTGGGGAGGGAGGTTTAAAAAAAAAAAAAAGAAACATGGGGTTCTCATCACCTGCCACAGCTCAGTGAGTTACGAATCCAACTAGTATCTATGAGGATATGGGTTCTATCCCTGGCCTCACTTAGTGAGTTAAGGATCCAGCATTGGTGTGGATGTGGTGTAGGCAGGCAGCTGCAGCTCTGATTCAACCCCTAGCTTGGGGATTTCTATATGCCACAGGTGGGTCCCTAAAAAGCAAAAAAAAAAAAAAAAAAAGAATGAAAGAAAAAACAAGCAGAAAAATGAAAGAAAAGAAAAAGAAATATATCTTTTTAGATGTTTAATTGGGAGTCAGAATTTTGACAGTGGATTGGGAAGTGGCTTATAACTATTGCCCTGACTTTGCTTTACTATAATCATATTCTGAGAAAAAAACTACTGTTCCTAGAAACATCTATGGACAACCCTGAGTTCCAGGGCATGAGCTGGGCATTGTGGACACAAATGAATTAGATGTCACCCTATCATCAAATAATACAAATTCACCTCCAATTATTTGCTGACTATCAGCCATACTAATAGTTCTCAAATATGTTTCTAATCCAACATAGCTGGGGTTTATGACAGAGTCCTACAGTCATAGTGCTACACCAATCTTTTCATTTGATGAGATAGGATTCACTGACAAATAGGATAATAAAGCTGGAGGCTAATCGAATTCAAATACAACCTCAAAATACTTAAACAGAAAACTGACATATATAAAAGTAGAAATTAAAAAAACTGCACTCAGTGGAAATTCTAATAGAAACTAAATAAATTAAGCAGGCAAAGATATTGAGAAGATATGGAGAATTTGAACAACACATATCCTTATCACATTTATATGTGTGTGTGTGTGTGTGTGTGTATAGCTTCATCCAATAAACTGAGTGAGCAAAATCATAGTTTTTAGATGTATGTAGAAGAGTTATGGAATTTGACCCCATCTCATCCCACAAGGAAGTCTTAAGAGATATCAAAGAATTGGTAGGACATGGACAACCTTCTCTGGCTAATATTCAATGAAACTAAAAATAAGCAACACATTTGGAGGCTTTCAAATTATCTTCCTGAGCTCAAAAGATCTCTGGCTTTTTGTGCCTCTTTGGGACTCTGTGCCACTGCTGTTGAAATCAAAAGCCAATGACTAAGAACCCAGTGCCTGATAATGCCTCATTCAATTGCTTTCTCATCTTTCCAAAGTTTTCCCAACCTCCACTGCCTGAAAGATTCTTTAAAAATAAAAAACAGTAGGGAGGTACCTTAGAAAACCATACATAGAACTACCATATTACCTAGCAATCCCACTCTTGGGCATATATCTGGACGAAACTTTCCTTAAAATAGACACTTGCGCCCACATGTTCATTGCAGCTCTATTCACAATAGCCAAGACATGGAAACAACCCAAATGTCCATCAACAGACAGCTGGATTAGGAAGATGTCATATATATATACAATAGAATACTACTCAGCAATAAAAAATAATGAAATAATGCCATTTGCAGCAACATGGATGGGATTGGAGACTCTCATCCTGAGTGAAGTAAGCCAGAAAGAGAAAAACAAATACCATATGATATCACTTATGTCTGGAATCTAATATATGGCACAAATGAACCTTACCACAGAAAAGAAAATCATGGACTTGGAGAATAGACTTGTAGTTGCCAAGGGGAAGGGGAAGGGAGTGGGGAGCTTGGGGTTAATAGATGCAAACTATTGTCTTTTGGAATGGATTAGCAATGAGATCCTACTGTGTAGCACTGGGAACTGTGTCTAGTCACTTATGATGGAGCCTGATAATGTGAGAAAATAGAATGTGTACATGTATGTGTAACTGGGTCACCATGCTGTACGGTGGAAAAAAAATTGTATTGGGAAAATAGCAATTAAAAAATAAAAAAATTAGAAAAATAAAAAGAAATCAAATACAAACAAATAGCAAAGGCAGAAGACTAGCTCAGGAAGGCATAAACATAGCTTTGGTTGATAGGGAGAGTTATATAGTATTCTTGGGTCTGGTGTGACTAGAGCAGGAGTATTGGCTAGGAAGTAATAGTACATTTGGTTGTGCATGAAGAAAGAAGTCAAATCAAGCGTCTTTGGGAAAATTTACACAGAAGAGTTAAGACTGAAAGCAATGAACAATGGGAACGACCTTGTTTTCTGAAATTATAAAATTGGGCTCATAGGAAACTCGGGCAACTGTATAGAAGACATTTCAAGAAGGAGAGACAGAACTTGGAGAAAGAACATTTATGAGGTGATAAATGCTTGGTACGAAAAATGTCAGAGTCAGGCAAGTGGGTAGTTAAATGATAATATGTACCAGCGTAAGAAACCAATGTTCTGGTTATTGCTTCTAGAGTGGTCTCAAGTCATCCCTAATAAATATTTCTGGCTGGAATAAGTGATTTAATGGAAGCAAGAAGTTCATAGACCAGGATGCAAAGAAAAGTGAAAGAAGAGAAGGCCTAGTAGGCAAAAATGAGTAGGAAAGTCATTTTATAATTGATGAAGAGAAGAGTACCACCATGCTTACCACCTCCACTTCTCACTCTGCCAAAGCACACTGGCCAGTGGGGAAAAAATCATAATCTGGGAAGATAAATCTGTTCTTTCAGCCACATAAGAAAAAACTGAGTATGATGCTAAAGGGCATTTTGAATTTAATCCAGTCGAGCTATAATCTTACATCATTTTAGAAGCTTCTATTTGGCATAGAGAACCTCATTTTTTTTTTTTTTAAGGGTCGCACCTGTGGCTTATGGAAGTCCCCAGGGTAGAGGTCAAATTGGAGTTGCAGCAGCTGGCCTCACTACAGCCACAGCCACGTGGGATCCATGTCTGCAACCTACACTGCAGCTCATGGCAATGCCGGATTCTTAACCCACTGAGTGGGGCGAGGGATCAAAACCAAATCCTCATAGATGCTAGTCGGGTTTGTTACTGTTGAGCCACAGTGGGAACTCTAAGAACCTCAATATTGATATCTAAGGAGGAAAGAAGGGAAATAATACTTTGGCAGTTTTCCCTGCTAGTTTTTTCTTTCTTATACTTTTCCCTCACACTTTTTCTTCATATTTGAGTTGGGAAAATCAGTATGAAGACGAATGAAAAAAATGCTATCATTCCTTTTTGTTGTTGTTTTGAAATACCTTTAAACATTTAAATATCCTAGAAAAGGTTAAAAATGACTGATTTTTTTTTCTAATATTGAAGCTGGATGGATTTTAATTTAGTTTTTTGCCATATATTGAAATAAATTCCACTCAAATAATGATTTACTTAAGAGACAATTCAGGACATTAGATATTCGGGAAGTAATTTTTTTCTTAATGTATATTTTATTATATTATAAATACTTAAAATATTATATAAATTCAATAATAACATGTAATGGTTGAAAGAAATTTTGAGCTCATATTTTAATTCAACTTGCTATGTGTAATATAAGTGAAAATTTAGTAACATTTTGCTGTAAAATATAACCATCTGAATACATTTTCTTAACAATATATTTCATATACTTTTTTTTGCTCTTTTTACTTTAATCCAGAATTTCACAGTATAATTTAATGCACATTTTACATAGAAAGGAAGATAGCTACTAGCTACAGAAACACCTCTGAGCACCTTCATCAGAACAGAGTTCCTACATCATAACTAAGTCAATAAAACTGGTTAAACATTTACTTAGGAAAGAAATAAAAACTAATTCTGCCTTCAATTAAAAAAAAAAAGCCTGAGGTATGCAGATGATCAACAGACTCAGCTGTCATTAAAATATTTTCAGAAGTTGAATTTTTTGTTTGATTACCATTTGATCTTTGATAATATTTTATAAATCATAAGGCTGTATTAGTCAGGGTCCCTGCAGGAAACAGATGACACAGTCAATTAGGTAATTGAGGAGAGTTTAATAAAGGGACTACTTCCAAAGTCATGGGCAGGAGTCAGGGATACCAGTAAGGTACTCCTGAAGTTCTCTGGGGCTAACACTTGTTTGAAGTCATATTTGTCCCAAGGCTTGAAAGGACACTGGGACAGAGTGATTCTTGGAATACAGAGAAGTGGAGAGAGTCGCCTGACAGGAGCTGTGGTCTTTGGTAGTAACCTGTTAAGGAAGAAGCATGGAGAGTCAATATCCAGATTTCCTCCCCCACAACCTGTAGTGCCTCCCAGCAACCACAGCCATAAGTAAACTTCAGTGCCTGGGACCCTGTTGATGCACTTTGTACTAGTCAGCTTTACCTCCAGGACATAGAGCTCAGTAAAAAAGGATTGAAATTAGATCTGGGAGGAAAACAGAACACAGACAGCATATGAACTCAGAAAATAATTTAGATATTCACTCAGAAAATGTTTATTGAACATCAGTTATATACTATGTATTATGCTAGACACTGGGGATAAAAAGATGAACAGAACACAATTCTCATGAGTGAAAAAGCAACCTGGATTTTTTTCTTTTGTTTTTCTTTTTTTGAAGCTTATGGATTAAAAAAGGACTAAGGAAAACAAAAATAGAAAAAAAAATCACTATAAGAAAAAAATATTATGAAGTGTAAAATACTCATTCATAAAGAAAATATAGTAAGAACTACTTCTCTACCAGCCTCCATCTGCCTCATAAGATAAAGGATTGTAAAAACTATTCTGGACCTAAAAATTCCTATAAATGAATAGTAGGCCTAAGTTATATGAGGAGGCACAGGGAATTGATTCATGGTTAATAAACCCTGCAATTAATAAAACCTTGTTCCTAGCCTACTCCTTCCCCTGGGGAGCTCTCTGTATTTTATAGCCTTTGTCTTAGAAGCCTTAAGACTCCTCTGTGCTAGAAAGAATAGGATAAGTATGACAGTGGGGTAGGTACTTTTTCTCCTTCTTTTATACCTGGGAATTAATGCTTTGAAGCTCTATTCTTTTTTATACAGTTACTTAAGGATAGCTCTTCCCTGCCTGCACTGACTCTGCCATGGCTGCTGGAGATCATACTTCCTCCAGTGATTAATTTTTAAATTAATTCAAAGAATATTAACTAAACTCTTTGCCTTTTTGATCAACCCCCCACCTTCTTTGATTCTGTACTTGATAAAATGTTCTATAATGTATATCTAGACTGAGTATGACATAGACAATGTGACAAAGATGACCCATTTAATAATTGATTGTTTTCTTATACTACTCTCAGTTGCTTAAAAAAGACCTGATTGCTTATGCACATTTTGTTGGGATTGATTCATACAGGCTCATAAAGCCATTGTGAGTTTCTTTCATGCCATTGCTTATTTAACCTCTGATGCAGCTGTCATTAAGATTGGCAGTGGAAGCAAGAGGATGCCCTTTCCAGCCAGGCAAGACACTTTACTATTTTGTATTCCTGGAACTCTCACAGATGGATGAAAATTCCCCATTAGGAAATGAGATAACTTAGATGTCAACTGGGATTCCTGACCCCTTGAGACTTGCTTGGACATCTGCTTATACCTAATGGAGGTCAAAGAAGTCCTTAAGCTTCTGGACCCATGGTTTCCAGGTCTCTTTTGCCTCTCGTTTCCTTCTTTTCCCACATACAATCATTTCAGTGGCATTTATGCAGACATGAAAAAAACTCAAGCCTAATTTCCCGTAAATATACACCCCTCACACAAAATATCTGCAAGAATTGTAGAATTGGGGAGGTGTGAGAAAGTATAAAGGCTATTTATAGTGGAAATAAGCTCGAATTGATCTCTGGCACTTAAAAATATTGGTATCTCCATTTCCAGGAAATTCCCAATGACTTGCCCCATCTAAAGACCTCTCAGCTTCTTTCTAGCCTACCCTTTGTCTTCCTTCTGTATGCATTTCCCTCTGTGGTCTCCTCTGTCTAGAAAGAGATTAAAACTCCTCTCCTTGTCTCAAGCAGGTTTGTTCATCCTTCAGCTTTGTTGTGGCTTCTCCTGCCAATACCCATATTCTTGGGTCTTACAATGCCAAGTGCTTTATCAAGGTCCTTACCCAAAGAAAGACTTATTCTCTCTTTAAAGGGTAAATGGACAATTATTAAAGTAATAGCATTTTCTACTTTGCCATGGTGGGGCACATACTTCCTAACAAGATAACCTAGTATTTCCATTTTTCCCTGTAACCTTGAGAGATGAAGAACAAATTCTGCTTACATAGTAAAGTAATTACAAACTTGGCAGCTATGTGTTTTTGACGATACAAGTGTGTTGTTTCACAGTGTGCTGATAATATCATTAAACCCTGAGCACATGCACAGTTCTTTGGCTGGTGAGTTAAGGACAGTTTGCATAGAAATGGGAACCAAGTAGTAAAATAGAGGTTGTGCTAGGCTTAAGTATATTTTCATATTTTTTTCCTTTGGTTTCTGAACTTTGAACAGCAGGTTAGGTGATAGGATTTTTATTTTTTTATTTTCCTACTGTACAGCAAGGGGTCAGGTTATCCTTACATGTATACATTACAATTACATTTTTCCCCCACCCTTTCTTCTGTTGCAACATGAGTATCTAGACAAAGTTCTCAATGCTACTCAGCAGGATCTCCTTGTAAATCTATTCTAAGTTGTGTCTGATAAGCACAAGCTCCCGATCCCTCCCACTCCCTCCCCCTCCCCCTCCCCCTCCCATCAGGCAGCCACAAGTCTCTTCTCCAAGTCCATGATTTTCTTTTCTGAGGAGATGTTCATTTGTGCTGGATATTAGATTCAAGTTATAAGTGATATCATCTGGTATTTGTCTTTGTCTTTCTGGCTCATTTCACTCAGTATGAGATTCTCTAGTTCCATCCATGTTGCTGCAAATGGCATTATGTCATTCTTTTTATGGCTGAGTAGTATTCCATTGTGTATATACACCACATCTTCCGAATCCAATCATCTGTTGACGGACATTTGGGTTGTTTCCATGTCCTGGCTATTGTGAATAGTGCTGCAATGAACATGCGGGTGCATGTGTCTCTTTTAAGTAGAGTTTTGTCCGGATAGATGCCCAAGAGTGGGATTGCGGGGTCATATGGAAGTTCTATGGATAGATTTCTAAGGTATCTCCAAACTGTTCTCCATAGTGGCTGTACCAGCTTACATTCCCACCAACAGTGCAGGAGGGTTCCCTTTTCTCCACAACCCCTCCATCCCTTGTTATTTGTGGATTTATTAATGATGGCCATTCTGACTGGTGTGAGGTGGTATCTCATGGTAGTTTTGATTTGCATTTCTCTTATAACCAGCGATGTTGAGCATTTTTTCATGTGTTTGTTGGCCATCTGTATATCTCCCTTGGAGAAATGTCTGTTCAGGTCTTTTGCCCATTTTTCAATTCAGTTGTTGGCTTTTTTGCTGTTGAGTTGTATAAGTTGTTTATATATTCTAGAGATTAAGCCCTTGTCCGTTGCATCATTTGAAGCTATTTTCTCCCATTCTGTAAGTTGTCTTTTTGTTTTCTTTTTGGTTTCCTTTGCTGTGCAAAAGCTTGTCAGTTTGATGAGGTGCCATGGGTTTATTTTTGCTCTAATTTCTATTGCTTTGGGAGACTGACCTGAGACAATATTCATGATGTTGATGTCAGAGAGTGTTTTGCCTATGTTTTCTTCTAGGAGTTTGATGGTGTCCTGTCGTATATTTAAGTCTTTCAGCCATTTTGAGTTTATTTTTGTGCATGGTGTGAGGGTGTGTTCTAGTTTCTTTGCTTTGCATGCAGCTGTCCAGGTTTCCCAGCAATGCTTGCTGAGTAGACTTTCTTTTTCCCATTTGATGTTCTTGCCTCCCTTGTCAAAGATTAATTGACCCTAGGTGTCAGAGTTTATTTCCAGGTTCTCTCTTCTGTTCCATTGGTCTGTCTGTCTGTTTTGATACCAGTACCACACTGTTTTGATGACTGTGGCTTTGTAGTATTTCTTGAAGTCTGGGAGAGTTATGCCTCCTGCCTGGTTTTTGTTTCTCAGGATTGCTTTGGCGATTCTGGGTCTTTTGTGCTTCCATCTAAATGGATTGTTTGTTCTAGTTCTGTGAAAAATGTCCTGGGTAATTTGATAGGGATTGCACTGAATCTGTAGATTCTTTGGGTAGTATGGCCATTTTTACAGTATTAATTTTCCCAATCCAGGAACATGGAATATCTTTCCATTTCTTTACATCTTCTTTGATTTCTTTGATTAACGTTTTATAGTTCTCGGCATATAGGTCCTTTACCTCTTTGGTCAGGTGTATTCGAAGGTATTTGATTTTGTGAGGTGCAATTTTAAAAGGTATTGTATTTTTGTATTCCTTTTCTAATATTTCATTGCCGGTATACAGAAATGCAACTGACTTCTGAATGTTAATCTTATAGGCTGCTACTTTGCTGAATTTATGAATCAGTTCAAGGAGTTTTGGGGTTGAGTCCTTAGGGTTTTCTATGTATAGTATCATGTCATCCTCATACAGTGACAGTTTTCTCTCTTCTCTTCCTACGTGGATGCCTTCTATTTCTTTGGTTTGTCTAATTGCTGTGGCTAGGACTTCCAAAACTATGTTGAAGAGCAGTGGTGAGAGTGGGCATCCCTGTCTTGTTCCAGATTTGAGTGAGAAGGCTTTCAGTTTTTCCCCATTGAGGATTATATTTGCTGTGGGTTTATCATGAATGGCTTTGATTATGTTCAGGAATGTTCCCTCTGTACCCACTTTGGCGAGGGTCTTGATCATGAATGGATGTTGGACTTTGTCAAATGCTTTTTCTGCGTCTATTGAGATGATCATATGATTTTTGACTTTTTTTTTTTGTTAATGTGGTGTATGATGCTGATTGATTTGCGTATGTTGAACCATCCTTGTGAACCTGGGATGAACCCTACCAGGTCATGGTGTTTAATTTTTTTGATATATTGTTGGATTCGGTTAGCTAAATTTTGTTGAGAATTTTTGCATCTATATTCATCAATGATATTGGGCGATCGTTTTCTTTTTTGGTGGTATCTCTGTCTGGTTTTGGAATGAGGGTGATGGTGGCATCATAGAATGTCTTTGGGAGTATTCCTTCTTCTTCAACCTTTTGAAAGAGTTTAAGGAGGATGGGCACCAGTTCCTCCTTATACGTTTGATAGAATTCACCTGTGAAGCCATCTGGTCCTGGACTTTTATTTGTAGGGAGTGATTTTATGACTTCTTCAATTTCATTTCTAGTGATTGGTCTGTTCAGTTGGTCTGTTTCTTCTTGATTCAGTTTTGGCAGGCTGTAAGATTCTAGAAAATTGTCCATTTCTTCCAGATTGTCAAACTTGTTGCCACATAGTTGTTCATAGTATTCTCTTATGGTTTTTTGTATTTCTGCTGTATCCGTTGTGATTTCTCCTTTTTCATTTATAATTTTGGTTATTTGGGTTCTTTCTCTCCTCTTTTTAGTGAGTCTGGCCAGGGGTTTGTCAATTATGTTTACCTTTTCAAAGAAACAGCTCTTGGTTTTATTAATTTTCTCTATTGTTTTTTGAGTCTCTATTTTATTGATTTCTTCTTTGATCTTTATAATTTCCTTCTTTCTGCTGACTTTAGGTCTTTTTTGTTCTTCTTTTTCTAATTCATTTAGGTGGAGGGTTAAGTTTTCCATTTGGGATCTTTCTTCTTTTTTGAGAAAGGCCTATATTGCTATAAATTTCCCTCTGAGCACTGCTTTCGCAGCATCCCATAGATTTTGAGAGCCTGTGTCTTCATTATCATTTGTTTCAAGGTAGTTTTTAATTTCCTTCTTGATTTCCTCATTGACTCATTGGTTTTTTAGTAGCATGTTGTTTAGTCTCCATGCAGTAGGTTTTTTCTCTTTCCTTTTCCCATGGTTGGTTTCTAATTTCATGGCATTGTGGTCAGAGAAGATACTTGGGATAATTTCTATGCTCCTAAATTTATTGAGATTAGCTTTGTGTCCCAATATGTGGTCGATTCTTGAGAATGTTCCATGAGCATTTGAGAAGAATGTGTATTCTGCTTTTTTTGGAGGTAGTGTCCTGAAGATATCAATTAGTCTAACTTTTCTATTGTTTCTTTTAGGATCTCTGTTGCTTTATTGGTTTTCTGTCTAGAGGATGTGTCCATTGATGTGAGGGGGGTATTAAGGTCTCCTACTATGATTGTATTCTCATCAGTATCTCCCTTTATGTCTGTTAATATTTGTTGTATGTATCTGGGTGCTCCTATATTTGGGGCATATATGTTGACGATAGTAACATCCTCTCCTTGGATGGATCCCTTACTCATTAAGTAGTGTCCTTCTTTGTCTTTCTTTATGTCTTTTGTTTTAAAGTCTATTTTGTCTGATATGAGCGTTGCAACTCCTGCTTTTCTGTCATGTATATTGGCGTGAAATATTTTTCCCCACCCTTTCACTTTCAATCTATATGTATCTTTTGTCCTAAGGTGAGTTTCTTGTAGGCAGCATATTGAAGGTTTTTGCCTTTTTATCCACTCGGCCACTCTGTGTCTTTTGATTGGGGCATTCAGTCCATTGACATTTAAGGTGATAATTGATAGATGATTATTTATTGCCATTTGAACCTCGTGTTCCTGTTGATTCTATGGTTCTCCATTCTTCCTTTCTTTTTTTTTTTTTTGGTTGGATGGTCTCCTGTTATTATCTGCTTGAGTGTATTTTATTTTTCATTTTTTGCAAATGCAATATTTGGTTTTGGCTTGTGGTTGCCCTGTTTTTTAAGTATGCTAACCCCTTCCCATAATTGTGTGTTTTAGCCTGATGGTCCTGTAATTTCAAACACTTCATTACTATATTAAAATTAAGAAGAGAAACATACAAACAAACAAAAAGGGTTATTTACTTCCTAACATCCCTTGCCCACATTTTATGGTTTTGATGACTCTTTTTTATTTTTTTCTTTTTAAGTTTATTTTGTTTGAGGCCTGTTCATGATTAAATCTGTATGCTGGCGTATTTGAGTGACTGCTCTCTGCTTCTCTGCTTTCCTCAGTCCTAGTTCTTCCTCTTCTTCTTCTTTTTTTTTTTTCTTTTTTCTCCCCTTTCCTTCCTTTCTTTTTGGTTTAGAGAAGCCCTTTCAATATTTCCTTTAACCTGGGTTTTGTGTTGCTGTATTCTTTAAGGTTTTGTTTGTTGGAAAAAATTTTTATTTCCCCTTCTATTTTAAATGATATTCTTGCTGGATAGAGTATTCTAGGTTGCATATTTTTTCCTTTGAGCACTTTAAATATCTCTTGCCATTCCCTCCTGGCCTGTAGTGTTTCTGTAGAGAAGTCAGCTGATATTCTTATGGGGTTTCCCTTGTAGGTAACATTCTGCTTTTCTCTTGCTGCCTTTAGGATCCTCTCTTTATCACTAACTTTTGCCATTTTTATTATGATGTGTCTTGGTGTGGGTCTATTTGGGTTCAGGTTGTTTGGGGTCCTCTATGCTTCTTGTATCTTGAACCCAGCATCCTTTAGATTTGGGAAGTTTCCAGCGATAATTTCTTCGAATATATTTTCCATCCCCTTATCTTTTTCTACTCCTTCTGGAATTCCTATTATGCGTAGATTGGCCTGCTTTATATTATCCCATAGGTCTCTTATATTGCTTTCCAGTTTTTTGATTCGGTTTTCTGTCTGTTGACCGGATTGAGTGATTTCCATTATTCTATCTTCCATATCACTGATTCGTTCTTCTGCATTATTCCTTCTGGTTTTTACTGCCCTTAGTTCACTTTGCATCTCTGCAAATGAATGTTCTAGTTTTTCTTGGCTCCTCCTTATATTTTCTAGTTCCTTTCTGAGGGTGTCTGCATTACTGTTCATATCTTCTCTTAATTCCTTCAGTACTTTCACTATTTCACTTTTGAACTCCAGGTCTGTCAGACTGCCGAGATCTGTTTCATTGTTGACTGTTTTAGGTGAGTTCTCCTGTTGGTTTGACTGGGGGTGGTTTCTCAGCTTCTTCATCTTGCTTGTTGTTTTCTTTCTCCTGAGGGAGTTGTACTCTCCTTTATCGGGCAGTGTTTGCCTTGTCACTGCCGTGGAATATTTCCTGAGGGCTGGCGTTGTTGGTCAATCTTTTTTGAGGCAGTGTGGCTTTTCTGGAGTGTTGATGGGGCTAACAGTGTTTCTTTGAAGCAAAGGACGACTTCCTGTGGGCAGACAGGTCTGGGAGGTCCACACCACTATGGTAGCAGATTTCACTTGGTCAGGCAGAGTTTGCTCTGGTGTTTTTAGGCTGTGGGGTTCTTGCAGGGGGTTGGTGGTGTTGGGCAGCTGTTCTTCAGGAGTGCAGCGCCCCCTGTGGGCTGGATTAGCTATCTGGGTCACTGAGAACCTAAGAGGCTCTTCCCTAGGGCAGCCCAACTCAGAAGGACGGCCTGAGAATCTAGGCAGATCTTTTCACAGTCTGGCCAAGCTTGTTGTAGCTTTTCTGGGCTGCAGGGGCTCTTCTAGGGGGCTGATGGTGCTAAGCAGCTATTCCGCGGGAGTGGGGCACCCCCTAGGGGCTTGGGCGGGTAGCAGGGCCACTGGAAACCCAAGAGGCTCCTCCCCAGGGCAGCCTGAATCAGAAAGACTGTCTGAGACCTTTTCCCGGCTTGGCCAGGCTTGTTGCAGCTTTTCTGGGCTGTAGGGGATCCTGCCTGGAGCTGGCAGTACTATGCAGCTGATCCACTAGGGCACCCCCTGGGGGCTAGGGCGAGTAGCAGTGCCGTTGGAAACCCAAGAGGCTCCTCCCCAGGGCAGCCCGACTCAGAAAAACTGTCCGAGAATTAGGCAGATCTACTCACGGCCTGGCTAGGCTTGTTCTAGCTTTTCTGGGCTGCAGGCCTTTTCTCGGGGGCTGGTGGTGTTTGGTGCTACTCTGCGGAAGTGTAGCCCCTCCAAAGGGCAAGCAGACCTGTGCGGGGACAGCCCCTGCGGTGGTAGGCTTCAGGCAATTGTTGAGGCCAGCCCTCCTGGATGGCAGGCAGCCCCAGGTTCGGCGAGAGCATAGGGGGTGGTGGGGGTGGGGGGAGGGGATGCACTGGGAAGCACAGCTTTCAGGTAGCTAGCGGGCCTGTAAGCTTGCTGTGGCATGGGGGGTATTCTATGGGGACCCACCCTTTCTTCTCTCCCCTCCCCAGCACGGGCGCAGACCAGGCTCTTTTCCCAGGTTCCCTCTGATGTGGCTTTCCACTTCCCCGCCCCTAGAGTATTGCTCCCTTCCTCTGTGACAGCTTTGTTTTCTAGTCTCCCAGGCAGTCTCTGCCCAGTCAAGTGGTTTCTAGACCTCCCAAGCAGTTTCCACTCTGCCCCGCCGCTCCAGCCCGTTCTCGGGGACTAACCTCTGGAGCCGAGGACTCGGTGCCCAGCCCCCACCCAGGCGTCTCAATATTTTGTGACTGTGCCCGTAGTTCAGATGGTCCGTTTGATTCTTGATCGGCTTTTCCGTACTCCAACTTACTGCCTTACTGCTACACTCTTCTCTGCATCTGGAGATTCCTCCGGTTCGTTTGATCTTTCCCCCGTGAAGGTGACTTTCCAGGGTGCGGGATCCCTTTCTCCTCTGCAGTTCCCTTTTGGGACCGCCCGTCTTGCTCGGATTCACCTTCTCTCACTCTCCTCTTTTCTCTCGTTCTGCCCCGTAATGTCACGAACTTCTTGCCATTATTGGAGTTTAGGTTCTTCTGCCAGCAATTGGTTGCTGTTCTGTGCGAGTCAGTTATTCTGTAGATGTGCTTTTTTTTGTTGTGTTTGTGGGAGAGGGCGAGCGTGTCCCCCTACTCCTCCGCCATCTTGTCCTCTCTCAGGTGATAGGATTTTTAAAGATCTGAGAAGATCAATCCTAATTTCCTATATTATTTACAAACCAGATTTTGGATGTTGAAAATCCCTTCCAATCAGTTTACTCTTGTAAGAATAAGTAAAAGTAAGATAGGGACCTCAGGAAAACTGCACTGAGCACCTAAAGGGGAGAGGGGATGAATGAGGAAGGGAAGGATTGTAGTCACCTGAGCTGAATCTCAGCTGTACTGGGAAAGTGGCAAGGGAGAAGGCAGCATTGATACTATTAAGGTGACTTCCTGGTTATGACTCTGGCCTTTATTATTCAAACTATATATCAAATTGAAAAGCTCTCTGGTTGGTGGCAAAGTGGATGTCACATGACTTTTGTATCATATAACAGAAGAGAACATAGGGCAGGGCTCAAGTTCAGATCTATTTCAGTGTTATAGAGTGAAAATAAAGAAAGAAAAAGAAGATATCAGAGGATGTAGGGGACTTATCAGTGTCCAAGAGAAGGTAAGCAGAAATTGGAGGATATTCTCTTGTCATTTATGCTCTGACATTCTTTCAACTTGATTTAAAATGAATAAATTACCTTATGAATAAAAATGCTCTTATGTCACAGATTCCAAGATGTACTCCAGATTATAACAGCTGCAAATGAAAAAATATCAAGATGGTGCCTACAAATCAGGACAATAGACAGCATGGGCTAAGGACTTCTTTGGAAAGGCTGGGGAGCACCTTTTAGAGGGGAGTGTGTGTGTGTGTGTGTGTGTTTTGTTTAAATATTGTTGATTTACAATTTTGTGTTAGTTTCAGGTGTGCGGCATAGTGATTCAGTGTTTTGTTTTCAAAAAATATCTTAAATATGAATATTCAGAGTCAAGGCCTCTCCAAATGTGATTACGTATTTATAGCCTTGCCACATGGCTTCCCAGAGTAAAGCATAACAAGCTCTATTTAAAGAGATCCTCACAGACACTGTTTGGCTGACCACATTCAGCATGTAGTTTACATACAGATCGATAAAGGTTGAGTTTCAATTGAATCTGAGTCCTGGCTTCTAATTGTTTCCTTTAAATTATAAGTAGATCACTTTTGCATCTTCCTAACTGAATAAGGGATTTTAACTCATTTACTTTCACTGACTGTAACCTAGGAGTACAAATGCTCACCTAACTAAAAGCCTAGTGGACCACTTAGGAGAAAGCTTTTTTCCTCTCCTGGTGCTTGCTGATAGAAGTCCAATAGGACTTCACTACTTCAGCTATCATGAGCTGCTCTGAGCTTTAAAAGGTTGTCTTTGTCTGTTTGATAACATCTGCTCCACACTCTGGTCATATGGAAGCCCTTAGGAAACAGTTCTCTAAGGCAGAAGCATATTTCATAAGATTCATATGATTTACAAACAAGAATTTTAAGTTCTAATTAGTACTTTCAGGGTGGTTCATGCAAAAGAAAGATTTCTATTTGCATGTCAATGAAAAGCTGCTGCCTTAGAAACCTTTATTAAATCTTTAATTAATCTTTGTACATGGGGAAGGATTTATTTTTCTTATTTCCAGTCCTCAGGAACAGATTCAGACAATCTTAGGGCCTTAGATGTTTAGAATATCCATGCCTATTGCACCATGAGGTTTTAGGTTTGGTATGTGGTGTGAGGAGAAAAGAAAATCTAGTCCTCAAGGAGTTCCTTTTTTTTTCTTAAAATCTGTGATAGCCCTATTGCCTCTCTCCTCTTTCTCCCTTCCTTTTTTACCCTCTTCTCTTCCTTCTGCCTTTCCTTCTCCAGTATTGTATTTCTCTTTCAGAAATATTTATGACCAGTGCTTGCTGGTTGGTAACTTTTATTTTATTAGTGCTTATGCTAGAATCACTCATTTTCACACTGTGCAATTACTACTTACAGAAAATGCTTTTTTTTTTTTTTTTCCTTTTAGGGCTGCACCTGTAGCATACGGATGTTCCCAGACTAGAGGTCGAATCAGAGCTGCTGTAGCCCCCACAACCCCCATAGACCTCTGCCACAGCCCCAGCAATGCCTGATCCAAGCCTCATCTGCGCCTTATGCCCCTGCAGCTTGCAGCAAGGCCAGATCCTTAACCCACTGAGCAAGGCCAGGCGTCAGACCCACATCCTCATAGATACTAGTCAGGTTCTTAACCTGCTGAGCCACAATGGGAACTCCTTTTATTTTAAAGTTCTTCAAAATTTTAACTAAATGCTGCCATAATAATTAGATTTCTAATTTTTAGATATTAAATTATTATTTAAGATGTTGGCTCCTTTGTCCAATAAGCTGATGCAGTGGAAAGAATTAATAAACAACTGGAGCCTAAGAGATATTTATAATGATAAATAACAGGTACTTAATTCCTTGGGTTAGATTCATGATAGTGTTTACTATATATATATCTCACTATATATATGTATATGATATATATATCTCACTGTGTATATGTGTGCGTGTGTGTGTGTGTATATACATATATATGATTTTTGTCGTGTGTGTATGTATATACATATGTATATATGATTTTTTGTCATGTCAATATACCTTCTTTTGGAGGCCCAGAACCACCCTTTCTTTTTTCATACTATTTTGTGATTTGGGGTTGTGTCTGATTCAGGCTAGCCAGAATGAAAACTCTCATTTCCCATGACTATCTTGGTTCTGGAATGTGCATCTGATCTAAAATGTGCTGATCAAAGTTTTCCTTGGAATTTGTCCTGGAGCTCTCAGGAGGCACAGCAATAAAGCATGTAGGATCAGGACCAGCAGTGGTTGGTTATCTTGTTGTCTTCTCTGTCCTGTGTAGGACCAGGACAAGCAGTGGCTGGTTATCTTGCTGTCTTAGGAAGAGGGTCTATTTAAGAGCAAAACTAAACAAAGGCAGGTGGAGTTGGATAAGAGCAAGAAAAGAGATTGAGAGAACAGATGCTATTGACTGCATTACTGGAGGTTTACACTTGGAAGGTATTTTTCATATATATATACATACATATATATATATATACATACTATATATATATAGAGAGAGAGAGAGAGAGAAAAAACAGCCAAAAAAAAAAAAAAGCAGGGAGGAAAAATGGAGTATGGCACATCTAGGGCTCCAAGAGTTTTTAATAGCTAAAGTTTCAGAATGCTGGTTGTTTGGTAGCAGGGGTGAGCTGAAAGGTATACAAAGGCCCGATTATGAGAAGGACCTTGACTGTCAAATTAAGGAGCTTAGACTTGCTTCTGAAGGCAATAAAGAGCCATTAATTGCATTTAAGCAGGCATCTGATTGGTTAGATTTGCTCAAGACTGGTTCGTGTTGAAGAAATATGTAAAGTTGGAAAAACTTTTAAATGTCATCATTGCTGTTTCCATTCAAAACTATCAAACCAATAATTGGAAAACTTGAAGGTCTAAATATAACTCTAAAAAATCAATTTAAAAAAACCTCTAAGTTTATCTTGTCATTTATGATATTATAAAACAGCATGGAGACATTGTTATGAATATATTGATTTGATCTTAGACATTCCAGTTATATTAAAAAAGCTAAGTTAGCAAAGAGAAAGCACTACAACCACTGAAAACTGAGTCAGTGGAAATAACTAAAGTTAGAAAATAGAAGAGTTAACTTAACTTTAGAATGAAGAACTACAGCGGAGATTAATTTGCTTCTGTTGCTTCAGAATAGACATTCATATTCGGAAATCAAGTAAACCATGAATGTTGTTTAAATATTCTGTACAGCTATAGTCAGTTTCTTCTGTCTCAAAATTTTTCTAAATACATATTTTGTAGATATACTCTTTTTCTTAAGGTAATGCAAACTGTAATACCTGTATGTCAAGTGTACTCAAGCCTAATTAATATTTTTATATTAATATACAGTGATTTTCAGTGTGAAACGTTATTTTCTATCCTCTTTTGCTACTCATAACATCCTTGTGATTTGGGCTCTGCAGCCAACTTTTCAGATGAGAAAACTGCGGTTCTGAGACGACAGTAGTGAGGAGCTCAAGAGCACACAGAGAATCTGGCCAAACTGATTATTTGTAGAGCCCAGGACTTTTTGGTTTGTTTTAACATCAAATACTGTATTCCTTGCTTTTCAAGGCAGCATAACAGCTGACCTGGACAGCCAGGTAGCTGAGTCAGGAATTAGGTATCTACCCTAAACAATGGATTTCTGGAGTGGGTGAGTCTGGCACAGTCTAGCGGGACCACCACTTTGCCCTGCCCTTCTGCAGGTGAGCCTTGTCTTTAGGTTTTTCACTGAATTTCCTCTGGTATTTAAGGTTCCCTAAAGGAGAATAATTTTACCCTTGATCCTTCACCCTTGAGCCTTTCATCCCTTTTATTTCTCATTGCCAGCAGCCAAGGTAAAGATTAGGATCTCTTTCTAATATTAATGTGACTATTAATGAAAATGACTACAATCTTTTCAATGGACTGATAATCAAGGATCACTAGTTTCCACTCAACTTGAGATACTTCCCACTGTCTGAACTCTTCCTATAGACTTTGTTAAATAAGAACATCAGTCTAAATCAACATAGGACCACATGGGTTTTTGGATGCTGTCCGTTCCCTCAGGGATGAGTACTGAGCTCCGCTGACAATCAAAATACTTTAGAGCTGCCAGATGCCACCATGTGTCACCAGCAGGCATCTGACTTGTTCTGTGTTAAGGAAATATGTAAATATGCCAGCAGTGCCCCTGTTGCCTGGCTGACTCCTTTCCACTCTTCTACTCTCAGCTCAGGCATCTTCTCCTCCCCAAACCTTTCAGCATTAGTGTTGATTTAGGTTTCTCTTCCATTAATTCCCATTTGTAATACAGTGGTTTCCACATTATACTCTAAATGTCTATTTCTCAGACTTAGCAATGTCTTAGATGGAGGGCCTCTGTTTTCATCTTTTTAGCTCCAGGGCCATTTATAAGGAGTCTGGAGTCAATGAATGCTTGCAAACTAAAGATTGCCTACCTGAATGAAAAAAAAAAAAATGGACTTTTGAAACAATGATAAAACAAATACGAATCCTTAAATATACGTCTTACATGTAGAGACATTTTATATAAATGACTTACAGTTTTGGTCTTACATTAGAATTATTGGAAGAGTCTCTAATGGAAGTGTACTAGAAAAAACATTGTACCCATTCAGTAAACGGAGACAAAGAGGAATGAACTAATATTTATTAAGGACTATGTCCTAGGACTGATTAGGAAATTTTATGTATATGTTATTCTATTTAATATTTATATCAATGCCACAAGCAAATGTATTTTTATCTTCCCTTTATGAATGAAGTAAGTTTTTAAAGAAGTAGTGTTATATTCAACTGAAATCTAGCATTTAGTAAGTTTAAGGATGGGGCAGAATCCCAGGAGAGAAAGGGCTCAAAAGCCCGATAGACTTAAATCTCAATGTTTTCTAGCCATATCATATGTCTAAAATATTGGGCAAGTATTTATTCGCCCTAAGATTCTTCTGTATATATGCACATCTGTATCTGTGAACCACAGACCTACGAATGGCTGATCCTGTGTTTGTTGCAAAGATAAAGTGTATAGCAAAATGCCAGGTATTAATAGACTGCATGGTGATTATTCTGCTTGCATAGCCTAGTAATTACTTTACATTCTACTCTCTTTTCACTACGCTAAGCTTTCTTTTAAAAAGCAAATCCCTGCCATATTATGGATATCAGTGAACAGTTTAGATCTTCACTAACTGCAAAATGGGCAGAGGAACATCCTCAAACCATTCCTGAGGGATTTTACTCCTAAGATGTTCTTTGAGGAAGGACAGCAGTCCAACGCAGACCTAGCAATGAGCTCCTGTGCAATGCCCCCAGGAAGATCCAACCCTCGGACAATGCTCAGTCCAAGCAGAGTAGAGTGTTATCCACTGTAGCCTGACATGCAGGACCCCTGTGTACTTGAATCAACTTCACTGTGGTCTCTGCTTGCTGGGAATTGCTTTAGGTAGTTGGAGTTCTCCAGAGCAAAGGATCTAGCGTTTCCAGGCATTCTGCTACTTTTGAGCTGATGAGACTCATCTCAGGGTGGTCTGTGTCTTTATTTTTGGAAGGTAAGGGTTTAGATATCTCTCTTCTGTTTCTTGAGCTCCCCTCACCCACAAAACACCAACTGACTAACTCACTGAGGTAATCCACAAAAGAAGGGAAAAAATGCCATCCTGGTACATATGATATGGAAATACTGCCTACATGTGGAAAAGGTTTTAAAAATGTGACAAAGTAATAAAGTCTCTTTTTGTAAACTGGAGAAGATTCATCAGAGAAAGTTTAGGAGAAAAATCAGGGGGGGATAAAAATATTTCTCTGTCTATAGTGGCTGTCAAGCATTGTGCTTACGGATGCTACATTAACTGCCTAAAGCGTGCTCCTGTTCTTCTTAAGGCAGTAGAAGCTTTCAGGGCCAAGTGGAGCTGTACTTCACAGTTCCTCTTAATGAAGTCAGTGTGAGCCCTCTGAATAAAAATGCCTCAAAGGATGTGGAATGGAATGAGAATCGGGTTCACCCAAAATGATAAAAACCGTACAGATTAAGTAAAAGAAATTTTACCTCAGAGCATTGACAAGGATTGTCTCGGCTCCTGGGGGAGCTCAGCCCTGTGTCGGCAGCATTCATGGTACAATTTCCTTTCTGAAACTTGGCTTTTTATAAGCCGCTCTAACTTGAATCAAAGGGTCTTGCGAGAACGGAAGTTGACATTTTTTTAAACTTTATGAATTATTAGGGAAGCCCCTTCAAATGAAATTAACTTTAGATCATGGAAGACAATGGCAAAACCCTATAAAACACATTTCATGCACTTCAGATGAGCTAAAATGTAATAGTTTACTTATTGAGTGGGTGGGGAGGGTTAGAAATTACTTTAAAAAGGACTGAAACAGTTCAAAGCTATTTCTTAAAAATATCTTGTTTCATTGTAGAAAGATCTCTCACTGCTCTTATTGAAGATTTGGCTCTGTTAGTAATGATTTCTTACCTTTACCTACATTTCATGATTCATTTTGTTATAACATTCCCTGTTTTATGAAAAGGTTTTTTTTTTCCTTTTTTAAATCCAATCTTACCTGTGATTAGTCCTGCCCTACTTTCCCATGTCACCTTCAAAAAAGTGATAAAGCCAGAGTTTCTTCCAAAAATAGATATTATTTGAGTCTCCTTGTTCTCTAGCTGTGGTGTCATTAGGGACTTATGTGGCAGTGCAGATACTAAGAAGAAATATGTCATTCGATTCTGAGGTCAGCAGAGTCTAGGGAGGAAAGCACAATCTGGTGGTGAAACACCCTACGAAATAATGTCTCTGATTCAACTCACAGAAAGCTCTCTGGAATTAAAAGACGTCGTGTGTGTGTGTGTGTGTGTGTGTGTGTGTGTGTGTTTTAAACTGCTGACCAGGTCTGTATCTTTCTGACCTAGATTATCAAACCATGAAATGTGCATGTGAGTCCTCTGCAAAGTAAAATCTTAAGGTCTTGGGACTAAAAAGGAGCTTAACAGCTTCCTATTGGAACAGTTCTGTCTGTCTTCAATGTCTTCTCCAGGTGGTTTTCTAGTCTTTTTGGACACACTGAAACCCAGTACTCACAGGAATGTGAACTCTTTGAGGGCATGGGGACTGCTTTTTTCTCCCTCACCGTTACTATCTCCTGAGTCTAAATAGTGCTCAGTGCCAATTAAATTTCACTAAAATTTGATGAATGAATTAAACACTGAAGGACCACTCTGAACTACTCTTAATGTAAAGCATAGCAATTTTGGCATAAAAAAACACATATATGATGTACTTCCTTTCTACTCTCTTTCCATCTCTTCTTTGTCCCTTTCTTCTCCTTTCTTCTTATGGCAGACATAGAAATCACCTATACTGGAAACAAGAAGCTAATACTTAGCTCTTCATAGAGCCAAGTTAATCTCTTACCTGTTCTTGTTATTAATGTGTTTAAAGGAGGCCTAATTTAATACAAATTAAAGAGTGGCTAGCTAGGTGACCCCTTTTACTTTAAGTTCTGCGTGTCTCAGTTTTTTTCATCTGTAAAATGGAGATAATAATTGCATCTGTCTGAAATGGTTATAGAAAGACCCAGTGCCATATTATATATGAAATACTTTAGGACAGTATCCAACATATAGTTTGCACTTGATAAACATTTAAAAAATTGATCCCTTATGAAACAGCACTTTCTATGTTAATTTATCTTTTACTATTCTGGTTATCTCTCACTCTGTAACAAATCACTGCTTTTATTTTTCCGTATGTTAACTGAGGTCAGATGTGTGATTCTTGCTACGGTTTCTCACATGTGTAAATGGGGCCCCAGAGACATCTGAATACTTGCCTGAGTTGGATGTCCAAAAGGGTATACACCATGGCTGGCAGCTGAAGGGGGCTGTTGACTAGAAGCTTAGCTGAGACTATCAGTTAGAGTTTATCCTCTCCAAGTGGTTTGAACCTCTCTCAGCATGATTGCTGGGTCGTGAAAGGGATCATTCCAAGAGTGAACATTACAGGAGACCCAAAAAGGTGTAGCAATGCTTATAATGCCCTAGCTTCAGAAGTCTCATGATACAATTTCTGCCATATCGTGTTAATCCAAGCAGTCACAGGGCATGCCTGGATTCAATGGGGTGGATAAATAGGTTCTATCTCTTGAGTGTCGGAGTGACAAGGTTACATCACAGAACAGCATGTGGAAGAGAGAAATTGTTGCTGCCATCTTTGGAAAATTTCATCAGCTGCATTAACAATTATTTCTTTATATTCCTTATATTTTTTTCTTTGTATTTTATGCATGTTAAATATCTTTATTATTTTTCTTCTGAAACATGTAAAGCAATACAGGACAGTTTAAACCCTCAAACCCTCTTTAAGTCTGAAGATTATTAAGTGGCTTTAGTGAGCATTTTCTGGATAAATATTTAGAGATACTTCAATTTTATTATAGAAAAACATAGTTTAAAAGTCTTTTGATATTGATATTGTTCCTAAGGGTTGAATGTGGTGACTGAAATAGCTAAAAAAACCAAACCCCCCCAAAATACGAAATAAAAACTGGTAAAAAGCAATGTATCAGTCGTGTCTCATTTCACTACATTGGGTTGGAGTGCTGCGGGCCGTTTGTTTCACTCTTTTACCTTCAGATCACCCAACAAAAAGACAGTTGAATTAAAATAATCCTGGGAGTTCCATGTGGCTTAGTGGATTATGAACCTGACTAGCATCCATGAGGACGTGGGTTGGATCCCTGGTCTCGCTCGGTGGGTTAAGGATGTGGCATTGCCATGAGCTGCTCAGATCCTGCATTGCTGTGGCTGTGGTGTAGGCTGGCAGCCGCAGCTCTGATTTGACCCTTAGCCTGGACGCTTCCATATGTCTCACATTCGGCCCTAAAAAAAAAAAAAAAAAAAAAGAGATTCACACTATGTTTTACTTAGTGTATTTATGTACTTATAGTCTTAGCCTATTTCTAGTCTATCACAGTCCCAACATAATATTATGCATATATGTACTATTTTACAGTCCTCACATAGCCTCAGCGTCTCACAAAGCTTTTTCACACACAATATCTCATTTATTTTTATTTTTATTTTTTTGCTTTTTAGGGCCACACCTGCAGCATAGGGAAGTTCCCAGGCTAGGGGTTGAATAGGAGCTGTAGCTACCATCCACAGCCATGGCAATGCCGGATGCAAGCCATGTCTGTGACTTTCACCACAGCTCAAGGCAACGCTGGATCCCTAACCCACTGAATGAGGCCAGGGGTGGAATCCACATCATCATGGATCCTAGTCAGGTTCCTTAACCACTGAGCCACAACAGGAATGCCCTCATTTGATCTTTATAGTACAAGTTGTGTTACCTAGTATATGGTATTTCTGCCTTCCCATGAAGATATTGAAACTCAGAGAAGTTAAAAGATTTTTCCAACAAGGGAGTAGGGATTCAAGTTACAGGTATCTAGTTTTTATAAATTTAAAAATGTTCATTAAATTATCAAATTTATGATTATTTTCCTTATAGTATTCAGAATTAGAATAGGTTCAACACTCATTCCCAACATATCATTTGACTAGCATGAATAACATCAATATAGTAACTAGAAAACTGTAATTATTTTCCTAGCTTCCCTTGTGACTAAGTGCTACCTTGTAAAGCATTTTCATGTAATAACACGTAAATGTAAGTCTTTTAGGAGGATTATGGAAATATTTTTATTCTTTGTTGAAAAGGAAAGTTGGAACTAATTCTGTCCTTTCCATTTTTTCCTAGTAAAAATGACCAGGACTGCAACCCATTATCTAGTGACTATGAGGAAAAGGCATAAAAAATAGTCATGTTGGTTCTACTATTATTGAACCACTAATCCAATAACCAAAATCAACTTCTTCCAGATTATTTCCTAAACAAAGAAATATACATGTGTTTAATAAGTTCAGTCCTCATGGTATAAGCTGATCGTGATTGGATATTGTTACCAGCAGAACATATTTTTCACCCAAATTTCCTCCCTCACTCCTTCCTTTTTTGTTGTTGTTGTTGTTTCATTCTGTTATAAGTATTGGAAGGTGCGAATGATGCTAAAGAAGAGATATCCTGTTTGAGAGGAGTTCAATGGATATTTTCAAGGGATTTTTATTGGTGAACTTTCATTTTTAGGAAGAGAAATCAACAAAGTAATGAGAATGATAAAGCACTGAACCTAGAAATATCCTAGTTGCATACCAAGTTGTAGAAATAGTATTTATCTTCTTATTTCATTTACTCAATATAAATACTTAATGCATTAATTGTTTAATTAATGATTTAATTCATTACTATATCACCAAGAATAAAAATTGGTCATCAATTAGCCATAAAATTAGAAAAGATATTTGGAAGTATTTTGTTGTTGCTGTTTTGGAGAAGCACACAATAAACCACTGATTTTTTTATGGTATGTTACATAAACCATGATATTTACCCAAAGTATTAATATCTGTAAAACAACCAAGTGTAAGTATAGTCTCTGTTAAAGATTGATAATATATTCATCTCAGTTAGTTACATCTCTTTCCATTACCCTTTTCTTCTACATTTCAACTTGGGACATGTAAAATTTCTTATTGGATACTTGTATGTACTATTCCCTCTGCCTGGACTATATTTCTTTTTTACATCAGTTAACTTCTAATCGTCCTGTCAATCTCAGTTAAGGCTTTACTTCCTCTAAAAAGATTTCCTTGACACATAAATTTAGCTGCCTTTTTCATATGCTTCCACAAGGCTTGTCTTTCCTCTATCACAACTTGCAGTTGCTTGTTTATTTGTCATTTCCTTGCTAAACTCTAAGTTCCAAGAGGATAAAGATGTATTTTTCATTTTCATATCCTCAGAGCCTTGCTGGGTACACAGTGGGTACTTAAAACTTGTGGGATAATTGACAGAATTAATTTAATTATCCTTTTATAATTCTTACATTTCCTTTAAACACAAAGTCTTTAATTAGTTGAAAGAAGCAAGTCTAGATTATTAAATTCACTTGTATGATTTTATTTTTGTCATCAGAACAGAAATAATCCTTTCCTTTGAAGTGTTTTTTCTTTTTTATATTCGATACAGACTCTTATCTGATTTTCCAATTTCTTCTTTGACATTCTTTATATGCCAGAGAGCTATCAGTCTTCTCGTTTGCCAGTCTTTGTTTGCCAAGTGTGAACGTTCAAAGCCAGAAAAATTTCCACATAACATATACTACATTTTCCTATGTAAAAGTTCAAAGAAAAACACTATGCTTGACATGATTTATTTTTGACAAATATGTGTAGCCTGTTTTAATATGTGAAGACATTTTTCATTAGGTTCCTGAGGAGGAGAATTATGTCTCAATGGATATACATCCTCATTATAACAAAGTGTTATTCATTCCAATTTTGTTTTGTTTTGTTTTGTCACCTAGTATCTCAAAAGAATACATATTCTTTTTTTTAAATTTATTTTTATTGTTATTTCCCCCAACACACTTTTTTTGTCCCACTGTACAGCATGGGGACCCAGTTACTCATACATGTATACATATTTTTTTCTCCCATTGTTGTGCTATGTTGTAATTATCTAGACATAGTTTTCGGTGCTACACAGCAGGATCTCATTGTAAATCCATCCCATGAGCAATAGTTCGCATCCATTGACCCCAAGTTCCCAATCCCTCCTACTCCCTCCCCCTCCCCCGGGAGATCACAAGTCTATTCTCCAAGTCTGTGATTTTCTTTTCTGTGGAAAGGTTCATTTGTGTCGTATATTAGATACCAGATATGAGTGATATCATATGGTATTCTTAAATATTCCTGAGATGGATTTCACAGGACATAATATAGGTGATTTGAAAACCTCTAATATGTAGAAGCTGTTTAAACCTAATTTTAAGTTCATTCTTGGGTTTTCTCTTGCAAGATTTTTGTCTGATTTGCAAATCATCAACCAACAACCAAATTGATATTCTAAAGTTCAAATCTCCCTTATTCACCTTTCAAGTTGAGCTAGTTGATCTATTTTTTCCTTTGTTAACCTCATATTTTTCAATTCATTTATACGATTATTTTTGTTTTGTATTTTATTTTGTGTTATGGCATCTCTGAGAGTATTGTTTCATTTATATTATTTTTATATCATCTTTAACAATTGTGACTTGTTTCAATTTTCAGCTCTTAGAAAACTTCAAATTTGAAACTCATTAGCTTGCTTGCTTTTTTTTTCCTCCTCACATTTTTAGGGAGTGACAATGAAACATAGTTCCTTCTTTCCTCCTAAATCTTAAGCCACTGAACTATTATGGCCTCTTGGATGTGCCTCTAACCTTGTTGGAAATTCTGTAAAGTTAGACTATCTATATTTTTTCTACGTTTTCCCTGATTCAGAGGACATAGTTATAATTTATAAATTAAATTAATTCACAGAAGTTACTTCCTGAATAGTTTTAATGATTTCTTATTTTCTACTTGGGAAGAACTCTCAGAAATTTATCTCCTTTAGGGAGGTAAGATGCTATAGTTTTTTTCCTATCGATGTTATGAGCTTTCTAAAATTATTAATCTGAAGTCTATATTTTCTATCTCTCACACATCTTTTAGGATTTCAAACTACACAATCTTATGATCACTATCTTTCGAATAGCCTTTCTTGGGAAAAAATGAGCCACTGATTTTTATGTGCACTGATAGGGATCTCAAATTGTTACTTTATTATGCATAGCTCATAGTACCTTAGAATTATTTAATTGGCATAGTCCATATGTGTGGTTTCTAATTCTGCCAATGTAATACCGTTGGATGGAGGGGTATAGAACTGTTTCAAAATTAGTTGCCATTTCTGTTAATTAATGATTGGTTCAACTCTTAGTAAAACTGCAATATCCCTTTAATTGTACTAAGATCCCTCTATTATGGAGCGAAACTAGGGTAAAAAGCTATGTGGCATACTGTTTTACAGATAAAGCCTTGTACAAAAAGGTTTAGAAAATTAGCAACTGGTGCTTTGTCAGTACATGAAATGATGATTACCTCTCTAATCTAATATAGACTATTTTATATGATGGGAAAGTGAGCTTAAATAATTGCCTCCTTAAATTCAAGTTTCTCTTGCATTTAAGCTACTAGTATGAAGGAGGAGAGAAGTTAACTTACACAGCATTAAAGATAATACTTTATGGCAACATGTTTTTTCAGAGTTGTATTTTATTAGTAAAATTGCACAATCCACTACAATGTGAAATAGAATACCTTTTGTATACTCACTGCACTAGGCTAAAGTTGGAAATTCTATTATAGAAGCATCTTTCTTTCCAAATTCATATCCTTTAGGGATGTGAACATTAATTCAGTGTACATGAATTCACTCACCAAAAAATGAAAAAATATTAAGATATTAGGTTCAAATATCCAGCCATGAAGTTGTTTCCTAGGATTGTTTGGCAGGCAACTATTCACTTTTCTCTTCAAACTCACTCTCTTGCCTTCTTCCCTATGTCTAGTTAATTAGCCACACTCTAACTACTAGTTCCAGGCTTTTTGTACATTAACCAACCTCTACTTATTCATCATATCCATGTAGTGAACCCCTATTTGGATGCAGCAGGTCCTCTCTTTTCTGTTCTGTAATCTGCAGAGCTTCTCTTTTCTGCTCATAAAGAGTAAGCCCTAGACAACCTTGTTTCTGCTGGGTAGCCCTGCCTACCCAGCCTCATGGCTTTGGCATGCCTACTTTTTAAGCCTCTGTGTACTCAGAACTTAGTACTGTCTTGTGTATGAGGGATGCTCAATTACTTTTGAATGAATGGTATAAATAAATGATTGGATGCCTGACTCAAACTTGGGTCATCAAATCCTCTCATTTGAAAATTACAACTGAGAAACATGTTGCTGAGAATTGGTGCCAAGACCAGCTCAGCAGGTGAGGGTTGAAAAACAGGTGCCGTGAAACTTAAGAAAAAGTTAACATAAAACAAGACACAGAGACATTTATCTTAATTAAAGGTGGGAACCAGGGAACTCAAGGTCTCAGGGACCAAGAGCGCCACCTCAAGAAACCACACTGCTTTTATTGTGTTCTTTAGGATTACATCAAGTGAGGAGGGGGCTGTAGGTGCAGGATATAGTTTTCTATTATTTTAAAAGTCACATAGCCGGTAGCTGGTTAAGCTTTTATTCTGACCTTTAGGCATTTAACAATCATTAGCATTGAGGAAGCTTGGCATCAGCTATCTATGCATGGCATTCTAGAGAATCACCATTGTGCTTCTGCGGATGGAGTGCCCATCTGCAGCAACCCAGCGTGCCTAGGTTTGCACCTTGGTTCTAATGCATATCCTGCTAACGACCCCTCATTAGCCCCTTGGGGCCAGGAGGCTCATCTTCCTCTTATTCTTTAGAGGACATATCATGCTGTGCAAATGGTGTGCCTGTCTGTACAGGTCCGGCATGCCTAGACCAACGCATTATGTTCTCATTCAGATGACCACGTAAATAACTTGTGCCTTTAGGTCTTTGTTCTTAAGCTTAATTATTTACCAGCACTGCAACTGTTTTTCACGCAGGAATATAGAGTAAAGGTAAAGCAGGACAAGATGGAGTTTTTAGCACAGAAAATAGAAAGAGAGAGGCTAGGAAAAGATTGTAGAAACATGTCTCCCGACAAATTGGTGGCTAAACACGTGAATTGTAGAGCTCAAGAGGGAAAAAGCTACAAGCTGTTGATGCTAAATTACCACACCTGATTAGGTTCCTATTCCATTGAAGTAAGGTTGCGCAACTCTATCTTAGATTACGAGAGGTATTCTAGTATATATCTTGTGATCTCTACTGCTCTTTTCTTGCAAACACTAATTCATGCATTCTCTGCCATCACTTTTATCTGAAAGTGTTTAAGTATGTGTGGGTAGAAATAGATTACACATACATACACACATATGTATATGAGATATATATATATTCCTCTAAATAAACTAGGCAAAAATGAATTGCATAAATGGCAATAATGTATGTGTTAATGCATGCTGTTTATCTGCATTATCTGGAATTATGTACAGATTTATTACTTTTTGTACGTGTCTCTCAGCATCAGATATATGTGTATCTGGACATAAAAATTTGAAAAGGCATGTTTTAAATTAGTATAGGTTATGTATGTGCAAGTAAGGTGTATATGGGACAATGTGTGACTTTAGTGTAATCTACCTTTTATTATATGCTCTCATCATAGATTGAAAGCCATTGTGCTCCTGCTTATCTTTTTCATGTAGATTTTATTACTCTATTTTGTGTTTTTGTCTTGTTTTCATTAACTTAAAGCTCAACCTATTTTTAAAAGGTGCTCTGACTGAAGAACAACAAAAAACAATGAGAAAAAATTAAGACTTTTTAAGCTACTTATTCTTTGCTTCTTCCTCTTTCTCCTCCTCCATTAGTGGCACTTGTTCTGGATCATTGATCAAACTAGACATGTTATGTTCAAAATGTTTCTATTTAGAATTTCTTCCATTTGAGAGATGAAAGTATTAAGTAGTCTCTGATTTTGAGGCTTCCATTTCCTTTCTGTTATATTTCCTTCATATTAAAACACTGTAGTCACTTTGACTACATTTTGATTAATTTTTCTTTAACATTATAGACCCCTTTTAAAACAGAATATTTTAGTTTGCTAGTGATAAATGATATTTTGATCTCTAATCTCTGGTTATTTTTCATAAACTAGAAATGATGAAGAAATAATAGATTACTCTAGATTTATACTTCTTTCTAAAAGAGAAACTTAAAGCATTTATAATAATTATGAATAAGAATGGATACACTTGACTGCCATGAGAGAATGTTTTTCAGGTGTACAGATGAGAAACTCAGGATTTACTCAGAGTTTCTTGTAGGATGTCCCATTCTAGGCTTGCTAATTATACCTTAATAGAAAGAAACTCCAAGTGTCTGAATCCCCTATAACCTAGGATTCTAATTCCATTATTGCATTTTATTTTATATGAGGGGTGGATTGACTATATGAGAATAGTTGGAGATTTGGTGCTAGAATTTTTCCATCTCTGGTCTCAGGAATATTGTAAGATGTTTGTTTTCTCCAAACCTCAAAATATTTTGAAGATGATTTTTCAGTAGGTCAGAGAAGGAGTCATTCCAAGGGAACTGGCTTATGATTGATTGTGGCAGATGCTTCTACCTTTGGAAAAACCTCCATCAACACAGTTTCCAAAACGTCATTCCTCTCCAACACCATCACAGCCAGTCATCCCCCCATAAATCTGTAAATTTCTGGTTTTTCTTTAATAAGAAATATAAACTATATCTCTCTGAAAATATGTCATATATAGGTACTATTCAGTATATTTCTGCTAGTATGTTTACCAAGAGGCCTAGTTAAGAGCCATATTTACAATGGCATTTGATTGGAGTTATTCCTTATAATTTTATTGTTAAAGTTTATGTTTTTTTGTTTCATTTGTTTTATCATAGTAGTCTATCTTGCTTTGATTTCTTTTAGGATGTTCCAAGATGAGTTGGGAAATTAGGTCTTCAGGGTTAACCTATTAGTCTAAAGGGAGGCGAGGGTATGTTTCAAATGAGTTAAGATTGATTTAGTTACCAAATTATGGTAGCCTGTGGTGTAGTTGTGATCTGTCATTGTGTACGATTTCCTGTGCCATCATATAGCAGAGACAAAGTTTATTATATATTGGAATGACTGTATCAGAAATAGGTAAGAAATTCTAGTTTTTTCTTGAAGTTTGTAAGACTCTTGAAGCAAATGATTTTGTAAGGAAAATGGGCCTTTGGTGAGACACCAGGGAATATTGGAAGTAGATTGAGAAAAATGCCACAAGCTTATTTTATTGATCTTATTCCCATGAGTTAAAGTATAATTTTTAATTGAAGTGAATAACCAAAAATACCTTCTTCCATTTATTTAAAAATATTGATCATATTTTGACACTTTTGACTTACAGCTACAGTGACATAGTCTTTGAAGAGTTTAGAAAAAAAATCATTTAAAAAATCAATCTATGATATATGCCTTTGACGTAATTAGCCAGTTATTTCCTGGCACATACTCATCAATGTATCTTAGTGTTTATGTGATCTTTTCCTAAAATCAACATTATCTTTGCTTGATAAACTTAAAATGGACTTGTTATTGGCATATACTGAGAAGTGTCTAATTTTTAAAAATTGAAACATAGGAGTTCCCGTCGTGGTGCAGTGGTTAACGAATCCAACTAGGGACCATGAGGTTGCAGGTTCAATCCCTGGCCTTGCTCAGTCGGTTAAGGATCTGGTGTTGCCATGCTGTGGTGTGGGTCGCAGATGTGGCTTGGCTCCTGCGTTGCTCTGGCTCTGGCGTAGGCCAGCAGCTACAGCTCTTATTAGACCCCTAGCCTGGGAATCTCCATATGCCGCAGGAGAGGCCCTAGAAAAGGCAAAAAGCCAAAAAAAAAAAAAATGAAATATAGTGGATTTACAATGTTATATTAGTTTCAGGTGTACAAAATAGTGATTCAATAGTTTGTAGATTATATTGTATTTAAAGTTATTATAAAATATTTGTTATATTCTCTGTGAAATGTAGTAAATTGTATCGTAATTCTTTAATGCCTAGTTAATTATATCTCTTAGTTCTTTTCCTTCATCTCACTGCTCACCTCATCCCTCTCTCCTGTGGAAACCAATAGTTTGTTCTCTGTACCTATTAGTCTGTTTGTTTTGATATGTTCATTTGTTTTATTTTTTTGATTCCACAAGTAAGTGAAAACAGAACACTTGTTATTCTCTGCCAGACCTGCTTTGCTATGCATAATACTCTCCAGGTCCATCCATGTTGTTGAAAATGACATGATTTCATTCATTTCATGGCTGAGTAATTTTCCGTTGTATATATATTCCATGGGTTCTTTATCCATTCATCTGTTGATGGAAATTTAGGCTGTTTCCATGTCCTAGATATTTAAATGATGCTGCTATGAACAGTGGGTTGTATATATCATTTCAAATTTGTGTTTTCATTTTCTTTGCATGTATAGCCAGAAGTGGAATTGCTGGATCATTGTGGTAATTTTGTTTTCAAGTTTTTGAGAAAGTTTCATACTGTTTTCCATAGTGTGTATACCAATTTTATTCACATCCTTGCCATATTTATTATTTGTTATCTTTTCGATGATGTGCAGTATTTAAAATTTTTTTTTTAATTGAATTTAATTTTTTTTGATGATAGCCATTCTGACCAGTGTGAATGGCTATCTATCATCAGAGTTGTGGTTCTGATTTGCATTCTTCTGATTAGTGTGGTGGTTGAGGATCTTTTCATGTGACTATTGTCTTTATTAAAAAAAAATACCAATTTAGGTCCTCTGCTGATTTTTTAAAATCAAGTTGCTCTTTTGATATTGAGTTGTATAAGCTGTTTAAATAATTTTAGATGAAACATATTGCTAAAATTTTATGTCAGTTTACTGACTATGTTTTCTTTTAGGAGTTTCTTTAATCCATTTTGAGTATATTTTTGTATACGGTGTGAAAAAAATTCTAATTTTATTCTTTTACATGTATTTGTCCAGTTTTCCCAACATTGCTTATGAAGAGACTGTCTTTTATTCATTGTATATTTTTGCCTCATTTATTGTAGATTAATTGACCATACATAGGTGGTTTTATTTTTGGGCTCTTTATTCTGTTCCATTGATCAATGTGTCTGCTTTTGTGCCAGTTCCATACTGTTTTAATTACTGTAGCTTTGTAGTATAGTTTGAAGTCAAGAAGCATGAAACTTCCAAATTTGTTCTTTTTTTCTCAAAATTGCTTTGACTATTTGATGTCTGTTTTGGTTTCACACAAATATTGGATTTTTTTTTTGGTTCTGTGAAAAAAGTCATGGGTATTTTGATAGGGATTGCCTTAAATTTATAGATTGCTATTACTATGGACATCTAACAGTACTAATTCTTCCAATCTATGAATATGGGGTAACTTTCCACTCTTCTCTTGTATCATCTTCAGTTTCCTTCATCATTGCCTTATAGATTTCAGTATAGGTCTTTCACCTCTTTGGTTAAATTTATTCTCAGGTACTTTATTCTTTTTGATGCGATTGTAAATGGAATGTTTTCTTGCTTTCACTTTCTGATGGTTCATTATTAGTTTATAGAAAAGCACCGGATTTATTATTTAATCTTGTCAATCTCGTATCCTGAAACTTTATTGAATTCATTTATTCGTTCTAATAGTTTTCTTCAGAGACTTAAGGTTTTTCTATAAATAATATCATATTATCTGCAAATGGTGACAGTTTTACTTCTCTTCCAATTTAGATGCCTTTTATTTCTTTTTCTTGTCTGATTGCTATAGCTAGGACTTCCAACGTTATGTTCAATAGAAATGGCAAGAGTGGGTATCCTTGTCATGTTCCTAATTTTAAAAGTGAAGCTTTCAGTTTTTCACCATTGTGTTTGATGTTAGCTTTGGTTTTGTCATAAGTGGCATTTATTATGTTGAGATATATTTCTTCTATACCAACTTAAAATTTTTCTTTTTATGTCCAACCCATGTATGGAAGTTCCTGAAACAGGGGATTAATCTGAGCTGCAGCTGTGACCTGTGCCACAGTCGTGGCAATGCTAGACCCTTTAGCATACCAGGCCAGGGATCAAAACCACACCTATGCAACAACTTAAGCTGCTGCAGGTAGATTCTAAACTCACTATACCACAGCTTTGTTAAGTTTTTATCATGAATGAGTGTTGTAATTTTTTAATTTTGTTAATTTGTTCATTTTGTTAATATGATGTGTATTACATTAACTGCTTTGCAGGTATTAAATCATTCTTGCATTCCTGGAATAAATCTCATTTGCTCATGGTGTATGATCCCTTTTAAATGTTGTTGGATTCAGCTTGCTAATATTTTGTTGATGATTTTTTCATCAACATTCATCAGAAATATTGGCCTGTAATTTTCTTTTTTTTAAAGTGTCTTTGTCTTGTTTTGGTATTAGAGTAATTGTGGCCATGTAGAATAAATTTCAAATTAGTCCTCTCTTTTCAATTTTTTGGAATAGTTTGAGAAATTAGTTGCTAGCTCTTCTCTGTATATTTGGTGGAATTTCCTTATGAAGCCATCCCATCCTGGACTTTTGTTTGTTAGGAGTTTTTGAATTAATGATTCAGTTTCAATTCTAGTAATTGATCTGTCAACTGATCTAACGTGTCATTTAAGTTTGCTTTTCCTTATTGACTTTTTCATCTAGGTGATCTGTCCATTGATGTGGATGAAATAGCAAATCCCAGCATTATTATATTATCAATTTCTCCATTTATGTCTGTCAATTTTTTCTTTACATATTTAGATGCTTCTTTCTTAGGTGTATATATCTTTATATATATAATACCCTCTTCTTTATCAGTCTGTTTATCATTATATACTGTTGTTCTTTGTCTTTTAATATAGTCTTTGCTTGAAAGTCTACTTTTTCTGATATGAATATTGCCACTTCAGACTTTTTTGTTTCCATATATATATATGGAATATCTTTTTTCATTCCCTCACTTTCAGTTTGTATGCCTCTATAGCTCTGAAGTGAGTCTCTTGTGTGTAGTATATAGATGGGTTTTGTATTTTTATATTTGATTAGCTACCATATATATGACTTTTGAGTGGAGCATATAGTCCACTGACATTTAAAATGATTATTGATAGGCAAATACTGATTGTTAATAGGTATTGCCATTTTGTTAATTGTTTTCTGGTTGTCTGGTAGTTCTGTTATTTTCCTCTTCTTCTGATCTCTTCCCTTTTGTTTTAATTTTTCTTTAGTGTTAATTTTGTGTTCCTTTCTCTCTAGTTTTGTGTATGTTATAGTTTTTTTTTTGTTTGTTTGTTTTTTAGGGCCCACTCACAGCATATGGAGTTTCCCAGGCTGGAGGTCAAATTGGAGCTACAACTGCTAGCCTATGCCACAGCCACAGCAATGCCAGATCCAAGCCATGTTTGTGAACTACACCACAGCTCATGGCAACACCAGATCCTTAACCCTCTGAGTGAGGCCAGGGATCAAACCCACAACCTCATGGTTCCTAGTTGTATTCGTTTCTGCTGTGCCACCATGGGAACTCATCATAGATTTTTGATTTTTGATTCCCATGGTGCTTCATATATGTTGACTGACAAATATATCTGCTTATTTTAAACTGATAGTCTTTTACATTCAAATATAATTTAAAATATCTACAATTTTTTACTCCCTTTTCCCACATTTTATGTTATTGATGTCATATTTTACATCTTCGTGTCTGTCTCTAACTGTTTAATTTAGTTATGGTTGATTTTATAATTTTTTTTTGTTTTTTAATCTTCAAACGAGGCTATTTAAATAGTTGATCCACAGCCTTTACTATATATTGGCCTTAATTTGTGGGATTGTCCCCTTGCTATATTTTCTTACTTCTTTTTGTAGACTTTGCTTTTTCACTGAAAGAAGACCCTTCAAAATTTCCTTTAGAGTTAGTCTATTATTGATTAACTCTTTTATTTTTTGATTTTATGAGAAGCCCTTTTTCTCTTCTTCAGTTCTTTTGTTGTTGTTGTTGGGTGTTTTTGGTTGTTGATTTTTAGGGCTGAACCTGCAGCATATGGAATTTCCCAGGCTTGGGACCAAATTGGAGCTGCAGCTTCCAGCCTACACCATAGCCATAGCAGTGCCAGATCCAAGCTGAGTCTGAGATCTACACCACAGCTCATGGCAATACTAGATCCTTAACCAATTGAGTGAGGCCATGGATTGAACCTGCATCCTCATGGATACTAGTCAGGTATTCATGCCTTAGTAATGGCAGTCTATACCCTGGAGCTAGCTTCACATCCTTTTGAGTGTCTTCAGGGATGTATGCTAACTGTCATGGTCTCCTCCCTGGAGCTAGTCTTGATCGGTTCTGAGTGTGGGCAACAAAGTATTTGCTGCCAATAGCTGCCTTCACCCTAGTCAGAGTCAGGGCCAGGTCTGAACCAGCTCTGTTCCTTTCAACTCTGCACCCTCATGTTGATACTGGCAGCCTCTGCTTTCATGGGGAGAAACAGTGGAGCAAGAGAAGCTGGAACAGGAGCCTGGTGAGGGCTGAAGGGTGAACTGGGGTGTTGCTGACAAGTTGGCCAGAGCCCCAGACAGTTTTCAAACTGCTGTTTTTATCCTGTAATTGGGAGTCAGCAAGTCTGTGTGTAAGCTCTTTAAGAGCAGAATCTGTTTCTTACTCTCCTCTGGTAAGTTCCATTGGTTTTCAAATCAGCGAAATGGGCCTGTCTTCCTAATGTCAGCCTTCAGGCCTGGGGTGCCTAATATGCAGCTCAAAGCTCTTCTCCTCTTCTGGGTCCCACACTAAGGGTATATGTACAAACCAGATTGTTTTCCTCCCTCCCTACCAGACGTTGGTTGGATCATTCTCTACAATCTTGGTTGTAGAAGAGCTGTTCTGCTAGTCCTCAGGTGGATTTCAGCAAGAGTTTCTCTCTATGTAGTTGTAGTTTTAATGTGTTCATGAGGCGAGGTGAGCCCAGCATCATCTTACTTTACCATCTTGATCTCTGTGGAAAAGTGTCTAAGCTTTTCAGCAGTGCAAAAAATTTTTCTTTTATGTCCAAATTATTTTGTTTCTTTTCTTTCTTTTTTTTTTAGTTCTTTGGTGACAAAATTTTGTATAAATCTGGAATTTCAAGATAATAGATTGCATTTTAAATAGTTTGAAATTTGACAAGTTATAATTTAGAAATGATACATATATCTGTTCTGATCTTGGGCCTATTTACTCTCAGATCAGTACTTTTGTTCTTTTCTTTTTTTTTTTTCCCTCAGAGAGGAAAATCAGGGAGATTGCCCCAGTAGGAGGTATTTCCCCTGTGTCAGCTGTCTTCTGACCAGGTTTAGCCAAAGTTACAGGTTGGCAATAGAAGGGCCCTGGAGGGAGAATCTAGATTATTTCTTCCCTTTTCTCTCTGCTTTAGGCAGCTTCTCCAGCAATAGCTACACCCCCTCCATGGGTCCAGCTCCTGCTAAAAGTGTCCCCCGTGGCCCCAGACTCCTTGTAATACAGGGCACTAGGCCCCAGTAATGTCATCTACTCCTCTTTTTATCCCTTGAGCCCTGTGGGTAGGTGCAGGTTTGTGCTTTTGCCAATCAGTGTTGCCTCCTCTCCCCTGTTTGGTCATTTCAGCTCTTTCATTTTATGTATGACCAGTTCTCTGCACTAAATTTTACCAGTTTCTAATTCTTAGTGGTTTTTTTTCCTGATTGAACAGTGGCTGATACATTATTTATATTTTAAAGAACACTAATGTATAACCCCAAATCATTATTATACATTGAGAGATTCATGGTAGATCATTACTTGGGAAGTCTGCATTAGTTTAGTTTAGATAATATATAACTAAATTTAAAAAATCCAAACAATTGGGGAATTCATCAAGATATTTTTCTTTTATAACCAGCAATTTATTTCTCCAATACTACAGTGCTACTGGTGGTGGTGGTGTGAGTTTTGTGTGTTTATGTGTGTATGTTCCCATGTGTGTCTATGTGTAAACACATTCAGGGAGCATTTGTTTAGTCTGCTTTAATGCTATTACAGCTAACATTTGTGTATGTTTGTTTTCTTTATCTCAGCTCTGGTAAATCCATGAAAAACAGATGAAAGCCAAATCTTTCATTATTTCTAAATCCCTGATTAGGACATGTTTCTCCTAAAATGTGTCCCAAAAGAATGAGAGAAGCATCTGTAACTACACACAGGTTATGTTGCCATCCCCTTAGTAGCATTTTGTCCATATGGAGCTTAATTCTGTAAACTACCTATAACTAGGTATAAAATTCAGATAGAAAGTAGCAATTTATCAAAAGTGTCCAGCTGGTTTCTTCTTCTAAGTGGTTATTTCCTAATCTGAAACCCAGCCCATTCACTGCCCACTTACATTTTTGAGCTATAAAATCAAGAATAAATAGCAAGAACACTCCCTCAGGAGATTATGCATTCCAGTGGGAAGAACAAATGAAGGGCAATGCCATAGAATTGTGTGCTTGGAATTCAGTGTAGGAAATATAATTTGGAAAAACTGGAGTGCTCCTTTAATCAAGTTGGTCAATAATGCAATGTAAGATTAAGTTTAAAGTTCCCCCTGAATCCAGAAATGCTCTTTAAAAGCAGATTTTTAGAGAAATACGTTTTTAATTAGTGTAATTTCAGAAATACTTTTTGTACATTTTACTGACTTATTGATCTTCCTTTAATATAATTGAAACTGATCCATTCAAATTATGTATTTTGAGTCCTTTTCAGACTGAAGGCTTGAAATCTGCCTTGGAAAATTGACATATTGCTCTCTAAGAAGTGCATTAATTCCAAATGCATATCCAGCAGAACTGTGCTATGTAGAATATTTTAATCCAAGAAAATCAGTTTCTTATCTGGCTGAGTTATTTTTGTAGGTAAGTGTGTGTGTGTGTGTGTGTGTGTGTGTATATGTTTGGGAGTTTATAGGTATTTATATACATATTATATATATAAGTATTCATGTCATTATACATATAAACATAAACAAACATGTATAAAAATACACACATGCATACATTCAGACAATAACAACAAAATTTATCATAAATTATTCAGTGATAGGGTATCATCTTTCTCTCACATCCTTATCTCCATACTTTATTCTTTCCCCATAAATGTATTAAAACAAAAATGAAATAAATAATCCATTATTAAATAAATGTTTTCTATGATTCTGTTCTTTATAATAATATACATAATTTAACATGTAATAAAGCCCTTTGGCTCTCAAGGGCTTTCAAAATAGTAAACAAATATATAAAAAATGCAAGATTGTAGGAAAATCATAGTCAATAATTTCACTGAATTCTTACTGTCACTCTATGAAATAATTATTGCTAATTTTACTTTAGAGGTAGGAAACCTATCTAGAAATTAATTTAACCAAAATCACCTGGATAGTATGTAGCATATAGTTGATTTGAACTCAAATATAGGTGATGCTAAAGCCTGTATTTTTTCATTATTTAATGCTGATTTACTTAATAAAAATGGATACAATAAAACTTTATATATTGGAAGACAGACTATATATAAAGGACAGTTGAAATTATATAATAGAAAATAAATTATCCATATTTGGAGTAGTTTGTGAAAGCTTCATAAAAGTGGAAAGAGGAAAAATTTGACCATGTCTTAAAAACTAGGTTAGGCCCTGAATAAAAGAGCAGTCTTAACGTGCAAAATTTGGCAATTGGGAAGGCACAAGATATGAATAAGGGAGACAAGAAGAGAAGAAATATTTAGCTAGAACTTGAGATCCAAAAGGATTAGAGTTTGGAGATATTGTTGAATATGTTGATTACAGCCAAATTCAGAGGAACTTGGTTCCCAGTTCATGAGGTTTGAATAATATCTTGGCACATAGAAAACACTTAATAAATGTGTCTGTTGATTTAATTGATTAATTTCTCCTGTAGGCAGTCGGGAGTATTGATGGTTTTTAGTATGGAAGCATGCTGTGATCACAGTATTGCTTCATAATCATATTCTTATGGCATCATTCAGTGTGGGCAAACTGTAAGTTGAGGGACTTCTAAATATGAGGTAATGGTGAAGAATTTAAAAGAAAAGATGGATAAATGACACATTTAGAGGTTACATTAGAAGTCAATATTCTGAATTTCTGAAATGGAATAATTATTAAATACTCCTTTAAAAAAACGTATCGAACACCTACTAGGTGCCATGTAAGCAGAAGGGGACAGACTTATAGAACTGTGTAAAACAGATACAGGAGCATAATAAAGAATATTCAACTATGAGATTAAGAGTAATAGGTAAGTCATAAAGGACATCTGGATTTAATAGAATTCACCTTGAATGAATATACAACTTGTTCAAAGGATGCATATTGCCAAGTAGGAAACATCTGTTTTCTAGAGAATACACAGCTTTCTAGTAATAAAATCATTGCATTAAGATAAAAATACTGGAGTTCCTGCCGTGGCTCAGTGGTTAACAAATCTGACTAGGAACGATGAGGTTGCGGGTTTGATCCCTGGCCTCACTCAGTGGGTTAAGGTCTGGTCTTGCCATGAGCTGTGGTGTAGTTTGCAGACACGACATGGATCCTGCGTTGCTGTGGCTCTGGCATAGGCTAGTGGCTACAGCTCTGATTAGACCCCTAGCCTGGGAACCTCCATATGCCATAGGTGTTGCCCTAGAAAAGACAAAAAAAAAAAAGATCAAAATACTGGTAAAGCAATACTGTTATATATTTAGGCATATGTGTAAGTGTGATTATTTCTGGATATTGTGAAGTGCAGTTTGTTAACCACTTCTAAAATTTTTGAGAAGGACCACTAGTTTTATTTCCAATCATTTTTAACAGAATCTATAAAAATTCTAATCTATTTAGAATATATTTTTATATACTAATTTTATATATTTATTTCTAATTTCAATATAATATATTCTATAATATATATTATTTATATAAATTATATCACAGTTTGCTTTATTTGAATACTACTTGTATAGTATAGTATATCTTAAATTTCCATGAGTTCAAATTTTTAAGTTATAATGCTTTGGAATGTGTACTTTATAGAAACCTCATTTTTATACATAGACTATAGATGCATTGATAGTATAGAGTGTATGCACTAAAATAGATTTTATATGTTGTGTATTAGGTCCGTTAACATTTGGGAAAAGGAGATGTGAATTTATTTTGGGATGTATATCAATTTAGAATTTCATTCAATGAACATTTAAAGAATTTGAGCAACAAGTTGAAAAAAATATGGTTGTAATTCTGTGAATTAATCCATAACTTTTCTTCAGTTACAAGGTCCGGGATGCTTCATATTTGTTTCTAGATTGCTACCTTTCTAGAAAAATAAACTCTAGAACTAAAAAAAAATGACATCAACCCAACATTGTATAAAAACCACATTTCAAATCTAATAACATGGTACATTTCATTTAAACATAGGGCTAGATATAATTAAAAATATTTACCCTCTCAGGGAATGAAAGCAGCAAAACTTTCTCTTTTTGAGACATGCCCATTTGTTCTCATGTACAAACAGAATGAACACCCAACGAAGTCTTTTGTGTGATTCTCAAGCCTTCGTGCTCGCTACCTCTAGCTGTAAATTTCTGAACTGGATTTTGAATGTAACATGTTGATTTTTAGATGATTCTGGATTTAATTAATACAAAATTTTACAAATAAACTTTTCCCCTTCCTGTTGAGAAAACTAGAATTCCCAGAAAGATTCTCCATTCTCACTATTAACCACATCAATAGAAATGTGTGGAGAAGAATAAAATCTGGCCTGGAAGCTTTTTATGCTTTTCTTGTAGAAATGGATAAAGTTTCCTCCCTATTTCATTGTTTAAATGAATGATTATAGAAAACAAAAGTGCTGAAATATTTGAAGGGCTGACAGGGAAGCCACTGGAATGTGAATATGGCAGGCAGCACTGCCCTGGTGGATGCTGTGAAGTACATTTTCTCTTTTAGGGTGATGTCATATTCTCTAAATTTTATTCAGAATGTGAACACTGGCCATTTTTGCTTTATTCAATCTTAGGGAAGCATTTCCGTCCCAACCCCCCAGTGCATCCCCCCACCCCCAAATTATCTCCTTTAGAAACCATAAGTTTTTCAAAGTCTGTGAGTCAGCACCTGTTCTGCAAAGAGGTTCAGTTTGTCCTTTTTTCAGATTCCACATGTCAGTGACAGCATCTGATGTTGGTGTCTCATTGTATGGCTGACTTCACTTAGCATGATAGTTTCTAGGTCCATTCATGTTGCTAAAAATGCCGGTATTTCTTTCCTTTTAATGGCTGAGTCATATTCCATTGTGTATATGTACCACATCTTCTTGATCCACTCCTCTGTCGATGGACATTTAGGTTGTTTCCATGTCTTGGCTATTGTATATAGTGCTGCAATGAACACTGGAGTACATGTGTCTTTGCGAGTCATGGTTTTCTCTGGATAGATGCCCAGGAGTGGGATTGCTTGGTCAAATGGTAGTTCTATGTTTAGTTTTCTGAGGACTCTCCATATTGCTTTCCACAGTGGTTGCACCAATTTCCAATCCCACCAACAGTGTACTAGGGTTCCTTTTTCTCCACACCCTCTCCAGCACTTATTGTTTGTAGACTTTTGGATGATGGCCATTCTGGCTGGTGTAAGGTGGTACCTCATAGTGGTTTTGACTTGCATTTCTCTAATAATGAGTGATGTTGAACATCTTTTCATGTGTTTTTTTGGCCATCCATATATCTTCTTTGGAGAATTGTCTGTTTAGATCTTCTGCTCATTTTTTGATGGGATTGTTTATTTTTTTTTGGTATGGAGCTACAGAAGTTGTTTATAAATTTTGGAGATGAATCCCTTGTCAGTCGCTTCGTTTGCAAAGATTTTCTCCCATTCTGTGTGTGGTCTTTTCGTTTTGTTTAGGGTTTCCTTTGCTGTGCAGAAACTTTTAAGTTTAATTAAGTCCCATTTGCTTATTTTTGTTTTTACTGTCATTACTCTAGGAGGTGGATCTGAGAAGATGTTGCTGTCATTTATGTCAAAAAGTGTTTGGCCTATGTTTTCCTCTAAGGGTTTTATAGTATCTGGACTTATACGTAGGTCTTAAATTCATGTTGAATTTACTTTTGTGTGTGGTATTAGGGAGTGTTCTAATTTCATTTTTTTACATGTGGCTGTCTGGTTTTCCCAGTACCACTTATTGAACAGGTTGTCTTTTCTCCATTGTAAATTCTTGCCTCCTCTGTCATAGATTAGTTGGCTGTAGGTGCATGGGTTTAATTCTGGGCTTTCTATCCTGTTCCACTGATCTATATTTCTGTCTTTGTGCCAGTACCATATGGTTTTGATGATTGTTGCTTTGTAGTATAGTCTGAAGTAAGGGAGCCTGGTCCTGGAGTTTTGTTTGCTGGAAGTTTTTTAATCGCAGTTTCAATTTCAGTTCTTGGATTGGTCTCTTCATCTTTTCTATTTCATCTTGGTTTAGTCTTGGCCGATGGTACTTTTCTAAGAATTTGTCCATTTCTTCTAGGTTTTCTGTTTTATTGGCATATAGTTGCATATAGTAGTCTCTCATGATCCTTTGTATTTCTGTGATGTCTGTTGTTACTTCTCCTTTTTCATTTCTCATTTTATTGATTTGAGTCCTCTCTCTTTTTTTATTGAGAAGTCTGGCTAAGGGTTTATCCATTTTGTTGATCTTTTCAAAGAACCACCTTTTCGTTTCATTGATCTTTTCTATGGTTTTCTTTGTTTCTATTTCTTTGATTTCTGCTCTGATCTTTATGATTTCTTTCCTTCTGCTAACTTTAGGTCTTGTCTGTTCTTCTCTCTCAAGCTGCTTTAAATGTAAAGTTAGCTTGTTTATTTGAGCTTTTTCTTGTTTCCTGAGGGAGGCTTGTATTGCGAGAAACTTTCCTCTTAGAATGGCTTTTGCTGCATCCCATAGGTTTTGGAGTATTGTATCTTTGTTGTCATGTGCTTCTAGGTATTTTTAAATTTCCTCTTTGATTTCTTCAGTGATCCATTGGCTGTTTAGCAGCATGTTGTTTAGTCTCCACATGTTTGTGTTTTTTGCAGATTTTTTCTTGTTGTTGATTTCCAGTTGTATAGTGTTGTGGTTGGAAAGATGCTTGATATGATTTCAATTTTCTTAAAGTTACTGAGGCTTGATTTGTAGGCCAGGATGTGATCAATCTTAGAGAATGTTCCATGTGCACCCGAGAAGAATGTGTATTCTGTTGCTTTTGGATGAAATGTGCTATAAATATCTATTAAGTCCCTCTGGTGTAGTGCTTCATTCAGGGCCTGTGTTTCCTTATTGATTTTCTGCCTGGATGATCTGTCCATTGCTGTAAGTGGGGTGTTAAATTCCCCCACTATTATTGTGTTATTGTCAATTGTCCTTTTAAGATTGTTAGCAGTTGCCTTATATATTGTGGTGAACCTATGTTGGGTGCGTAGACATTTAAAATTTTTATATCTTCTTCTTGGAATGATTGTTTGATCATTAGGTAGTGACCTTCCTTGTGCCTTAAAATATTCTTCGTTTTAAAGTCTATTTTGTCTGATATGAGTATTGCTTCTCCAACTTTCTTGTGATTCCCATTTGCCTGGAATATTTTCTTCCATCTTCTCACTTTCAATTTGTATGTGTTCCTAGAAGTGAAGTGGGGAAACAGTATATATATGGGTCTTGTTTTTGTATCCATTCAGCTAGTCTATGTCTTTTGGTTGGGGCATTTAGTCCATTAACATTTAAGGTAATTATTGATATGTATGTTCTTATTTCCATTTTATTAATTGCTTTGGATTTGTTTTTGTTGCTCTTTTTTATTCCTTTCTTTTCTGGTTCTCTCCTCTTCTGGTTTGATGACTATCTTTAGTGTTGTATTTGAGTTGATTTTTCTTATTTCTATGTGTATCAATTGTAGATTTTTGGTTTGCAGTTATTCTGAAGTTTTGATGTAAGAGTCTATATGTATATGAGATTGTTTTATGTTATTCTCTTAATTGTAAGTTCATCTTCAGTGTCCTGCATTTTATCCTCCTTTTCTCATGATTTCTGATTTTGGTGGTGTAATTGTGCATGGATGATTTCATATCTTTACCGTATATGTACCTTTACTGATGAGCCTTTTCATTTGTGGTATTTTTGTTTCTGGTTGTGGCCTTTTCTCTTCTGCCTAGAGAAGTTCCTTTAGCATTTTTTTGTAAAGGAGGTTTTGTGTTGCTGAATTAGCTCTTGCTTATCTGTGAATGTTTTCCCTTCAAATCTGAATGAGAGCCTCGCTGGGTCAAGTAATCTTGGTTGGAGGTTTTTTCCTTTCATCATGTTAAGTATATCATGCCACTCCTTTCTGGCCTGCAGAGTTTCTGCTGAAAAATCTGGCAATAACCTTATTGGGGTTCCCTTGTATGTTATTTGTTTCTTTTCCCTAGGTGAATTCAAGATTTTCTCTTTGTCTTTAATTTTGGTCAGTTTGATTAATATGTGTCTCAGGGTGTTCCTCCTGGGGTTTATTTTATATGGTACTCGTTGTGCTTCCCGGATATGAGTGAGTGATTCCTTTCCCATGTTAGGGAAGTTTTTGGCTATTATCTCTTGGAATATTTTTTCTGTCTCCTTCTCTCTCTCTTCTCCTTCTGGCACCCCTATAATACGGATGTTGGTGCGTTTAACATTGTCCCAGAGTTCTCTGAGACCCTCTTCATTTGTTTTCAATCTTTTTTCTCTTTTCTGTTCTGCATCCATAATTTCCACTAATCTGTCCTCCACCTCGCTTATTTGTTCTTCTGCCTCCTGTATTCGGCTGTTAGCTGCTTCTAGTGAATTTTTTACTTCTGTTATTGTATTTTGCATCTCTTCTTGTTTCAGTTTTATATCTTGTATCTCTTTGGTCAGTGTTTTCTCTAAGTTATCCATCTTTGCCTCCAGTTTATTTCCAATGCCTTGCATCATCTTCAGCATCAACAATCTAAAGTCTTTTTCCTGGATGCTGAGAATCTCCTGATCACTTAGCGGATTTTCTGGGTTTTTTTCTTTCTCCCTCATCTGAGTTATAGTTCTCTGTCTTTTCATTTTTATAGGTTTTTGGTGTGGTGACCTTTTTACAGATAATAGAGTTGTAGCCTCCCTTACTTCTGGTGTCTGCCCCCTTTGTGCCTGAAGTCAGTATGGGGGCTTGCTGTAGGCTCCCTGATGGGAGGGGCTGATGCCTGCCCACTGGTGGGTGGAGCTGATTCCTATCCCTCTGGTGGGTGGGGCTTAGTCTCTGGATGGGATTAGAGGGGGTTGTGGGCCTGAGGGGTCTTTAGGTAGCCTGTTTACTGATGGGTGGGGCTGTGATCCCACCTGGATTCTTGTTTGGCCTGGGGCTTCCCAGTGCTTATGGGTGGGACCAGATTTTCCCAAAATGGCCACCTCCAGAGAAAGGCATGCTGCTCAATATTCCCAAGAGCTTTACTTCCAATATCCTTCCCCCACAATGAGCCACATTCACCCCCTTTTTCCCAGGATGTCCTCCAAGAACTGCCATCAGTTTTGACCCAGATTCCTATGGAGACCTCGCTTTTCCCTGGGACCCACCGCATGTGAAAGTCCATGTGTGCCTTTTATGAATGGGGTCTCCATTTCCCCTAGTCCTGTGGAGCTCCTGTATAGAAGCGCCACTGACCTTCAATGCCAGATGCACCCTTCTCCCAGTGCCAGATCCCCACACATGGGATTTTGATGTGGGGCTCAGAACTCTCACTCCTATAGGTGAGTCTCTGTGTACCAGTTACTTTCCAGTCTGTGGGCCTTCCCACCCAGGATGTATAGGGTTGCTTATATCATGTAATTGCCCCTCCTACCTCTTGATGTGGCTTCCTCTTTTTCTTCTGGAGTAGGATATCTTTTTTAAGGTTTCTGGTCCATTTGGTTGAAGATTGCTCAGTATTTAGCTGTAAATTTTGTTGGGTTTTTTTTGGACTCTGTCTTGACTGAGAGATGCACAGCACCAGGAAGAGCTCTGAGAATAGGGGTCAATATTTATTACTATATTAAGACATTCAGAAGCTGTTTTCCAGTTCATAGGACCTGAAATGGACAAATAAAGTGTGAATTCTGAAGGTCATTATAAAAACATGATTGAGAGTAAATGAAAAGTTATCTCCAGCATGCTCTATAGGTATATAAAAAGTTTAAGAAGTTATTAAAAATAATGTCAATTTTTTAAAAGCTCCATTAATTATGTATCAGATTTTTTTCCTCATATTTGAAAATCTAATAGAGAATGCAAAAAAATTTGGCATGTTCATTCTATGATTCAAGGTGAGATTAACATTCAAAACTCAATCAGTGTAGTTTATCATGTTAACAGGATTAAGGAGAAAAAATATGTGGTCATTAAAATAGATGCAAACAAGCTATTTGATAAAGTCCAAAACTTTTTCATGACAAAACCTCTTAGCAGCTAGGAATAGAAGGAAACTTACTCAAATTAATAAGAGAACCAACAAAACCTCTACCAAAGATTCTATTTAATGGTTAAATATTGAAAGTTTCCCTTTGAGACAAATGAGATAAGAGTGCTACTATTACCACCTCTATTCATCATTTTTCTAGACATCTTGGTCAGTGCAATAGGGTTAAATAATAAACTGGGTTACATAGCTAAGTAGGGAAAGTAGGATGAGAAGAAAAAATGTCATTATTTGTATATAATTTAGAAAATCTAGTAAAATTAATTGGTAAATTCAGTAATGTATAAAATGTTAACACAAATACGTTTACTTCTAAGTATAACCAAAATTTGGAAAATAAAATTGTATGCTTATAACTCCTATAATAGCTATAATAATATATCATATACCAGTAATAATGTTAATACAACATATGAAAACTCTTTATAAACAAAACTATTAGACCTGAGAGAAATTAAAGAAGACTTGATAAATGGAAAGAGGTACCCTATCCCTAGATTGCAAGATTCAATGTTGTAATCCTAATAGATCTATACATTTAATAGAATTCCAATCAAAATTTCATTCTTTTTTGGTGGAAACTGACAAGCTGAATCTCAATCATATACGGAAAAGCAAATGACCAAGGAAAGAAATGACAATCTTGAAAAAGAATCTTACATTGCCAAATATCAGACTTACAAAACTTCAGTTATTCATTTATTATTCATAACTTAATGAAGTAAGAATAGGTAGATAAAGCAACACTCAGAACCTCATTATAATTATTTGAATTACGATAAAGCTCTCCTTTGGTGCAATAGGAAAAAAATGTTCTTTTCAGTAAATGATTCTAGGTCAAATAGACACATGGAGAAAAAAAGTTAATCTTGAGGCTTAGCTCGAATGATTAAAAAATAAATCATATTTCCATGAACTGTAGATCTAAATGTAAAGGTAAAACTATAGACAGATAACAAAGAAGAATGCCTATGATTTGGGGGTTGATAACTACTACTTGAGATGGCTACTAAAATGTTTTGCTATAAAAGTAAGACTTCTAGGATTTCCCATGTGGTGCAGCAGAAATGTATCCAACTAATATCCATGGGAATGCGGGTTTGATCCCTGGCCTTGCTCAGTGGGTTAAGGATCTAGCATTGCTGTGAGCTGTGGTGTTCGTCACAGACTTGGCTTGGATCCCGTGATACTGTGGCTGTGGTGTAGGCAGGCAGCTGCAGCTCAGATTTGACCCCTATCCTGGAAACTTCCATATGCCACAGGTGTGGCCCTAAGAAGAAAAAAAAAAGTAAGACTTTTAAAGTGGAATTTATTAAAATTGATTGCTTATGTTCATTAAAAGTCACCAGTAAGAAAGAGAAAACACAAAGTACTGAGAGGAGGAATATGCTGGCAATATTGAAAAAGGACTCATGTCAGGAGTATGCAAAGAGCTGCTTTACACTGTTAAGGAAAATACAGACAACTCAGTTTAAAAGTAATGGGCACTTCACAAAAGAGGATATTCAAATGTCTGATATACATATACAAATTTGCTCAACATCATTAGTCATCAGAAATTCAAATTAAAACCCAAATGGGATGACATAAAATCTGAAACAGAATGAGTTAACTTAAAAAGGAAGTTAAGGAGTTCCCGTCATGGCGCAGTGGTTAACGAATCTGACTAGGAACCATGAGGTTTCGGGTTCAATCCCTGCCCTTGCTCAGTGGTTTAACGATCTGGCATTGCTGTGAGCTGTGGTGTAGGTTGCAGACATGGCTCGGATCCCTCGTTGCTGTGGCTCTGGTATAGGCCAGCAGCTACAGATCCAATTAGACCCCTAGCCTGGGAACCTCCATATGCCACGAGAGCAGCCCAAGAAAATGGAAAAAAAGACAAAAAAAAGGAAGTTAAAAAATTTAAAAGTTGAAATGGAAATTCTTGATGAGGGTATTGAGCAACTGGAATTCCTCCATCCAGATAGTGGTTACATAATGAGCCACCCACTGGAAAACTGTATGGAAATGTCTATTAAAGCACAACATTTGGTTGAACAAATCCTATGACCCAGCATTTCTAACATAGGTGTAATTTGATGGAAATGGAAACTAGTGTGTGCTCAATGACCTGTATTGGAATGTTCATAAGAGAAGCTTGAAACCTGATGTGACCAAAGCAGTTGTGGCATATTCACACAAAGTGATGCCAAACAGTAATGTCGATGGAGGCATTGCTGCTATGCTCAGCATCCTGGATATGAATTTCACAGATAGAATGTGGAACAAAAGAAGTCATTAAAGACTAGGCACAGCAGAGCTCTACTTCTATATAGATCAAACCAGGTAGGACAGAAAGAGGGCCATAGAAGGGAGCCTACTAGTTATCTTTTAGAAGTAATGTAATAGCTTGGGCAGAGAGGAAGGAGATTTCCTTGATGCTGGAATTGTTCCATCTGTTCATCAGAGTAGTGATTATATAGGTATGCTCACTTTGTGATAATTTATCAAGGCTGACATGTATACTTTGTTCACTTTATGGTGTGTAGAAAATACTTCAATAAAAAGTTTACTTGATTAAAAAAGAAAAACACCTATTTTACATTTCTATGAAGAAGACATCATTGAATGTTATTTCCTTAAAATACTTTAAAAATATATATTTCAAATCAGAAGAGTTGATATTCCTGGCTAAACATCAGATTCATGGGGCGGGTTATGTGAGTACTTGATGAACAAATAGAATTTTCAATTTGTACAACTTGAAGCAATTTGTCTAGCACCAGAAACAATTTTTCTCCTTGTTCAAAAATGCTGAAATAAAACTATAAATGATTAAACAACTTACTAATCATCACAACCAGAGGAATATGAAAAAGGAGACAATTATTAAAGTCATGCCAACATCAGAGTTCCTGTCATGGCTCAGTGGTTCACAAACCCAACTAGTAACCATGAGGTTGTGGGTTTGATCCCTAGCCCTGCTCAGTAGGTTAAGGATTCTGTGTTGCTGTGAGCTGTGGTGTAGGTTGCAGACATGGCTCGGATCCTGCGTTGCTGTGGCTGTGGAGTAGGCCAGCAGCTGTAAGCTCCGATTCGACCCCTAGCCTTGGGAACCTCCATATGCCATGGGTGCGGCCCTAAAAAGACAAAAGACAGAAAAAAAAAAGTCATGCCAACATTCTCTGCTCAGCCAGAAACTATCAGCAATTTTTTTTCCTCTTTTTAATTGGCATTACATTGTTTTTTGAAACTTCTGATTTTATTTATTTATTTATTTTTTGCCTTTTCAGGGCTGCACTCATAGCTTAGGGAAGTTTCCAGGCTAGGGGTCGAATCCAAGCTGCAGCTGCCAGCCTACACCACAGCCACAGCAACTCAGGATCTGAGCTGCATCTGCGACCTATACCACAGCTCACAGCAACGCTGGATCCTTAACCCACTGAGCAAAGCCAGGGATTGAACCTGAGTCTTCATGGATCCTAGTCAGCTTCATTAACCACTGAGTCACAAAGGGAACTCCAAGAAACTTCTGATTTTAAAGGAGATTATGGATACCAGCTAAATCTTGTAAATATGAGAGCAGTTTTCCATAGATCAACCTGTGGGGATTTTGTAGTTGGTAAATTGATGATGCTTTTCGAGCTGCTTCTGGTTTTGAACTTCAGAAAATGGCTATGAAATATCACATTACAAGGAGAGATCCTTCTCCTTTCAACATGGCTTTATACTCAGTGTTGTGTGGCTGTTTTGTGCTGTGCTCTTTATGTGGTTTTAATTATTATTGTTTATGATAATGATGTTTTAATTGTTGATATAGCATCTGAGGCATCTCGGTGGAAGCTTTGTAATAATTAAAAAAAATTATTGCAATAGTTCCTGGAAAGTACAGAAATAGTCAGACTTCCTTCAAGTTCTTGTGGGAACTAATTGCACCAAGAATCAACATATTTCCTGTGAAGTAGGGGTAATATTAAAAAGCCCATCTTATGCCACCCCCACTCCAGTCCCTGGTGCTCTCACTGCCTTTGTGACTAACAAGGTTTACTTATTTGTTTTTATTTTGTTTTGTTTCATTTGATTACTTGCAGTGTCAGCCCTGTTCTCCTCACAGTCTCAATGGCATTTTCTAAGCCTACGAAATACACAGATACACAACATATGCATATTATCAGTGGTAACATTTCTTTTTGATGGCCACTTTAATTTTTTTGAGTGTCAGTTATTTTTTTTATTATTATTTTTTAATAATAGTTATTCCCCAATACAGTTCTTTTTTCTGCTTTACAGCATGGTGACCCAGTTACACGTACATGTACACATTCTATTTTCACACATTATCATGCTCCATCATAGGTGCCTAGACATAGTTCCCAGTGGTACACAGCAGGATCTCATTGCTAATCCATTCCAAAGGCAATATTTAGTATCTATTAACCATTTTAATTTAATGTAATTCCAATTCAACCCCAGCCTGGGAACTTCCATATGCCGTGATTGTGGCCCTAAAAAGACACACACACACACACACACACACACACACACACACACACACACACAAAATCTCCTAAATATAATTCTAATAAGTAAAATGTAGAAAATCCATACATTTCATTGACTTTCTTCTGAAGTGAGCACAGCCATCAACTATTCACTGGAAAGACTGACTTTTCTGTATTCTGGCAGGAAGTTAAAACACAAGGTAAGAAGACTGTGGGAGTTTCTAGAAGAGATATTAGGAAACAAATATTTTTCCTTGTTTTATGATTGAAATCAACATTTTGCAAACTATGAATTCACTTTTCATTTCTGGATAGGGAGAGGGCAAAGTTCTGGAGAGCTGACTGTGAATATCCTATTTTTGTACATTACTCTATATATTCAGAGTTTTGGTTTAATGATACACATTTTAGCTATCTGATATTCTTTTAATGGTTTACCAGGAATTATTGAGCTGTAGAAATGACCATTCCCTCTCCTCAAGTAGATTTGTTCACTTCCTTATTCTTCTGCTGTATCTATCATGTTATGTGCATTGGTTTACACATGTATATTTCTCATTAGATTGTAATGTGAATAAGCCATGTTTTCATAGTCCCAGGTCTTTTCCAGTGCCTCACCACAAGTGTGTGTTCAGTAAGTGATTTGTAAATGATTATGTGGCTGAATAAATGTTTTAGCAAACCATACCTCATTGACCCAGAAATGTGTACATAACATCATAGTGCTAATTTGGGAAGCTGTTTTAGAGGACTATCTAAGACCTAAGTATAATCAATTACTTCAGGGTAGTTGGAATGAAACTCATAATGCATCCCTATCCAAATAATAATAAGTTACTGAGAGCAGTTACTCAATACCAACCACAAATTAATGAACCATAGTACCCTTTGACTGTGAGTGTGTCAAATTAAAAGTAACCATGCTTAGAGCCATGGAGATTTAATAAATGCAGATTCTACATGAGATCTGCAAAAGTGAATGATGGCTGTAAGATATACTGAGACCCCTATGAAAATATTTATCAGTACAAATAGAAGGAAATGCCAAATATATTATGGATTGGTGTTGGTCGTAGAGTGTCTACAGAGTGATGCAAAAAAACACAGGAAACTTGCATGAGAAAAGCATCTTGATAGAACCAAGTCAGAGGCATCTCCTACAGCTGAGAGTTTTACCAATTCTTCAGGACTAAAGCACCAGACTTAATGTAAGAACTTTATTATATATACAGGTTTTCCACTATAGTGCCAACTAATTATACTTTTGTTTTAGAACTTTGATTATGACATGGGGATTTTTTTTATGATATTGAAGATACAATTTATCTTTCCTATACTAAGCTAGTTATTTCTTTCAAAATCTGACAGGACAGCTAAAGGAACAATTTATTAGTGCAGTGGTTAGTAAGAACGATCAGATATAATCATGTTGCTTTTTGGAAGGAGAGTTGGAGCACATCACAGTGGGCACAGGATCAATGCTGCTGTGCACCAACCCGTAATGGGTGTTTTGGGTCCATGGTGGTAGAATTGGGGCTGAGGTTTGGATCATTTGGATATCCGCCTGTGCCTTACAGTATTGCTTTTTTGGCAGAAGCTTCCAGAGCTGCTTTCCAAGTTTGCATCTGATCAGGGACAGAACTCTGTTTCTTTTTCATAACATGCTTTGTCTCTCCATGCCCTATTATCACACTCTATATAAATACCCTAAGTTATATGGTCCAAAACCTTTCCTGCTCAGTACAAAGAAAGAACAAGAAAGAAAGAAAGAAAGAAAGAAAGAAAGAAAGAAAGAAAGAAAGAAAGAAAGAAAGAAAGAAAGAAAGAAAGAAAGAAAAGAAAGAAAAGAATGCAGCCCCTAACTCTCTACTGCATTCTTTAAATTCTCTTACAGTTTTCTTATAAACAAATAGTACAATGTACATCTACAGAATAATGAGAACAGTGGTAAAAGGGAGACATTACAGATCAGAAAGAAGAAACCCAGACCACTTCCAATTTCCTGCATGCATGTATTTTCTTCTTTTCTTTTCTTTTCTTTTTCTTTCTTTTTTTCTTTGCAAGCTGCACCTGCGGCATATGGAGGTTCTCAGGCTAGGGGTTGAATAGGAGCTGCAGCTGCCAGCCTACACCACAGCCACAGCAATGCGGGATGTGAGCTATGTCTGTGACCTACACCACAGCTCACAACAATGCTGGGTCCTTAACCCATTGAGCAGGGCCAGGGATCGAACCCGCATCCTCACGGTTCCTGGTCAGATTTGTTACCTCTGCCACAGTGGGAACTCACTTTTTCTTTCTTTCTTTCTCCCCCCCCCATGTATTTCCTTTCATTCTCATTTGGGACACTTTCCCTACATTTCATTTCACTTTTTTACTTTGGCAAGCACACAAATTCAGCTGAAGATATTTTTTCCTTTGACCTTACTAAGAATGAACCCCAAATTCCTATTCAAATCAACCAGAGTTTCCAAATATGGGGGCTGGAGTCAGCTGTGAGCACACAAAATTATAATCAAGTGAACAAAGATTGAAAAGTAGAGACATAGAAAAAGAGGATGGAATAAACATTCAGAATTAATGAAACAGGAGTTCCCGTAGTGGCGCAGCAGAAACGAATCCAACTAGGAACCGTGAGTTTGTGGGTTCAATCCCTGGCCTCGCTTAGCGGGTTAAGGATCCAGCGTTGCTGTGAGCTGTGGTGTAGGTCGCAGACGCTGCTCGGATCCCTCATTTCTGTGGCTCTGGTGTAGGCCGGTGGCTACAGCTCCGATTTGACCCCAGCCTGGGAACCTCCATATGCCATGGGTGCAGCCCTAAAAAGACAAAAGACAAAAAAAAAAAAAAGAATTAATGACACAACGTGAAAGCTTAATATAAAGTATTAAAGTGATGTTAGTAAATTCATTTCTTCTCACCTGCTATGGTTGCACAGTCTCAGTTTACCCTAGTCATTGTGGCAGAGTGATTAAGAGTTCTGAAATCCCATCCGTCATTAAAACTGTCTCAATGTATTATTAAAACAGCAAAATGACTTTTCCTCCAGGCAAACAGAATAAAACAAACTGCAACAACTTCATGCTGTGTCTATACAACACAGAATGAAATGGAAATTTCTCACTCACCACTTATTTTGATCAATGTGCATAACTAAATGAGAGAGTCGGAACCACATTTTTACTTTGTGGCCTGCAGGAGCCTATGTGGTTGTCATCTTGATCAGATCATAATACTGTGTCATATTTTTTGGTTGTTTTTGGTTTGGTCCAATTATATATTTCAGATAGACTTCAGGCATTTAAAATACCTTTTCTTTAGTTTTTTTTCTTTTAACTTACTTGCTCCACAAAATAATATAGCAAGGGCAAATTTGGTATGCTTGGATGAAAGGAATGTAAAGAAATCAATATTATTAAGAGATTTTAGATTGCTTGCCAAAAAGATGGGGAAGGATTAGAAAGAGTTTGGAAATCTATTTTCTGCACCTCCATTAATCATTCATTCATAAAACATGAGTGTTTCTAGGTACCTTTCATGTACTTCTCATACATATAGAAACTTAGTTCCTTCTATCAGGAAGCTTAAAAATCTGAAGAGCGAGAGAGACAAAAAAGAAGTGGTTGCTTATAATGTAACTTGAAGTAGTAATGTACAGGTTATAAGACACTGCAGAATGAAATGGAAATAGACTTGGGATGAAGAGGTCTCCCATTGAAGTTAATGTTGATAATGATGATGAATACTCACTATGTACTAAGCAAGCACTAGATTAAACTCTTTGCCTGAATTAACTATTTAATTTCTAGCAGAATTTCCAGAGAGGTACTTTAATTTTAATTTAATATTAGAGGTATTTTAATTTAGCATGTGAGTAAATGTGTTCAGAAAGACCTTTTCCCCAAAACCGCCAAATAGAGAAACGGATTTGAATTTAACTCTTTCTAATTTTGTAGCTGAGAGGTCTTAACCTCTAGGCTGTATTTTACCCTAAGTACTGAAGGATGATCTGTGCAATTAATTTTCCAGTGGGAGTAGCAATTCCAAGTGTAGATATTAGAGGGTGCTCATTTATGTACATAAAGAGGTTAAGACAAGGAAATTAATATAGCAGTTTTTTTAAAGGCTTGTAATTAGTTAATTGCCCACTAATGAAGGAATTTTTTTTTTTTTGGTCTTTTTGCCTTTTCTAGGGCTACTTCCTCAGCATATGGAAGTTCCCAGGCTAGGGGTCTAATTGGAGCTATAGCCACAGGCCTACACCAGAGCCACAGCAACGAGGGATCTGAGCCACATCTGCAAACTACACCACAGCTCACGGCAACACCAGATCCTTAACCCACTGAGCAAGGCCAGGGATTGAACCTGCAACCTCATGGTTCCTAGTCAGATTCGTTAACCACTGAGCCACAACGGGAGCTCCAGGAATATTTTTTTTTAAAAATCTTAGGCAGTTATAAAGGATGTTGTGGTATACTGTAGAGAGGAATCAGACCATCTGGATTAAAAACCCAGCTCTACCATTTCCTGGCGGTGTGAACTTGGGGAAGTAGCTAAACTTTCCTGTGACTTTATATTCTCATCTGTAAAATGAGGATGATAAGGACATCTAACTCATTTGTGAGAATTAACAGAAACAATACAAATAAACCACCAAAAGCGTCTTGCACATAATGTGTTCACTATGTATCAGCTAATATTATGTAATGGACCTTCTGTATAATTAAAAAGAAACAGTTATATGTGCCCCAAGTGGAAAGTTCCCAAAGATGTATTTCTGAGCATAAGCTAGCAAGTTGCACCCAGTTGACATAACATGATAATGTTTATAAACTATACATCTTCATAAATATATAGCATGTATATAAGCACATTTTTTAAGAAGACACCTAACAAAATTTTCTGCCTGTCATATACACACACATACCCTCTCATAAAGACACAAATGATGCTTCAGAGCAATGATACACCTATCATAATTGTCTAGAACTTTACTAATTTTGTTTATATATGTTGGTCAAGGGAACAAATGCCTTGAGTAAGAGAGGAGGAGGGATACCCGTTAAATTTACACTTTTCATCTGCTTTGACACAAACATGTACATATATGAATATGTGTATGCCTTTCTAAAGTTGGAGAAAGACCAAGTTCTGTTGTTTCATTGAGAACAAAAATACATTCTGGAATGATTTCAAATGTGCTCCTGCCAAATATGGCTTTCATCCTATTTTCAAACAAATATTGATGTCTTTTGCTAGCATGATTCTTTAAAAGAGCAATAAAGTATAAATGTTTTCCTACCACTAAAATTATGTGCCTCTTTGGAAGATACTTAGATTTTCTTAATTTCTTTGGGGTTTCTTAGGATTCATGGTCATAATGGGTATTTTTGAGTAATGAGATTACTTCTTTAAATCCTTTCATCTCTAATGGTATAATTGCTACCATCATTTGCTCTTTGCCCAAATGTATGCTCTCTATTTCTGTTCTTTGGCATCAGAGCTAGGCACATTGATTGTTCATGTAGGAGGGCATGGCCAGACTAGAACTAGTGATTTTGGTGAATTCTTTTTCAAGCTATGCCAATGATTTTTCTCATATCAGTAGAGGAGTCTCAGCAAGGCTTGTGAAAAGCAGAAATTCTCTAGAAGTGTGGGAAATAATGAAATTCCTGGAATGTTGGGAGGAAGTAAGCTTTCTGGGGAAAACAAAGCTGTAGTGTCATCTAAACTTTTAGAGATTCAAGAGAATGAAGAGCTGTGTCTTTATGTTAGATTCATCACTTTTTTTGGTACGGAATAAACCATTATTTTTTCAACTACCTTCAATTTATTAATCAGTTTTTTTTTCTTTTTTTCTTTTTACGGCCACACCTGTGGCATATGGAAGTACCCAGGCTAGGGGTCGAATCATAGCTGCAACTGCTGGCCTACCCCACAGCTACAGCAATGTGGAATCTGATCCACTTCTATGACCTATACCACAGCTCACAGCAACACCAGATCCTTAAATCACTGGGAAGACCAGGGATTGAACCTGCATCCCCATGGATTCTAGTCAGGAACACAACAGGAACTATTATTTTTCAGTTTTAAAAATTACTTATTTATTTTTGCAGACATTGTGTACATGCATATATAGATATATATCTATATATCTATATATCTACACATATGATATATATATGTGTAGATATATATAATATATACACAAGAATATGTGTCACATCTATATCTATCATCTATCTATTTATCTAATCTATCTATTTATCTAATCTATCGAGTGCCAAGCACAGTATTTTTTTTTTCTAAAGGCCGGAAAATATATTCCTTTTAATTTTAAAAGTTGACAGTTTATTTTTAAAGGAGATTAACTTTTTAATCAAGACTACCTTCCAACTAAAAAGTATGAGGCATAACTATAGCATTTACGACATTTACTTATTATTTGAGAGTTATTACTGTCTGAGGTCCTAGGTAACAAAAGAAGAAAACATTCCACTTAGATATTTTAACATCATTAACAGAATAAGTGTGCACTGATTTTACAGTTTACAAACCTCTTTGATTCCTCTTGTATTTTTATCTATACAAATATTATAAAATCAGTCAATTGCTTTGTATTTTATTGGAGAAAACTGATTATCTTTTTCAAAGATAATCAAACATTTAAAATTACAAGTCTTTTCCCCCAAGGTTCTAATATTTATGATTAATGAAGGAAAGTTTTAAAAGTAAATCACTGCTTTTCTTATTGTGCTAAGCTACTAAGGAGCACTGGCTTTTTAGTAGAACAAGGTTTACCTTAAATTTTTTTATTGCTAGGTGTACACTGTACAAGTCTAACAACAATTATCTTTCATTTAAACGTAATTTTTTTCAATCATAGATTTTTCAGTCCTCTTTTTGGAATCTATTTTAAAATAACCCTTTTTTTTCTTCCTTTTCATGTGTGTAATATACAAACCTAACATTTTTTCCTAGAAAATTTAGAAATTATAGAATGGTGTAATGCCAAAGAAAATTAGTCAATCAAAATTCCATCATTGAGGATAAAAATATTAGCATATCGGTTTATATATTTCCAGATTTGTATATAGATACAGCTTTAAAATACAGGTAATGTTTAATAACCCATTGCTTTATTTATTTATTTTTTAAATACAGGTAAATACAGGTAATGTTTAATAACCCATTGCTTTATTTATTTATTTTTTAAAATTTTATTTATTTATTTATTTATTTTTTATTACTCAAATGAATTAATCACATCTGTAGTTGTATAATGATCATAACAATCTGATTTCACAGGATTTCCATCCCACAGCCCAAGCACATCCCCCCACCCCAAACTGTCTCCTCCGGAGACTATAAGTTTTTCAATGTCTGTGAGTCATCATCTGCTCCTCAAAGACGTTCTGTCTGTCTTTTTTTCATATTCCACATGTCAGTGACAGCATCTGATGTTGGTGTCTCATTGTATGGCTGACTTCACTTAGCATGATAGTTTCTAGGTCCATCCATGTTGCTAAAAATGCTGGTATTTCATTCTTTTTGATGGCTGAGTCATATTCCATTGTGTATATGTACCACATCTTCTTGATCCACTCCTCTGTCGATGGACATTTAGGTTGTTTCCATGTCTTGGCTATTGTATATAGTGCTGCAATGAACACTGGAGTACATGTGTCTTTGCGAGTCATGGTTTTCTCTGGATAGATGCCCAGGAGTGGGATTGCTTGGTCAAATGGTAGTTCTATGTTTAGTTTTCTGAGGACTCTCCATATTGCTTTCCACAGTGGTTGCACCAATTTCCAATCCCACCAACAGTGTACTAGGGTTCCTTTTTCTCCACACCCTCTCCAGCACTTATTGTTTGTAGACTTTTGGATGATGGCCATTCTGGCTGGTGTAAGGTGGTACCTCATAGTGGTTTTGACTTGCATTTCTCTAATAATGAGTGATGTTGAACATCTTTTCATGTGTTTCTCAGCCATCTGTATGTCTTCTTTGGAGAACTGTCTGTTTAGATCTTCTGCCCATTTTCTGATGGGGTTGTTTGTTTTTTTTTGGTATGGAGCTGCAGAAGGTGTTTATAAATTTTGGAGATTAATCCCTTGTCAGTCATTTCACTTGCAAAGATTTTCCTCCCATTCTGTGGGTTGTTTTTTTGTGTTGTTTAGGGTTTTCTTTGCTGTGCCCATTGCTTTAAATAATAATACATGTACTTTCTAGAATTAGATTCTTTTTAAAATGAGTTTGAAATTACACAGTGTTTCTGGTAAACCTGTATCAAAAGCTTTGTTTGTTTTTTTAACACTAACTCCATATTCTTTTTCATTTTAGTTTACCTATAAATTTTGCTTATAAATTAGGCTTTCAATCTATCTTTGTTCAACACAAATATAAGTTTGTACTTTTTTGTATCTAAATTAAGTGCTCATGTTTTCTATACATTTTCTTTGGGATATTTCTTAGGCATGTTTTCATGGGCTATTGATTTATAAGAATTGATTTTATGTTGAGGTTTCTAGCACTATATCTGCTCTAAGGTCACTAATATTTTTCTTAGTTTGTATTTTATCATTAAATTTAATTTCTATTCTAATTCATAAGTTTAAAATCTATATATTAAAATATTCTTAATTTTCTTTCTGATATGTATGTGTGTGTATATATATATGTGTGTGTGTATATTAGCATTTAGAAATCCCTTTTCCATACTCATTTGATATTTAATTATGGCTTCTTCCACTACTGCTGCAGTTAGAGTCATTCTGTTTGGTATTTTGATTGGTGTAAATTTTGAGGAATGTGTTGGTAAAGAAGAAAGGAGAAGGTGAATTTCACAAGTAACAAGTTGCATCAAGGCCTAGGTAGAGTTAATGAAGCCTGAGGGAATGCAGTAAGTATGATAGCTGGGATCCTGGAGAACTTGAAGAAATGTGATTGATATCCAGGCTAGATAAGTAAATATTGGAGTGGAGTTCCAGTCATGGCTCAGTGGTTAAGGAATCCTACTAGGAACCATGAGGTTGTGGGTTCGACCCCTGGCCTTGCTCAGTGGGTTAAGGATCTGGCATTGTCGTGAGCTGTGTTGTAGGTCATAGATGCAGCTTGGATACTGTTTTACTGTGGCTCTGGCATAGGCTGGCAGCTGCAGCTCCAATTAGACCCCTAGCCTGGGACCCTCCATATGCCACGGGTGCAGCCCTAGAAAAGACACACACACACACACACACACACAAAGACAATAAATATTGGAATATATGAGGAACTTGTCATCTGAGAAAGAGGAAATTACCTTTTTTAGAGAAAAATCACTTTTAAATTGGAATGATCACATCACATGACATCTTTTCATTGAAATGGAGAGGAAAGAATCTTCTGAAAGCAAAGATTTGGATTGGAAGAAGAGTAAAATCACACTAGACTTGCAGGTTTAGCAGTTCACAGGTGAGTATTCCACAGTGCTACAGAAATTATATAACAGTGAAAGAACTATGATAGGAAGCAGGGAAAAAACACAAAGGACAACAGTAATCCTTAATGTTATTTAATGTTGTAGTTGTTTTGCAAACAATTTTAGAAAAGGAGGTGATTCTCCTACACTGTGTTAAAGACATTTTTTTAGGGGGCCTATAAGACTTTTGTACTAAATCTGTAGCCAACCTTCCTAAATCTGGAGCCTTTTATCTTAGATGAAAAAATGGAATCTTCAGAGACACAATAACGTCATCACTGCTGCAGATAGGTTTTAAATATAAACAGTAAAGTGAGATCAAATGGTAAGGCATAGAGATGTGTTCACTGTCTTTTGTTATTACTTTGTTTCTTTCTTTCCTCTGCTGCTCTCACTGCTCTTTGTGTGGGCTTCTTCTGTCTTCCTTTATATCTGTACTTCTAACGTATATAGGTATGTTCCTTGATTGGCAATTGCCTTCACCCTTGAAAACTAAGCATGAACCTATGAAAATGAGAGAGAAAATACTTTTTTCAGTATGGCTTCTACTAAAGTACTTAAGCTAAAAGTCCAAAAATGAGTTGTTCAGTTTCCTACATGACCCCATCCAGGTTCTGATGACAAGTGCAAGCAGGCATATTGTAACCAGTAAAGGGAATGTATCTGACTCATGTGTACTTCAAATCCAGCAAAGAGTGCACTGAGAATTGATAAAGAACATGACTCGAAATGGGAACTCCATTTGAGATAAATCTCTTCACAAAGGATTCAGAAGAAATTAACTCACCATACTGTTTACTGAAAATGTTTATCTCTTGTCTAAGGCTGTGTCTATCCAACTGAAAACAAGCAGAGTACATTATTTTCTGCTATACTAATGTCAATATTAATGTCAGTGTGGATTTCTTCATGGTCGATTTGATAATTTCTTTGGAGAAGAGCCATTCTTATAAAATAATAACAGGCAACTAGAATCAATCGTATTATATTGACAAGGTTTATTGTCTTCTCTGAAAACAATTGAAAAGACAAACGTGAATTTCACACAGAAGAAAACTGACTTTGGTTCCAAAAGTCCTTATGCTTTCTGAGTCTTCCTCTAGAAACATTTGCATTATGTATGATGTGAAAATAAAAGAGATTCGGGTAAAAATGGAAAGATTTGGAATACTAAAAGTAACAAAAAGAAATCAATCATGATAATCTCAAATTATCACTGGGATAATTCGGAGTATTTAGGCACTTTCTTGTCTCTAGACATTTAGTGCTGAATCATGTGAACATTGTACTTCCATCGAAATTTAAAAAGGTTGATAAGATTTCATCAAAGGTGGAGATGTGGGTAAAATTACTTATCTTAAGCCTTTATGCACAAATGAATATGGCAATAGGAAAAGCAGCTAGTACAGAAAAACTGAAGGAAGGGCTGAAGCTTGCTGTGCATCTATAGAAATGATGTCTGTATTGATGCAATAACATATGAAGATTGATTAATTCTTACCAAAATAATTTAGTGTTTTATTTATGCTTAATTTATAATTGAGAATGTATATTCTTAAAAAAAATCAATTGTGATCTCCTTTCCTCCCCAATAGGCTGATTCATCTAGGATTCTCTACATAATAAGTTCAAGATAATAATTTAATCATAAAAGTAATTTATACAATCTCTATGAATTCTTGACCTCAAAGAACTAATAAAAATAAAATTATAGAGCAATAGACTATAAGGATTATAGAAATGACACAAACATAGCAAAATAAAGACCTATAGCCCCTGAAGATCTCTACATTCTTTTTTTAAAAATTTTATTGAAGTATAGTTGGTTTACAATGTTATGCCAATTTCTGCTCTGCAGAAAAGTGACTCAGTAATACATATATCTGTGTATTCCTTTTTATATTCTTTTGCATAATGGTCTATCCCAAGAGACTGAATATAGTTCCCTATGCTATGCCATAGGATCTCATTGCTTATCCATTCTAAACGTAATAGTTTGCATCTACCAATCCCAAACTCCTAGTCCCTCCTGCTCCCTTCCACCCTCCCCCTTGGCAACCATAAATCTATTCTTTATGTCTGTGGTCTGTTTCTGTTTCATGGATAAGTTTATTTGTACCATATTTTAGATTCCACATATAAATGATATCATATGATACTTGCCCTTCTGTTTCTGACTTTCTTCACTTAGTATGATAATGTCTAGTTGCATCCATGTTGCTGTGAATGGCATTATTTCATTCTTTTTATGAATGAAGAGTATTCCATTGTATGCATGTACCACATCTTAATCTATTCATTTGTCAATGGACATTTTGATGTTTCCATGTCTTCACTATCATGGAAAGTGCTGCAATGAACACAAGGGTACTTGCATCTTTCCAAATTAAAATGTTGTCTGAATATATGCCCATGAATAAGATTGCTAGATCATATGGTAATTCCACTTTAAGTTTTCTGAGAAACCTGTTTTCTATAGTGGTTTTACTAATTTACATTCCCACCAACAGTGTAGGCATGTTCCCTTTTCTCCCCACTCTCTTCAGCATTTGCTATTTGTAGACTTATTAACGATGGCCATTCTGACCTGTGTCAGGTGGTACCTTATTGTAGTTTTGATTTCATTCCTCTAATAATTAGTAATGTTGAACATCTTTTCATGTTCCTACTGGCCATCTGTATGTCTTCTTTGGAGAAATTTTTATTTGTCTTCTACCCATTTTACAGTTGGGTTTTTTGTTTTTTGTTGTTGAGTTGTATGAGCTCTTTGTATATTTTGGAGATTAAGCCCTTGTCATTTCATCATTTGCAACTATTTTTTTCCCCATTCTTTAGGTTGTATTTTTGTTTTTCTTCGGGTTTTCTTTTCTTGTGCAAAAGCGCATAAGTTAGATTAGGTCCTATTTGTTTATTTTTGTTTTTATTTCTATTTCCTTGGGAGACTCATACAGTAAAACATTTGTACAATTTATGTCAGAGAATGTTTTGCCTGTGTTCTCCTCTAGGAGTTTTATGGTATCATGTCTTATATTTAAGTCTTTAAGCCATTTTGAGTTTATTTTTGTGCATGGTTTGAGGTGTGTTATGATTTTACTCTTTTGTTTACTTTTAAGTTTTGATGAAACTAAACACTTTAACTCAGTAGCTTAATCAGCAATCATGTTGCTATGAAGGCTGAAGGATGTTAAGGCAGGTCCAACACTGGGAGATGTTGACTCCTCCGATGGGCAGCTTTGGCTTGAGGATTGACTAACAGCCTTGCCAAGCTTCCTTAAAACTGCCACATAGTCTACCACTCTTGCACCCGATTTTTCTTTCTTCTCTTTCCTCTCACAAGGGTCAGCTCTTCATTCTGTTATTTCTCCCAGACTCATCTAACTCCTTCCCCAGTTTCCTTCAAGAAATTTTCCCTAAAAAATTTTTGCACCTCTAATTCTGTCTAGGTGTTATCTTGTTCTCACAATAGCCAAATAACATAAGTTGTATCAGGAGTTATCCAAGAAAACAAGATAGGAATTTAGGACTGGCTTACCCATCACCTTGTGTGTGAAGAGGAAGGACATTTTTCTGATTGGTAGGTGGGACAATTTTACTCTCTTGTACAAGGCGAAGGTAATTGCTAAAAATTTAACTGCTAGTGGCAGGAAAATATCTGGGTGGAGAGGAATGCTGTGATGGGGATGAGGATTCAGGCATTTGAAAGTTTTGTGTTAATGATGTTTATAAAGATAGTAAAGTTGGCTAGTTGCTTCTAAGTTGTATTTATGCCCTGCAGAGGGATAATAAGAAACTGAGGACTGTTAACAAGCTTTGGTATCTTACAAAGAGGCCCTTATTTCTCACAGTGAAAATACAGAAAGAGCTATGCAACAGGCTAAAGATCTAATACAGTTGTAGGACCTCAGAGACATTTGAATGACCACTTGTGCTCTGCTTTATTAGCCAAGGCAGGGTGCTGGCTGGAAAAACCTGAGTCCCTAAAACATGGAATGGGAATATCTTGATATTAGTTCTTCATTTGCCTGGGACCTTCTGGGCCTCAGAGGTGGACTACCTTCCTGATAAAGAAATATCACTTTCACTGAAGGCTTTGGGGAAAGCTGTGGGGCAGTGGCATGGTGCTGCTGTCTTCCACCAGCAGCTGCTTGGGAGCAGTGCTTTGTCTTCTAGCCTTGCTGGTTCTGAATAAGTAGCTGCTAACTCAGTTGAGAAGGACATGAACTGCATGTGCCAGCCCTACCATGTGACCTTGGTGTACAGTGGTGGAGGTGCTGATGCCTTTGTGATACTGCTTGGTGATCTTGTCTGCTGGTCACTATCCTGATGCTGGCTGGCCTTGCCACTTCCCCTGCTTTGCCACTGGCTACCATGTTGTCAGTAGGCAATGTCAGTAGGCATTGCTCTGGGCTATCACAGATTTTCTATTGCTGATGTGTTTTTCTGCTAAGTCAAGTGGGTATGATCAGACACTGCCTACCCCTCTGTGTGGCTGCCACTATACCCAAGGTGACCACAGTGGCAATGGAAACATCTTTAGCATCTCAGGATTGTTGTTTGCTGGCCAGGGTCATGAGACCACATCCAGCATCACCAGCCTTATATGACCCGCAGGCCTCAGTTTCCTGAATAAGTATTGTGTGTGTATATGTGTATGTGTATGGGGCAGATAGTGAGTGTATCTGAGTTAGTACATGTCCCAAGACTGCACAGCTCTGCAGTGAGATTTCATGATTTAGACTGATGTGTGATTAAGAACTTCTCTGTAACTACACATTCACACCACAGGAAGGTGAATGTATGTCTCCTTGGAACTGGGTGTTTGTGTCCATGGAGCTGAGAGAATCTGCCTATTTTTATGTGGCACCTGTAGCCTGAGAAGTATCTGCATCTCTAGACATCTTGACTCTGATTCCAAGCACCCCTCAAATTCAACCCTACCTTTGTAATACCCATGAGGGATTTTCATAGGCCCAGTTATTTGCCCATGCCAGACACTCCTCTAAGGACCCTTCACTGAGAAGAGTAACTTGTGACAAAGTACAAAAAACATGGGCTCTGGAATATTACAGGTCTGAATTGGAATCTCCTCTTAACACTTACCTTCTGGGCAACTTAGACAAGAGACTTCATCTTTCTAAGCTTTGGTTTCTTGAGTGTCCTGGTCATGGTCCTGGTCATGGTAACCGATTGTGACGATTAAACAATATCATGTATGGAAGGACTTGGCAGATGATAGATGTGCAATAAAAATGGTAGTTGTTAAAACAAAACAAAATAAGATAAAAAAACAAAAACTCTGCTTCCAAGGAAACAGATGATCCTCTTCTCCAGTTCTGGTTCAAGGTTGATAACATCCTCAGGATAACTATATTGGGTCTCATAAATTATGAAAGATGGCAATCAGAGATGAAAAATGAATAGAAGAAATCAAAATTGGAAAAGAAGGTGTAAAACTATCACTGTTTGCAGCTGACATAGTACTATACAGAGAAAATCTTAAAGATGCTACCAGAAAACTATAGAGCTCATCAATGAATTTGGTAAAGTTTCAGGCTACAAAATTAATACACAGAAATCTATTTCATTTCTATATACTAATAATGAAAGATCAGAAAGAGAAAGTAAGGAAACTATCTATTTTACTGTTGCATCAAAAAGAAAAAATACCTAGGAATAAACCTACATAAAGGAGTTCCCACTGTGGCTCAGTGGTAATGAACCCAACTAATATGCATGAGGACACAGGTTTGAACCCTGGCCTTGCTCAGTAGGTTAAGGATCCAGCATTGCCATGAGCTGTGGTGTAGGTCATAGGCATGCCTCAGATCCTGCATTGCTGTGGCTGCAGTGTGGTAACTATAGCTCTGATTTGACTCCTAGCCTGAGAACTTCCATATGTGGTAGGTGTAACCCTAAAAAGACAAAAACAAGCAAACAAACAAAAAACAAGCAAGCAAACAAACAAAAACCCTAAATAAAGAGAGAAAAGAGCTGTACTCTGAAAACTATAAGATGCTGATGAAAGAAATCAAAGATGACACAAATAGATGGAAAGATACCATGGTCTTGTATTGATTCTTGGAAAAATTAATATTGTCAAAATGACTCTATGAGGCAATCTAGATTCATTGTAATTCCTGTCATGTTACCAATTACATTCTTCTCAGAATTAGACCAAAATATTTTAAACTTTGTATGGAAACACCAAAGACCCTAAACAGCCAAAACAGTACTAAAAAAGAAAAACAGAACTGGATGAATCAGGATCCCTGATTTCAGTCTATACTAGAAAGCTATAACAATCAAAACAGTATGATACTGGCACAAAAATAAATATAGATTAGTGGAATAGGATAGAAAGCTCAGAAATAAACACATACACCTACAGGCAAATCTATGACAAATAAAACAAGAACATATTGTGGAAGAAAGACATTCTCTTCAATAACTGGTGCTGGGAAAAGTGGAAGGCTACATGTAAAGAATGAAATTAGCACATTCTGTAACATGATACATAAAAATAAACTAAAAATGGGTTAAGAACCTAAATGTTAAGGCCAGATACGATAACACTCCTAGAGGGAAACATAGGTGCAGGACAATCTTGATAAATTGCTGTAATATCTTATTTAATCCACCTCCTAGAATAATGAAAATAAAACAAAGAATAAACCAATGAGACCTAATTAAACTTAAAAGCTTTTGCACAGCAAAGGAAACCATTAAAAAAAAAACCCCAAAAAGACAACCTACAGAGTGAGAGAAAATCTTTGCAAACAAAGCAACTGACAAGAATTAATCTCCAAAATATACCAACATCTCATGGAGCATTTTATAATTTTTTTAAATGGTCAGAATATCTAAACAGACATTTCTCCAAAGAAGACAGACAGATGGCCAACAGACACATGCAAAGATGCTCAACATCACTAATTATGAGAAAAATGCAAGTCAAAACTACAATAAGGTGCCACCTCATGCCAGTTATAGTGGTCCTCATCAAAAAATATACAAACTATAAATGCCGGAGATGGTGTGGAGAAAAGGGAACACTCCTACACTGTTTGTAGGAGTGTAAATTGTTACAACCACTTTGGAGAACAGTATGGAGGTTCCTCAGATATCTAAATATAGAACTATCATGTGATCCAGCAATCCCATTCCTGGGCATCTATCTGGAAAAAATCATAATTTGAAAAGATACATGCACCCCAATAGTTCATTTCAGAACTATTCATGATAGCCAAGACATGGAAGCAATCAAAATGTCCATCAGCAGAGGAATGGATAAAGGAGGAGTGGTATGTATATACAATGGAATATTGTTCAAACATAAAAAATGAAATAATGACATTTGCAGCAACAGGGATGGACCTAAAGATTATCATATTGAGTGAAGTGAGTCAGAGAAAGACAAATATTATGTGATATCACTTATATGTGGAATCTAATAAAAATGATACAGAAGAACTGATTTATAAAACAGAAACAAACCCACAGATTTCAAATCTTGTGGTTATCGTAAGAGAAACTGTTGGGAGGAGGGAAGAATTGGGAGAGTGGGAATAACATATACACATTACTGTATAAAATATATGATTAATATGAACATACTGTATTGCACAGGAAAATCTACTCAATAGTTTGTAATAACCTCTTTGGGAAAAAAGAATGTGTGTGTGTGTGTGTGTGTGTGTGTGTGTGTGTGTGTGTGTGTGTGTATGACTGATTCACTTTGCTGTAACCCCTGAAACTAATACAACTTTGTAAGTCAACTATCCTCTAATAAAATTAAAATTTTTAAAAAAGAGCAAAAGAGGCTATGTACACTGAATGAGTTGAAAGAGACAGTTAATATGCAGTTCAGCCAGAATACCCCTGCGATTTTGAGGATGCTTCATAAAAGAGGCCAGAATATAAGACTATGTCAGCAAGTGTTATTGATGTGGGACAGTTAATTTTCTTTCCTGGCGCAAGGCATATCCTTACAAGGACCCTAGGAAATGAAGTAAATGCACTACTGCTGGGGCTCTTAGAGACCGGGAAAGAATGATGGCCAAAATGTAGTGAAATTGTGGTTCTAATGTTAAAGGCAGGGGAATAAAGAGATGGAGGGAAGCAGGCCTACTGGAGTGGATGTACCAGGTGAGGCCAGAGGATCCAGCAGATGACTCTTTTCCACAGAAGGAGCCAGAAGTCATGTTATTCTTCAATGCCATCATCAAAATGCTAGTGAAAGAGACAGTAACATCAGAAATTCTTCGAGGCTTCCTCTGCAGCCTGGGGCTGATAGTAGGAAAAGCATAGACAGTCTTTAGAAGCCAGGTAGCAGAATTAGATATCAGATGCCAGGAAGCCACTGTTACTCTAAAGATGAGCAAGATCAGGGACAATCAAATGAGCATGATGCACAGGGGGTGGTGAAAATGGTTAATGAAACATGGCAACCCTGTGAGCAAGAGTGCTATTCAACAACTACATATTAAAAAAAAAAGTAAGAATGAAGGAGCAGGAGGCTGAGGACTGAGGATTATTTCCTCAATAAAAAATCAAAATCTCTTGCTCGGTTTCCATAAGTGAGACAATTTTCAGACACAGAACCCATAACATCCAAACTGTGGGCACACCTCACAGTGAAAGAGGTAAGGTAAAGTCTAGATGACCATGTGATACACTGGTTATGTCACATAGTGCACTATTTAGAATCATCCAGCTCTACAGAACACTGGAATAGCCTCTAAAAATCCAGCCAAAGTGCCAGTCCAGAAGCAACATTCTGAAATTGTGGGGGCCATCCTTAGGATGTAGTTGTATTCATTAAATCAGGGACCTCTGTGATGCTCTGTCCCCAAGGGAAAGAATATAGGGACATGGGAACCATGGGATAGAAGGAGGATTATCCTCACTGATTGTCACTCTCAGTGATCAGCTGGGGGGTTTGTTTCTCTGCACTGTACTCTGGTTTTGTAGAGCTGGAAGTCCTGGTGAGCAAAGGGGACATACTTTTGCCCGGAGACACATAGTGTTTCCTTTGAAGTGCATGTCACAGTTTCTACCTGGATATTTTGGATCCTTTAGGCCCAGAGACCACCAGGGTAGAAGAGAAGTCATCATACTGCCACAAGCAGTTGACCTTGATAGCAAGAGGACATGGGGCTATTTTTTATACAATAGGAATGGGGATGAATAGCTGTGGAACCCAGTTGATTCAGGTGGCACCTCTTAATACTCACATGCTCCATGGTAACTGTGAATGGATTTATATATACATGTGAAGCAACCCCTCTCTGAGGGTCTGTTTACCAAGGATACAGACCTCCCAGGAATGAAGGTTTGGGTCACACCAGTACTGAGGTGGACCACCAACAATGTGCTGAGGTGATCACTAAGTATGAAGGGAATTCTGAAAGGATAACAGAGGAGGGATATTTCAAATATCATTTGTGGTCTCAAGATAAACTGCATCAAAACCACCTCTTCTGAGTTTCTTGTCAGGTAGAGAGGCCCTTGGATAAGCTGGAACCATGGATAAGATGACCCCTAACCGGTGAGGGAGGAAGATCTATGTGACACAAGAGGTGACTTATGGCAGCCATCAAATTCACAGAGTTCCAACTGAGGGGAGTGTATTTCAGCAGTGGTTCCAACTGCTGTGCTCTGAAATCCATTACCACTATCACACCATGTCTGACCTTGCCAATTGCTGTTCCAGCCAATCCTGAAACAGTGTTGAGAGCAAGAAGATAGGTCATTCCTGGAGATCAGAACTCCTCTGATGGGCCTTTTTGATTCAGTCCTTCCTCCTGACCATTGATTTTGCAAGACCCTTAGACCTGCCTTCTTCTACTCAACCCTTTCTCCTTCTCAAGAGTCAGATAAACATCTTGGTCTGAGGGTTTATTAAGACCCTCCTGACTCCCTTCTAATTTTCTCTCCTAGGGATTTCCCTTAACAAATCTCTCCTTAATTTGATCTTGTTTGGCATCTGCTTCTCAGAGAACCTGCAGTACACATTGGTGTTGATTGAAAACATAGACCATTTGGTGGAGTTTTAGTGAATTCTATCCTGAATCTAGAGTGCTTTGTAATACTAATAAGATCATGAGTATTCTTGCTTCTTGTATATGCTGATTGGCTTTTCTTCATTCACTAATGCTAACCAGTGCTCCGAATCCACCCTCGCAGCAACCTTTCACTTCTTTCTTAATACAATACAGGGAGGATCAGCCAACAAGAGAATGTGAATATGTGCAAATTTCCCCCCAATTATTAAACATGCAACTCAAAACTCATGCCTTTCTGACAATAGAATACTTATAAGGCAGGATCTGTATTATAAAGTGGAGATATGTATGAGGCAAAAAATAGTGAAAGTAAAAACCTCCACTTGCTTCAACATTCTGATATGTTCATTTTATTAACTCTTTCCATTGGCTTCAAATTCTAATAATTAAGAATGCTTACAACATGATTTGCAGAAGAATATTAGTGAAAGGATTATTGCATGCTTCACCCAGAAGTCTGTTGAACAGGAACACACACCTCTTATAATGCTAACTAATTTCTTGAATAAATAGATGCCTGCAATTGAATGGGTTTATAAATTCATGTTTACATTATTAATATCATTATTGACATAAATATTTTACAGCATTTCTTTCAGCAGCTTTTAGGTAGTTGATGCTTCCAGAAATCTTTGTTGATCTGAAATGAAAAATATCTTTGAGAAATGGGTTTAATTAAATACATGTCATAAAGGTAAAACTGACTCACCAGCTGGGGGTGACAAAAAAATAAGTAGCTCAAGATGTCATCACATGGATCCTTCTGGTCCCATTAGTGGGAGAACCACATTGCAGCATAGGTACCTTTGCCTATGGTAATTATTGCTGACATCCAAATGGTCTAAATGAGCACCAGGTTGCCATGATGTAGTTGATGATTTGGGCATATGCCAACCCAACAAGCATGTTTCAGGGTGCAACTCTGTCAGGGGCTCAACCACATTTTGGTTTCCAGCTAGAGAAGAAGCAAGTTTCTGTTATTTGCAGGCTTTGACATGCTGAAAAAGAAAACATTTTCCAGTTTTATCCCATTTACCACTCCTCCCACTAGCATGCCTCTCAATGAAGTTTATGGAGAGTTACAGGAAATTTCTGCAAAATATGGGAATAGATAAAGAATGAAAGGGAAATCATGGCATGTGCCAAAATTAAGGGAGTGAGAACCCTTTTACAAATGTGTTCTGAAGAATCCAAACAGGTTTGTGGCATTTTAGACGGGAAAAGTCATTTTTATACTGAAGTAATGTAGGGTTGTGCAAACCTTCATATCAGCCGATAAAGAAAAATATTACTTTCATAGGTTCACACAAGAAGTTCAAGTATTTCATCTTAGCTTCGATTTTTAAGCCATTTTCCTGCAAACTGGCAAATTTCTGCCTACAGCAAACTGATGAAAATTCATGGGTGTTTTCATTCCTCCAGTTTAGGAGGGAATAGTAAAACTTTTGCCTTAGATCAAACTTTTGAATATTTGAGGGGAGAAAAAAAAAAAACACATTACTTCTCAAATGTGAATACCCAAAGTGAAATGTGGCCGTTTCTTACATTTTTAGATGCCTGGAAGTTTTCCACAAACTTCTATAACAGTCACTCTTCAGGCTTCTGCTATAAATGTTTCAGGAACCATCTAGGGAAATATTCTATTGAGAGGGGAGGCAGGATTATCTAGCAGATAGAGCGTGGAATTTGGACTTAGACAACCATCTGAGACCTGCACCTGCCTCTTTCATTGCCTTATGGTGCAGTGCTGTATAAATGATTTAGGCTCTCTTTGCTTATATTTTTCCCTGTGGCAATAGAGGGAAATGGGCTAAGCATTAGCCCCTTCTCAACAATCAGAGAATACTATAAAGGTAAATATGACATTGTCTATTAAAGTGCTATGAACTGTAATCCAGAAAAATTGTGCAGAAATATGAGGCCACAGAGTTTGTGAAAACACTATAAATCCTAGCATGGAGAGCTGTGTAGCCTGGCTCTTCTCTTCTGTATTTGGTCAGGGCTCCTTATGACACATAATCAACAGTAGGTATTGCCAGTTGCTAAATCCGTTGACACACATCTTTCCTTCAGCATCTGGAACATATAACCTCCCTCTCAAAAACTCAGTGAAGGAAGACAACCCATAACTGTCAATCAACTTGCATCTATTGATTGTCTAATATGCAAAATGCATTCTTCTGAGTATTAGACTAGGGATGAAAGTATGTTAGAAGAATAATGATTTATAAAGCATAGTAGCTATTCTCAAAACACTTGTAATCATGATCTGGTTATAGAGGAGGATTACCTGAAGTATTAAAAATCATATAAGATACCAATAGATGACAACTGGAAGTAGCGATTCTAAGGAGTTTAAAGAGTAAAAGAAGGAAAGATGCAAGTATTTGAAATGACCTGCTTTGCATATGATTTTCATTTGTAATTAGGGGAAATGTACACGCAGTTATAGGAGGAAAAACATGTACACACTCAGAAGTATAAAACATAAAATGAAAATGGTATCCTTGGAAGTTATCATGCTAAAAAGTGATTTGTTATTACCTATGACTGCCATCATTTATTTCACTCTTCTTATTGAACATAAGATATTTTTGTTTTGTTTCACCGATCTTTTTTTTTCTCTTTTATGCTACGTTTGAGGAATTTTGATATATTTGAAACCCAGTTCAGTTAGCCAATATGGATGTGAAATAAATTCAATATGAAATAAATTCAGAGTGAAAAGAGGATCATGTGCTAAAAGGAGAAGGGAATTGGATGAGGATCACAATGATCTCACTCTGAAGAGTGAGTAGTCACTTTACCTCTCAAGGCATCTGCTGGTTCATCAGCAAAATAAGAGGATTGGGCTAGATTTCACTGGCCAGTTCTAAAATTTTCTTAAAAAAAATGCTGCTTAGAAGTTTTATATCCTTGTGCTGCTCATCTTGCTTTTGTATTCTGTCAAGATCCATTTTCAATTCTTATCATTAAGATCAAAATCTCATTTTATAGACCATGGATGCTTCAGATAGAGGGGAAGCACATGATAACATGGTACTCTCAAAAACAGGCTCTAACTATAACTCTTAATTTAATTAATCTTAGACTGGATTTTCTGACTCTCTACTAAATTTTAATATCAAGTTAAGAGGGCTTTGGTCTTACATGTAAGGCCCAATAGACTGGTTCTTAGTGGTGGAACTTGTAGGTCAGTGACCAAAATATCTGAAAAACAGAGTGGAGGAAGAACAACCTTGCTGGGGGAATATATTGGTATATATCTTTATTGCAAGGTATATTGGTAAATATTTGTTGTAAATATGATAGTATGTATCACCAAAAAGATTAACAATATTAAAATATCTGGTCAATTTAGAGAAAATAGTAATCTAATTTTAAATAGAGTATGAAATATGTCATTTAGTTTATGTGGAAAATTGATAATTTGGATTTTAAATAGGCATGCTTTAATGTGTGGTGTAAACAGCCTAGAAAAAATTAAATTATCCGTGTGCTGCATGGCATAAATAATATAAATGAGAGTAGTATATTGGGAAATGTCGGCTTTTTTGAGCATAAAATTGAAATTTTCTAGAAGTAAAAAATACAGTTTTAAACAGTTAATATTATAAACTAGCAATAAATAATTGCAGCAAGATGCATCTACCTTAATTTATTATGGAATGTGTTCACTTTATAAGGGGATTTATTAAAGGTTTATGAGGTGCTATGCACAGTCTAGATCAACACAGTCCAACAGAAATATAATTCAAAACACATGTGCAATTTAAAATTTTGTAATTTCCACATTAGTAAGGGTAGAAAAGCCACAGGTAAATTTTATTTTTTAAATTTTATTTAACACAATATTTTACAATAGTATCATTTCAACATAAATTATTGATATACTGTAATTTTTTACTAAGCCTTCAAAATTCAGTTTATATTTTACTTAACAACACAAGTCAGTTTGAACTAGTCATACTTTAGGAGAAGAACAGCCAAATGTGGCTAGTGGCCATAGTATTGACAGCCTGGGTCTGGTTGATGGATAGAATACTAAACAGCATAGACATACCTGCCACCTTCAGTCTAGTATGGAAAATAGACTGAGCAATAAATCAAAAGTATGAAGTTTTACACTTTTCACAGTTTTTAAAAGTACGACAAATTAATATTGTTGAATGCATGTCCAGCATTTAATGTACTTCCGTTTTATATAAGCTGTGGATAATGTGTTCTTTATATGGGTGAGATTATTCTTGGTATTTTTAAAGAAATGAATTCTTAATTAACACACTTTTTGTAGTTTATTAATATTCTTTTATTCTCGTGCTTCCCATTTTCCCCATATCAGTATTACACTGTAAGTTTGAAGTTTAATCATGAGTCAGGAGCATAATAATCCTTTAATACTTTTATATATGATTTAAGAAAACTAAAGCAGCTAGGTACAAAGTAAAATTATCAGAGAAAACTTTATTTAGTATGAGAGAAAATTCAGTATTTTTTCCATGTATCTTCTATAGCTTTATATTTTCTGTGATTTCTGCTGGCGCATGTTTGCAAAGGTTTTCTACTAAGTGCTATAGACCTTCTCTAGGTTTACTTTAAATGTAATTTATTTCTTATGAAATCTTACAGTCATGCCTACTTTATATGTAAAGCTGGTGTGAAGAAAGTATTTTGATATTTAAATAATTAGTATAAAATAATTAAAAATATAAATATAATAGTTTATTTTGTATTTTGTTGGAGTATAGTTGACTTATAATGTATTAATTTCAAGTGTAGTTGTATATATACACACACACACGCACACACACACACATCTATTCTTTTTTCCCAATATAGATTATTACAAACTATTGAGTAGATTTCCCCCTGCCATATAGTAGATTCTTGTTGTCTGTTTTATAGAGTAGTGCACATATGTTATTCCCACTCTCTAATACATGAAATAAATTCTGTCTTATTTAAAGATTTGCCTTAATTGATTCTGTGTAGCTCAGGCATAATTTTGGATGGTGAAGATGGTTGTGTATTTATTGAGATTTGAAGAATGCCAAAAAGCACAGATGAACCAAAAGTTTAATGTTCACTCATCTAACTAAAAATATATATATTATCTCATTGCTTCCTAAATAAAATTGTTATAGAATTTCAGATAAGATTTTACCAACTGGAAGAGTCGTTTCCACAAGAAGAACTTCCTTAGCTGGAACTTAATGGCTGGTTAGAGCTGGATTTTTCAGGAAGAAGTAGGCAGGTCTTTCTCACTTGGAAAAGCAGCATAAATAAAGCAAGAGAGTTGAAATTGGCAAGAGTCATTGGAAGAATAAAGCAGATGGCTTAAGTTGGAGACATAGTGGAAGTTAAAAAGGATGAGCAATCTGAGGCTAGTTAATGGAGAAAGAATCTTAAACTTGATCCAATAGGTGATACGGTACCAATATAGTTTTAAGTCAGGGAAATGGTATGATGAAAATGATGTTTTTGGAAGATTCATCTAGCAGAGGTGACAGGATTGATTTAAAGAAGCTGAAGAAAAATACTAAGGAGGTTGAATTGAGAGACCAGGTCCAAGAATAGATCTGAAAGATTTAAAACAAGTCTTCTTAAAATGGGAGACTCAGGCTTTTTTGACAGCATAGGAGATGGAAGTGGTAAAAAGGGCAAGTAAGAGAAGGCTGAGGAAAATTATAATAAATGCAGGATTAAGTTTATTCAGAAAGTAGGCTATAACAGGATTCAGGGGTCTTGTTTGAAGTGGAGAGGACATAAAAAGAAAGACAATTCTTCCCTTAAAAGTGTTGTACAAACCAATGATATTTTGCACTGTAGAGGTGCATTCTCTCAAGTTTCTCTTGTCCAGTATGAAATATAGTGGAGTTACACTTTATGTTATTATTCTTAGATCTCATTCCTAAGAGCTAAAGTAAATTGAAAGTTGGTTGAAAAATTACTAAGTGAACTATGGAAGTACTTCCATCTCCTTTCTAAAAGCATACATATTTTGGTTTGAATTATTTACGAAGTTATAAAGCAAAACAGATTTATGTTTTCCTTATTTTGACATATGGTTTACATTTTGAAAACTTTGCTCCAGGATGGCATTGGATAAAATTATGATGATAAAATTGGGCACAACAAAGGCAAAATCACAAAATTTGGAACAGTAATAGACTTTATAAATCATATAATTACATAGGTAGAAAAACAATATTTATTGACTCTCAGGTGTCAAACCTGTTGAAGGCATTGAATTCATTTATATAAAAAAAGAGGAGTGAAAGAAAAATTATTTTCTATAGTCTCGTAGAGGAAATGGTCATTAAAAATAAACACAAATATAATTATACATTTTGAAAAGTACTTGTTATGAATTGTATACTCTCCAAAAATTCCTATGTTAAAGTACTAACCCCCAATACTACAGGATGTGATCTTATTTGCATATAGGTTTGTTGCAGCTATAAGCAGCAAATTTAAGATAAGGGTACACTGGAGTAAGTTGGCCCCCTAATCCACTACAACTGGTGTCCTTATAGAAGGGGAAAAGTGGATACAGATATGAACACAGGGAGATTGCCATGCCGATATGAAGACATATCAGGGTAATGACAATGATTTTTTGCAAACTACTAGAATCTAGAAGAAAGGCATGGGACAGTCTTCCTCACTCTCAGTAGGAACCAACTCTGATGACACCTTGATCTCAGAATTCTAGCCTTTAGATCAGTGAAACAAGACATTCCTAGTCACCTGGTTTGTGGTATTTTGTTTATAGCAACCCTACCAAAATAATAGATATTTACAAAGGAGAATTATTGGTGACACTGAAAGTGAATAAGGGGAAGGAGGCTTATTTTCAATTGGATGGACAATAGAGACCTCTTTTAGAAGTTATATTTAGCCTGATACTTGAAAGATGAGAGTGAACATCTATGTGAGGCAATGGAGGAAGAGTGATCTGAGCAGCAGGAAGAGAACATGTGCACAGGCCCTGAGATAGGCACAAGCAAGGAAGTGAAAAAAGACCAGTTTGTCAGGAGGTTGGCCTGTGAAGGCAAGTGTGGCACAGGATGAGACTAAATAAATTCCTTGGTAAGGACTTTGAATTTTATTCAAAGAGTAATAATGAGACTTTCATGGCTTTAAGCCTTTAAAAATAAATTCTAAATACTATGTAGAAAATGAATGGTATGGTAAGGGAAGTGGAGCATGATAACACCAAACCAGGTATTCAAGCTTGGAATAAGCTTTTGGTAAGAGACTACAGATAATTTGAGAAAATACTTAATGTTGGGAGTTAGGGAGAGTGTGTCATAAAGAATTACTCTAAATTTTTCATCTTGAGCTATTGAGTGTTACTTAATGAGATATTATTTGGTGAGATAGAAAAGGTCAGGGAAGAACAGAATGAGGCATATTAGAACAAGAGTTCAATTCTGGATATGTTAAAGCTGAGATGCCTGTGAGATAGCCAAGTAGAGAAGCTAAGTGAGAACTTTGTTGGACCAAAGAAAGGTCTAATAAGGAAGTGGAGAAATGGAAACTAATCGAAGTATGCAGTGACCACAGAGTAAACTGATAGTACTGCTGAAGTCTCCTGATTCCCAGTCCTGTGTCCTGGCAATGCCCACCCAATGCTATTAGAGGACCATTTGATTAGAAATTAATGGGGTACTTTTGTGGATCATATGGAGAATAAATGCACAAGCACCTGTGTAGCAAACAAAAAGACATAGATGGATGAAGATTGGTGACAAAATGTCAAGGGCACAGGAATGAGTTCCAGAAAGCTTGGAATCTACATAAAGCCTTGTTATATATTGGTTAATTGTGCCTCAGAAAAGTGAATTCAAGGCCTCAAATGATCTCTCTAAGATACCCAGTTTTAAAAGTAGATGACTCGCCAGCAATTGCACTTCTGGTTACATAGCCTAAAAATATTCTTCTGAATGTGCCGTGGGAGATACGATAGGGATCCTCACTAAAAACACTGTCAAAAACAGCAAATTTAAAGGAACTTAGGTATCCACCTATAGAAATGAATATATTAAAATATGCTATGTTAACAACAGAATGTTATTTAGCTGTTTAAATGAATAAACTAGAGCTCTCTATATAAACAAAAGATCACAAATATAGAGTGTTGGATACAAAAATAGTAGGCGTTAGAATGATATTTGAAATAATATACCTGTTATAGAGGCACACATAGGTAAAAATGTAAACAGATAGGAAGGATGCAATTCTGGTTAATTATTAGAGGGAGAAGGAAACAAAACAGATGGGCTATAAAGAAAGCTTCAAGTCAGTGTTTTATATAAAAGTATATATAAACTGCATATAACAGGTTAAAAAGGAGTTCATTATATCATTCTTCATATATTATATTAAATTAACTTTATGACTCTACAAGTTAAAATGGCTTATTTTAATTTTTATCATGGAAAATAAGTCTCATTTCAATACATTATATATTTTAATACACCATTAACATCCTAGAATTACATTTTATAACATGTTTTTATTTTTCCCTTTTTAAATTTACGCTCTCAGTTTCAGTTGTGTTAGGCACCTTCACATCTAGTGATAATACTTTTGAAAGGAGGCACTGTAAGTCCTATTTTACAAACAATGCATTTAATGTTCCCGGAAGTTGAAAATATGCCCAAAGTCAAATACCTGGTAAGTACAAGAGATAAAATTTGAATTTGCGTTGTTTTACTGTAGGTCCTATTTTTTCTATTGCACTATTGCTGACAAACCTCCAAGCTGTGAACACTGCACGTATTCACCTTATAATCCTGAAAGTTGGTGTTTCATTTAGTTAATATATAGTTTAAATACACTGAACACAGCAGTCACATATTTTGCACATAAATGCTGTGAAAATTCTAGAAATACACATTAGAAAATGAAAGAATGTTAAGTAGCGTTAGGATTTCAGACTTGTTAATGGAATTATTCTTTTTGATCATAGGAAATCTGGATCCTATATTATGCTTTTGTTGTTTTTTTTTTTTCCTGAATATATCTATAGCTATTACAGTTTTGTTCATCTTTTTGGAAATAGTAATATGTTGTTATTTTTTAATGTTAAAACAAAGATTTTGCTGTTTTTAAGAACAGAGGGGTTTCAATGTTATGGAGTATGTAACTTCACTGTTTGACTTTCTAAAAAAAGAAAGTGTAAGACAACTTCAAGAAAAATCTACTACAAGTGTATTTGACAAGAAGTCCATAATTGTTACTTTACAGTCATTTAAATGTTTTCTTTCTTTCTTGTCTTCTCAGCCTATTGTCCCAGTTCCTCATCTTACAGTTTTTGTTATACTTGAGTGATGAGCTCAAACCATGAAAAGCTGTTGTTTTCAACCTTTATTAATGTTTCCCAACTCATTTCCCTATGTGCCTGCTGACAGCCTGCCAAAATCACCCTCTGGTGAATTGTGAAAAGATTGGGGTAGCAGTCATGGGACCCAAAATGTGCTGCAGATAATTAGTAGATCAGATCTTTGTCACAGCAGATACTTGGCTACCCACACATCTCTATTTTTAAGCCTTGTATGTCAGGCAATGTGTATTCATTGTCTGTTTTAGTGTGAAGAGCACATCTCTGCGTTGTGTATAATAGAGCTGAGTTGAATGAGAAATTCCATTATTCTTTTGTCATTTTGTACTGTCAGTGGTTAACATATGAGATAGACATATTTGGTGAATAACTGAAACCACCTTTGGCTTTTAAATAGTTTTGGAAATAGGAATTACCTATTTTGCTACTTACTGAATAATCCAGTCACCAAAGTCTTTGTTTTCCAATAAGGCAGGAAACAAACATCTCCTTAGATGATCACATTTGTTTTCATGTTAATTAGTTCTGACTAATTTGTTTGGCAAGAGTAGTGGGTCAGGAGATTAGTTCTTGAATGGCACAAAATAGAAAAGCTGTTTTAGTGTAAGGTAAGAGGTGATAAGTTGAAGTAAAAAGAAGAAATTAGATTTGGGGATGATGAAAATGCTAGGGTTATCAGCAGACTTTCACCAGAATCGATTACAGAGCAGCAGGTAATGAATTATTATCTGGTGATATGCCTCCTTTAAAATACTATCTAATGGTACAGCCTCTGCACATAGGTGGAGCGTGTGTGTGTGTGCGTTTATAGTCAACAGATGCACTCAACATTTTTCCCATTTTATACTACCCGTACTTCTTTATGTGTCAACCTGTGTTTCATTATCAAAGGAAATTCATCAGTTTACACATTGTCATTGGTCTCAAAGCATGAGTGTTATGTAGTCACAATAAAATGCACTCCAGTTACTATAATATTATAACCAGAAATGACTTCTTAAAAGAGTAATAACATCAAAATTAATCTTAAAACCTAACAAAGTAGGTAAGATCTTGCTTCCTTGATCTATAATTAAGAAGGTTAACCTGGAGAAGTCATACAAACTCTAAAGTTATAGATTAACTGTAAAATGTGCACAAAACAACTGTTCTTCCTATCTAACAAGATTCTTATTAGGTATAATTGAATTGATATACAGAAAATCCCTTTGAAATTTCTGAGATGTTTTTCAAGTGTAAGGTTATTAATAATAACTTAAATATTGGCTCTGGTTGATTCTTTGCTAAATCAACATTTATTCATTTTCCAAAAATTAATAAATATTTACCGTATTTCAAATATGTACTATTCTAGGTACTGAAAAGATAGCAATAAACAAAACAGATGATAATTCCTGTCCTCATAGATCTTAAACTTCAGTGAGGTCTGAAACTTCAGTAAATTGAAATAACAATAATAGGTAAAAGTTCAAATATATCAATTGGTGGTAAGTGCTTTGAAGTGAAATAAGACAAAAGGATCTTTTAAAAATGAGTAATTTTTGGAGTTCCCTTTGGGGCTTAGGTTAAGAAACTGACTAGCATCCACAAGGATGCAAGTTCGATCCCTGGCCTCACTCAAAGGGTTAAGTATCTGTTATTGCTCTGAGCTGTGATGTAGGTCACAGATACAGTTCAGATCTGGTGTTGCTGTGGCTGTAGTGTAGGCCTGCAGCTGTAGCTCTGATTCAACCTCTAGCCTGGGAACTTCCATATGCTGCCAGTGCAGCCCTAAAAAATTAAAAAAAAAATAAATAAATAAAAAAATGAGTAATTTGTAGAATAACTTGAAAGAGGTGATGGTTTAAGCAGTGAGGGCCAAACTGTGTCGTGAAATGCTAGTTTAAAGAAATGGTCATTCTCGAATGAATGGTCGGTCTTTCACTTCTCAATTAAAGCCATGTGTGTCACTTACTAATATTTCATAGAAAACTTAGTCAAGTGGTTTGGCATGTAAAACTTTTTTTTCCCACTCTGTGCTTTTATATTTGGAACGAAATTTAAAAAAATAATGCATCCTATCTCTCTGTTTCTTTGACATGCACACAAAATCATTAATACAAGAAAAATGAGCTGTTTATATTGCGTAAGGTCATGTAAGTGCAGTGTGATAAAAATTAATTTCATTTTAACATATGCAAAATATTTTTAGAAGGATATATCTACTACTGAAAATGACACAATGTCCTTGAAAGTAAAAAAGTTGAATTAGCCTCTCTCTCACATACATACACAGGAAACAAACACACCCTTCCTTAAAAAACAAGTCTAGAGGCAAAGACATTATGTACTGACACTTCATTAGGGAAGGAAATCCCTACTTCACTAACTAAGGAGGGAAATTTCTTACTTCATTAGGGAGGGAGGGAAGGAAGGTATGCATTACTAAACTGACCACAGGGTCTTAGGCACAGCTGATGGCTTTGAGGCTTCAACAGACATCATCAGAGAATATGTGTGAATTTCTGAGGCGTCTCAGAGTCAATGGCCCAGTCATTCCAGAAGGATCATAAACTTGTCTGGGACCTAAATTCATATTTGCAACTTATTAAATTTTAGGGAAGAAAAAGTTCTACCACATTGGAAATCTATAAACTACAAGTGAAAAAATAGAACCGTCATGTTAAAAACTATAGAATCAGTTAAGATTAAACAGATCAACAGATTGTACCATATTTTTATTATATGGGAAGGAAACCTTTTCCTATAATGCTAATTATTGTGTTAGCTGATTCAGCTTCTATAGAAATATATTCTATTGTTCAAGATTATTCATTGCTACAGAATGATGGGAATTTTCTCTCCTGCATACACAAACACACACTCATACTCACAGAAAAACAACCACTGTGGATTAGGTTAAGTCTCATATGTCTCAGAAGAGAGTAAACACATGATGTGGGAAACACCTAGTGTAACTTAGCTATTCCTGGTTCCCTGGTAACTGAAGGGAGTATATAACCCCTCATAGTGCAAGATTTGAAGAGTTGGGCCCTGCCAGGTTGGGAAAGCCTATTTATTAAACCCACAGTTCTTTTATAGCAGCTGTGGACAAACTCCAGCTGCAGGCTAAGTCTGAACCATGGTGTGTATTATAAATAAAGTTTTACAGAGCACAGTCCTTCTCATTCATTTACATACTGTCTATGGCTGCTTTCCAAAGTTGAGTAATTGCAACAGAGAATATCCAATAAAGTCTTAAGTATTTACTATCTGACCTTTAATAGAAAAAGTTTGGCAATTCTTTTGTATTATTGGCTTACATTAAAATTTATGAAGACTTTATAGTCACAAATAGTATACATTCTTACAAAGAGTGTTTGTTGACATTTGAAGCATTCTTGGGTTTCAAGCCAGAATTAGTATCAGCAAAACCCCATCCTTATTGAGTATGGGTCAAGTGTTTCAGGTTTCCACCCACCTAGAAATCTCATTTCCACAGAGTCTACCCTCTGATTCTAAAATAACTGTCTATACAAGATCATCTTAACTAAAGACCAACCAAATAGCTAATGATATATTGAGGGTGCCTCTCTCTGTCTCTGTCTCTCTCTCTCTATTTATACATATGGAAAATACCCTTTGTTACAGCAAATTCATCTCTACAAATTTATGCTAAGGACTTATTTATCTAAAATTTTGCAGTAAGGTGTTCATATAACATATCAGAAATAACAATTCTAAATGTTTATTGACAAAATAAATGATATCACCATTATGTTGTAATTATTATAAATTATATATATAATATACATTGTGCACAATGGAAACATAATTTACTATGAGTATGTACTGATAATGGTTCGACTTACCATCTTTCAGCTTTACGATGGTGTAGAGAAACATGCATTTAGTAGAAACTGCACCTCTGCTTTTGAATTTGGATCTTTTCCCAGGCTAGCAACAGGTGGTACAATAGCAGCAGTGAGGGAGTCAGCCACATATTCATGAGGATAAATAAAAGGTACACTTTGTTTTTCACTTTCCGTACAGTATTCAATAAGTTTCTTGAGATATTCAACAATTTATTATAAAAGAGGCTTTGTGTTAGATAGTATTGCCCAACTGTAGGCTAATGTAAGTATTCAGGGCATGTTTAAAGTAGGCTAGGCTAAGCTATGATGTTCAGTAACTTAAGTGTAATAAATGCACTTCAACTTACCAATATTTTCAACTTAGTATCTGTTTATCTGGACATAACCCCACCGTAAGTCAAAGAAGATCTGTAGAGGATAATCATATTTTAAAAACTACATTTGTATAATGGGACAATGTTTTAAAATGCAATTGATTTTTAAATTTTTGATAAGTATATATATGTGTATGTGTGTATATATATATATATATATATATATATATATATATATATATATATGTTTTTGTCTTTTTGCCTTTTCTAGGGCTGCTCCTGTGGCATATGGAGGTTCCCAGGCTAGGGGCTGAATCGGAGCTGTAGCCACTGGCCTATGCCAGAGCCACAGGAACGTAGGATCCGAGCCGCATCTGTGACCTACACCACAGTTCATGGCAACGCCGGATCTGTAACCCACTGAGCAAGGCCAGGGATCGAACCCGCAACCTCATGGTTCCTAGTCGGATTCGTTAACCACCGAGCCACGACAGGACCTCCAATTTTTGATAAGTATATTTTAATCCTTACACATCTTCCACAATTAAGACCAGACAGACTACAAACCAGGAGGAAGGGTCTTATAACTCAGCAATTCTGGTACATTCATGTTGGGCTTCCTAGACTACAGATCTGTGAGAAATAAATTTCTATTGTTTAAGCTATCCGGCCTGTGATAATTTGCTACAGTGGCCCAAACAGACTACTAGGTAGATATTTACTGCTCTAAGGAGAGAGAAATGGAAGCATTTTACAAAATGACCAATTCATTAACTTTTGAAATAGAGTTTTAAAATTCAATTACCAAAACAATAGTCTACAAACTAAAGCATATATGATATGCAAGAACTAGGGAATTAAGGTAGAAAGTTTCTCTTTGAGTTTTCTTATGAATCATTAGATTGGAAGATCTTGAGGACTCAAACCTAAGAAAACCTAAGGATAGGGGTGGATGAATGATAGGAAATAAAACTCTAGTGCTCTAGAGTTCCCTTGTGAAGCAGTGGGTTAAGGATCTGCCATTGTCACTCTAGCGGTTCGGGTTGCTGTGGCGGAGGTCCGATCCCCAGCCTAGGAACTTCCACATGCTATGGACATGGTCAAAAAAAATTATAATGCTCTGCACTGTGTGAAATTAACCACTGAAAACACTTTTCATATATTAAAATTGTTGATTTCCTGTGAAGCAGTTGGTATATTGGTATTGCTATTTCATAGTTGAAAGAACTGAGGCACAGGTAGATTAGGTAACTTGAACAAGATTATACACAGCTGATAAGTATAAAGCTAGAATTTTAATGAACATAATCTGGCTTCAGAGAACATGCTATACACGCTGTGCAGTATTTCTCAAAAATACAATATTTCTCTAGCTAAAAAAAGCAAAAATGAGTTAGCCACTCAAGAGCTAGAGGGAGGAAAAAATCAGAATCAGGACAGCAAGAGAGATAACGTAGGTGCATATAAGCCATTGAACCTGTGTTCTGCCTCCTTCTGGGTTTGCATTATGCAACAGACTAAATATTTGTGTCACCCCTCAAATATCTATTTTTAACCCCCAACCCCCAATGTGCTGGTGTTGGAGAGAGGGACCATTGAGAGGTAATTAGATCATGAAGATAGAACCTTCATGATGGGACTGTTGTTCTTAGGACAGACATGAAAGAGCTGGTTTCCTCTGTCTTTGCTTTGTGCCACTTGAGGACATAGCAAGAAGATGGCCATTCATAAACCAGGAGGAAGGCTCTTACCAGAACTCAACAATGCTGGCACTTTCATGTTGGGATTCCTGGACTACAGATCTGAGAGAAGTAAATTTCTATTGTTTAAGCTATCCAATCTGTTATAATTTGTTAGAGCAGCCCAAACTGTCTTAAGACAAACTGTAAGGGCATGAATGGCAGTGGAGCAAAGAAATCTTTATTTCTGCAGGAGAAATTCTAGACGGAAACTCAAGGAACAAATTTCCCTATACCCATAAGATCATATATCTTCATTTTCCTCCACAGTCCCAGTTTTCACCTCTTATTGAATTATTATCAATAGCGTGCCCTTTCACTTGCAAAAAATCCCAACTTAGATAATACATCATATGGTATCCCTATTTATACATCAGTTACCCCATGGGACTAAGTAGAAGGTCACAGGGCACCCACAGGACACCCTCCTGTAGCATGAATAGAGTAGAACATAAAAATGGTGGCAGCAAAAGTCCAGCTAGAAAGAGGGCTTGAGATAGCCATCACTCTATGTCAGCTATCTGGTGCTGCATAACAAACCATCACATAACATAGTGGTTTAAAACAACACAATTTGTTTAGCTCTTGATCCTGTGGACCAGCAGTTTGGTCTAACCTTATCTGTATCTACTGTTTCCTCTGCAGCCCATTCTGCAATCAGTTGGCAGATGAATGGTGGGTACTGGCTGTTCTTTGACGTCCTTACTCACACTCACACAACTGGCTGTTGTCTGTGGAAGCTGAGTTCTCCCCATGTGTCTCCACATCTTCCAGCAGGCTAGCTCTGGCTTGTGTACACTGTAGTCTTAGTGAGTGCAGCAAGAGAGAGTACATACTCCAACTCCTAAGTGTATTAACAGCCTCTGCTGGAGCCTTATTTGCTAATATTCCAATGGCCAAAGGAAGTGATATTACTGAGCCCAGAATCAGTCTGGCAACGTGAACAAGGTTACATGGCAGGGGTATGTTATTAGAGGGAATGGAAGGGTTTCTAACCTTTTGGAATAGAGGAGTTAAGTAGTTGTGTACCTCAGTACAGGAGGTGTAGGTGTTGCATAAAGTTATTGGATGTCCCATTTGTCAGGGAAATCATTTGTATCCTTGAGGAGAGGAACTGTTCAAACTAGGACCTGAATGGGAGTTGAAGCACAGGGCAAGGTGACAACCTAGTCAGCACCTGGACACCTTACTGGGGAACTCTGCAGGAGAAATGCCATGTGTTGTTTGTGACAATGGAACATCAGCAGGAGATACATCAGGGGCACACACACTCACATACCATGTCTGCTGAGACCTGTCAGCTAAGGGCTGAGTCTGTGCAGGCTGGGGCCATCCTATCATGCCATCTGTCTTTGTCCCCTTAGGCTGATCTAACAAAATACCATAGACCAGGTGGCTTATAAATACCCGAAAAGTATTTCTCACCATTCAGGAGGCTGGAAATCTGAGATCAGATCGCAGACTTCTAGTTCTCACATAGGGGAAAGACCTATGGCACTCCATGAGCTCTCTATTAAAAGGGCTCTGGCCTCAGGATTTAATCACTTCCCAAAGGGCTCACCTCCTAATACCATCACACTAGGGATTATGGTGGTTTCAACATAGGAATTTGGGGGCATATAAACATTCAGACCATAGCACCATCATACCATGAAGAGAAAGAAAAGAAAAAGAAGCTGAAACTTTGAAAGAATAAGTGTGAGCTGATGCAGAAATGATTGGGTTAAATGAGAAATGTTTCAATCATTTTATAATTGGAAAACCCAAGTATATTTTTTCACTACAAATGTGAAAAGGGAGATAGGTGAATGAGTCCAGTTATGAAGAAGTAAGATCAAATGTCTGTACCAGTAAATAGTGACATTAAAGTGAGCATATTTACCCAAATATTAAGAGCAGTAATCTTAGGTAGTAAGCTTATTGATAGATTCTATTTTTAAAAAATTTTTGTGTATTATCTAAATATCCTCAAATGAACATGTCTTTGCAATAAGAAATAAAATTTTGATTGAGAACAGATGCATTTGTGCTTTCACCTATTCTGTGCTCTGTGCTTGCTGAAGCTAGTTAATCTGAAAACTGTTCCACCTTGAAGTGTTAATGAGCTAGTAAGTCATTTTGGGGTGAGCTACTTTTTAAAACTGCTGAAATCACACCTCTAACTGCACTTGTGCTCTATCTACTGATAGGGAGGACCTGGCTCTCGAGGCTGTGACCTTATGTAAGAAAATATGATAAAATATGCTTGCTGTCTACACAAATTCTTCTAAACATCCAATTAATTGAAAATAGTCCCATTTTAATAAGATGCTAACTATGCTTTGAATCTACTCATTTCTGTATGTGAGACCTTGATAGAACATGGCTTAGTCTTTCATAAAGTAGCAGTAGAGTTCAAATTTACTTCCATTCATTTTAAAAAAATTTACTAGATGTTACTGTATAGTTTGAAATCTATTCAGCTTTTTGGAATTTGTAAAAGTGAAATATAAGTTTGACTGTGAACTATGGATAAGAAGTTTGCGATTAACTGTGATTATAACAGCTATATCATACAAATGCCCAATATCCTATATGTAAGGATTACATCTAAACATAATGTTGGAAAATCCACATAGAGTTCTGTCTGTGCAAAGTACCAGTTAAGAAGAATTTTAGCTCTTGAAAGGTTGACTTACACACTGGTATCTGTACATGTATGTGTATGAAAGCAAACACACAGATACAGAGACACACACCAACATCACCACCCACAGAGAAAAGGAGAGAGAGAAGTAACCTGATCTTGAAGTTTCACACTGCACCTATATTTATGAATTTTCCTAGGATTGTCAAAAAATTAGTTCATTCTGCCTCCTCTTTCTTCCTTAATTATTCTTGCAGAAATTTCTTCACCCATTAAACTTCTCTATTAATTATTGGCTCTTAAATTAAGGAGGCAATTTTATCATTCTCACATACATGATAAGATACAATAGATTAGATACAGTAAATAATAAATAAAATCATGAAAAAGTGCTGGGTTTGAAACATCAGCTAGTTAAGATATGCTACATCCTTCAGAGATAACAAACCTGGTATATTAATTAAAATGCTTTATGTTTCAAGTAATCATAAAGAAATCTGGCTGTGATATTACTTTCATGTGTCAATTTGACTGGGCCAAGGAGTACCCAGATATTTGATTCGACATTTTTTTGGGGTGTATCTATGAAAACGTTTCTGAATGAGGGTAACATTTGGATCAGTAGACTGAGTAAATTGTTCTCCCCCTGCCTCTTCAGTGTGGGTAACCATCATCCATTCTGTTGAAGGCCTGAATAAATAGATAGAACAAATAATAGAGTAAAGGAGAATTTACTCTCTTTGCCTGATAGTTTTTGAGCTGGGGCACAGGTCTTCTCCTGCCTTTAGACTTGGATTCAGATTGAAACTTTCCACCATTGGCTGTCTTGATTCTCAGGCCTCTGGACTCAGATTGAAACTTATACCATCAGCCTTCTTCCTTCTGGCCTTTGGGTTCATACTGGAACTGTACTACCAGCTTGTACTAGGTCTCCAGCTTGCAGATTTGGGGACTTCTAAGCCTCATAAGCACCAGGCAAACTCTGACTCAGGCAGATGCCCATAGATATGAGAGACTTTGTAGAAGTTCAAATTCCTAGAGGTGAAATTCTAGCACTCTACTGGAGCAAAACAAAACAGGTTTGGACACTGAAGTGATCAAGAAGAACTTTGCCAGAGTCACCCTTACCTCTAAGGCAGCCCAGCTTAGAGAATTAGAGAAAAAGGAAGCTAGATATTCCTCTTATGAGTGAAAAGGGAGCATGGCGAGTGAGCATCCAGATTTCCCAGGGTACGAGACACTGCTAAAGAAAACCATTTCTCTCTAAGAATATGATGGAAGCCCTCTATGACTTGGGGGAAGGGGAGAGATCAGAAAAGAGGCATTCCTGATCAGAGCATTAAAGAACACAGTCTTGCTGGCAACAAGCCCATCTATGAGCTCCTGGCAAAACCTCACCAGAGAATCCACCCAGCTGGCATGCAGGCAACTCTGGTGCCCCAAAGGCAAAGCCCACACCTCCCTCCTTTCTGTGGCTGGCTCTTTGTATTGTACATGCTCCCAAGGGCAGCAGCAGAAGCAATCACAGGTATACAGGATGAACCCCCCCCCAAACAAACAAAAAACAAAAGCAGGGTCTAACAAACAAACAAAAAATAAAAGAAGGGTCTGTGGGGAAGGGAGAAGCCAGGGTCTTGAGCTGTATTACCACCACTGGGAATAAAAAGAGCCGTTACCAATAGCAGGCCAGGTACATGTTAAGATTGAGAGAAGACATACTAGCTTAAGAATTCTGCCACAAGAGGGAGCAAGAAGAGTGGAGCAGGTGTACCCATACAAGATCAGAGAGCACCAGAATTCAGGCAGGACCAACAAAAAGTATCTGTCATTTGAAGGCTGCTGGTAAAGATCAAAGGATGTGACTACTACTCTGAATGGGAAAACACCAATGTAAAGCTCCAAGGAACATAAAGAATCGAGGAAAATGACATCATCTAAAGACCATAATAACCTTCTAAAAACTAAATGAAAAGATACGTAGGACAGGACAGAACAGGCAATAATTGTAGGAAAATTTCAAAAAAGTAACACATATAATTAGAAGAAATGAAAATGGAAAAGAAAGAATATTTGAATTAGTAATTGCCAATGATTTTCTAAAATTAATGACAGACATCAAAACATAGGTACAGAAATAAAAGCAAAAATAAACTAGTGGGACCTAATCAAACTGACAGGCTTTTGCACAGCAAAGGAAACCAAAAAGAAAACAAATAGACAACTTAAGGAATGGGAGAAAAGAGTTTCAAACGATGCAAATGACAAGGGCCTAATCTCTAAAATATACAAACAACTTATACAACTCAACAGCAAAAAAGCCAACAACCCAATGGAAAAATGGGCAAAAGACCTGAATAGACATTTCTCCAAGGAAGATATATAGATGGCCAACAAGCCCTTGAAACAATGCTCAACATCGCTGATTATAAGAGAAATGCAAATCAAAATTACCATGAGATACCACCTCACACCAGTCAGAATGCCCATCGTTAATAAGTCCACAAATAACACATGCTGGAGGGGGTGTGGAGAAAAGGGAACCCTCCTGCACTGTTGCTGGGAATGTAAGATGGTACAACCACTATGGAGAACAGTATGGATGTACCTTAGAAATCTATACATAGAACTACCATATGACCCAGCAATCCCATTCTTGGGCATATATCCGGACAATATGTTCCTTAAAAAAGACATATGCGCCCACATGTTCATTCCAGCTCTATTCACAATAGCTAGGATGGAAACAACCCAAATGTCTATCAACAGATGATTGGATTAGGAAGATGTGGTATATACACACAATGGAATACTGCTCAGCCATAAAAAAGAATGACATAATGCCATTTATAGCAACATGGATGGACCTAGAGACTCTCATACTGAGTGAAGTAGGTCAAAAAGACAAACATGATATGATATCACTTATATCTGGTATCTAATACACAGCACAAATGAACATTTCCACAGAAAAGAAAATCATGGACTTGGAGAATAGACTAGTGGTTGCCCGGGGGGAGGGGGAGGTAGTGGGAGGGATTGGGAGCTCAGGGTTAATGGAGGCAAACTATTGCTTTTGGAATGGACTAACAATGAAATCCTGCTGTGTAGCCCTGAGAACTATGTCTAGTTACTTATGATGGAACATGATAATGGGAGAAAAAAGAATGTATACATGTATGTGTAACTGGGTCGCCATGCTGTACAGTAGAAAAAAAATTGTGTTGGGGAAATAACAATAAAAAAACAAATTAAAAAAAAAAACATAGGTATAGGAAGACCAAGAACACTAACCAAGGTGAATACAAAAAGAAAAACAAAACTATAACTAGAACTATCATATTCAAAGTAAAGGAAAAAGGGACATATTTAAAATCTTGAAAGTAGCCAGATTAAAAAAAAATTACCTATATAAGAACATGGATATAATTGCATTAGACTTCTCACAAGAAAAAATTCAGTGGAGAAGAGAGTGGAGTGGAAAATTTGAAATGTTGAAAGAAAATAAGCTAGAATTCTATTTCTGATAAATTTATTCTTTAAAAGTGGTGAAATAAAGATTTCTCACATGCAAACTTAGGGAATTCATTGTCTGGAGAAACACCCTGCAAAAAAGCATAAAAGAAGTTCTTCAGGGAAGAGAAAAATGACATAGGTCAGATATTTGAATCTTACTGAAAGAGCTACCCATGTCCAAAGCTGCAAAAAGTTGAGCAATAAAATAAATAAGTTTTGGGTTATAATACAAAGCACAAAATGAATATTCATGAGTTCATATTGATATAAATAAATAATTGAACAAATGGGAAAGAAGAGGTTCCAAATAATGTATGCCCATCCTCTTAGAGGTGGAGCATAGATCTCCATTCCCCAAGTATGGGCTGAAAATAGTGATTTCCCTATAAAAAGTACAGTAAAATTGGGAGAGATATAATGGTAAATTACAGTGGAGGTCTGACAAACACGAACTCAGCCAAGTGTTGAAGGTCAACATCAACAGTGGTAAGTCATGTTGATAAATCATCCGTATGCTTGCTAGGATGTGATGAGAATGGCATTTTACCTCTGCAGTCTTTCTTCCCAAAACTCATATTCCCAGATGGAGCATGGCAAAAATATGAGACAAATCTTAACTAAAGGACATTCTAAAAAATACCTAAATGCTCTTGCTCAAAACTGTCAAGGTTAACAAAAAACAAGAGAAGTCTGGGAGATTGTCACAGCCAAAAGGAGTCTAAGGAGACATGACAACTAACATGATATAGATAGGACCTTGGGACAGAAAAGGAATAACAGGTAAAAACTAAAGAACTCTGAATAAAACATGGACTTCAGCTAGTAAAAATATATGAATATTTGTTCCTTAATTAAGACAAAAATACCATATAAGTATGGTAATAATAAGGTGTTATGAATTTGTCAAATTAACACTTGTTAAAGAACACAGGGTGTTGGGTGGTGAAAAGTTCAACAATTTACTACAAAAGTAATTGAAATAGAGATGTTTATTACTCACATGTTCTGGAGAAGACACGGGACTTGCCTTGATGTGTCACATAGGAGGTCAAGGCAGAGTGCAGACAGAGAGAGACAGGATCTGGGGCACATGCCTTTACTAGGGTCTGTGGATGGAATAATTTGGGGCTCCCAGGCTGGAATAATTTGAGGCTCCCAGGCTAAGTGTGGATTGGTCAATTCAAACCAAAGAACCAGTGATGATAATCCATGCAGGGTCTTATCTAAGTGGAACACATGGGAAGGCATTGGGAGACAGGAGACTGTTGATCACAAAGGCTGTTGGGTAAGTCAATAACTTACATTTGCTTGTAACTCTGTTGGCTGCTATCTAGGGCATGTGCTTATATGAGGGGGAAATGTCATTTAGGGACATTGCAGACCAATTGGCAAAATAAGATGGATATCAAAGCAACAATACTTTGGAGTGACTTAGCTAAAATCTCAACATTAAGGAAACTGGGTTGGGACATTTAGGACTCTCTGTATTATCTTTAGAATTTTTTTGTTAATCTAAAATATCTAAAAGTTAAATTTATTTTTAAAATAGTTCTCAAGGAGGAAATAAAACTGGCACCAGCAAACTGCAAATCTTCAACTATCTTAAGAAAAATTTTGGAATTTAGAGTTATTTATTAGCATTAAAGAATGGGAGAATACTAGGACTTTTTTTTTTTTTTTTTTGGCTTCACCTGCTGTATGCAGATGTTCCCTGGTCAGGGACTGAACAAATACCAAAGCAGCAACCAGAGCCACTGCAGTGACAATACCAAGTCTTTAACATGTCAAGCCACATGTGATTCAGCTGGGACTATTTTGGAACAGAAAGGGCCTCAGAAAGCTTAGTACACATGGACTTTTAAAAAATGTTTTATTTTAAGATGTCTTCAGTAAAATTTAAAATGTACCAAATGGACAAGATTTTTGGTATAAATAAACAGTAGTACGTAAACAAAAACAAAAACAAGTTAGCTTACAGTTGAGACATTATTTTTTATATTACTCACTGAATTTATTACATTTATAGTTGAACAATGATCATCAAAACCCAATTTTATAGCATTTCTGTCCCAAACCCCCAGCGCATCCCCACCCCCAATTTCTCTCCTTTGGAAACCATAAGTTTTTCAAAGTCTATGAGTCACTACCTGTTCTGCAAAGAAGTTCATTCAGTCCTTTTTTCAGATTCTGCATGTCAGTGATAGCATCTGATGTTGGTGTCTCATTGTATGGCTAACTTCACTTAGCATGATAATTTCTAGGTCCATCCATGTTGCTAAAAATGCCAGTATTTCATTCCTTTTAATGGATGAATCATATTCCATTGTGTATATGTACCACATCTTCTTGATCCACTCCTCTGTCGATGGACATTTAGGTTGTTTCCATGTCTTGGCTATTGTATATAGTGCTGCAATGAACACTGGAGTACATGTGTCTTTGCGAGTCATGGTTTTCTCTGGATAGATGCCCAGGAGTGGGATTGCTTGGTCAAATGGTAGTTCTATGTTTGGTTTTCTGAGGACTCTCCATACTGCTTTCCACAGTGGTTGCACCAATTTCCAATCCCACCAACAGTGTACTAGGGTTCCTTTTTCTCCACACCCTCTCCAGCACTTATTGTTTGTAGACTTTTGGATGATGGCCATTCTGGCTGGTGTAAGGTGGTACCTCAGAGTGGTATTGACTTGCATTTCTTTAGTAATGAGTGATGTTGAACATCTTTTCATGTGTTTTTTGGCCATCCATATGTCTTCTTTGGAGAATTGTCTGTTTAGATCTTCTGCCCATTTTCTGATGGGGTTGTTTGTTTTTTTTTGGTATGGAGCTGCAGAAGTTGTTTATAAATTTTGGAGATGAATCCCTTGTCAGTCACTTCATTTGCAAAGATTTTCTCCCATTCTGTGTGTGGTCTTTTCGTTTTGTTTAGGGTTTCCTTTGCTGTGCAGAAACTTTTAAGTTTAATTAAGTCCCATTTGCTTATTTTTGTTTTTACTGTCATTACTCTAGGAGGTGGATCTGAGAAGATGTTGCTGTCATTTATGTCAGAAAGTGTTTGGCCTATGTTTTTCTCTAAGAGTTTTAGAGTATCTGATCTTACATCTAGGTCTTGAATCCATGTTGAGTATTTTTGTGTATGGTGTTAGGGAGTGTTCTAATTTCATTCTTTTACATGTGGCTGTCTGGTTTTCTCAGCACCACTTATTGAACAGGCTGTCTTTTCTCCATTGTATATTCCTGCCTCTTTTGTCATAGATTAGTTGACTGTAAGATCACCACAATATAGAAGGCAACTGCTAACAATCTTAAAAGGACAATTGACAATAACACAATAATAGTGGGGGAATTTAACACCCCACTTACAGCAATGGACAGATCATCCAGGCAGAAAATCAATAAGGAAACACAGGCCCTGAATGAAGCACTACACCAGAGGGACTTAATAGATATTTATAGCACATTTCATCCAAAAGCAACAGAATACACATTCTTCTCAGGTGCACATGGAACATTCTCTAAGATTGATCACATCCTGGCCTACAAATCAAGCCTCAGTAACTTTAAGAAAATTGAAATCATATCAAGCATCTTTCCAACCACAACGCTATACAACTGGAAATCAACAACAAGAAAAAATCTGCAAAAAACACAAACATGTGGAGACTAAACAACATGCTGCTAAACAGCCAATGGATCACTGAAGAAATCAAAGAGGAAATTTAAAAATACCTAGAAGCACATGACAACAAAGATACAATACTCCAAAACCTATGGGATGCAGCAAAAGCCATTCTAAGAGGAAAGTTTCTAGCAATACAAGCCTCCCTCAGGAAACAAGAAAAAGCTCAAATAAACAAGCTAACTTTACATTTAAAGCAGCTTGAGAGAGAAGAACAGACAAGACCTAAAGTTAGCAGAAGGAAAGAAATCATAAAGATCAGAGCAGAAATCAAAGAAATAGAAACAAAGAAAACCATAGAAAAGATCAATGAAACGAAAAGGTGGTTCTTTGAAAAGATCAACAAAATGGATAAACCCTTAGCCAGACTTCTCAATAAAAAAAGAGAGAGGACTCAAATCAATAAAATGAGAAATGAAAAAGGAGAAGTAACAACAGACATCACAGAAATACAAAGGATCATGAGAGACTACTATATTTAACTATATGCCAATAAAACAGAAAACCTAGAAGAAATGGACAAATTCTTAGAAAAGTACCATCTGCCAAAACTAAACCAAGATGAAATAGAAAATTTGACCAATCACAAGAACTGAAATTGAAACTGTGATTCAAAAACTCCCAACCAACAAAAGTCCAGGACCAGATGGCTTCTCAGGTGAATTCTAACAAACATTTTGAGAAGAGCTAACACCTCTCCTTCTGAAACTATTCCTAAAATTGTAGAGGAAGGGATACTCCCAAACTCATTCTATGAGGCCACCATCGCCCTGATACCAAAACCAGACAAAGATACCACAAAAAAAGAAAACTACAGGCCAATTTCACTGATGAACATAGATGCAAAAATCCTCAACAAAATTCTAGCAAACTAAATCCAACAATACATTAAAAGGGTTCTATATCATGATCAAGTGAGATTTATCCCAGGGATGCAAGATTTCTTCAATATCCACAAATCCATAAGTGTGATACACCACATTAACAAATTGAAGAATAAAAACCATATGATCCTCTCAATAGACGTGGAAAAAGCCTTTGACAAAATCCAACACCCATTTCTGATCAAAACCCTTCAGAAAGTGGGCATAGAGGGAACCTACCTCAACATAATAAAGGCTATATATGACAAACCCACAGCTAACATCATTCTCAATGGCGAAAAGCCGAAAGAATTCCTGCTGAGATCAGGAACAAGACAAAGATGTCTGCTCTTGCCACTACTCTTCAACATAGTTTTGGAAGTCCTAGCCATAGCAATCAGAGAAGTAAAAGAGATAAAAGGAATCTAAATTGGAAAGGAAGAAGTAAAAGTATCACTATTTGCAGATGACCTGATACTATACCTAGAGAACCCTAAAGACTCTACCAGAAAGCTGTTAGAGCTCATCCATGAATTTGGCAAAACTGCAGGATACAAAATTAATACACAGAAATCGATGGCATTTCCGTATACTAACAATGAAAGACCAGAAAGAGAAATTAGGGAAGCAATCCTGTTTACCATTACATCCAAAAGAATAAAATACCTAGGAGTAAACTTACCTAAAGAGACAAAAGACCTGTACTCAGAAAACTTATAAGACACTGATGAAAGAAATCACAGATGACACAAACAGATGGAAAGACATACCATGCTCTTGGATTGGAAGATTCAATATTATCATTTTTCACAGAACTCGAGACTATTATTTTTTAGATGAAGCTATATATCAAGTTACTGAAATATTAGATGTTCTCTTGTGTTAGTAGATTCTGATGTATTTGAGAGGTTTACTTACATGTGTGAAATATTAAGGGTTACAGTAGCAGAAAAGAAAAAGGATATATAACTCCAATATAATAGGAAAATATAAAAACATAATTAATAACAGATATCTACTAGATCAAACAAGGAATGAAAGAGAAAGGATTTTTTTTAATAAAAAATAGAATACATATAGTAAAATAGCAGGAATACTTATAAGCATTCATTAATCATAAGAATATTAATGAGTTAAATTCCATTTTAAGATATAGATATTCTTACAATGTGTTAAAAATGCCCCAAAATTCACTTGCTATACAAGACCATGCTTGAAATTAAAATACATAAAAAAGACTGAATGCAAAAGGGTAGAATAATGTATTATAACAAAGATTAATCAAAATAAAGGAGCTGAAGAAATGTTATTAGCAGAAAAAATAGAATTCAAAGCAAATTATTTATATGGGGCGATGGGAAATATTTCATACTGGCAAAAATAACAGTATACCAAGGTGATATGACAGTCATAAACTTTTATGTGTACATAGTTACAAAAATTCATAGAATGTCGGTAAAAATTGACAAAATTATATTAAAATATTTTAAATCTTTGTTAGAAACTAGCAGAGCGAATAGACAAAAATAATGAGTGTAATAATTTAATAAAACATTTATAAGCTTCTGACTGTGTATATGTGTGTGTATATGGTATGTGTGTATGCATAGATGTTAAGGATTACCAGTATCAGAAAAGAATAACTAGAATAAATTATTTAAAAAGATAATTTACATTTCTTTTCAAATACATGAATACATGGAATATATAGAAATATTTATTATGCATTAGAGCTTGTGGAAGACAATTTTGATTGCTCAGCCAACAAATCTAAACTCTCCCATCTCTTCTTTCTTCCTGCTTAAATAAAACATTAGGGACTTTTCCAAGAAGAGTGAAAGGAACTTAATAACGTGGACTTCAATGTGATTATCCTTTCATATCATTTTAATATGATACATTGATTAGAAATATAAGCCAATAGTTTAAAATTAGCGTGGTGTTAAGGGAGGTGTTTCTTTAAGTTGGGAGATTAGTATAGACTTTTATGTTAATGGATGAACAATTACAGGAAGAAAAATTGATGAGGCAGGCTATGAGAGACAATTGCTGAAGTCAAGTCTTTCAGAAGGTACGATGGAAAGGGCTCTAGAGCATAAGAGAAAGTTGGGGGTCTTGATAGAAGTGGATACATTTCTTTTTTTTAGCATGGATTACTTCATAAGGTTGTACAAGGTTCTAATTGTTGTACACATGATTGTAATTGAAAAATCAGTTAAATTAACTATGAGTCAAAATTGTAATGTTAGTAAGTTAGAAGTTGCAAAATTTAGTAGAAATGTTAGATTTTTTTAGTATTTTCTTTGAATTATGGAATTTATGACAAGATTGTGATTTTCTAAATAAATTTGTTTTATTCATTTGATAATTACTAAAAGATGTATTTTTATCATATGACCTTGGGCAAGAGAGAATATTTCAGCAAGGATTATGAGACATTTTATTGGAGCTGAGTATAAAACTTCTAGTTGTAGATTAATTGAAAAATAGAGAATAATGAGCTAAAGATTTTTAAAAGACGTTTTATCAAAGACTTTCTGAAAACAGAGGTAAAGTTATATAAGATAGGGCTAAAGAGGGAAGAAACATCTATTACAATTTAAACCTCGTAGATTATAGAAATATACTTCAAGTTCTTTTTTTCTGATAGTACTTTATTCACCTGGACAGTAGCATTGAATGGATCACTCTTCCCTGATCTCCGGGCTGTTTTTCCTTTTTCTGTCAAATGAATGTGTGAAAGGATGTCTTTGTGGAAATGAAAGAGAATGAACAAAATATCCAGAGAAATGAATTTGATATGCTATGATTAAGAGGTTTTTTTTTTTGAAAATGCTCCTCTTCCTTCATTCCCCCGCCCCCATTTTAGGGACTGGTTCTAAAGACTAGAATTATATAAAATGCCTGTCCTGGATGTTCAGAGTGTTAAATGCTGCGTTCAGCAGCTTGAATCATCACTGAATCATTGAAGGAAAATGAAGAAGGAAAAAGAAAGCAACAAGGAAACTCCAGTCAATTGACAGACTGCCCCAGAATACAAATTTGCCTTCTGAAGTCACAGGGGAGAGAAACCAATCATTCATTGTAATTAAACAATAGCTGAATATCCTCCAGCAGTTCTACCTCACCTAGATTTGATTTGTGAAAACTCACACAGAGGTGGCATGCCTTCCAGAATCAGCCTAGCACTGCATGCCTGGTTCAACTGAGCAAAACATTACATTGCTGGGGCTTCCTTCTGCCAAGCTTTTCTACATTGTCTTATTTTCTCTGATGTAGAAATTTTCATTTTTACTAAAAAAACTTTGACTCTTTCTCCTTGAAGTAGAATAAAGCTTAGGCAATTGACAAGATTTACCCCTTGCGTTCAACAAGGCGATCTTAAAAACTGTTCATGATCTATATAATTGACTCTTCTCTTGAAGTCTTTTAGGGGTGGACCAGAAAGATGAAAGTGCAGCATATACACACACCAAAAAAAAAAAAAAGTAAATGTTTTAATACTAGAAGTGAAATTTGAATGGGATGGAAATTGAGGTGTGGAAGAAACAGCTGCCTGTGGGCATGTTGACTCTGCTACTGTTTGAGAGATTCTAGATACGCATCTGGATAGTGAGGACTAACTTATTGGCACAAATGAGGAAGGCGACTGTGACAAAAAGAGTGAAGATGTCCTAGAGGAAGGTGACACTGGCAAAATATTCACAGAAAGGAACTCTCAGATATATTTCACAACATTAAAAGTGCAGAGAATAAAATGTTGGCAGCTTATCCAAACTTAGAAAGGATTATGAAAATTCATCAAGGCATAGAAAAGATGCCCACTCCATATGTAAGTTATAAGATGATAAGGAAAGGCGGGCACTCTTTAAAACTATTCTTGGTAAGTTTTTTACAAAGAAATAAAGCCCTTTAAATCCCAATGTTACAAGTTACAGTGCACAAGATAAATGCTATTTTATATGTTTTTTCTTTCCCTGTATGTTTTTAACTGACAAGAGAGTTTTAAGGTTCTGGAAAAATAGTTTTAGAGGTCAAAGAACAATTATAATTTTTTCCATTAATTATTTACAATCAGTTTGCATAGTATTTATATGTTTATGTTTATGGCCTGACGTACTTTGCAGAGACAAGACTGCCTGTATAATGAAATAAAACCTTCTGTTTTCAGGTCTTTGTGTAGTAAAGACTATTTTAGCTAGCATTTTTGAAGCATAAAGGTGTTAGAAAATGCCAGTTGAGTTCCCTTCACTTGAAGATCATTTAGGATAGGATGAAATGAGGATGATTCCAAAGCAACACTCTTAAAGTTCAGAGCAATAAAAGTACGACACACAGTGACCAGATTTCTCACAGCGATTTTTGTCTCAGAACCTGGTTGCAAAAATCAACTTCACTTTGTGGATTAAATCTAATTGGAATAAATAAATGAAAGGTGGAGGACCTATTTTAGTGATCTAAAGGTAAGGAGACTAATTCATCATCCAAAATAGGAAACTATTGAAAGCAAAAATGATGCTAAATTAATTAAAATCATGTAACTGTGAAATATTTATTGATTTTGTTGTATTGGTAAGTATAATAAATAACTTGTTTTTTCAAGTCCTGTCTTAAAAGTCTTTCCAACAAAATGAAAAGTAACATATTTTAGTATGTTAAGGTATGATAATCTTTTTAAAAATGCTGAGTTTGAGTATCTAAACATTAAAAATTAGCATAAGCAAAGTAATTTTGCTTGGTATATATTCACGCCTTTCTCTCAGTTTTTAAAGTATATTTGTCTTGAATTAGATGCTACTATTTTGATAAAGAATATAATCTGTGAATGTCTTAATTTTTTCATAAAACCAACCATCTTTAGAGTGAACATTTTGTGTAACACTTTTATTTGTAAATTTTTTTATTATAGTTGGTTTACATTGTTCTTTCAATTTCTGTTGTACAGCAAAGTGACCCAGTCATATATCTATACACACACTCTTTCTCATATTATCTTTCATTAGGTTCCATCACAAGTGATTGGACATGATTCTCTGTGCTATGGAGCAGGATCTCATTGCTTATCCACTCCAAATGAAATAGTTTGCATCTACTAAGCCAAACTCTCAGTCCATTTCACTTCTTTCCCCTCCTCTTTGTTAACCACAAGTCTGCTGTCCATGCCTGTGAGTCTGTTTCTGTTTTGTAGATAGGTTCACTTATGTCATATTTTAGATTACTTATATGAGCATATCATGTGGTATCTGTCTTTCTCTTTCTGACTTACTTGACTTAGTATGAGAATTTCTAGTTCCATCCATGTTGCTGCAAATGGAATTATTTTGTTCTTTTTTATGGCCGAATAGTATTCCATTTTGTATATGTACCACATCTTCTTAATTCATTCTTCTATTGATGGACATTTTAGGTTATTTCCATGTCTTGGCTATTGTGAATAGTGCTGCTATGAACATATGGGTCCTTGTATCTTTTTGAGTGAAAGTTTTGTTTGCGTATATGCCCAGGAGTGGGATTGCTCGATCATGTGGTAATTTTATATTAGTTTTCTGAGGTACCTCCATACAGTTTTCCATAGTGGTTGTACCAATTTACATTCCCACCAACAGTGCAGGAGGGGGAGTTCCTGTCATGGCACAGTGGAAATGAATCTGACTAGGAACCATGAGGTTGCAGATTTGATCCCTGGCCTTGCTCAGTTGGTTAAGGATCTGGCATTGCCATGAGCTGTGGTGTAGCTTACAGAAGTGGCTTGGATCTGGCATTGCTGTGGCTGTTGTGTAGGCTGGCAGCTATAGCTCCGACTGGACCACTAGTCTGGGAACCTCCATATGCTGTGAGTGCAGCCCTAAAAAGCAAAAAAACAAAACAAAACCCAAAAACCAAACCGAAACAAAAAAATCTGTGTAAGAGGGTTCCCTGTTCTCTATACCCTCTCCAGCATTTGTTATTTGGAGTCTTAATGATAGCCATTCTGACTGGTGTGAGGTTGTACCTCAATGTGGTTTTGATTTGCATTTCTCTAATAATGAGTGATATTGAGCATTTTTTCATGTGCTTGTTGACCATCCGTATATCTTCTTTGGAGAAATGCCTATTTAGGTTTTTCTGCCCATTTTTCAATTAGGTTGTTTGGTTTTTTGCTGTTGAGTAGTATGAGTTGTTTGCATATTTTGGACATGAAGCCCTTGTTGGTTGCATCATTTGCAACTATTTTCTCCCATTCCATAGGCTGTCTTTTTGGTTTTGTTTGTTTGTTTGTTTGTTTCATGGTTTCCTTTGCTGTTAAAAAGCTTTTAAGTTTGAATAGGTCCCTTTCACCCTCCCCTACAATGGCACCTTGCTTCTCCTGTGGGGGTAAGCTTCATCCTGTGCTCCCTGGCTGTGGCTCCCCTCCCCAGCCCATGGTGCACGGCTACTTGGCCCCTCAGGCTGTCTCCACACAGCCAACCTAGTCTTCTCCCAGGAACTGACCTTTGAAGTCTACGTCTCAGTGCCCAGCCCTTGCCTGAGTATCTCAGGCTGTGGTGTCTGAAGGCATTGGTACCAATAGTCTGTGTACCTCTCTTTCTGTCCTTCCCTCTCAGTCTGGTTGCTGTACTTTTCTCTGAGGTTTTGAGATTCCCTCTCTGGGACTGTGGCCTCCCAGGGTGTGGGTTCCTTTCCACTTTCACAGCTCCCTTTCAGGTCCTATCCAGACTCCCCCCTTTTTTTTTTTTCTTCTTCTGCTTTTTTTTCCCTGTTCTCTCTCTCTCTTTTTTCTTTTCTTCTACCTGGTTATGTGGAGGGTTTCTTGCCTTTTTGGAGGTTTAAGATCTTCTGCTTCTGCAGAATGCATGTAGATGGTTTTTTTTTGTTGTTTTTCTGCATGTAGATGGTTTTTTTTGTTGTTTTTGTTTTGTTTTGTTTTGTTTTGTCTTTTTGCTATTTCTTGGGCCGCTTCCGCGGCATATGGAGGTTCCCAGGCTAGGGGTCCAATCGGAGCTGTAGCCACCGGCCTATGCCAGAGCTACAGCAATGAGGGATCCGAGCCACATCTGCAACCTACACCACAGCTCACGGCAACGCCCGATCATTAACCCACTGAGCAAGGCCAGGGACCGAACCTGCAACCTCATGGTTCCTAGTCGGATTCGTTAACCACTGCGCCACTACGGGAACTCCTAGATGGGTTTTTTTGATGTGTTTGTGGGAGAAGGTGAGCACCACATTTTAACTCCTCTGCCATCTTGATCCTGCCTCCTTGTGTAATTTACTTTAAATTGCTAATACACTTAATTCACTCATCTGTATAAATTATAGTATTTTAATTGAAAAACTACACTGCAGTTGCTAAAGTCCCTGGCAAATTGAAAGCATATGCTGTTAAGTGGAGGTTATTATAAACATTACATTTTTAATTTAGATATGTAAATATTTGATCTGAAATAAATTCACACATGCTGTCTTTTTTTTCTCCTTTATTTAGAGGAAGTTTCTTTGACAAATAAGACAAAGTCTTCAAATGAGTTCTCTTCTTTCTTTTAATGATTCTTTACTATGCATTGTCAAATTAGATTGCTGTAATATCATAGAGCTTTCTCATGACATTCTATTCTTATATAGATTATCAGATAATCAAATTGAATATACATACACACACACACACAAACACACACACACACACAGAGAGAGAGAGAGAGAAAGATGGGGTGGGGGAAGAAGGGAATTTTGACAACTAAATTCTAGGTCCTGTTTCTGTTAGTAGGATATCATAGCTTTGGGGGAGCAATTATGAATTACATCATAGCAACTAAAACTAATTTCAAGAACATTCTTGGGGCGTTCCCTTCATGGCTCAGTGGTTAACGAATCCAAGTAGGAACCATGAGGTTGCGGGTTCATTCCCTGGCTTTGCTCAGTGGGGTAAGGATCCGGTATTGCCGTGAGCTGTGGTGTAGGTCAAAGACACGGCTTGGATCCTGCATTGCTGTGGCTCTGGTGTAGGCCGGCAGCTATAGCTCCAGTTGGACCCCTGGCCTGGGAACCTCCATATGCCACAGAAGCAGCCCTAGAAATGGGGGAGAAAAAAAAAGAACATTCTTAATACATAAACTTCTTGGATTTAGAACATTCCTTTATATTGGCAATGTGTTCCATCAAAATTTAGATTCACGGGTTTTTTTTTAGCAAAATATAACAACAAAAATAATCTTAACATTAATGTTGAACTTTTGAACTGAATTTACAGTAGCATTCATAATAATGTAAAATATCCTTTAACTGAGTGCGCTTCCAAATTTTTATATTATCTATAAAAATGTCAAAACACTCTGAAAATGAACTGTTTTTTTTATTTAAAACATCTGATAAAAATTTGTGTTTTCCAACTCAGTGTAGAATTTTTATGCTAATGGAACTAGTAAATTAACAGTCATAGCTTTACTTATAGTATATATACAAGATGATTTCAAATGGAAAATGAAAAATTAATTTAGAACATTTAATCAAATGAAAATTTATGTTTTACAGAATGATAAATAAACACACTTTTTACACTACAGATGTTAAATTGTTATCTTTCATTCCAGACTTCTTACATAAAATAATTACTATCTTTTGAAATAAAAACAGACAGTTGTTTAGCATATTCATGCCTTCTAGTTTTTATGTCATTTTACCACTATGGCTGTAAGAGGAGAGGGTAATTGTCAATAAAAATTTTTTGCATGTTACATGATATTTCATGATAATGGAAATTTAGTGCTTAATTTGTATTAAGTTGTACTTTCAATTTTTTAGAGCTCATTGCTGCCAAAATTCATTAGAGCTAATTGCATTCCTTCCTTCTTTCCTTCCTTCCTCCCTTCCTTTCTCCTTTCCTTTCTTCCTTCCTTCCTTCCTTCCTTTCTTTCCTTTCTTTCCTTTCTTCCTTCCCTTGCTTCACATCTGTGGCATATGGAAGTTCTCAGGCTAAGGGTTGAATTGGAGCTGCAGCTGCTGGCCTAAACCACAGTCACATCAATGCCAGATCTGAGCTACATCTGGGACCTACACTGCAGTTTGTAGCAGCGCCAGATCCTTAACCCACTGAGTGAGGTTAGGGATCAAACCCACATCCTCATAGATACTAGTCGAGTTCTTAACCTGCTGAGCCACAACGGGAACTCTGAGATTGTTACATTTCATTGCAAAATGAAAACATAGGACTAAAAGAATAGTTTCAGACTTATAACATCTAATAAGTGAAAAGAAAATTGTAACAAGAGGATTAAAATACTTTCTATGAACTGTATAATAGCACTGTTTTGTTTTTATTTGCTGCACATATTTCATGCACTACTAACTACCTTTCATTAAGATCACTGGTAGTCTCAGTTGCTTCAGATGCTACAGAGTTTAGCACTGGGATGAGTCAGGGAAGGACAGCTGGTTTATCACTGGTTCCCTTCACATATAACAATATATCTGAGGCGATTTATCAAGAGAATGTGGAGTTAAAATTATGATAGAGTTTATAAAGGAAAGAAACAAGTGTTAGGAGAGAGACTAGCAGGGGAAATAATTTAGAATAAAGATCAGAGAATGCCGGGATGAAGCATGATTAAAAAAACAAAATATTTGCGATATCAGAAAAGATTGAATTGAAATTTTTAAAAATGCAAGTGACAGGATTTTTGTTTGAAAAATGTTACAGTACAATGAAGATCTGTCATGAGTCTCTGTACTTCATAGAGTATAACATCAAAATAAAATTTTGAATTGTAGGAATTACAATAAAAACAATAATATTGAAAGATTTGAAATTACCTCTCAGTCCTTAAAAACAATGTTGATAAAAACAGGTAGACATTTTAATGAATCTAAAATAGAAAAAAGCTATAAACAGGTCACTGAATGGTTTTTGTTTGTTTACTTGTTTTGTTTTTTTGGCTGCATCTGAGGCATGTGGAAGTTCTCAGGCCAGGGATCAAACCTGTTCTGTAGCTGTGACCTACACCACAGCTGCAGCAACACCAAATCCCCATTGTGCCACAAGGGAACTTCCTGAATATTTTAATAATAACTTAATGATTGTTTAGTGTTTAACTTAATGATGTAAGTGAAACTAGTGCAATCCAAAACTATGCATGCATTATCAACTTAACTATGGATGTACATATGAATCTATATCAAATGAATATAAAAATTTTAAAGAAAACAGCATTAAATTACCATGGGAGTTATCTTTGGAGTTTGGGTGATATTTTATTTTCTTCCCTTTTTTGTATTTACTGTGATAAAGGAAATGACATTCATGATCAGATTAGACACTAGTTTTATTTTTGGAATAGAAGGATCACAACATTTAGCTTTTTTAATAGAACATGGACATCAGAAAAAGTTAATTAAGTTCTGTTTACCTATGTTGTAGATTGATTATAAAAATGGATCCAGCCAAAGCCATCCTAAGAAAGAAAAATGGAGCTGGAGGAATGAGGCTCCCTGACTTCAGACTATACTACAAAGCTACAGTCATCAAAACTGTATGGGACTGGCACAAAAACCAGAAATATACATCAGTGGAACAGGATAGAAAGCCCAGAATTAAACCCACAAACCTACATTCAACTAATCTATGACAAAGGAGGTAAGAATATACAAAGGAAAAGATACAACCCCTTCAATAAGTGGTGCTGAGAAAACTGGACAGCCACAAGTAAAAGAATGAAATTAGAATACTTCCTAACACCATACACAAAGACTAACTCAAAATGGATTAAAGACCTAAATATAAGACTAGATACTCTAAAACTCTTAGAGGAAAACATAGGCCAAACACTCTCCAACATAAACAACAGCAATATCTTCTCAGATCCACCTTCTAGAGTAATGACAATAAAAACAAAAATAGACAAATGGATCCAATTCTCCATACGTCTCTTTATCAACATCCATCACAATCTATCCTAGAAGCACTTTTCATCAAGAGATGGTATCTCCTCAAGTTACATCTCTGCTGGTCTTTGACTAATTTTAGCAAACAGAGTGATTATACATTATTTCCAAGCTTGGAACTCAAAAAACCTTAAATGACTGTGCTTTTGTTTGGTTTTTCCCTGAATCTTCACTTTACCTTGAGAACATGTGTGCACTGGCACATTAGAAGGATGTGAGAGGCACATGGAAAAGAGTAGCTAACAGTCAGTCACCTCCACAGACTTGAGAGAACACAGTCAAGATCAATAGGGCTTCCTACCTGACCCATTGCACACTAAAGACTTATTAGTGAGCAAATCAAGATCAGAGGAGTCCCTCGACCTATTCATAGCTTTGTGAGCAAGAATAAATATTTATGGTTAGGATATTGAGTTTAGATAGCTGTGATATCTATCTGGGTAGATACCTGAGGCAGAATTGATACTTGACTGAGGACGCTATTGTAGGAGAAACATGAAATATGTGACATTGTCCATGTTGCAGGTGGGGGTTGGAAAATGGTAAGCAAACTGTTAATAAGGACTGGAAGCATGGTAAGAAATTGTAACTGGAGCCTGGAAAAATGATGATCCATGTAATGTCATCACAAAATAATTGACAAAACCTTTGTTTGCAGTAACTTGGAAAATCAAAAATGTCCCTAATGAACTTTTGGATTTGCCTTAGGAGATCTCCAGGCAGAATGTTGAGAGCATCAGCTGGATTTTCTTAATTGCATATGGTACAGCAAGAAAGTGATGAACTGAGAAAAAGCTACTAGCCCTTCTTGGGCAGAATTTAGAGGGATTATGACAGGGCTAAATGAATGGGCAACAAAAGAAAAACAGTTTCTCATCTCAACCCTTCTAGTCAGGAAGAGATTATCAAAGCAAACTGTAGCCTAGAGGTATAGATCAAATTATCAATATGGCTTAAGATGTGTTGTTAAAACCTCTGAAAGAATTGAGGAAGTGCTGGAGTTCTCATTATGGCTCAGCGGTTAATGAACCCGACTAGCATCCATTAGGATGCCATTTCAATCCCAGCCCTGGCTCAGTGGGTTAAGGATCTGGTGTTGCCTGCCATGAGCTCTGGTGTAGGTCACAGATGCAGCTCGGATTCATTGTTGCTGTGGCTCTGGCAAAGGCCGGTGGCTACAGCTCCGATTGGACCTCTACCCTGGGAACGTCCATATGCTGCAGCTGTATCCGTAAAAAGACACACACACAAAAAAAAAGAAAAATAAGAAAAAAAAAAGAAAACAAAAAAAGAGAAAAGGAATTAAGGAGGTGCTTAGTCCCCTCAAGTAGACAGACAGGCTTGTAGGAACAAAGGGTGGCTTCCACAATTGTCTGATGTTAAGAAGGATTTGTTGGCTAGGGTGGATGTCAATCAAATTATTGGAAAGCTTGCAAGGTTTTTTTAAGGAGTCGTACAGGAAAAAGAGTCCTCATCATCTTGGTCTCAAAGGTACTGAGATTATTCAAATGCAAAATGGCTTCTGGGTTCTCATCCTTCTAAGATGAGAAAGTCAGTTGAAAATTATATTTGGAGGACATAAATACCCCTGACCTTTTCAGAAGAAGCAAGAAGAGAGATGGGAAAGGAAGAATGTTCCCAAAGGTGGAGCTGTGGAGAACAGTGGACTGAGAGGTCTGTCCTAGGGAGCAGAATGGGGGTCAAATATGGGAAACTTCTCTTTTCCCAGTGTCAGAGCCCTTGAAAACATTTGGATTTCAAAAATTTTTAAAGTCCAGGGAGTTCTACATGCCTTCCAGAATGAGAGTACTATTTACTGTCATTTTCCTATCCTTATCACTATTGCAATTATCTTGTCCTTTTTGATATATGCTGGTGGTATTGGTAAAGTACAAATACCTTATCTTTTTGGTTCATAACTCTCTGAATCAGAATGTGATGCCTTTGAAGAGTCTTATCTAGACCTGATGTAGATCACACGATGTTGGACTTTGAAGATAATACAATATTGAAAGAGAATTTGGGCACCTTGGGAGGAGGTAAGTATAATTTGTGTATGGGAAATGTATGGAGTTAAGGCCAGAGAGTGGAATTTAGTAGACATTGCAAACATGGTCCCCAATTCTTCGCCCCTCATTGAAACCACACTCTTTTCAATGTGACTTTGAGCCCCTATCATTAAGAGGTAGAATTGATTTCACCTCTGCTTGAATGTTGGTAGACCTTGTAACATTGTTTTTCAAATAAAATGCACAATAAATAATTGCTGAGTTATTTATGCAATATTTTATAATTTATTTATAATCTATTTATAATAGTGAGTCAGTTTTTAACCTATCTTTAGAGAGGCTTTGCTCACATTTACTTTCTCTCTCTCAGACCTCTGTCTCATCATAACATCCTGGGTTAGTTTGCTGGATGGATATGACCAATATATAAAATACAGCTAGACTAGCCAATACCTGGCAGCCACCAAACATTTGATGGCTCCAAAATAAGAATGATATGCCCAAAATACAGCTGATAGTGGGTCTGTGAGTGAGTCTGTAGAGAGCAGAACTGTTCAGTGGATCCACACATCTCTGAGTAGCCCTTAATTGTTTTAAGTCTCTGAGTTATGGAGTGGTTTGAGACCCAGTGTTAAAATAACACTAGATAATTGATACAACTGGTTACAGTAAGTGTAAGTGAATGAACTCAAATCAAGCATTGTACATTTCCAGTTATTGATCATTAGTGGAAGGGCTGGAAATTAAATAAATTAGTTTTTTTTACTATCCTCTGATTAGAAGACGACAGTTGATGTGATTCCCATTGTTCATGTGCAGATGCAGGTGACACTGTATTCTTGTTTCCATTCTGAATTCTGTCAAGTTGCTTAGAAGTGAAAAGAATGTAAGAGAGGTAGATACCCCTGGGGAATTACTTTTGTAGCCATGCACGGAAGACACTGAGGTAGAAGACAGCTGCCACTGTGATGGAGGCTTTAGGGACTTAATGCCATACTCTGAAAAGTCTTTTTACAAGACCAGGGGTTGTTGACAGGTGAAAGTACTGTTTTTACTCTTTGTGTCTCTTAATGAATAGAATAGAAGAATTAAATTATAATAGTTGTCATTTCCCCCCCAAAGGAGTATTCAGAGATTTTTATATCAAAAAAAATGTTTCTATGTTCAGGAAAGTTTCAAAAACATTTGATCCAACAATGTGAAATATATATTTTTTTAACTTCAGGACTTCCAGACTCTTTACTATACCATTTGTATTGTGAATCCCCCAAAGGAACATATAGCACGCAATATTCTCCAAGTTTATTTGAGCACGGGACTCTCTTTTTTCACAGGATATTTTGTCAGATTATATTTTCACCAAGTACACTTTGGGGAATGCTGAGTTCATGGTTTGTGAAGTGTGTGATTTTTACTTCATTTTTTAAGTTTTAAAATTTGTTCTATGAAGATAACCTTTCCACCAGTATATGTTTTAATGTTCATACTTATTTTATATAAAACCCAAAAAGTGAAAAATCATGGCATTATGTTCATAAATTTTTTTGGTTCTAACCTTCTATGATATGCTACGTCTTTTAATACTTTTCAAATTATAGGTCAAATTTAACACTAATAACTTTTATAAATATTCACATATTGAAAAATTTACCATGTGTCAGGCACTATGTGAGTTGTTTTACATATGCCACCAGAGTCTGTCAGAAAAATACTGTTGAGTTCAGATCGTTTATACTTTGTTTAAAAATGATTTAATTGGGAGTTCCTGTCATGGATAAGTGGTAATGAACCCAACTAGGATCCATGAGGATGCAAGTTCAATCCCGGGCTCAGTCAGTGGGTTAAGGATCCAGCGTTTCTGTGAGCTGGTGTAAGTTGCAGACATGGCTTGGATTCTGCATTGCTGTGGCTGTGGCATAGGCCAGCAGCTGTAGCTTAGATTTGACCCCATAGCCTGGAAACTTGTATATGCCTCAGGTGTGGCCCCAAAAAGCAAAAAAGCCAAAAAAAAAAAAGAGAGAGAGAGAGAGATGACATTGAAGCTTATAGAAGTATGGCCATGTTTCAGATAAACTTATCTACAAGTGATAAAACTGAGATTCATGCAGTTTTATCTTATGCTAACACCTGCCCATTTAATGGCTGGGCACTGTTAACCAGTAAGCATACTGTTGGGTTTTAGAGGAATACAAATTTGCCCAGAAAACCATACTTGCTGTTGGAGAACTGTCAAGGAACAACTGCATCTTAGAGTAAGTAGATAAGTGGGATAGTTAAGCTGATGAAGAAATGGGTATCTGAAGACAATTTGTATACTCAGCAGAGTTTAGTCTAGACTGAGCATGGACTTTGCAATTAAAGAGTTAAGGTTTAATATGCACAGATAGCAAATGCTTTGACTCCACTAGAGTGGGTTATTTTGTTCAAATTCAAAGTTTCTAATTTCGTTCCCTGTGGTTTTTTTTTTTGCAATTATAAATTGTAATATTGGTATGAATTTTAAAAACATACTAATGTTAACATTAATGTGTTATAGTGAGTAAATTGTCTGATTGTCATTATTTTGAATAAGCTTTGAGCACAGAAGCAAACATCATTTGTAAAGAAAGAAAATAGGTGTTGTGTATAAAATATTTTGGCAGATGTGGGGACTATTTGCAAAGATGACATGGCCAATTAGCAATTTTTTTAAATGACTTTATAGAAGTAATTAAATAAACTACATGCACTTATAGTATACAATTTGATAGCTTTTGACATGAGTATACATCCACAAAACCATCACAAAAATAAAAATAACAAGCATATTAATCACCTCAAAATTGTCCCTATGCTCTTTTGTAATTCCTTTCTGCCACCTCCCCCCATCCCTCAAGTACTGGGGCAACCACTGATTGTCTGCCATTATAGATGTGCATGTACACTTTAGAATCTTAAGTAAACAGAATCATATAGTAGGTACCATTTCTTTGTCCGGGTTCTTCATTCATCATAATTCATTCCGCCTAATTATTTTGAAATTCATCCATAGTGTCTTAGTTTATTTTTCATTGCTGAGTAGTATTCAATTGTAAATTCAGCAGAGTTTATCCGTTCATTTATTGATGGACAGTTGGGTTTCCAGTTTTTAGCTATTGCAAATAGAACTGTGATGAATCTTTATGTATCAGACTTCTATGGACATATGCTTTCTTTTATCTAGGGTAAACTTAGAAGTTTATGGGATGATAATATGGTAGATGCATGTTTAATTTGTGATAAACTGTCAACTGTTTTCCAAAGCGGTTTTCTCTTTTTTTCTTTTCTTTTTTTTTAACATTCTCATCAGCAGTGTATGAGAATTCTCCTTTGCCCACATCCTTGCCAATGCTTGTTATAGTCTAGCTTTTTAATATTAGACATTCTAGTAAATCTCTAGCATGGCTTTAATTTGCATTTTGACTGATGTTGTTGGGATTCTTTTCATGTGTTTATTTTCCATCCACCTTTATTTTGCTTCATTTTAAAAAATTTTATTGTAGTTGATTTACAATGTCATGATAACTTACTCTGTACAACAGTGACTCAGTTATACATATATATAGTTGTATATATTCAGTTATATATATATAAACATATGTGTGTATATATATATATATATATATATACATGTTTCCATTATTTTAGATTCTTTACCCATATAGGTTATCAGAGAATTTGAGTAGAGTTCCGTATGCATACAGTAGTCCCCATTGACCGTCCATTCCACATATAGTAGTGTATATACTCCCAATCCATGATGGGGTTGACTATTGATAGAGCGACTAGTCAAATGTTTGCTGATTTTATTGGGTTATTTATTTTCTTATTACATTTGAGAGTTTGTTATATATTCAGAGCATCTTGTTTACTCAAATGAAATGAAGTTCTTGTTTAATGTTTAATTTTGATTCATATGCATGGTCTTTGTACTCAGAGAGATAAGGCAGTCCTAGACATATGGCTTGCTCCACTGGTCCTTCCTCTTTACCAAAGTGTTTCTCAGGTCCTCAACATCTGGGTTTGGGGCATGTTGAGAATTGCAGGAATTTCCTCAGAAACTTAAGATTACAGTGGACATATCTAAGGTTCAGCTTCATACCTAGCCTTTAGCTTTTGACTTAAAATGTTCAAGCCAAACAGTATTTCTAAAAATCAAAATTGATTTCAAGTACATGATATAAACCTAAAAGTGTGGTACTTTGTCCGAAGTAATCATCTTTAGATATCCTTAAAAAGTTATTTTAGGTTCATTTATGAAATAAAAATGTATTTTTATCCTTTATATATATCAGATACTTTGATAGCTGCTATAGATAAAAAATAAAAAAAAATCATTACTAGGATTTGAAGAGTAAAACCATCAGATATTTTACTCTAAAAAAAGGAAGTATTTTATTTTTGAGCATCCTAACTATAAAGAATATGCACTCTCTATAAAAATAAGTCAGGAGTTTCTGTCGTGGCCCAGTGGAAACAAATCTGACTAGTATCCATGAGGACTCAGGTTTGATCCCTGGCTGTGCTCAGTGGGCTAAGGACCTGGTGTTGCTGTGGCATAGGCCAGCAGCTATAGCTCCAATTCGACCCCTAGCCTGGGAACCTCCACATGCCATGGATGCAGCCCTAAAAAGACATAAATAAATAAATTAAATTAAATTAAAATATATTCTCTAGATAATTAAAAAAATCAGCATTGATAATTCAAAATAAAAATAAAAAATATTAAGAAATAGATCTTTAAACACATAACGTAATTAGTTTCTACTGTTTCTAATTCCGTATAATGTTTTCTGTTGTTCATACATTTTATGTTTTTTTCAGCAGAAAACAAAGAATAGCTTATGGCCATCCTGCCTATACTAAGTTACTGCTTCTGTGCTTGTTGTTTTTGCCCTGATATTTGTCTTACTTGCTGCACTCAGCTTCTCTTTCTCTCCAATTTATGGTTGTGGTATTGGTGTTAGTGTGTGTGTGTGTGTGTGTGTGTCTGTGTGTGTGTGTGTGTGTATTTATGAGGTGGTGCTGGGAGTATTAATAAAAATTCTCATGTTATTTTCACCTCCCATTCATTCCTTAGTACTGCTTGTTGGGCATGGGATTGGAGTTAGTGTATAGGCTGCACTATGCCATAACTTTCTGTTTCTTTCCTTGGCTAACAGTGTCTAAGGTTTATGGCATGAGGTTGAATAGTTGTAGGGTTGTTAATGTTGAATTATGGGTTCTTTCCCCTCTACTGCTTCTGTTGTTCTTATTCATTTTTTAAGAGTTGAGAAGGGAAACTATTTGTTTCCGTGTTACTTTTTCATTTTTACCCCCAAATCTGAGCTTGCTTATGAAATAGCCATTATGCTTTTTAACAATTTAAACCTTGACTTGAATTAATAAAACATAGGGTTTACAAAACAGACTTTTTTGATTTCTCTACATAAGGAATCCTCTAATGCATGTGGGCCTCAGGGGAGGGCAAAAGAAAACTAAACGAATTTCTTTTCACCTTATTGTGACATTGAAACCCAAATACCACATATTTAATAAATCAATCAGTCAGTCAATCAAGCAGAATCATGCCGCCAACATTGAATTAGATTACATAATAATCTATACATAAGACAGTGCTTGTTTTAAATATATTTTCTTTTTACTAATTTTTATTCAAGTAATGTATAATCAAATAAAAAAGTTGTTCGGGGGAGGGGCGGATCTTTATCCCAATCAATGAAATAAATGAGAATGAATTCTGGCGGCCATTCCTTTTTGTTCTACCTCTTCATGGAGCTGCATCATTCAAGGGTTATCCCTGCTGTTGAAAGCTGATGTTCCTTGGCTTAGAATTCCCTGGGTTAATTCAAGGACGAATTAGCCAGAAATCTTCTAAGAAAGATATGATAATAACAGAGAGACTAGTGGAAATGAATGTTTGCAGCGTTTATACTTCAAATGGCTATGAAATACTCATTTTTAAGTGCTCTTAAAAATGCATTTTAGTATAGGTCTGTTCATGAATGAGTTTCTGGTTAAATTTTGTATTTAAAATAATTTCTGGGTATTATTCCATTTAAAAATACTTGTGGTTGTAATAAGATGATATTTCAGTTATGCTTTCAGCTTTTTTTTTTTTTTTGCCTTAAATTATTATGTGACCCTCCAGAATTTAGTGCTTTAGAAGGAAATTACTTCTTTCCACTAGCACTTTTATAATTAGATATACAGTTACTTTTTTTTCCCCAGGAAAACATTTCACCTTCCTGGACATAGAATTGGATTTGTCCTTTCAATTACATAATTTTGAGTAAATATTTATTGAGTATTATTTGGAAAGCATTGTGTTGGACATTTTAGAAAGAGTTTATGGAAGTTTCCATCATGGCTCAGTGGTAAAGAACCCGACTAGTATCCATGAAGATGCGGGTTCAATACCTGGTCTCACTCAGTGGGTTAAAGGATCCCATGTTGCGGTGAGCTGTGGTGTGGGCTGCAGATATGGCTCGGATCCAGCATTGCTGTGGCTGTGGTTTAGGCCAGCCTAGCCAGGGAACTTGCATATGCCGCAAGTGCAGCCCTAAAAAGACCAAACAAAAACAAAATACCGATACAATAACAACAAAAAAAAGAATAATAAAAAAAGTTTACAGTCTAGTTGAGCATCAAGACTTTGCTGAATTGTTAGTGTGAAATTTCAGAGAAGGAGATCACTGTGGTATTCAATAGTCTGGGAAGTTCTTAGAGAAGGGGTAAGGCTTGAGCACAGGAATTTAAGGAATGAAGTGTGTTTAGACTGGTCACATGGAAGTGATCATTCTAAGACGGCAGAAGGGAAAAAGAGGGTGGTGGTAGGAAAGTAGTCAAAGGCACTATTTTGTGTGTAGTTGATTGAGTTTACAGTTAATTTCAGCTGCAGAGTTTCAGCTTGAGACAATAGGAGGTAGACAATAAATAAGTAGTGAAGTGAAATTATGAACAGCCGAAATACTTTTTTTTGGATCTTGTTTAGAAAGTAGAGAGTGGATTCAAGAAAACCAGCTGGGATCATGGTTTAACTATGTCATCCTGACAGAAGAAAGGTTTTCATTTCAGCAGTGGTGCAGCTAATTAAAAAGTTTAGGATTTGATGGTCCTCACATGAATCATATTATGATTGGGGTGGTTCTAATCATGGACATATAAATAATAGTGAAAACCAGGAGGAATGAGCTGAATTTTCCTCAACGTTTGGCAAACAAATATCCTTGACAGCAAAAAGAGTCTTCGGATTATGAACATTTAGGAATCGCTTAAATAGCAATTATTATGGGATAGATAACCTGTTAAATCCTTTACATTCATTATCTAAATTAAAAACCAAGGTGGTTTTATGGTGTTCTGCTGTCAATCAAACATGGATATTTTCTCTCGGTTTTAAAAAGGTACTGTTACCAACCTTGCGGGTCCTTCTGCCCAATGTCACTTGCATCAACAGAATGAGACTGAATTTAGTTCAAAAGGAAAGCTTTACTCTTTGATCAGACAAAAAAAGAGGTAGGAACTCATGCTCTAGAGTCCCTGTGCTTGAAACGTGGTGGGCAAGGCTGCTTTATAGGGTTCTGGGCGGAGGCGGTGGAGTTCTCCAGGCGTAGGCACAGCTGTGCTGCTTAGGCTCTGGATTCAGTGCCCAGGGCAGCGTCTCAGCGCGCCCCCCGCCGCTGCCATCTTGAGCGCCCTGCCCAGCGCTTCCGCACCCCATCCAGAGCTCAGCGTTGACGTGTCGCCACAGCCTTTTAACACTGGACCTCTGGTCTGAAGTACCCGCGGCAAGGCCTCCACATGCTGCACCCTGTGAGCAGGTAAGACTGGACTAAGCCCAAAGGAAAAGAAAAAGGTTAGAATTTATCATCCACATTCTATCTTTATTTCCCGGTAATTGTTAATTGGCTTTGTTGGTGAAAAAATACCTACCGTTCACTTTTTTTAAGTATTTGGTAAGTTGTCTCAACACCATTTTTTATCTATTGTCTTTGATTTGAAATATTGCTTCTAAAATATACTAATTAATGTTCTACACTCAGGTTAGTTTATGGGTTTTTTTTTAATCTCATGTTTATGGTTTATCTTTCTGGTCTGTTTGTGTATTCACTTACTATATTAAATTGTATTAAAATTTATTTTATAACCTCTAAATCATAAGGAGAATATTGACTTTTGGAGGTATTATACTGTCTCTGGTCTGCTTATAAAACTCTCTTAGTAATTATGATAATTTCTACTTGATTTTCTTGTGTTTTCAAAGCAGTATATCTCCTCTATGAATAATGATATAATTCCCTCCTTTCCAAAATATAAACTTTATTCATTTTTGTCTCATTAGCTTGGCTAGAACTTCTAAAACTGTATTGAGTATTAAAATGATTAGTAGGTATTCTTTCTTACTGAAAATATTTTAAAATTAAACATGCTGTTGGTTATTGATCTGAGATATGCCTAGTAATCTGTATACTCTTAATAAATTTTGAGTTGTTAGAATATTTTTTAATTTAAAAGTTATTTACTTTTATTATATGACTTTTAACAGTTAACAAGGAAGATTATGTTTTTTTTTCTTTCCTGCTTAGATGGGTGATAATATAGTCATGTTTTATTATTTTAATGTATTAGTTGGATGGATTGTCTGGAAATAAAATTTCTGTCATTGATTTCTCTTTTCAAATGATGGTATCAAAAGTCACACTAGGGAAATGAATTACAAAGCTTACAGTTTTGTTATATATTCTGGAATTCTGGAAATGTCTTTTTGAAAGAAGACATTGATAAAAGTTTTGGGGTCTAGCAATATTTTGGGGGCAAACTCATTGGTCAAAAATTTATTTTTTCAAATTTCAGTTTTCTTATTGAGTTACTTTTTGGTTGTTTGTATTTTCTCAGGAAATATCCATTTCATGTTAATTTTAAAATATATTAGCATGGTATTCTTTCTGTCTGTAGACAGAAAGTTTAGTTCCTTGTATGTTTACATTGTCTGTCATTGGGTACTCTATTTTATTGGTCTCTTCTATATTTATATTTTTAAATGTTTTCTAATTCATTTATTCTCCTTTTAATTCATGCTATTCTTGGAATTATTTTTTCTTATTCTAACTTTTTGAGTTAAAAGTTTAGCTCAATTATTTTCTTTGTAGTCTAATAACTGCAACATTGACTGATACAACTATTAAAGTGTGGCTTTGCATTCCATATGTTTTAATTTATAGTTCTTAAATTTTTAGAGTCTATAAGTGCAACTTTGATTTCTTTTTTAAAATTTAGATAGTGCATTTATTTGTTTTTTTTTTTTTTGGGGGGGGGCGGGGTGGAGGGCCTTACCAGCAGCATATGGAAGTTCCCAGGCTAGGGGTTGAATCAGAGCTACAGCTGCAGGCCTATGCTATAGTCACAGCAACATGGGATCTGAGCCACACCTGTGACGTACACCACAGCTCATGGCAATGCTGGATTCCCAACCCAGTGAGTGAGGTTGGGACTCGAACCTGCATCCTCATACAAGTTGGATAGTAGTTGGAATCATTTTTGCTGTGCCACAATGGGAACTCCTAGATAGTACATTCATATAGTACATTTGAAGTGTCAAGTGATTTGATTTTTAAATTGTGGAACTTGGTTTTTCTGATACTACTTAATGGTGAGCAGAAGGTATAATTTTTGTAATTAATAGTTTCTATTTTGAAAAAATAGAACATTCATTCCCATAAACATTCATCTATAAGCATGTAGATGGAAAAAGTAACCAATGAGTCCCAAATTTTATTGAACATCAGAATAAACTAGAGGGCTTGTTAAAACATAATTTGCTGGCTTCACCCCTAGGGTTTCTGATTTAGTAAGTCTCTGGAGTGAGTCTGGAGTCTCTATAATTTCCATTTCTAAAAAGTCTCCAGGTGTTGCTAATGCCCTCAGTATGGGGACTGCACTCTGAGAATCAAAACTATAAAGAACTTTAATTTTAATCTTAGGGTATTATACTTAATAAAAGTGGAGATTATAGTTATTGGAGAGCTTTAGATGAAGGAAATGATTTGATGAAAGCAATTTTCTAGTAAAATTTAGTTGACAAGATGTTAAAGAACAGTTTGGATGCTATTAATAGAACCTATGTTTGGGATAATCAGCTATAGAAACTACTCACAGATGTGAATTTTTCAAGGTGTAGCCTGAGGTAATCATGGGGAGAATAGGAAGAATGTGAAAGAAATAGAAAAATCAGAATGTTATGTCATTGGATGTTGTTGGAATATAATGAGATGATTTAAGGTCGTATGTATATGGGATCTTGGTCTAAAATACGGAGAAGGAGGCACATAGGGCCCACAATTCAAGGAAACGCTTGCTGGTCTCACCTCTTTCTACTAGACCTGTATTTTATCAGGATGAAGGCAGTGGCTACTTCTAAGGTTACTGCAGGATATAGAAGAGTGGAATTTCTATTGCTGTTGAAATTATGAAAGTATTCTGCACATGTCAGTAACACTGAAATCCAAAGTCTAACTTCCTAGAATTTTATCTTTAAACTCCTCAGGTAATGGCTGGATTGCTTTTCATCAAAGAGATGGGGAGGGTACGGAATTTGTAATTGAATTGTATCTACCCATCAATGAGGGACTAACAGAACTGAGCTAAGGGCAGATAGTGAGTGGTTTATTAGGATGACAGAGCCTGTTTTCCAAAGGGCCAGGTGTAGTTGATCTCAGTGGAAGGAAACAGTGGGTGGCTGGGGCAAGTGAAACTTCTTTTTATAAAAGTTAGGCTACTTGTGGGAGGACCTCAGCCATTCACTGTGTGTCAGAGACAAAATGGAAAGGTGGTCCTTGGGAAGGGGTTTGGCAGAGATAGAGCAGTGCCGGCTATTCTAGGGTAAGATGAAAATACCAGGCCTTTTAACCAGAACTAAGGGAAAAGCCTAAATACCTAAATGCACCATAAGGTTGCTTTAGGATATTGGAAGAAACTAAGTATTATAATTTACGCATAAACTTAACCATTGCCTTTTCCACAAAGAACCAATGGGAGGGGCATTAGCTAAGTCAGAAAAGCTTTTGTCTAAATGCTGCTTAGTAAATCACTCCTTCAAATGTAACAATAAAAGAAAACTGTTTCACTGAAAGTGAAAGTTCTTATCAAAGGATGTGGCTGCCATGTGTTTTATGTATGTGGATTAAATTCTTTCTAGCACACTACCGTTTGTGTTGACATTATCCCTTAGAAATCTTTTCCTTCTGAAAATATGCATTTGGTAAGAAAATCTGAGTGAGTAGTTTGTGCGTATATAAATCACTTCATTCTTTTGGAGGCAATTTTGGTCTAAAAACCTCCACTGGAAAAAATAAATAAGAAATAAATGAAATTAAAATAAAAACAGAAAGTAGAAAAGTTAGAAAACATAGCCCAAATGACAGTAAATGTTAATGGTCTGATCACACACAAAAATTGTCCTTCAAACTGAAGTGTGTATTAAATAGTAATGGATAGATATACTTCTCTGTGAGATCTGATTTGTCTAGCAAATCCTTACTGACATATACTCTCATTTACTACTATATAGCCTTTTGAAAATGCCATTCCAGCAGAGCATAAAAAAGGTTATTTAGATTAAGTATAGTTACAAGATAAGCAGTATACTGAGTTCATTGGACTTCATGCACACTCATTTAATTTCCACCGCTCCATTACTCTGAATCAAACTGTCCCTGAAAGAACAAGAGGAAGGAAAAGGGCATTAAAAAACACAAATCACAAAGTAGAGAACATTCTTCTTAAAAACGAAATGGTCTCCATGTGTTACCATTTAATACCATGGAAATACTTTCTTGACTTTTATAGCATGCTAAGAAATTGCACCAATCTATTAAAGAATGCAATAAAAAGAGTCTTTGAGGTGGGTTAACATTTTCCAGGTCTTTATCATTCTAGATGGGCTTGGAACTTCAAAACACTGTAAAATATTATAAATGGTATCCATTTGCATCTGCGTGCAGCTTATGGCTTAATGAATGCATGACCACTTAACCGTTTATTGAATACAGGAAGAAATACAACGAGACCTTCAGTGATATGTTTTAAAATAAGGTCCAAAGCCAGGCTTTAAAGAAAGACCGAGTGCCAAAACAGTTTATCTTCTCCTTTTTCCTTTTAACTTTAGTGCCACTAAGTGCCAGTATGTGGCTTTTTGGACTTCATCTGAAATTCAAGTAATTAATATAACCCTCTAAAATAATTTTTAGAGGGATAAGGTATTGTGATAAAGTATAAACAAGAAAAGCCTGAAGTTTAGAGGACAGAAAATGACCGTGCTAATAATAAAAGTTCTACTGGGTGATTTAAGTAATTGTTAAGACCTTTCACACGTTCAGTTTGCATTTGACAGTGGCTGAACTTTATTAGCCTTTAATGGCCTTCATTAAATTATATTCGGTATCTAAGAGGCTGTGCATTGAATGGGGATCATGAGGATCGTCTCCTTTACCAGCATACATGCCTCAACTAAGGAGACATGACCCTCAGCATCTTGTTTTAGGGGGTTGCGTGCTTTCTATCTATTTTAGGCAATAAAGAAATGGCAGTTTTCATTGATTTTCTCACATTGTTACTAGGGCTCCTTCCTAGTAACATTTAAGCATTTTCTATCTTAAAAAAAAAATTCCCTCATTTACTCTTTATTTTCCTATAGCTATTTACTGCCCTTGTTGCTATTGGTCTTTGTCTCATCTTCCTCATAAATGGGAAAGCATTATCTGCACCTTCTTACCTCTAACCCTCTCTTCAACCCACGGTAATGTGATTCTTCATTGATCTTCCCCTGCTCAGCTCACACCAAGGTCATTAGTCACTGCCATGTAGATAAAGCAAATTTAAACTTTCAGTCATTATCTAATGAGTCTTCCTGTTATCAGTCCTTACTAGATGACTATATTTCATGAAGGGGGAAAAAGAAGCTGTCTTTTTCCATTGCTTTTACACATTGCCCATAAGCACATGGGCTTCTCCAGGTTCTTTCCTAAACCCGATTCTTTTCTAAATGTGTGATTTTTTGGTAGGAAACTCATTCCCTCTCCTCAGTTAATGACACAGCAATATGTACTTATAGCAAACTATAAATTCATAAGAACAAGACCCTTTGCCATATCTATATAACACCAAACAGTTCATAGGACATGGTAATGTGTCAATAAACATCTATTTCCTGGTTGGCTGACATCTTCCTTCTGTTCACCAAGCCTTATAACAAACTTCCTAGAAGACATTTTATTTTATTTTTTCCATGTTTTAAATTTTATTTTATTGAAATATAGTTGATTTACAATGTTGTGTCATTTCTACTGCATAGCAAAGTGATTCAGTTATTCATATATATTCTTCTTTCTTTTTCTTTCTTTCTTTTTTTTTTTTTTTGCCTTTTTGCCTTTTCTAGGGCCACTCCCACGGCATATGGAGATTCCCAGGCTAGGAGTCTAATCAGAGCTATATCCACCAGCCTACCCCAGAGCCACAGCAATGCGGGATCCAAGCCACATCTGCAACCTACACTACAGCTCATGGCAACGCCAGATCCTTAACCCACTGAGCAAGGCCAGGAATCAAACCCGCAACCTCATGGTTCCTAGTTGGAATCGTTAACCACTGTGCCACAATGGGAACTCCATATATTCTTTTTCATATTCTTTTCCATATTGTTTATTACAAGATATTGAATGTAGTTCCCTGTGCTGTACAGTAGGACTTGTTGTTAATCCATTTTATATATAATAGTTTGTGTCTGCTAATCTCAAACTTCCAGTTTATCCCTCCCCCATCCTTCTCCCCTTTGGCATCCACAAGTCTGTTATCTAATAAATAAATTTAACTATATATATAGTTATACTCACTAAATCTGTGAGTCTGTTTCTGATTTGTAGATAAATTTATTTATGTCATATATTAGACTCCACATGTAAGAGGTATCATGTGGTATTGTCTTTCTGATTTCACATAGTATGGACTCTCTGGGTCCATTCATGCTGCAGACAATGGGATTAATTCATTCCTTTTTAAGGCTGAGTAATATCCCATTACACACACACACACACACACACACACACACACGTATATACCACATCTTGTTTACCTGTTCATTTGTTGATAGACATTTAGGTTGTTTCCATGTTTTGACTATTGTAAATATTCCTGTAAACATAGGGGTGCATGTATTTTTTCTTAAAATTTAATTTTACTGGGGTATAGTTGATTTAGAATGTTGTATTAGTTTCAGGTATACAGCAAAGTGAATTAGTTATACATATAAATATATCCATTCATTTTTTCCCATTTAAGTTATTACAAACTATTAAATAGGTTTCCATGTGGGTTCTTGTTAATCATCTATTTTATACGGTAGTGTGTATATGTTATTCCCACCCTCCCAATTCTCCCCTTCTCTCGATGGTTTCGCCTGTGGTAACCATAAGATTGGTCTTGAAATCTGTTAAGTTTTTTTCTTTATTTTATTTTATTTCATTTTATTTTTTGTCTTTTTAGGGCCGTACCTGCTTCATATGGAGGTTCAGGCTAGGGGTCAAATTGGAGCTGTAGCTGCTGGCCTACACCACAACCATAGCAATACAGGAACTGAGCCACATCTGTGACCTACACCACAGCTCACAGCAACATTGGATCCTTAACCCACTGAGTGAGGTCAGGGGTCGGACCTGCAACATCATGGATACTAGTCAGAAATGTTTTCGCTGAGCCACAGTGGGAACTTTTGTTTCTTTTTTATAAACAGGTTCTTTTGTATCATTTTTATTAGATTACACATATAAGTGATATATGGTATTTGTCTGACTTCACTTGGTATGATAATCTCTAGGTCTGTCCATGTTGCTGCAAATGTCATTATTTTATCATTTTCATGGCTGAATAATATTCCATTGTAAACACATACCACATCTTTATCCAGTTCTCTGTCAATGGGCATTTTGGTTGCTTCCATGTTTTGGCTATTGTAAACAGTGCTGCAGTGCATATTGGGATGCATGTATCTTTTAGAATTAGAGTTTTCTCTGAGTATATGCCACAGAGTAGGATTTCTGGGTCATATGGTAGTTCTATATTTAGTGTTTAAGGAACCTCAGTACTGTTTTCCACAGTAGTTGCACCAATTTACCTTCCCACCAACAGTGTAAGAGTGTTCCCTTTTCTCCACACCTTCTCCAGCATTTATAGTTTGTATACTTTTTGATGATGGCCATTATGACTGGTATGAGGTAGAAATGCAGTTTTATTTCTAATAATTAGTGATGTCAAGCATCTTTTCATGTGTCTTTTGACCATCTGTATTTCTTCTTTGGGGAAATGTCTGTTTAGGTTTTCTGCCTATTTATTTATTTTGATGTAAAGCCCCATGAAATGTTTGTATATTTTGTATATTTTGGAGATTAAACCCTTGTCAGTTGCTTCATTTGCAAAGATTTTTCTCCCATCCTGTGGGTAGTCTTTTCTTTTTTTTAATGGTTTCCTTTGCTGTGCAAAAGATTTTAAGTTTAAATTTAATTTGGTTTATTTTTTTTTATTGTCATTATGCTGGGAGGTGGATTAAACAAGGTATTGCTTATGTTTTCCTCTGGAGTTTTATAGTATCTGGCCTTACATTTAGGTCTTTAGTCTGCACCCATGGCATATGAACATTCCCAGGCCAGGGGATGAATTGGAGCTGCAGCTGCTGGCCACAGCTATAGCAACATGAGATCCAAGCCACGTCTGCAAGCTACACCATAGCTCATGGCAACACCAGATCCTTAACCCACTGAGAGAGATCAGGGATTGAACCCACATCCTCATGGATACTACTAGGATTCGTTTCCACTGAGCCAGAAAGGGAACTCCTTTTTACTCCATTTTGAGTTTATTTTTGTGTATATTGTTAGAGAATGTCCTAATGTCATTTTTTTATGTGTAGCTGTACAGTTTTCCAGCAGCACTTAATGAAGAGACTGTCTTTCCTCCACTATATGTTCTTGCCTCCTCTGTCATATATTAGTTGATCATAACTACATGTGTTTATTTCTGGGCTTTCTCTCCTGTTCACTGATCTGTATTTCTGTTTGTGTGCTAGTACCATACTGTTTTTTTATTTTTTAAATTTTTAAAAATTTTTTCCCACTGTACAGCAAGAGGATCAAGTTATCCTTACATGTATACGTTTTTTTCCCCCACTCTTTGTTCTGTTGCAACATGAGTATCTAGACATAGTTCTCAATGCTACTCAGCAGGATCTCATTGTAAATCTATTCTAAGTTGTGTCTGATAAGCCCAAGCTCCTGATCCCTCCCACTCCCTCCTTCTCCCACCGGGCAGCCACAAGTCTATTTTCCAAGTCCATGATTTTCTTTTCTGTGGAGCTATTCATTTGTGTTGGATATTAGATTCCAGTTATGAGTGATATCATATGGTATTTGTCTTTGTCTTTCTGGCTCATTTCACTCAGTATGAGATTCTCTAGTTCCATCCATGTTGCTGCAAATGGCATTATGTCATTCTTTTTTATGTCTGAGTAGTATTCCATTGTGTATATATACCACCTCTTCCAAATCCAATCATCTGTTGATGGACATTTGGGTTGTTTCCATGTCTTAGCTATTGTGAATAGTGCTGCAATGAACATGCGGGTGCATGTGTCTCTTTCAAGTAGAGTTTTGTCCGGATGTATGCCCAAGAGTGGGATTGCGGGGTCATATGGAAGTTCTATGTATAGATTTCTAAGGTATCTCCAAACTCTTCTCCATAGTGGCTGTACCAGTTTACATTCCCACCAACAGTGCAGGAGGGTTCCCTTTTCTCCACAGCCCCTCCATCCCTTGTTATTTGTGGATTTATTAATGATGGCCATTCTGACTGGTGTGAGGTGGTATCTCATGGTAGTTTTGATTTGCATTTCTCTTATAATCAGCGATGTTGAGCATTTTTTCATGTGTTTGTTGGCCATCTGTATATCTTCCTTGGAGAAATGTCTATTCAGGTCTTTTGCCCATTTTTCCATTGATTGATTGGCTTTTTTGCTGTTGAGTTGTATAAGTTGCTTAATCAAAGCCATTTATGATAAACCCACAGCAAATGTAATACTCAATGGGGAAAAACTGAAAGCCTTCTCACTCAAATCTGGAACAAGACAGGGATGCCCACTCTCACCACTGCTCTTCAACATAGTTTTGGAAGTCCTAGCCACAGCAATCAGACAAACCAAAGAAATAAAAGGCATCCATATAGGAAGAGAAGAGATCAAACTGTCACTGTATGCAGATGACATGATACTATACATAGAAAACCCTGAGGACTCAACCCCAAAACTCCCTGAACTGATTCATAAATTCAGCAAAGTAGCAGGATATAAGATTAACATTCAGAAGTCAGTTGCATTTCTGTATACCAGCAATGAAATATTAGAAAAGGAATACAAAAATACAATACCTTTTAAAATGGCACCTCACAAAATCAAATACCTCGGAATACACCTGACCAAGGAGGTAAAGGACCTATATGCCGAGAACTATAAAACTTTAATCAGAGAAATCAAAGAAGATGTAAAGAATTGGAAAGATGTTCCATGCTCCCAGGTTGGAAAAATTAATATTGTAAAAACGACCATACTACCCAAAGAATCTACAGATTCAATGCAATCCCTATCAAATTACCCATGACATTGTTCACAGAACTAGAACAAACGTTCCAAAAATTTATATGGAACAATAAAAGACCCAGAATCGCCAAAGCAATCCTGAGAAACAAAAAACAAGCAGGAGGCCTAACTTTCCCAGACTTCAAGAAATATTACAAAGCCACAGTTATCAAAAGAGTGTGGTACTGGTATCAAAACAGATAGACAGACCAATGGAACAGAATAGAGAACCCAGAAATAAACCCTGACACCTATGATCAATTAATCTTTGACAAGGGAGGCAAGAACATAAAATGGGAAAAAGAAAGTCTATTCAGCAAGCATTGCTGGAAAACCTGGACAGCTGCATGCAAATCAGTGACACTAGAACACACCCTCACACCATGCACCAAAATAAACTAAAAAAGGCTGAAAGACTTAAATATACGACAGGACACCATCAAACTCCTAGAGAAGAACATAGGCAAAACACTCTCGGACATCAACATCATGAATATTTTCTCAGGTCAGTCTCCCAAAGTAATAGAAATTAGAGAAAAAATGAGCCAATGGGACCTAATCAAACTGAAAAGCTTTTGCACAGCAAAGGAAACCCAAAAGAAAACAAAAAGACAACTTTCAGAATGGGAGAAAATAGTTTCAAATGATGCAACGGACAAGGGCTTATCTCTAGAATATATATGCTAGTACCATACTGTTTTGATAAGAATTAAAATGTCCCGAATTTACGCCTCTCCAACCTTAACTCCTACCAAGCCCCATTTTAATAACACCAGTCAGAATAAACTTTGTTTCTTCCAGTCTCATATCTGTCTGGTTTAGAACACAAATCCAGTATTTCCATCTATTGGAATACTCTATATTATTATTTTTTTTCTGTTTTTTGTCTTTTTTAGGGCCGCATCCGCGGAATATGGAGGTTCCCAGGCTAGGGGTCTGATTGGAGCTGTAGCCGCCGGCCTTTGCCACAGCCACAGCAATGCAGGATCTGAGCTGCGTCTGCCACCTACACCACAGCTAACAGCAATGCCAAATCCTTAACCCACCAAGCGAGGCCAGGGATTGACCCTACAACCTCATGGTTCCTAAGTGGATTCGTTAACCACTGAGCCATGATGGGAACTCCTATATTATTGTTTTGATTTCAGTTACATTTCACTTGGACTGGAAGGCCGTCTCTGATGTACATGCCTCATTACCAACATTCTCTATGCTATATATTTCTGTTCTTCAGTCCTATAGCATGATGTGCCTCTTTTAAGATAGTAATGCTATAAGAGAAATATAATAGAAAAAGATGTTGTAATTTCTTCTTGATCTTTCTCCTATACCATAAGCTCAATGAATAGAGGAATCTTGTATGTCTTGTTCTCTGTACCTAATACAGAAATAATACATTGCTCAGAAAGTTTAATAAGGGTATTGGAAAATATTGAATGCCTTAGCAGTATTGAAAATCCCTGGGGTCATAATGGAATGCTCCCTGGGAAATTTCAGCAGGATTTTGATTCCACTTGTAATGCTCAGTTTTTCATAAAAGAAGGAATTCTAGTTTGTTGGCAACCTATAGAGGCATGAGAATTGCTATATGTGTGAACATTAATTCCACAGTTTTCTTGTCAAAAATTATTTCTAAATTACCCTTGAGCCCTGTCCTGTCCAGAGAATACTGAAGTTGTCTCAAAGTTTCTGTGTATTTACTGGTAATTTATCATTCAAACATTCATTAATATGCCCAGGTTTTTTGGGTTTTATTTGTATTTCTGACTGCAACCCCACTTTGATAATAAACTTTTGTTCATCTTAATTCTTCCTTAATCTAATTCTAAGGAACTTTGCCTTCTACTTTTATTTTGGTATTGATAAAGGAAAAACATGAGTCCCTTTAGCAGTAATACGCAAATTTAAATAGTGTTTAGTAAGATTCCTCTTCACTTTCCCAAACTGAAAAATATAGTGATATTTACTTGTTTATTTATTTGCTTTTTAGGGCCACAACCATGGCATATGGAAGTTCCAAGGCTAGGGGTTGAATCAGAGCTACAGCTGGAGGCCTATGCCACAGCCACAGCAACACAAGATACTTAACCCACTGAGCGAGGCCAGGGATTGAACCCATTTATTCATGGATCTTAGTTGGGTTCATTAACCACTGAGCCACGATGGGATCTCATGATTTGCTTTGGTTTTATAACAAAGTCCACAGTCAACTCATTCTTGTGATTATTTGGGTTATCTTAATCTTTGCATTTGAATATTACTTCCATTCTAACTGATTTTTTTTTTCCTTTTTCTGCCTCACATAGGCAATGGGATAGGAGGACTTTACAGAAGCATTAGAATACATTATCCATATCTGGATTTTGTCACCATGTTAAATCCTGAAAGTGGACAATCCACGTCTCCTCTGATGGTGTAGTTTTTTGTTGTGTATGGATATGACTACTTGACTGTTTCATTCTTATGCCTTTTCTTTTTTTTCTTCCCTTGGCCAAACAGTCTTGAGATAGGATTTATTTAGTTCACTGTGGTCCTGTACATTTCCAGAGATTTCCTTAGGTCCAATTTAACACTTAGATTCTAAAGTTATAGGTGTCTTTTTAAAAATTTTTTTTATTGTTATTTCCCCAATGCAATTTTTTTTCTACTGTATAGCATGGTGACCCTTCTTGTGCCTTTTCTTTTATCTCCTAAGGGTATTTGGAGTTTAACATAGATTCCCTACAGAGGACTGTGATAAATCAAAGTAAGTAACTCTTGAGTTCTGAGCACTTTTGCACTTAGATGGAAAAAAAAATTGTATTTTGTCAGTGGGACTTTCCTTGGAAGATCCCAATCAACGCAACAGGAAAAAAATCTCCTTTTGCCTACATGTGAACTTGGCTTTCCTGAGAGTTCATGTTAATCAAAGACAATGTGGCAACATAGGTGAAAAGCATTCATGCTTTTAAACTGGTTATTTCCTTTTGGAATTGCTAGTTCATTGTAAAATGTGAGTACTGGGAGAGAATTTCCCATGTGTAAGTATGTAAAATACTTATTTAAACACCAAGACATTTTCAATGTAAGAAATATAACTGAGACATGAGCTCCCTGGATATCCTCCTTCCACGGTTTTGGCTTACTTGAGTAGACAGACCTTTTAAAATCTGTGTCAAGTTATCTTGAATGCCTATGTCTCCTAAGGTGAGAGTCCACCTTACCTTCCAGTATCCCCAGGGATTTTTGGTAGAGGCTTAAATTTTTCCTGGACCTCTCTAACTCCAATAAACTTATCCCACCAAACTGATCTGCAGAGTGTATGTCACCAAATGCATATGCTCTTCAGTTTCTATGGTGGATCACCCTGCTGCATACTACCCAATCATTCCTAAGAAGAACTGACTCTATGAGCAGAAGTTTTTATTAAACATTTAGAACTGTGGAGAAGGATTTCTGTTTAATAAAGAATCCCAAACAGAGTTCCCACTGTGGCATTAAGAATCTGACCATTGTGGCTCAGGTCTTGCAGAGGTATGGGTTCTATTCCTGGCCCAGAGCAGTGGGTTAAAGGATCTGCTGTTGCTGCAGCTGCAGTGTAGTTCACAGCTATGGCTCGGTTTCAGTCTGACCTGAGAACTTCCATATGCCACAGGTGCAACCATTAAAAAAAAAAAAAAATCCAAAACATTCTGAGTGAACTTGCGAATCTGATTAGTGGTAATCTATTCTGATATAGCTTGACACATCTGTTTTTTATAACCATAGAAATACTGAGTTTATAACTTTATAATCCACTAGGTTTTGTTTCCTCAGAGTACAAAACATCTGGAATTTCTTAAATCTTAAGATTCAAAGTTGGGATGAAGTTACTTGTCATTATAGTGGAAGTGGCGGTGGAGGATGGAGGAGGGAGATGGTATGGGGGCGGGGTGGTCAGCAATAATATTGTCTAACAACATTTACCAATGTATGGAGTATGAGGGACGTTATTAAGGATGGGGACTATTTTGGAATAGAAAGAACTGTTATTTTTAAGGATAGCCATATGTGGTGTCTATCTTTGTTTCTTCAATAATTGATAGCGAACAGGATGTTAACGGGCACATTTCATGCTTTCTGGATACTAATTTTCACAACAGTGACAAATGATGAAATTTTCATAATACATTTTAAAAAATTAAGAGCTTATAAACATATAGGTTCTCTTTTGAATGTGTGTTGAATAAAGTATAAGACAAGATGGATTCTCTCTAGGAACATGTAGGAACTCCATGCTACTCTGGCCTTTATGTTTCTCCAACTATCTATCTATGTAACCCATAGCACTGGAGAGCTGTCAAGCAAAATGTGTACATCTTAGTGATAGAGAAAAAGCTCACTATACAGAATAAAATGTCTATGCAGAATCTCAGCATCAGTGCTATTAAAAATGTTTTAAAAAGCCATCAATATGCTCATCATACTTCAGAAAAGTTAAAAAGAGATGAAATGCAGTCATTGTTATCTATAAGTATTTTACATTGTAAAGATTAGTGGTTTCAATATTCAAAAACTTTATAAGTCATTCCTTTGCTTTGTCTACATCTTCAGTTCCTGCCTTTCTCTTAATAAGATATACACAGACACAGTCTAGGTCACGTTTGAATCTAATGAGTCATTAGAAGTTGAGCTGTATTTTTAAATTAAGATTTTTTTTCTTAAACCTGATAGAAACAGCAGCATCATTTTCAATGGATATTTATTACCCTTCATTTAATCTGAAAACATATAAATTCACAAATACTTGAATTAGTGGTTGTTAGAGAATCTTTGAACAATTTTATTCCATTTTTTTATGCAAAACTAGAAAGGTAAAGCTTTCTAGTTACTCTGAAGTACCTAGAGTAACTAGTAAAGGTTAGTCTGAAGCTCCTTGAGCTTTATTTGATTGTTTAAAACATAGAAAATAAATAAGAATATGGTATACATCTGTTTACTCTTAATCCTACCATTTTTGTTTCAAATTTTATACAAGTTAAGTTGGATTTTTCTCCTTCCGCAGTCCGATTGGCCTCTCTTGCCTTCCAAAGGTAACCATAATATGTTTAGTTAATCTTGGACCACACGTTTTAATGTATTATATATCTTGCTAGTGTATCATAAAATACTTGCAAATGTGACTATCATTTTCACATTCTGATTTTTTTCACCCAATATACTTCTGAGATTGCCAGTGTGTTCTACAGCTTTAAATTAACCCATGGATAATTATGGTTTATTTTTTCTAATGGTTTGCTGCGAACATTGCTATGGTAAACATCCTTGTACACACTAGTACACACATGTTGAGTATTTCTCTAGAGTCTATACATAGGCATTAAATTCCCATATGACAGGGCATTCACCAGGTATCACCATAGTGTCCTCCAAAGTAAATTTAACAATTTATAATTTTGCAAGCAAAAAAATGAGTGTTCCTATTTTCCTGTGCTCACTTCACTAACCCTTGGTGTGTTTAGACTTTTTGAATTGTTCTCATTTTTTGTTTTCTTTGGTTTTAATTTTAGATTGACTCATATCACGGAATTAATACAATTAGTTCTATGATGGAGATATTTGCCTTTAGTCTTGGTTTTGGATAAATGTTTATTTCAATATTTAGCCTTTCAGTATTTGGTCAAATATTTATATGGTGTCTCTGTCTATATATAATTAAGTTAATATCTTCACACATAAATATGTTTATTGAAAGTAAATAGTGAGAATTTGAAGGAACTTATCCTTCCCACTGAGAACTGAAAAAACAGGCCATTATGATCTGATATTCATTCATTCATTCACTCTTTTTTGTTTAACTCCTTGGTTCCAATTTTGAATTCAATCCAGTGCTGATCACTAACAAAGTAGTTGGAACCTACATCAGGAGATATAATACAAATTGTGGGGCCGTGCTCCATCCCTTTTTCTTCAATTACCTAAAGATCATTTTGAATTTTAGTGTGTTTAACAAGTGCTTTTTAAAAAGAAATGTGCTTTTCTTTAATTAGCTCTTGAAAACCCTGATGATGGCCACTTAACATAAAACAGTATTTAACTTTTCTTGTCAATTAAGTGTCATTTTCTGATGAGAATTTTTTTTTAATGGCATCATTCTATGGAGAAATGTCTCTGTAATGACTGCTCCTATCTTCCCATGTCTTCATCTACTGATTTGGGCAAATAGAAATAAGTAGCATCATACTTGCTTCACATGATCCCATAATTAGTACAAATAGATAACATTCCAAATACTCTAGATAGAATTGAACCTTATTTTTTTATACATTCCAAATGCTACTGCAGGTTATTTAAGCAAAAAAAAAAATAATAAAAATAAAGCTCTTTACTTTGACTCATTACCAATGAAACTGAGGAATTGTTGGAAGGATGATTTTTTTTTATTTTCTATGTTCAAATAAAAATGTAAGGTGTTTATGAGTTCCTGTTGTGGCTCAGCAGGTTAAGGACCCAGTGTTGTCTTCATGAGGATGTGGGTTCAATACCTGGCATTGCTCAGTGTATTAAGGATGTGGCGTTGCCTCTACCTGTGGTGTAGTTTGCACCTGTGGCTTGGATCCTGTGTTACTGTGGCTGTGATATATATATATATATATATATATGCCTGCAGCTGCAGCTCCAATTTGACCCCTAACCTGGGAACTTCCATGTACCACAGGTGTATCCATAAAAAGAAAAAGAAAATGTCAAGTGTTTAAACACATACCCAAAAAGAAATGTGCAAAATCTTTTCTGAGGGGTATAGAAATAACAAAAGATAATGGCAGTAATAAAAAACAAAAACCTTACATTTATTAAGTGGTCTTTCCATGGAAGGCACTGTAGTTATCTCATGTATTCATTACAGCAAATCCTAGGGATGGATGATATTGCTATCTCTCCCAACCATTGTGGTTATTGCTTCTTTGTACAAGTTGATATAACTGCTCAGTGACAGATGAGATATAGATCTTTGTAACCCCTAAGCTGATTATCTATCTACTTTCTTCTACTGCTTTCTTTTAAGTTGATACCATCCAGGAAATACATCTGTTAACTTATTAAAAGCTAAAATGTTTTGACTCTATTAGGTACCAAAGAGATAATTTCAGTCTCCGAGTTTTTATCAATTGAGGAGACTAAGTTGCAGAGAATGGTAATGATCTGAACAAAGTCCAACACAAAGTTAATGAAGGGCCTGTACTCCAGTGCATAGCACATTGTGTAAAACATATATATTTTATACAGTACTTCCTGTAATTCTACTTTTTCTTTATTGATTTAATGGAATATTATCACAAAGTTGATTTCGCTGCTAATTTTATTTTTTATTTTTTATTTTTCAGAGGAGGCTGCTAATTTTATTTGCACAATGTTCCTTATTCCATTGTTCCTGCCATAGCACTCCTTCTGCTCTAGAGACTGTCTCTTCTCTGTCAAGGGGCTTTTGGTCTATGTGATAACTATAGTTTTCTAGCTCCTGTCAACTTATAGGTGACCATGTGACTCAAATCTGAGCAATCAAAGTTCTGTTCTCCTGGTCATAGTAATTAGCTCAGCAGTGAACACAAAGCCAAAGACAAATAGATCCCAGGGTTTTTGTGAAAAGGAACTGGGACCTATCTGTAATTTTTTTTATTCAGTAGTTCTCAAACTGAGTTGGTATAAGTTTGAAGCTGTTTTCAGTCATTTTCTTCAATAGGAGAGAATAAGATCTCCATTTTCTTCAATAGGAGAGAGTTATTTTAATCTCTAAAATAACTCCATTTCCTAGAATTGAGACTAATGAAATGCCTTTTTATTTAAATTAAGTTTTGTCACTAAAATAGTTGGATATGAGCTTTACCTTATAAAGACATAGATTATACCCATTGTTTTTTCTTAAACACTTTCTATCATTTTTCTTTTAAAGACAATTTAGGAAGAAAGGGTAATGGTAATGTTATTGTTACTGTTTAGTTTTTTTTTTCATATTTTGTAAGTTTTTAAAAACAATGCTAGAAAATTAGTTTTCTTTAATGTATTTTATTTGATGTTAATACCAGGTACCACAAATGAGTAGAGAATTGAATTACTATCATATTAATGTAAGAAAGTTTTTAAGTATAATAAATATATTAGTGAAGTTTATTCAAGTAACATGATATATATATATATATTTCAGAAATGTGATTTTGTTTTGTTTTTAAGAAACTTTCTCCTATTTTTAGAACTGTATATTTTCCAAGTATAATAATACTTGTTTCAAAAGTGAAAAGATACTTTCTGAAGAGATAATGAAGATTCACTCTGCTTTCATGTAGATTTAATAATTCATGGCATTTGAACATTGCCATCAAAATTAAACAAATGGTAGAAAGCCCTTTATAAAAATGGATCATTTACAGATGCAAATAGATAAAAATTTATACCAAGACAGATACATCTATAACAGAAAAAATTAGCATAATAAATACATAAGGCAGGTGATTATTCCATATTCTGAGATTACCAGAGAGTGAAGATATTTTATGAAATTTGCTATCCATAATTGCTGGTTCATATATCAACACTTGGGATCGAAGAAGCATTACATTAAAATTATTAACAGGTAACATAATAAAATAATTTATATTTATTGAGAATTTACTATCTATGGTAAGCATTCTACAGGCTTTGTTTTATTTATTATTCAAAATCCTTGTGATATAATATGGGTTTGTATCTCTGCTTTATATTTAGGAGATGCATTTATAGAGGATATGTAACTTGACGGGGCAAAGTCTGGCTTGCACCACTGTCTCTCTAATGACCATTTTCTTAACTCCTACACAATATCGTAACTCAGACAATATATCCACCTTTACTATGATAGATCCCAGTTTTAATCACAACTTCTTGTCAGATTTGGAAGGGAAAGAGGCAGCTATTTTCTATCCAAGCACTTAACCTAATTAAAAACTTTATTCTCTAATGTTTGCATAGGTACAAATATATGTGCATATGTAATGGTGAATACATATCCTTAATTTACATGCTTAACATTTAAAAATGCATATCAAAGGGTTCATCTCTTGTATAAGAATAAAAATTGTGACATTGGCCATTATAAGGTATTAAAAAATTCATGGCAACTTTTGAAAAAGGAGGAATGTTATTAACCTTGGTGTCTTGACCAAATTACAATTCGGGTAATTACATTTGTCTTCCCTAATCTCCTTTTCAATTTTCAATTGGGTAGTGGATCCTTAATGGATTTCATTACCAAGCTTCCCTTAGGATTTAAAATAGGACTTATCTTCTAAGACTGGGTTCACTGCAAATTTAAGTTCTCTAACTTCAATTGAGCTGTCACTGAAACTGTTCAATTGTGTGTGTGTCTTCAATTCATTCCTCTTTTTTTACTGTTGTTTTTTGCTTCCTCATTTTGGCCCTTCCAAACTGTTGCCATTCTATTCAAGACCCAGTTACACATTTCAGCTCAGCAGATATTTTTGAATACCAACTATGCAACCACACTCCTTTTTGCTGAAATACCAAGGTCAATTGGATATTTTTTGCTACTTTCTGTGAGCTTGCTTGATAGAAAACATTGCTTTTTTACCCTCTTATAGATGAATTTACTTCATATTTCACAGGAAAAATAAGTCATCCAGGTTGTACTTCTGTGGGCTGTCTCTTCCCTATAAAGATATCTTCCTATAACCACATCTTTGACTTTTCATAACTCCACCATATCATACTTCCATTTCTTTTTTCCTAATTTCTGCCTATTTTAAAGAAAATGTGTGCTGCCTTTCCTACATGGCTGCCTTCAGCTATCTTCTTGATCCCTCCCTTCCTTGTTGCCTTTCTTCCCATACTCTTAAATCAGTCACTTTCACTGATGACATTTCATAAACATTTAAGACAGTTTTTTTGCTTATTATTGGGGAAAAAAAATTCTTTTGTGATTTCTCTAGCTCTTGGGCAATCACACACTCTCTATTCTTTTATCAACATGTCTTCCCATTTTTTTCATCAATTCCACACAATATGATTTCCTTTCCTGCTATTCTGTTGAAACTGTTCTTCAAAGAAGGTTCAAAGAATCCAGCAAATTTCAGATTGCAAAATCAATACCTTTTCTTAATGCTCAAAATGTGTATTTCTCTTATTTGCTTTAGCATTGCTGACTGCCCCTTACTTATAAACTCTAGGTTTCTTCAACTTCTCATATGTTGTTCTCATCTGATTTTCTCTTCCTGCCTTCATGAATTCTTTAACTTTCCTACTTGTTTCTCTTCACCTATCAAATTTTATTGTAAAGTCTTACAATAATATCTTTGGCTTTCTTTTCTCTCTGTAATCTATTTATTAATGATTAACTTTTTTTTGTTTTTTTTCTTTTTTGGCCATACCTGCAGCATATGGTGGTTCCCAGGCCAGGGCTTGAATCTGAGCTGCACCGCAGCCTACACCACAGCTGCGTCAATACCAAATCCTTAACCCACCACAACAGGGAAGGATCAATTTTAGTAATCAGTTTTAATTAACTAGTTGATTGAAGGAAAAATAAGAAATGTAGAAACATAGCTTTTATTTACTTCTCTATGTGTGCTAGTCATTTAACTAAATACTTTACAAAAATAATGTCATTTATTCAAGAAATCAAAACCAGGGGTTTTATCCATATTTTTTAATATTTATGAACTCTTTCTGAAATAGCCAACTCATGTCCCTGAATATGCATTAGTCATATTTATGTGGGTATTTGACTATAAATATATATTTTACAATGTAAATATATTAATTTTAATGTTTTTTAAAACCTCATTTTTCTTTCTGGTATCATTGACTTTCTGTTTCTTTCAAGGAGGGGTTGATTTTCACATAAGCACTTATATTTCCATGTTCACTTCTTTACCCTGAAATTTTATTTTGGAACTCATATAACCACTTATCACTAACACAGGTGCAGAAAATGTGGAATAGTGAGCTAAGAAGTATGGAATATTAATGTATTGATTTAAAGGCATACATATATGAGAGTATATTGTGTCATTAGATAGATATCTCAAATTGGTAATATCCAGTGATGCTTACTAATATCTTACATATTAATAGATTGTGGAGTGGTACATTGCAGTTTGAGAGGTTTAAATTCATTTTTCCAAAGGTCTCCATGTGCACAAAGAAGCAGAGTGCTATGGACCGAATTGTTTCCTTCAAAATCACATTTGTGCACTAAAACCAAAGTGGTTTTGTTTGGAGTTAGGGTTTTTTAGGAGGTAAAGTTAAATACACTCATAAACTGATGCCCTAACATGATATAGGACCCTGGTCTTAGAAAAAGATCTTTTTCCCCCTTTCTTGCCACTGCCATGTTAGAACAAAGTGAGCAGATGACCATCTGCAGGCAAGGAAGAGCACTGTCACTAGAAACTGGCCATAGTCGCTCCCGGATTTTGGATTTTCTACCTCCAGAACTGTGAGAACATAAATTTCTATTGTATAACCACCTAGTATGGTATTTTATTGTGGCAGCCTAAGCTGACTAATACATAGGGCAAGTAGATATATTTCCAGAGAATTTTACAAAGAAAAAAAGAAAAGCTGTGTAACTAAAGAACTAAAATTATTAACAGTGAAAGAAATGGATCAATAACATGTATTCTTGGGCTTAGGTATCTTTCTGCCTGAGCTTGTGCCATTGTGGTTGTAACTATTAGAAAAGGATAAAGGGATCAGTGCTTTCTATACCTACTATTCAAAAGAGAATACTTGTTACATTAAAGATTTAGGGAAAGTTCTAACATTCTAGTTCATATTTAACTTAAGGTAAATGTCAGAAATTCTTGAATAGTAGAAACTCTTAACATGTATCATGTGCTTACTCTGTGCCAAACTTTGAGATTCTTTGCATAATGTTATTTGATACAGCAAATAAGATTTCAAAGTACTACCTCCATTTTAAAGTGCATTTTATTTTATATTATTTTATTTTATTTTATTTTCCCACTGTACAGCAAGGGGATCAAGTTATCCTTGCATGTATACGTTACATTTTTTTTCCCCACCCTTTGTTCTGTTGCATCATGAGTATCTAGACATAGTTCTCAATGCTACTCAGCAGGATCTCCTTGTAAATCTATTCTAAGTTGTGTCTGATAAGCCCAAGCTCCTGATCCCTCCCACTCCCTCCTTCTCCCACTGGGCAGCCACAAGTCTATTTTCCAAGTCCATGATTTTCTTTTCTGTGGAGCTATTCATTTGTGTTGGATATTAGATTCCAGTTATGAGTGATATCATATGGTATTTGTCTTTGTCTTTCTGACTCATTTCACTCAGTATGAGATTCTCTAGTTCCATCCATGTTGCTGCAAATGGCATTATGTCATTCTTTTTTATGGCTGAGTAGTATTCCATTGTGTATATATACCACCTCTTCCAAATCCAATCATCTGTTGATGGACATTGGGGTTGTTTCCATGTCCTGGCTATTGTGAATAGGGCTACAATGAACATATGGGTGCATGTGTCTCTTTTAAGTAGAGTTTTCAAAATGGCTGAAAGACTTAAATATAAGATAGGACACCATCAAACTCCTAGAAGAAAACATAGGCAAAACACTCTCTGACATCAACATCATGAATATTTTCTCAGGTCAGTCTCCCAAAGCAATCGAAATTAGAGCAAAAATAAACCCATGGGACCTCATCAAACTGACAAGCTTTTGCACAGCAAAGGAAACCAAAAAGAAAACAAAAAGACAACTTTCAGAATGGGAGAAAATAGTTTCAGATGATGCAACTGACAAGGGCTTAATCTCTAGAATATATAAACAACTTATACAACTCAACAGCAAAAAAGCCAATCAATCAATGGAAAAATGGGCAAAAGACCTGAATAGACATTTCTCCAAGGGAGGTATACAGATGGCCAGCAAACACATGAAAAAATGCTCAACATCGCTGATTATAAGAGAAATGCAAATCAAAACTACCATGAGATACCACCTCACACCAGTCAGAATGGCCATCATTAATAAATCCACAAATAACAAGTGCTGAAGGGGTTGTGGAGAAAAGGGAACCCTCCTGCACTGTTGGTGGGAATGTAAACTGTGGTACAGCCACTATGGAGAAGAGTTTGGAGATACCTTAGAAATCTATACATAGAACTTCCATATGACCCCACAATCCCACTCTTGGGCATATATCCGGACAAAACTCTATTTAATGCGCATTTTAATAACATGATGGGCTAGATACCCAGATAGACTTGCCTGCTGAAAATGGTAATAGTTAAAAGTTAGTATACGTTTTAAAAAGTCTTCTTTTAAGTACCAATGTTATGTCAAAAAAGTAAAATATTTTTCATGCTAGGGATTGAGTGAAAGTCAGAATCCGGGGAGGTAAATAGAATAAGACTGATTGCTTTTTTTCCTTAGGCATTTGCATATCTGATGAATCTGAGCTTTGGATATCATGGTCTAGGTTCATGCCAACAATATATTAATATATTAGGGGAAACATTTTTGCTACTCTGAGATCCAAAAGAATAACACTCTTATGTAGATTTATGTCAAACCTGCATTCTGTCCTTGCAGAGGATTCATTGAAAACAACTATCTTGACTCAAAGCAGGAATGAATGAATAAGGAGTTTTGCCAAGTATTTGAAACCACGTAGTGCTCCCGTGAGGATGTGCTGCCTAATTCACACTCCAGTCTTTAAAAAACTCCGCTCTGGAAAGCTCTCTCTTATAGTCTTCTTTCCTGTGTATCTCTCTGTCTGTATCTTGGAAAGAGGAGTAGAAAAAAATAACTAAGGATAGAAGGAAGTAAGGAACCATGAGTGAAAGCCAGCAAATGGGAAAAGAAATTGATCCAGAAAATGTTAGTTGAATTATACATAGCAACATTAAAATGACTGATAATTGTGCTTAATGACATAAAATCCAAGCTTAAAATATGTGAGGCAAATAAGAGACACTAAATATGATCAAGGATATTTGAAAAATAGCTCAATAAAACTTTTAGAAATTAAAACCTTAATATTAGAATCTTAATATTTAAATGAGAGCTCAGTGGACAATTTTCACACACATTGCCTCTTCCAGCTTCTCATTGCTATTGAGTTCCTTGGATTCCTTGGCTTGATTTTCTTCACTCCTGCCATGAATCCCATTAGTTACTCAGATTACCCTGTGTTTATGCATAAAATTAAATGTTGCCTCTGGGTCCCTGTGTGTTCCCTTCTGTTTCTTATAAGGACGTTTGTCATTCAGTTTAAGGCCTACCCAGATAATCCAGAAAGATCTTCTCACCTCAAGATCCTAAATGTAATTATATCTAAAAGACCGTATTTCCAACATAGCTAACATTAATATATTCTGGGTTAGCACCTGAATATATCTTTTGGGGGCCAACCATTCAACCCAATACAGGAGGTTTGGTTTTCATTTTGGTAATCATATTTTTATTTCACTGGGTCTTATTAGCTTAAAACACTTTCCATGGTTCCTAATTATAGCCCATAAGTATATGCAAGGAAAATATTTTAGAAAGTAAAATACAGAGTAATAATGTAATTTTATAAACTACAACATTTACTGTCTGAAGATATTGACTAAGTCTTAATATATGTGGGGTATAGTTGTTTAACTTTGATGAAAACAGAAATATATCTTATTATATAATTGACTTGATTTTCTTCACTCCTGCCATGAATCCCATTAGTTACTCAGATTATCCTGTGTTTATGCATAAAATTAAATGTTATAGAAAATGCCAATAGGAAGTAAAAGGTCAGAGTGATAACTTTTTTCTTTTTGGTAACAAAGGGGAAAGGACTAGAAGAATTTGAAGCATTGACGCAAGAAAATTAAAAAAAGAAAGAATTTTGATAAAATAAAAAACACTTACAGAACAGCATACGTAGAATAGAAACATATCATTGAAAAAGGACAAGGCACAAGTGAAATAGGCATTTGAAAACTGATGAGGATATGAGCTATATCTCAAGAGTTTCTGGCATATTCTGCCTCTCTCCTGAAATTCATATATCTGACCTAGCTGCCTCTGAGAATACTAGGTGTTGGAAAACTCTTTGCCTTTAGACATTACAGACCTCTTCACACCTCAAGGACAGTGATCTAGTAGGTACCAATGGCAAGTCAAAATGGCCATTAGTAAGAGTAGAGAAGGCCTTCTGACAGCATTTACTTACCCACTGTTGCACTGCTCTGAGCCGATCATTTCCTTTGCTCTTAAAACTTGCCTTTCAGTGCTGTACTGAGGCCTATTTTCCTCTCTAAGGAAGCAGTAATGCATTTGATTGAATCTTCCTTTCTCTGAAAGTGACCAGTGTAGATTTATCTGTTTCCTCTCTCCTTTCCCCTGTGTAAGGTTGCAAAACTTTTCTGCTTCAACTACAAAACTGCACTGGGTCCTTTGGTTCTCTCTGTTTTTGAACAATCAAGAAATGTATTACCTCAATTCAATAATAAATTAGAGACAGAAAAGCAAAAGCAAATTTTCTGATTTAAAAGTCATCATTTATTGTTGTTATTTTTTACATCTTTTAAAAGAGAAAAGTTTTCTGGCAGAAAATAGGTGATCCCAAGGGGATGGTGAGCATGTTTATTAAACTAGCACTGTTTGATCAATTGGCTTTTGCATAATTGAGAGGAAAAGATTTGCTGTCAGTCTCATCTAGCTTTTATGATGGCTCAAAAATATCTTCATAAAAATCAACCTTTTAGGCAGTTCCCATCATGGCTCAGCGGTAACAAACCTGACATGATATCCATGAGGATGCAGGGTCAATCCCTGGCCTCATTCAGTGGGTTAAGGATCTGGTGTTGCCATGAACTGTGGTATAGGCCTGCAGCTGCAGCTTTGATTCAACCCGTAGCCTGGGAACTTCCATATGCTGCAGGTGCAGCCCTAAAATAAATAAATAAATAAACATTTTAAAATTATATAGCCAAAGCCCTAGCATCCTACTTCATTGTCTTTATTCAATAAAGGTTTTAAAGACAAATAGAATGATTATTATTCAGTTTTCATCCTCACCTGAAATCATTTGCTGGTGGTAAAGTCGGTCAGTGTGATAGGGATGCATTCTAATGAAGAGTGACATTACCTCATTGTGAGGGCACTAAATCAGAAGTAACCAATCAGCTATGTTCTGCACCTTGAGTTTGGTTTTTCTAACTTGTACGTTCTGTATGATTGTCACTCTTACATTTGTCAGTGGATGCTGAGTTAGAATTTGTTAATATGAGGATATAAAATATGCAATATTCTCTCAATGCCAGAGAAAGCTAGTATAACATGATAGTATATTTTTAGGAGAAAGATTTTTCTGGCAGTTTTGGATAAAGGATGTAAGAAGATGCCATGACCTTTGGAGGAAAAGCCCAATCCAAATTTAAGGGGTGTTATTTTAGGCTTGAAGCTCTTTGCAAATCTACTTTAAATATTTAGCTATTTAGTTAGGTAATAAGAGTATTACAGTTTTAATCTCTGCTGTGATTTAGAAAGGAATAAAGAAGTAGTGATATGTTTACAGTACATATTAACTAACTGCATTCATTTACATAATACCTCTTTAGGGATGGACTGCATTATTCAGAGATTTCTATATGTAGAACTGCAGGTATATTTTAGGCTTCAGTGACACTAAGGTCTTAACTTAAAGTCTATTAGATTAGCCCGATAACATTTCCTGATTAAAAATTCGCATTAGCGGTGAGATGACTTCTGAGAAGCACTTTCCACCTTATGGTGCCAGCAACAGGGGAGAATAAATTTTCTTGTTTGAAAGTGAATTCCATATAGAGAGACATGTAGTTGCTTTTAAACATATGAAAAGAATCACTTTTTGATGCTGGAGGAATTGAAGTGTTCTGGAAAGAAAAAAAAAAAAACTCCCCACTTTAAAAAAAAAATTCAAATTCCATGGGCGTACCTCTGATGGCGCAGTGGAAACAAATCCAGCTAGTATCCATGAGGATGCAGGTTCAATCCCTGGCCTCTCTTAGTGGGTCAGGATCTGTCATTGCCATGACCTGTGGTAAAAGTCACAGACACAGCTTGGATACCATGTTGCTGTGGCTGTGGTGTAGGCCAGCAGCTGTAGCTCTTGATTTGACCCCTAGCCTAGGAACTTCCATATGCCATGGGTGTGGCCTTAAAGAGCAAAAAAAAGAAAAAAAAATGAATCCCAAATCTCTAAAAAAATCTAAGGGCATCAAGGTAAAAATACAGATTTCATGATAGATTTCAATTTTGATATATTAATTAAAAAATGAAAAAGGTTGGTGCTTATTCTTGATTGCAAACTACTAGTCTGACTCTTAACTGGGTAGTTATCTGTGGTAGATTAAATTACAGCTTCCAAAAGTTTCCTTCCCTTCCCTGTAAAAAACAGCCTCCCCCTCCATAATCAGGCTTGATCATGTGATTTTTATCACTCTTCCTTATGTGAAAATTTTTCTTCTCCACTCATTGACTTCAACCTTACCTTAGTAGATTGAAGTTGCATTCTTCTTTAGGGGTGCAGTCTATGAATGAGGCAAAAACATTCAATAAAATATAACTAAAAAATATCATTTGATGCAGTTAAATTTAATTTTCATCATCTGGAATAAAAATTGTTGTTGAACTCAAGTTCTTTTTTTTTTTTGTCTTTTGTCTTTTGTTGTTGTTGTTGCTATTTCTTGGGCCGCTCCCGCGGCATATGGAGGTTCCCAGGCTAGGGGTTGAATCGGAGCTGTAGCCACCGGCCTACGCCAGAGCCACAGCAACGCGGGATCTGAGCCGCGTCTGCAACCTACACCACAGCTCAGGGCAACGCCGGATCGTTAACCCACTGAGCAAGGGCAGGGACCGAACCCGCAACCTCATGGTTCTTAGTCAGATTCGTTAACCACTGCGCCACGACGGGAACTCCTAAACTCAAGTTCTTATGCCTGATGAACAGTGACGCCAAGCAACTGAAACAGAGTTTGGAACATTGAAATGTTTATTACAAGGGCCAAGCGAAGAGAACAGGGCAGATGCATACTCTAAAGGCCTGAACTGGAGTTTCTGTCGTGGTGCAGTGGTTGTCCAACTAGGAACCATGAGGTTGCGGGTTTGATCCCTGGCCTTGCTCAGTGGGTTAAGGATCTGATGTTGCTGTGAGCTGTGGTGTAGGTTGCAGACTCGGCTCAGATCCCTCGTTGCTGTGGCTCTGGGGTAGGCCAGTGGCTACAACTTCAATTGGACCCCTAGTCTAGGAACCTCCATATGCTGTGGGTGTAGCCTAGAAAAGACAAAAATGATAAAAATAAATACATAAATAAATAAACGCCTGAACTGCCTTTCCCAATGGGCTTCAGGGAATCATTTTTAAAGGCCAGGTGAGGAAGTGGCAGTATAGGGTGTGTGATCAGCACCTGCACAGTTCTGCAATTGGTTGATAATGATCTAGCAGGGTGGTATCAGAGGGGTTAAAATTTTTGATCTTCAGGCTCCAGGCAGTCTGAGGGTTATGTGCTCATGGCCATCATGTAGTTAACTTCTTTCTTTTGGTGGGGACTTTAGTATCTGTAAAACAGTTCAGGAAGATGCATCAGATATTGTTATCTACCTATTTTCTAGGAGGAACTAAATATTCTGTGACTGCCACTTGGCTGATGAACTGTTTAAATTGTTATCAGTTGTCCCTACCCAACTGCTACTTTTGTTACTACATGTTCAAATTCTTTCCATCATAATTCTTGAACCAGTCGTCTTTGACTCAGGGAAGACCTGGGAAACTGTAGTTTTCCCACAAATAAGAGGCAGGCAGAGGACTTGAGGGGAGAGGTCTGTTTTGGGAAGACTCCATAGAGTCCAGCTTGATTATAAAATGAAATTCTTCTTGGGAGAAAACTGAAACAGTGGTCATGAAAGTAAATATAAAACATAAGCCATAAGAGGTTATAATAGGACAAATTTGGGTGTTACCTTGCTAATATGAAGATAAGATTTCTTTTAGGGCTGCACCCACAGCATACAGAGGTTCCCAGGCTAGGAATCAAATCCAAGCTATAGCCGCCAGCTTACATCACAGCCACAATGACAGATCCGAACCGCCTCTGCTGCCTACACCGCAACTCACAGACACACCGGAGCTGGATCCTTAACCCACTGAGCAAGCCAAGGATTGAACCTGCATCCTCCTGGATACTAGTCAGATTTGTTTCTGCTGAGCCATGATGGAAACTCCAGATTGTTTTCGTACATCTGTCACTAACCTCTAAAATGTACATGTGAAATTTTCTATTTTGGCTAACCAAATTATTGTTTATTTTTGCTAATGTTTTCTAAATTTTTATTTTTTACAAAAACTGTGAAATCTGAGTTATGGCAACCTGCCATCTAGAATTTAGTGGGAACAAATCTTAAATTATACCTCATAAATAATAGCATTCTCTATGTCTGTTGCTTTCAGTGCAGCCACTCAATGGCAAGTATTAATCTCTCAACCTAACTCATCACTGTACATTAGCCAAAGAGCATAACACTGCCTTAAAGATGTGTTTAAGATATGGTCAAGGATGATGGCATTAAATTTCAGAGCAAGCATTTATATATTTGTTAAAGGATGGAGTCACCTCCTGTGTCTTACTGACTCCTTTGAATTTCCAGTTATTTACAATATATGCATATTTATTTGATGTATCTGGTTATGATTTTGGCTCTTATTTATGGGATATACTATATTAAAGACATGTTCATAGCATCTAAATTATGTTGCTCCAAAGTGAAATAAAAATGAAAAAAGTCTGCTGTGAGAAAGAATTAGAATTGGTTATATTAGAATGAGGAATGAGAATTGAAAGAGAATGTAAAATCAAAGAGAACAGGAAAGAAATGAGATGGCCATGCAAAAAGATGAGATGATTTTAGCCATAAATGTCTTGGTCAAGAATATAGAGTTTTTTCGTGATGTGATTTAAAGACAAAGGCCAAAGTTTAAACAGATGGATAATTTTGAGAATGTAATGAAAAGAAGCTCAGAGAAATTCAAGTTAAAGATTTCTGTATGAATAGGGAGACAATTGAGAAAAAGAGAAAACTGAGAAACCATACTTCCTTATCCCTCATTTGGATCTACTCTTTCATGGAAGAGTTTGAAGGTGATGTGCCACTGTTGAATGATTTTTCTGCTCTCAGACATGATGTATGGTTTGTTCAAAGTATGATTTCCAATGTTATGGAATTCAAGGTAGGTCTTAGAAAGAAACTTGCAGTCATTTTGTACCTTAGTTAAGACAGAATTTCAGAGGACAGCATTCAGAGACATTCCTGAATCAGTTAAATCAAGCACATTCAATTGTGCCTTCATCTTCTACTTTTTTATTTTTCAGCCTAGAAAACAAAGTCCTTTTGGCCTTTTCCATTTTCGAATACTATTGCCTTTGTAATGGATTAGCAATGAGATCCTGCTGTGTAGCACTGGGAACTGTGTCTAGCCACTTATGATGGAGCATGATAACTTGAGAAAAAAGAATGTATACATGTATGTGTAAATGGGTCACCATGCTGTACAGTAGAAAATTGACATAACACTGTAAACCAGCTATAATGGAAAAATAAAAATCATTACATAAAAAAATATTTTAATTCTTTCATCTCTGCTTTTGACTCTAATCTGTGCCCCAGCTGCAAGGGTGGGGTGTGAAAGTGAGAAATGAGGCATATGTTGAAAAACACTTGTGATGGGACAAGGAGTAAAAGTTTTAACTGGCCTGGAAGAGACAGTGACCAGTCAAAACAGAATGGTGCCCAAGTGAATTGGAAGACCTGAATGCTTACCAGTTCTGAAGTTTTCAACAATACCTTTGAGTTGAAAACTAGTTTACTGAAAAGCTGAGACATTCATCAGTATGGCTCACATGATTTGCCTTACAATTCTTGAGGAAAAACTTCTTTGTGTTCTTTCTCATTAGCCTGCTTTCCCTGTTGAACTGAAATAATAATGGGTACAAAGTAGTATAAAATTTTTGTCATTTATATGTTAATGTGATTTTATACCTGAACTGGGTTAGGTTCCCCTGGTGACCTATTCACTGGGATCTCAAAGTCCATAAGAACATCAGTAAGGGGAAGAGTGGACAGCATCCTGGAGTAAAAGCAAAACCTAAGACTGTCCTGCTGAGGTCAAAGTATTGCTTCTCTTGGGAAGTAATACATTGTCATGGTTAAGAGCATTATCTATGAAACTAGAATGCCTGTGTTTGAATCTCCCAATCAGTGTTGACCTTGGTAAGCTACGAAAATGCTCCTTAACTCAGTTACCTTGTCTATAAAAAGGGAAATACTCTATTATCTACTCCATAGGGCTTAGGGGAGAATTAACTAATAAATATGTAAATGATTCATGAAAGTCCCTGGTACATACTATACATGTGAGTTATTATTGTATTAGTTATATGGGTCTAGAGCCTATTTACCCTGTGTTTTCTCCCAAAGTCTTTCTGTTCTAGTTTTATTATCCATTTTTATTTTTATTTTTGTTATTTTTTAAAAATGATTTTATTTTTTCCATTATAGTTGATTTACAGTGTTCTGTCAATTTTATACTGTTCAGCAAAGTGACCCAGTTACACATACATATACACATTCTTTTTCTCACATTTTCCTCTATCTTGCTCCGTCACAAGTGACTAGACAGAGTTCCCCGTGCTATACAACAGGATCTCATTGCTTATCCTTCCGAAGGCAATATTTTGCATCCATTTTTAGTTTTGTTGGAAATATTCTTACTTGTAGACTGGTCATCACCAACTCCTATCATCAGGTATCCTTAGACTGAGCTTCTCTACCAATTAGGGGAAGAGCAGAAAACAGACATGTGTTCTATTAAAGTATTTTTCAGTAAAAGGAGTTTAATAGATAGAGGATTCATGCGAGACATCTCAGTTGCAGAATATTCTGGGAAGGAGGTAGTAAAAAAATCCAGGTGGAACTGAATATTGTTAGAGTATATATGTGTAAGTACCTCCATTAAAATGGAAATTAGATTGCACATAGAATGAAAAAAATTAGCAATAGCAGTGTTTATTTTAGAAACTACAAAACTAAAAAAAAGCTGTAGAAACTTACCTAGTTATTTTAAAAAGTAATTTTTGCAAATTTGTTATATCTATTTTGATTATATTATGATCCAAAAGTTTATGTCATCCTATCTTTAATGTAACTTGGTTAATAAGGCATAGGCCTTCAGGAACATTTTATTTTCTCATTATAACACACCTTTCATGAAGTGAAATGGTTTACTGTGTTAGTCTTTATTTGAATAGGGTGTTGCCAGTTTCTATCCAAAATCACTTAGCACCCAGATTGACTTCTCTTGTTACTTCTTTCAGAGACTGGTTTCCTACTTTGGCAGGAAATATAGTCAAATCCATATGACACTGGAATATATTTCAAGAAAGTTATTTTTGAAAAGGGGAGACATATGACTTAGTAAAATTTTCTAAGATGCTTCTTGTTCTCCTTACAAGACTCTATTGCTGTTTACATTTTATACTCCTTTGGTTACTTCAGCTTCCCTGTTAATATTAATGTTATTTTAGATGGCCTAGTACTTCCTCTTCTGATATTCTCTAAATACACTTAGTGTGTGTTACCTCATTCAACAGTCCTCCCACTCTCATTACATTAATAGATTAGGTGTTTTCTGAAGAACCATTCCAAAATTTACGAAATGTACAAAAAGACCTTGAGTCATTTCTATGGGAAACAGAAGGCTGACAATCCATAGCAATAGAGACTTAAATATCTAAGTCCTGACTCCTAAAATAGTATGAGGAAATTCAAATGAAAAGTTGTAGAAATTCTTAGAAATAACTTTGCTATTACTGTTAAAAATAGATTTTAAAAATAGACTTGATGAGTCCTCTAATTGAATCAGTTTATCTTAAATTCTTTACTCTATAATTAATATAATTTTAGTGTATTTAAATTTCAGGGAACATTTAATCTGTATCAATGGCTAGAAATATTTAGGGTTAAGAAGAAAATGAGAATTTTATTACAGCAAAAGAAGGAAAATGTTAAGGAAAAGGAGCAGTGTGGGAGAACTTGTTGGACTGTGGAAAAAGGCCAAAAGATGCTCTCAAAAGCTTTATGCTGTTAAACCAAGTATTACCCTGAAGTTTATCCAGCTTTATGGGAGAGTGTATGAGTATATGCAGAGTAGTTTGAAGAGGGCGATGATATATATCTTCTGATTGACCTTTGAAGACATATATATGCTGGTCCTTAATTATCTCTTAACTAAGCAGGTTGAAGAGATAGAATCAATCATCAGAGATAAAGCTAAAAGATGAAAATACAGAGAAGGAACTTTCTCCGCCAACTGTCCTGAGGTCCTAGACGTGTTAATAGTCTATAAGAACATCCACATGCGATATAGAAAGATTATTATGCCTTAAGTTTGGGAATGTACCAAACTCAGTAGCAGTGAAGAAAATTTTTAAACATACTCAATTACACCTAGGCATACATTTCTTAGCTATTATAGTAGAAGCATATACATGTTTATATCACAACTGGACATATTTCAATTTGAATAGGTTGTTTTGTGCTTCTGAAAGCAATCCAAGACCCTAAATAACTTCCTTAAATGTTGCTGGCTCCACATGGGCAAACTTATTTCCAAAAATGTCCTCATTTCACAGGGGAGCTTTGGTAAAGAGACATTTATTAACAATGACAAATGAATAGAATGGAAAATAGAAATAGTATCCATAAAGATAAAGAAATAAAAGCAGGTTTTTTTTCTGTTTTTAAAATAATTCTTCCTCTATGCAAGTCCTGATATTCCCTGCCTTTGTAATGCCAGCCAGTAAAATATGTACAATTTGAGGCGCATAAATGAGAAACTTCCAGTGTAAACTGGCTACAAAATATATTTTTGAGAATTACTAAGAAGGAACCAATTCCCCAAAATTACTTATCTAAGAAACTATGCAGATAACCATTTTCTCTGTAATATGAATCAGGAAAATATTTAATATGTGTTTATTTTAGTATGTGTGTAGTCTGTACATTCAATCCTACATCAAAAGTTTTCAAAAGACAAAAAAAAAAAAAGAAAAAAAAAGGAGTTCCCGTCGTGGTGCAGTGGTTAACGAATCCGACTAGGAACCACGAGGTTGCGGGTTCGGTCCCTGCCCTTGCTCAGTGGGTTAATGATCCGGCATTGCCGTGAGCTGTGGTGTAGGTTGCAGACGCGGCTCGGATCGCGTGTTGCTGTGGCTCTGGCGTAGGCCGGTGGCTACAGCTCCGATTGGACCCCTAGCCTGGGGACCTCCATATGCCGCGGGAGTGGCCCAAGAAACAGCAAAAAGACAAAAAAAAAAAGAGTTTTCAAACTTCATATATTTGAAAGCTTTCTAGATACAAGTGTTATATTAAGAATATAAGTAATAAGATCTAACACCTAAAACAGGAGATTGGACACAAATGCAAATAGCTAGGACACAGTATGAGATGTATAAAACAGAAGCTTTACAATTGATTGATTCTATGTACCTACATAGAGTTAGCATAGTTTTAAATAAAAACTTAATGATGAAGGATATTTATTTAGCATAATACAAATATTGGCTTAAAAATTCTAGGCAAAGGAATAGAATAAACAAGGGAAAAATGGAAAGTAGATTGATGGATGAATGGGTAGATGATGAATAGATGGATCAATGAATGCAATTTATGGGAAAATTTAATTTTATTTGATAGAAAGTCAACATCATTGAAAATGTTTAAGAAAGGAGAAAGTTTGGGTGTGGTTTACTGGAGTCAGTGGCATGTTCAGAGATGTTCTTCAGAAACATAAACATATTTACAGCCTAAAATGAATCAAATGGCACAGGAGAAATTGAAATTGTGTTCCAACATTTTTTGACCAGGTTAGTGGGAAAAGAGAAGACCTTTAATAGAAATGTTGAGAACTGATAAAGATAGGGATTTAGAAAGCAAGTCCATAGTAGTAATATCAGAAGCAATGGAAGGTATCAGATCACCACTTATGATAAAGTTAATGGCCATTTATTTAACCCTTTTTACGTTCCCCTTTGCTTAGTGCACAATTTGTCTTATTCTTACAACTCTTTGAAGCAGATATTATCACTCACAGCCAACCCCCATTTACTGACATAGAAGTGGTACTTAAACGAAATAACTTGTGAACATTTACATAGTTGGTAGGTGGCAGACTGGAAATTTGAACATGTCTCTCTGGCCCAATACTTGAATTATTTTTGCTACAGCTGTTTGCTTCTCTCTCAAGTAGTTTAGCAAGATGAGGGAACAAGACAGAACTGGGGATTCTTCATGTTTAGATGACATACAGGGGTTTAGATAGTATGGGGAAGAGGCAATTTCAAGTTAAAGACCTAGGCAGAGAAATGAGGAAAGAATCACTGTGTTTTATCCATCATTTGTAAAAGGAGAGAGAAGCTATTCAAGAGCTGGATAGTGTGTAATCATAGAAAGGTCAAAGGATGCAAATGAAGTCAGAGAAAAATCCATAGTTTTTTTTTTTTCTGGGGTGGGGCAACAAGTTTCAAAATACATTGCTATGATTAACATGAAAACAGCCATTTCCAGATGTCCTTAAGTGTTATCATAGGGTCATTAGAAACCTGTTGAAATGTTATCACTTTCAAAAAAGGTTTATATGTATTACAAATGCCAATTTTAAACTTTCCTAATAGAACAAACGAGAAAGAAATGGACTACAACAAAGTATGAACAATATGTTATTGAAATATTGACTTTGATGGCATTTTTTAAATGCATATCAGAAAAACTATAGTGAACATTTTTTCAACCTGAGTAGTTTGTTTTGTTATTTTTGAGCAAGAAACCTAAGGTTCCAAATAATCTAAAAATAACTACCTTTGCATAGCAAGCTTATTTATAAAAAGATTGGTTTATTGCATACTCCAGTAAATACACATGCATACAAAATTTTAAAACTATGATAAATGTCCAAGTTTTACTGATATTCTAAATAATCATGGTATAATCACAGTATTATTATCTGAGGTTATGCTGAAATTATGGCCGGTTTGTATAACCAGCTGCATTCTTGCTTTGTCTTCCAAATGACATGGAGATTTTGGGCTGACAGCTAAAAAATGTCACTCACCACCTGGTTCTATAAGAACTGAATCACTTGCCACTGTAATATTTAACACACATTGAAGAGAGTTCAGGGCAGCCATCAGGAAAGAGATATTCTGTACTCTGGGAAATTAATGGAATAGGTTTTCAGATAATTAGTTTTTTTAGAGGTAATTTTATGGAACCAGAATCTTGCGTCTTCCTATACTCAGAAAAGCACTAACACCATTAACTAAGATATCTGTTCCTTGTGACTAGCATCAACCTTCTATGAAGATATGAACTTGGTTGCAAGTATCCTCTTTGCCAAAATCACATGTATGCTGACCTCCTTCTTACCTCTTCTGAGCAGTTCCTCAGAGCTATCTGAGAGGCTGCCTCCTGGGACTATAGTCTTTAGTAAGTCCTTAAATAAAACTGAAACACACAGCTCTTACTATGTGTGTTTTTATTTCAGTCCTCAAGACCCAAACAACAGATGGATTATAACAATGGTAGCAACCATGTGTCTTAGAGAGACATTCTGGGCTTTCCTTTTTTCTGAAATAGCTAGTGACTGTAGATATTCAAGTTCTCCATTGCCCAGTTGCTTCATCTATAAAGTAGGAATGATACTGCCTATACTAGAATGCAGTTGTATGATAATACTTGTGGAAATGCCATAAAATCTGGGAATTATTTTAAAATATCCAAGCTATGAGAAAGTCCTTTTTCATCCTTGAATTTTATTTTGCTTATGTAGTACAGTGGCTAAAATCTCCTCTGAAGAAAAAAAAAAATAGGTCAGTTGGGGAACATAGATTTTTATTAAAGCAATAACACATTATAGTAAAAAAAACTTTTAGGGTTGTGGGATCATTTTTCATTCTCAATTGTTTTAATTTAAAGTATTGTGTGTTATTTTTTGATTATTTTCTGACTCAGCTACTCAAACAATAAAACTGACACATTACCCAAACTTATAAATAAAGAGCATAATTTAATGCGAATTTTCTTCTAAACTGTGCATGCATTATATAAAATTAAAAAAAAAAAACTCCAATCAATGTTTTTCTTATGTCAGGGAAAGAAAGAACACCCTTGTAAACTGCAGCTAGCATTTTACAATTTCTGTCTGGCTCCCTGACACTTGTATTGCTGTTAATGTTGCTGTTGAATATTTCTTCCCTGTGAAATGCAGAATCATGATGTGAAATTTCATTGTTTGACTTTCTATAGCACCCTACTGAAGACAGTACACTTCATCATTGTATTTTGCAGATTAGATAAGGCTTCATCCTTGTTTTCTCTTTTCCTCCAGCGATTTAATATTGCGGTTGGCTTGCATACTTGTAATTAAAAAGTGACTTATGAAAGTGCACTACAAACAAGACACCTATACCCCTTAGCAACCAGAGCTGGTGAGTAGATGCAATAATAATATATACAGGAGTTCCTGTCGTGGCGCAGTGGAAACGCATCTGACTAGGAACTATGAGGTTGCTCCCTCAGTGGTTAAGGATCCAGCGTTGCCATGAGCTGTGGTGTAGGTCGCAGACGCAGCTTGGATCCGGGATCTGGCGTTGCTGTGGCTGTGGTGTAGGCTGGCAGCTGTAGCTCTGGTTAGACCCCTAGCTGGGGGACCTCCATGTGCCATGGGTGCAGCCCTAAAAGGACAAAAGACAAAAAAAAAATGATAATAATACATACAATATCAAAATCATATGGTTGTTCCCATGATGGCTCCTGTTTTTCTTTTAAAAGATCTTTTAACATGTAATTGTATTTGATATTCCAAAAGTGATACCTGAGCAGAAGAATGGTGAACCAGTGTTAATGTGCTTTGCAAATAATGGTGATGGGTCAAAAAGTGTATCTTTTCTGTACTTATGTTTGCACATCTCTCTGTGTGTGCTGCCATTTTGTTTAGGCAGTAAAATATTTTACTTTTTAAGCTAAAATACTTCTGTTAATAAATTTAGTTTCCTATATGCTATGGAACTACACTGAACTCCAAAGTAATGATTCCTTCTAAATGACAGTTATATAGGAAATAGCAGAGCCGTCCTCAGTCAATATTGTTGACTAGATGAAGTTTTATCTTCACTGAGATGAGTGTGACATACAAGAGTCCTAGCTTCCTGAGAAAGTGGATTCTTCCTCAGACTGTAAACTTTTTTTGCAATCTCTCTTCTGTCCTTTTGTGTTTCTTTTCCATTTTATACACTTAGCTATAAATAAAATGTATTCCATTTTGCAAACTATTACTGCATACCTGCAGCTATGCCAAGAATGGATATGATACTGGGAAGGATTAATAATGATGGGAAACAAACATGAGAAGGATCACAAGACAGTCAAAGAAGGGGATGTCCTAATACTAGGGAAATATATAGTTCTATTAGGCTTCAGAAAGGACAGGATGAACTTTCCTCTGGAGTAAATTTATGTAAGAATCTTAAGGAGTGTTTTCAAATTAAACTCTAGTATCATTCTTAGTCTTTTTATAGTCAATCCTGACTGCAGTCACCTTCCTGATTTTTAAAGTCCTAGATTAGTTTTTTCTGTCCTGAAATATTACTTATCAGTTATATTCTTGATTTTACCTTTAGCTTTTTACTTAGGTGTACTTCTTGAGATTTATTCGTGTCGTTATATTGGTTTCCTTTTTAAATTAGTAACCTTCCAATGAATATTTATCTACAATTCTCCTATTGATTTTTTCTGCCTGTTTGAGTCTTTTAGGAATAAAACTCCAATAAACATTCTTTACCAATGCTTTTTGTGAACACATGTTGTCATTTCTCCTAAGTAAATTCCTAGGAGTGAGATTGTTGTGATTATAGGCTAAGCTTACATTTAGTTTTACAAGATGTCATAAAATTTCAAATAGGGTTGTGTCAGTTTACACTTCCACTGACAATCTATGAGAGCTCCAGTTTCTCCACATCTTTGCCAACACTGATATCGTCTGGCCCTTTAATTTTAGTCATTCTGAGGAAGGTGGAGTGGTTTCTCACTGAGTTTTAATTTCATTTTCCCTAATGACATTGGGCACTTTTTCAAGTGCTTGTTGGACATTTCCATCATTTTTTTTTTATAAAATATTACTCCATTAATATTTTTATTATTCCTTTAAAAATTGGTTGCTTAGGAGTTCCCATTGTGGATCAGCGGGTTAAGAACCTGATTTGTACCCATGAGGATGTGGGTTTGATCCTTTGCCTTGCTCAGTGGGCTAAAGGATCTGGCATTGACATGAGCCGTGGTGTAGGTCACAGACAAGGGTCGGGTCTGGCATTGCTATGGCTGTGCTGTAGGCTGGCAGCTGCAGCTCTGATTTGACCCCTAGCCTGGGAACTTCCATATGCCACAGGTGCAACCATAAAATAAATAAATAAATAAATAAATATAAAGACACATATATATCTAAACAATTTAGTTGTTTGTCGTTATTACTGATTTATAGTTCTTCAGTCTAACAGTCTTATCAAATGTTTTCTATCTGTAACATGTCTTTCTTTTCCTCGTGTTGTCTCTTTCAGACCAGACTTTTCTGTCTCTTTCATGTGTGGTAGAAAACTTGAGATTTCATCCAAAACAATATCTAGTCTTCTTTCACATACTTTTGTTAAGTATTGTTATATGTTTATTTATACTAATGATGAAAGGGAAATTATACTTAATGTAGTTTTTATTTCTAATCAGTGTGTAATTATTGAAGGAAAAGACAAACACTAGGAGATACGAATTTTGAGTTATTTAATCAATGAGTGTTGCATCATTCAGAATGGTTTGCTATAGCTTAAGGAAAGAAAATATTAATGAATAGTGAACTTGAACATTCCAATCCAGTGAAATCATGTTGAGTTTATTCTCCATAAATACTATTGCACAGGGCATGCAGGGCATTTATTCTTTTTCTTCAAGGAAATAAACATTTATAAATTTGTGTTTTCTACTATATCTCTTACATTAGCCATATGTGAATTAATCTACCTGAATCTCACTTTTTAGCAGACAAGTTGATATTTTACATATATAAAATGGTGATATATAGGTATCTGTCTCTCTAGTTGTTTATTTTCCTTGTGCAACCAAGCAGCATGGCCTATGGAAAACTTTTATCAATATTCTTGGGTACTTTGCTGAAATCTAGATTCCTTTGCCACACTCAGACTCTGAGTCCAAATCTCTGGGTAGAGATGTTATATCTGGTATTTTCTAGTAAGTGATACTGGTAATTTTATAATCTGGTAGATATAAAGATTTTGCTCAATAATTAATCCTAGCCAAAGAGTATCATGAAGATGTTAGAGGTTTTACTTGGCATGAGGTATTTTGGCTAAGGGTAAGGTTTTCCAGTTACTAGAAAGATGTAGGTGTTGGTAGGATAAGGAAGTTAATTTAAGGGCAGAAAAATCATTAACTGATCAATAGGATTAATCATGTTTGTCTCTGAAGGAATTGAGGAGGCTGTTCAGGGACAGCCTTGATCTTTCCTAGGATAGAGGTGGATCACCTGCTGTTCCTGAAGGAAAGAAATACTTCTGTAGAGGAGTCAGAACTAAGAAAGATATGCTCCTTAATTTTGTATCAGTCAGATCTATTCATAAAACAGGAAATATTCTGTAAATATAAGCCTCAGATAGTTTAAAACAAATGATTTAAAAAATAACCAAGAAACTGAGCAGGGCATTGGAACAACTAAGATACAACAAGACATTGCAAATCCTAAATTAGAGGGAAGAGCCCTTACCAGAGTCTAAGGGCTTGGGCTCACTCAGAAGAAGCAGAAATAGTGGTAGTTTTTCTCAGTAGGAGCTGTAGCCATTGAGAAAGCATAGATACTACCAAAGACACTTCCAAACACAGAAAAAGTGCTGCCTTCCAGCCTCCAGACAGTCTTAATTGACCAAACTGCACCTTAAATGGGTCAGTCCCTTGGTGGCACAGAAGAGAGAAAAGATGAAGTAGATCTGAGGGCAAACAAGCTCAGTCCTGGTGCAATCTGCATTTCACCTGCTCTAGAGACTGTGGATTCACTATTCGAGACTGGTTTTATTCCTCATCATCATTTTCTTCATTTAGAATTGCCATTCCACTTTATAAATGGAACCACATAATACTACTACTATCCAATTGCTTTTAAATTACAAAACCACATTTTCATATGATTCAGTTTAACGTCTTCCTTATTATACATGATACACACACTAATAAGTGTTTATAGGGAGGGTATAAATCAAGATCGTCCTTACTTATTTACACATATATCCCTCTAATAAGCTGTAAGAGCTTTGATATCTAAAATGAGCCTTACTGAATTTCATATCTTCAGTGCCAAGAATAGAATCTGGTACAAGATTGGAACTTAATGCTTATTGGATGAAAGAAGAAAGGAAAAATAATTTCTCATTTCAACCTAAATTATCTAACTAGGTAATGTCACATAAGCAAAAAGCCAGCATTGAATAAAACATATTCCCAAACAATATATTTTTCAGAAATTTAGGACTATGGGTTTGCTAAATAGTTAAACTAAAAAGTTGGGCTTTAGCTGTAGATTTGTACTATGTACTCAAGGAAGTTTTGAAATAATGTAGATACTAATACTGAAATAAAATTATATGTTATATACTGTTAACCCTTGAACAAACATGGGTTTGAATTGCACTTACAGGAAGATTTTTTTCCAGTAAATACATACTACAAGCTACATGTCTTTTGATTGGTTCAGTATGCAGATTTGAAACCAGGGATATTCAGGGAGGGCTGACTGTAAAGTTATGTACAGATTTTCTACTGTGTGAGAGTGAGTGTTCCTAACCCTCTAGTTGTTCAAAGGTCAACTGTATGTCATATTGCAAAGACATGTTTATGCATACTCTCAAGATTTGTTAATTTTCATTTTTCAACTATTTCATGCAATTTGCCATTTTTTTGTAGACAGAAAGGTGAAGTAAGCTTCTCTTGTTCATGAGCCTAGAATTTTAAATTTATTGTCTTGTGAATAAAATTTTAATATCATATGATAACTAAAGGTGGAAAGAAAATATGAAGTTTTAGCACATATGGACTTTTTTTTACCTTAACTTGAAGTTAAACTAGTTATAAACAATCCCCTAGAATGAACCTACTGATAAAATTGTATATGCTTTCGTAAAATAATTAACTCAGTAACATTGAAAATAACATATCATGAAAGAAAAATACTAAAAAAACTGAGACAACTAAAACAATGATAAAAATAAGTTTACTTTAAAAATTTTTTTTCAAAGTCCATGTTTTTTATACTACAGAGAAAAAAGCATGAGGTGGGATTTTTTCCTTTGGAAACAGTAAGGAAGTTAAAAAGGCAAAACTAGCACTTCATCACTTTTTTGTTTGTTTTTGAGTATGCATTCTCTAAGATGCCTTTATAACAGTGTAATTACCATATTCACTGAGGCCACATCACCTTATTTATTTACCACAGAAAGTCACTGAAACCATGAAGATTTCATGATTTGTAGACACAGAACCTCTAATCAGAGAAGAAAAATAATAGGGTTAGAACTGCACAGAATAGCACAGAGAAATAAAGATCTTTGGTTCATAGTTATTGAAACATAGGAATCCTTGAAAAAAATTTCAGCTAATATTTTTTTTTTCCTGAGGCTGAGAAATTCATGAGCTCATCTCATGTGTCTCAGAAGACTCCAAAGGATGAATTGGGAGATGAGTAAAATGCTGTGTCTCAATTTGATTCATTCACTCATCAAAGATTTATTGAAAACTTCTATATGTAAAGCTCAATTGGAGGTGCTTGGTAAAGGGGATAAAAGGGAGCCTAATGTAAATAATCCAGTTCCTCAAGGAGATTACTATCTTGATAGGGAAGAAAGACTAAGTAGTACCTATACCCATAAATGATAAACAAGATACTAAATGCTATGTTATATGTACATAGAAATAACTAACTCAAAGATTGGAATTCTCTTTAGCTACAGAAATAAAATAAGCATGAACTGGTACCTAAGGATAAGTAAGGATTAAATCTTAATGGATGGAAGAGAATAATATATTAGGATATGCCTGGAAAGGGGTGAGATGGGTGGGCTGGAGTATATAGATCCTGGAAGGGAATGGGAAGTGATAAGGGTGAAAAGATGAATTGATTGCATATGATTGAAAATTTGCATGATCAGGGAGTTTCCATTATTGCTCAGTGGGTTAAGTACCTGATGTCTCTGTGAGGATGCAAGTTCAATCCCTGTCCTCTCTCAGTGAGTTAAAGATCTGGCCTTCCTGCAAGCTGTGGTGTAGGTCACAGATGTGGCTCAGATTCAGTGTTGCCGTGGCTATGGTGTAGGCTGCAGCTGCAGCTCCAGCTCCAATATATCACTCCTGGCCTAGGAACTTCCATATGCCACAGGTGCAGCAATAAAAAAAGGGGGAAAAGAAAGAAAGTTAGATGATCAGGTCAAGCATTTGAATTTCATTTGTTAAAGTCATTGAAAATTTTGATTCAGGTGTGAAGGGAGACACAATCAGAGCTTGGATTTACGAAAATGCGGTAGGAGTATTGAATTAAATATCTTCTACCCCTTGACGCTTTAAAACTGCATTTTTCTATGATTCCGTGAGCATTTTGTCAGGGGATATAGAAAAATTGGACTAAAGAAGGTCTAGCTACTACTATAGGTGTCCTTGATGTTATTCAAAGAGCCGAGGGGTAAAGGCAGGAGTTATGTGGGTCATTCTGAGAAAATTAGTAGAAAGATGTTTTATAGCAAACTAGAGGGAAACTAAAAACTGCTAGCATGGAAATGAAGGAGAGGGAGAAGCTAAAGAGGTTTTGAGTTCTGTTGGCTAGATTGTGTCAATATGGAGAATTGAAATTTTGAAAGTAATGGGGTAAAGGATGGCACATTTTGAAGTTTTAAATTTAGATATGTTAATTTTTAGATGCTGACAAGACATGTGCTTCTGAAATGTACAAAATGCACTTGACACAGGTTCTAAGACATGCCCACTGCCAACATGAGATCATTGACAGGACATGCAGAACACAGAGGGAGGAGTCCAATAGTCTTAGAGGGACAAGCAAGATGAACGATAAGCTTGGTAATTAATCAGGTGCCAAGAAGTGAGTTGTTATCTGTAAGTGAGAATCAGAATTCAAAACTCAGTCTGCCCGTATCATTGGCAGAGCATGGTGCAAAAAAGCAAGGGAAATGAATTTTAATACATAATTATGCAAAGAATTTTGAAGGCATTATTCCCATGTGGTCCTTTTTGAAGCCATATCATGCATATGCTATTCTTAAAGAATCATTAACAGAATTCTGGAAACTAGAAGGTTCAATTATTAAAACTATTGCACACAAGGTTGTTGAGTCAGGAAGACATTTGAACTACATTAATGACAAAGTCCACGTATGAATTAGAAGGAAATGGTTGAGAAGAGATCTTCCTGTAATATCAAAGAATCTTATTTACAATCTTACTTCCCTGCTATAGACTTGTGATTCCTGCTTATTTAAATGCATATCTTTTAGTAAATAAAAAACTTAAATGCAAATTACTTTTCTTCAAAACAAACATTACTAAAAGCTCAAAGGTATGATAATAGAGAAACCTATGAAATTGACATAAGCAAGATGCAGAGTAGGAAGCTCTGGACTCTTTTCCCCCCAACAAACAGAAAGATTCAGCAGCAATTCATGGGCAAATTTCCTTTGTGAGAAATTCAGAAATGAATTAAAAGTTTCCTGTATCCAAGAGAATGTGAAACCAGAAGCCAGTGGTGAGATTCTAGATACTCTCCAGAATCCCTATCCCTGACACAAAACCATAAAATCAAGAAGGAACTCACTCGCTCCCAGTTTTCCCCAGAGGCAGGAAGGGGTTGATTTATACATCCAACACCCCAGTTTTTCTGAGGGGTCTCCCCAGAGGACTGAATTCTGTCTTGTCAGTCTTAAAGTTCTGAAGGTACTGGCACAGCCGAGCCACCTGGAGGAGAAGGAGATAGCAGCGTGGATAAGTAAATCCTTCCCTCTGCTCAGAGAGTGGATGAGTGAATGAAAAAACAGCTTTCAGCTTCTCCAGAGAAGTGTTGATCCATGTATCAAACATCCCACACTTTCTGAGGCTGTGTCAATGGCTAACATTTATCTCGGTCAGTCTTAGGGTTCTGATGGATCTGGGGAATAGCTACCTCAAGAGTTCAAAATAATCATCTCTGGGTGGAGTAATTATGAGTGATTCTGTGTTATTTAAAATTTTTTTGCTTTCCAAGTGTACTATATTTAAACATAGATTACTTTACAATTATAAAATCACAATATATTTTGTTAGAGTGCAGTACATCATGTCCAGGCAAAAGGAGTGTTTTTGTTTTGCATTTGTATTATTATTTCAGTTTCCTAATACTGTAAGTATATATGTGCATAAAAATAACTTGAAGTTCTATTTTAAAAATTATTGTAATGTGGATATCATTTGCTCAAGGAAGACTGTAGAGATTAAGATCTCTCTGTACTTAAGACTATGATAAAAATTGAAAGCCATTTGAATGATCTCTGGTACATTGTGATAACTTGTTTGAGTATTAAAATGTAGTGTTTTTGAGTTCAGTCTTGCTACACGGAGGATGTTCTTCATTATCCAATGAAAATTAATCCATATAAGAGCTCATTTGATATGAATCTATTAAAAGCACCCATATATTATGTATTATATATGTATATATAATCATAGAATTATACATATAACAATCAAGCCCTATCTCAAAACATAAAACCAAAGATCTGAAAATACTGTAATATTTAATAAAATTTATTTTATAATGGCAACTCTGAATAAGCATAATGAATAAGTGATAAATTTTATGTATAAATTTTATGTATAATGAAATTTTCTCATTTTTTTAAACTCCCAAGTTTTTCTGTTAGTGATAGACCATCCTTTACTTTTGACTTTTAAATAAATTTAATAAAATAATTTTATAATGGCAACTCTGAATAAGTATAATGAATAAGTGATAAATTTTATGTATAATGAAATTTTCTCATTTTTTTAAACTCCCAAGTTTTTTCTGTTAGTGATAGACCATCCTTTACATTTGACTTTTTATAATTGCATAATCAGTCACCATGCTGATAGAATTTTGCCACCAAAATAAAATTTGGTAGAGGAAAATCCATGCTGCACCAATGAGATTTCTTATAAAATTACCTGGATGACTTTGGAGACTTAAAATCCATTGGCATGTTGGGGACTCTGTCTCTGTTTGCATCTGCATACCCACTTTGGTTACCAACATAGAGGGGTGTTTAGGAACTCAATTTACATTCTGAGAGCTCTTGTGGTATAAGAATTATATTCTACATTACTCCTGAATTATTGCTTGATCAATGCAGAAATGAATAGCTTTCCAAGGAAGATTTCTGCATGATCATTTAAATTGGTATCAATCTTGTCGTTTTAGAATAATAGAGTTTGTTTGTTTCTGCTTTCCTATGCTATTTCTGAAAGTATCCAATTACTTACGCTAGTGGCAAACCAAATACTAAGACCATTATCCCCAAACGCCCTGTTATTATAGGGTTGAAATTGATCAAATACGACATACCTCAGTTTATAGGACCTCCAACAGACTTGAGCATATAGCAGTCTGATAGTTTAATGATAAAAAAGTTCAGATTAATATACAGACATTATCACTTCAGGAGGACCTTGAATGCAACATGTTGCAACAGTTTTATATTAATAGAGTCATAAAATTTCTTTAGAAGACAGGCATTTATTATAAATGGATTAATTTGAAGCACATAATTAAATTCCTTGCCAAATGGCAAGTAGCCAATCAGAGGTAGAGCATGATTTCTGACCTTCTTTTATCCTTCGTCACTGATGAGAGTGACTTTCAAACTGTTAGTGAGTTTCATAATTTCAATTTTATTAGCATTGTGTCTGGGAACAACAAATGCACAGGGATTATAAATTCCAGTTTTCCTATATTTTAAACTAATATACTTAAGAAAAAAATATGATATTTGCAGGTTGAAATCCTATCTTTGAAATCAAAGTTAAATAGTAAGAATCAAAACACTAACAGTATACATCAGTTATGTAAAGATTAAGTTTTAAAATTTTCTATAATTTTCATTGCACGGAAACTACTTATTCTGCCATTTCATCTAGGAATTTTCCTTGATTTACATAGTATTTACATTACTTGCCCTAATCTCTATTTTGTTGTTGCAGAGATTCGCAGTCCTAAAAAATCAAATATTAACATATTCAAACATCATTAACTCACTGAAGACAAATAAAGGCATTCTCTCATCCTTATCATGACTCACCTCTATCACAATTACAAATCTGAACATCTTAATAAAAAAAGCCTTAAGTATATCAGGATATTTTCAAAAATATGGATGAAAGTGAATTTTTTTGCTTGTGGATGTAGAGTTAAATAAATAATTATGATATCATCAATCATAAATATATACAACATTTCCCAAGGAACATTAATTTGGACATGAAATTAAACAAGATGCTGATTTCAGAACATGTAGGAATTCTTTTTAATGATAAATATATACTTATATACCTTTTAATTTTTATTACAAAATTTATAGATATGTTATTAATAGCTAAAAAGTACATTAAAATAATTGTCTGTGATCTAGACTTGGAAAAGAAAAATCTTGAAAAGGTCTTAGGCTTTTGAGATCTAACTGGTAAGGCTTTATATAAGCCTAATGAAACTCCTAAGCATGACATTACATGGCAGGCAAACTGCTCTTTCTTTAAAAGAGTGTTAAAAAGGACATTCATTATCTATTAATGGTGTCAGATTCATAGTGAAGACTGTAGCTATTTCCCTGAAACAAGGAAACTATTTCAAAATTACATAATTTGGATTTAGAATAAAATGTCCTATTCTGTTCACTGAGTACCTATTTTAAAATTTTTGAAAATAAAACATTTATAAAATAATTGAACAGAATTTAAAAATAGATATTGTTGCATGCCCAAATAGTTTGGTAACTTTGTTTACCCCATAGTATAGATTTCTTTCTTTTTTCTAAACAGTAGCAAAAAGTTTTAATAGCATTTTTACCACTACTAAGTTATTTCAAAGGTTAATGTAGGTATTTTTTAAGCTGTGTTCCAGGGAACATTGGCTCCTGTAAATGCTAAAAGGTATTTTTTTTAAGTGTCTTAATAAATTTGAAGAATGCCAAACTGGAAAGGGTTTTGGATTCAGAATTTTTGGGCAGCCACTATGATTATATGTTCTTTTCAGAAACTTTCTGATGTTTGTTTGTTTGTTTTTAACTGGATAGAGTGGAAAAAGTGTGATGGGGAAACAGAAAAAGCTGAGAAATGAAAGCAAAGACAGTCTGTGTCCTAGCTCTATAAAAGCTCATGGAAAGATTATTTTTTTATGACTAAGACCAAGCATGGACCAGCACTGAGAGCTAGCAGCCCTGACAGGATATAATGAGGCAGTGTGGGGGTGGTCTGCAGGGCCTAATCACCAAATATCAGAAAAGAAAAAGGACACCTCAGAAGATGCCACTTTGGTAGACAATGACAGCCCAGACAAGATGCCTCTTGTCTCCTAAGGGCCTTGAGTGATTGAAACTGTATTTCTACAACTAGCTGGAATGGAGACCCAACTTAGAAATTATCCTTAGTGAAAGAAAAGTATAGAAAATTGCATTTCTTGTACATCTGAGTTTGTGGCTTGAAATTTATTTTGACTATAGGAACTTTTTTTTTTTTTTGGACTAGGAGTCTTAGGAATATACTTTAGAAAACAGTAATCAAGCTAATTAATTCCTGGCAGTATATACATTTCATACTCACTGAGATAAACAAGTTTATCTTCAAAACGCAAATTATTTAATAGGTCTGTCTGATCTACTTAAGCCTTATACTAGATGTATGAGGTATGGAATATTGATAATTATCTCAATGAGTAAAAAGAAACAAAGCCTGTTTAAATGTTCTAAGACATTTGCAGTCTTGACCTTGGCTTATCTTAGACCTCAGTTTATGCTGTTTTCAGTCTTGGGTCTTTAGCTATAATCTATATAAAATAATTATTTTTCATCAAAAAATTTTTTTTCCAATCTAAATTGTCCTTTAAAATAATCCTCACTTCCTTCAAAAATTGTTGCAATCAGCCAAGACATGTAACACATTTTAAAACTTTTTTTGGAATTACTTTACAAGCTATAATAAAAAACTCTTTTATTACTTTAACTTCACATGCACTTTTAGATCATCCATAGTATTACCTAAACTCATCCCTATGTATGATCTGATGATGGAAAGTTTAATAAACCATATCAGGTCTTAAAAGTTGAAGATTTGCTGCTATTAAAAATATCTCTTTTTCATAGTAGGCATGCATTAAGTACATGTTGAATAAGTGAAAAAAATTTCGAGAGTATACTATAGGTTCTTCATGGATTTTTCAAAGCTTAGTGTATCTGGTTTAATTTTTACCTTTTTGTAAGACATACCTTATGATCTTTCTCCTTGATATTCTGTTATTTTTATGTTGAAGGGTACTTATGAGTTATAATTAATATAATACATTTATTTATAGTTTTTATTTTAGTATCATTTTCTTTAGAGATGCAGATTAGATATCATTATTACATTTTAATCCTACATAGTATTTAATTGCTTGTCTATTACATAATAATTGTTAATATATTTTGTAAAACTTTGTAACATTCCCATTACATATGAATCGTCTTTATTAGTTTTCCCTTTTAATCAAGGGAGATTTTCAGTTACATGAACATGTGTGAGTTAAATATAATTACATTGAAAGATACCATATAAAATAATGTCAATTATATATGTCAAAAGGTTAAAAGTACCAATATGTGGTTTTATGAAATTTGACAATTAAGAAATGAAAGCAAATTCCAAAAGCATGAAAACATTCTATTATAATAATGCTATGTTTCTATTTATGTTGTTTCTTTAGTTAATTTTTGGCTTTAATTGATGTATGAAAGATTGGAGAGGCGTTCTCCCTGTGGCGTCGTAGGTTAAGAATCTGACTGTAGTGGTTTGGTCACTGCAGAGGTGTGGTTTCAATCCCTGGCCTGTTGTAGTGGGTTAAAGGATCTGGTGTTGTCACAACTGCAACATAGGTGACGCTGTAGCTCAGATTCTGTCCCTGGGTGGGGAACTTCCATGTGCCCCAAGTGCGGCCATAAAAAGAAGAAAAAATGAAAGGTTATAGAAAATTTATGTTTTTATTTATTTGTTTTTATTCATTAGAGTAGCCATGGGTCTTAAAATGGAGATTCCATGGTTATGCTGAATGCTGACAAAGTACATGGTCAATTAGAATATAAATATGTTTGTATTGTTTACTGGGTAGAAAACTGGGTGTTTATCACATGTTATTAGATGATTAGCAAGAGCAGTCAAGATTATTGATCAATTTCTGTGTTCTGTAAAGTTCCATAATAATAATTCAGGTTTTTTAATATGATTAATATTTTGGCTTAAAAACACTGTCTTGGTTCCCATTTTTACACCAAACAATCAATAAACATCTCGGGTGATTATAATGGGTTCATCACTAGGTAAGTGCTGAATAAGATCAAGTACACAAGGTTTTAAGAAATCACAGTTTAAATAGGGAGGATAAGCAAATGCACACTGAGTCAAAAAATAATAAAATGATATAAAATCACTACAATCAAATGGTGCTCCATCAAATAAAATTAGCTATTTAATTGTGTAGTAAAAGTTACAGATAATGAGAGTTCAAAAAAGTGTTAACTCTGTTAATGTGTGTAATCTGAGGAGGACTTTACAGAAGAAAAGAGACAAAATGGACTGCAAATTCAGGTTTATACAAGATATTATAGAAACTGACTGAAATAAGGAGAGAAGCTAGAATTAACTTTGTTTCTCAGCTGTAGAAAGCTATACTTTTTTTTTACCCCGAAAGAATCTGATTTCAGCTATAAAATATCCCAGTGTTCAATTTCTGAGTATACAATATTTTTAGAAGTCAGAGTCATAATATACTATAAGTTGAAAACACCAAAATCAGTATTCTATTATTATTTAAACTATTAATACAGTGTTTTTTAGGGAATTTTGATTGCTTTACTTTCCTATAAACATTGAAACTTTAGGTTGTCTTTGTTGTATTATTTTCTTTTTGCCAGTACAGATTTGCACAATGGCCAAGATGTTTAGCGGGGCCCAAACTTGACTAAATTTGTAAGAAAATGTCTTAATGTTTTTTACAAATGTCAAGAGAAAATTGATTCTATTTGTGATGACTTTTTTTTTTAAGTACTTTTGTCAATCTATTTGTTTGCAGGTGTTTTTACAGCAATTTCTAAATAATGGGTCAAAGTTGTGAAGATTTTCCACTTTCTAAGACTTTTGTCACATAGACATTATCTAAGAAATACACAAGTTATTATGTATAAAATTAGTAAAGACCACTAATTCTCTGTGATATTATAGGTTCTTCATTAATTATAGATTTCCATGGTGAGTAATCCTGGGTAACAAAATGTTAAACAAGTTCCTTTGCTGGATTTTCCCAGATTTTATTATACCAAAGTATATGTAAATTGCTAGTGGTTAATATATAGCATCTAGTATTTAATCATAAAATATATATTAATACTTTTTTAAAATTTATTTTTCAAATGATTTTTATTTTTTCCATTATAGCTGATTTACAGTGTTCTGTCAATTTTCTACTGTACAGCAAAGTGACCCAGTCACACATATATACATTCTTTTTCTAACATTATCCTCCATCATGCTCCATCATCAGTGGACTAGATAGAGTTCCCAGTGCTATAGGGCAGGATCTCTTTGCCTATCCATTCCAAAGGCAATAGTTTGCATCTATTAGCCCCAGATTCCCATTCCATCCCACTCCCTCCCCCTCCACTTTGGCAGCCACAAGTCTGTTCTCCAAGTCCATGAGTTCCTTTTCTGTGGAAAGATTCATGTGTGCCACATATTAGATTCCAGATATTAATGATATCATATGGTATTTGTCTTTCTCTTTCTGACTGCACTTAGTATGAGAGTCTCTAGTTCTATCCATGTTGCTGCAAATAGCATTATTTTGTTCTTTTTTATAGCTGATTAAATATCTATGAATACTTAATGGAACAAGTACACTAAGGAAAATAGTGAGGGAAATGCTAATTTAAGACAAATACCTGGATGTCCTTCCATTTTATAGACAGAATATTAGAAGCCCAGGTAAGCTATAATTCTTATTATAGGTCATCCAAGGAACATATAGTCTCTCCTTTGTGAAACTTCATTACAGTAAGAATAGAGGTTTAAAATAACAGTAGAATAACAGAAGGCATATGGAAAAGGAGTGATTGACGGAAGAAATGAAGATGAGAAAGAACAGCTAGAATATGAGGCCTCCTTAGCAAAATCAACATGGGCTGCTGATTCAGATGAGTAATGGGGGGCAGTGGTAAGAAGTTGGACAGGAAACAGGACTAAATGAGGCAAATTAATTCACGCTTCAAACAATGCATACGAAGGGAGGAGAAGCCAGATATTTGCATGTTCAACAGGCAAAAATTAATTCAAATAAATATATATTAAAAATACATTTCTTATAAAAATATAAGCAACTATGACACAACATTTTAGGTAGTGGATATTTGTGCTGCAAATCAAAGCCTATATTCTATTTGAGATTAGCTGCCTATCATCTAATCTTAAACATTTCCTGCTAGTCAACAACGTCCATTCAGATAATGAAAGATGTCAGAAACCCTTCTGCTGCCTCATTTTTTTATTATTATTTATTTTATTTTATTTTATTTTATTTTATTTTATTTTATTTTATTTTATTTTATTTTATTTATTTTGTCTTTTTGCCTTTTCTGGGGCCGGTCCCACAGCATATGGAGGTTCCCAGGTTAGGGGTCTAATTGGAGCTGTAGCCACTGGCCTATGCCACAGCCACAGCAAGGCTAGATCTGAGCCGTGTCTGCAACCTACACCACAGCTCACTGCAACACCGGATCCTTAACCCACTGAGCGAAGCCAGGAATCAAACCCACAACCTCATGGTTCCTAGTTGGATTCGTTAACCACTGTGCCATGGTGGGAACTCCAACTGACTCATTCTTAAATATGAGTGGATTTAAAAAAAAAATCTGGATATCTGAGGAAAAAATGAAGAAAAAAAAATCAAGATGAACAATCAATACCAGCCCTATTGCAGACAATTAAAAGAACAGAAATGGAGTTCCACTGTGGCACAGCAGAATGCGGCTCGGATCCTGCAGCTCGGATCCTGTGTTGCTGTGGCTGTGGGGTAGGCCAGCAGCTGTAGCTCCGATTAGACCCCTAGCCTGGGAACCTCTATGTGCTGCGGGTGCAGCCCTAAAAGGACTAAAAAAAAAAAGACAAAAAAAAATATAATAGAAATAAATTTTTTAAAAATCATGATGTCAGCAAAATTTGCAATGCAAATATTAAAAATAATTCATATAAAATATAACTAAGCTACTTAACTCACTATATAAATATCAGGACAGAAATACGATAGAGAAAAAATTTGTAATCATAGAATACTGCTTGACACTACATTGAACAATATTTATATATTCATAATATACATATTCCAGTTTACTGAGTTTTCAATATTTAAACCTACTAATGAACAAAAACATCTAGTTATGTTATACAGCAGAATGTAAATTTTATCCCTAATGTTGTAAAACAATGACAGAAAAGATATGTTTGCTAGCATCTTTATTTCATAAAGCATATATAACAATGGAATATCAAGATAGGGCTTTATCAGCATAGTATTTAGAGAATTGAAAATAGACATCAGAAAAATGAAAATGTGTAGACAGTTAATAGTAGTTCTTTAAATGGAAGTAACTAAGTTTGATCAGTGGAAAAGCAAACCTCCTGCTATTAAGCCCATAGGATTTTAAATTATGTGCATGTATTACTTTAATAAGAATAATAAATCAATCTTAAAATAACATTTAGCAAATAAAATATTGATTTTCTCTTTTTCTCTTAATGAACTTTGAAGAGAGATATAAGGAGCCTTAATATTTTCCTTTTAGATGTTGAAATTGTTGAATTTCATCTTTCCAATATTTCAAATTTAGTAAAAGCTCATTATGTTATGAATTTTGAGAGCAGATACATTCTCTAATTATCTTTGTATTCCCAGCCTCTAGTAAGTATGAAATTTCTATAAAGTTGGTGTTGAAATAGTGGTATTGGAGTTCCCGTCGTGGTGCAGTGGTTAACGAATCCGACTAGGAACCATGAGGTTGCGGGTTCGGTCCCTGCCCTTGCTCAGTGGGTTAACGATCTGGCGTTGCTGTGATCTGTGGTGTAGGTTGCAGACGCGGCTCGGATCCCGCGTTGCTGTGGCTCTGGCGTAGGCCGGTGGCTACAGCTCCGATTCAACCCCTAGCCTGGGAACCTCCATATGCCGCGAGAGCGGCCCAAGAAATAGCAAAACAACAACAACAAAAAGACAAAAAAAAAAAAGAAATAGTGGTATTTTCCCTAGACCAGGCACTCAGATGTTGGTAATGAATCAAGGAGACTTAACCGAGATCACATTAATATTCAGTAACATTTATTTATAAAATTAATAATAAAAAAATTGAGGAATATATGACTAAAGTGTGTACAGTGTTCCCTGTGAAGTTCTCTTCTTGCATACAGGCATATGCACAATACACACATTTATTCATATCAAGTATGTATTCTATATTGATATAGTTTTAAATCTTACATGTTATTTTTCCATGTATTAAAATCAATCATTAGCGTTCTGTTGCGGCACAGTGGGTTAAGTATCTGGCATTGTCACTGCAGCAGTTCAGGTCACTGCTGTGGCACGGGTTCAGTCCCTGACCCACATATTGCCATGGGTGTGGTTAAAAAAAAAGTCAATCATTGAATTTTTTAAGTTCAAGAAAAGTTAACTGAGCTTTCTATAGAAAGTTCTTTGGAAGTTTATCAATTCTCAGTCATGCAAAGTAAATATATTGTCTGAAGTTTACCAAGATTAATTATTAACATTGATCTCTTATTCAATGTAGAGGCAGATGAATGTATCAGTAATGATTCAAAATAAGAATTTTTAAGCCTAGATTCTCTCAGAAAATTTAGTTCTTATCTTTATTTTTGCATGATTAATAATACATGCCAATCTGATATTTTTGCATGCTTAAATAAGCATAAATGCATGATTATTTTATTTTGAACTATATTTGGGAATACTTATATTATTCACAATTAATACTACTTAACTTCTTACTTATGAATCCTAAATTATAATGGTCATAGTCTTCCTGAAGTATTGTCTCTATATTATCCAATATTAGAAGTCAGTGTTTGCCAAATTTTAAGCTATCCTTTATTATAATAATAAGCAGATGACATATGTGAGATGAATCATAGATACTTCTTCCTTTAAATGTAAATACTGTTTTTGCTTAGGATCCCTCCAAAAGGACATATTTTAACATGATGCGATTAGAAAAGATAGTAGAAAGGACATACTGTCAGGATTTAAAGGAAAAATCATTTTCTCCCTAAGCCATCGAACCTTGAATTGTTTGATAGGATATGCATGTAAATAAGGTCACTTGCTATTAACTTTTGTTTTTCCTGAGGTCTGTTTTTTTGGCATGTAATTCTGTGTCCCTGCAAGGCAATGACTTGCTGAAGGGAATTTCTGTTTCTTGTTTCATGGAAAGATTGAGGTAGCAAAATAGTTTGTAATAAGAAAGAAGTCAACCTTTGCCCTGAACACAAAATAAACCTTCAGCATACTTTCCAAAGCTCAGCAAAACTTGGATACATTGTTTAAAAGTGGGTGTACAGGTGAAACCCCATAACTTTTACTTCTGCCTGGGTCTGGAGAAAATCAGTGTGAAAAATGAGTAGACAACCTGTTCTGGGAGAAATTTTTAGTCTCTCTAGGTATAGGAATATATACAGGGTCTGAACTCATGTCTAGATTAAATAAGGTTCTTCTAATTTATTTTGAATTTATTAAGAGATCTAAATAGCTCAGAACATAATGCCAACTTTTACTTTCAACTCCAAATCCTGTTTAAGAGATATGAAAAATGGTTACACACTTTTAAATCTTTTTCACTAAACAGACAAATAAAATTCAAACATTCATGTCTGCTCTTATTTAGCTACTATGAGGAAAAAAAAAGTCTAAAGAAATAAAATGTTTTTTAATTATAATATAAAACCAATATGTAATATTCTCCAATGTGGGTGTCATGTAAAGAAACATGACGTATGAGAGTGATTGAAAATGAACAGGAAAAGTATACCCTACCCGGAAAAAGCTTAACTAACATGAATAATCTGTTTATTTCTTAATGCACAATTTATCACTTTTGGTACTTTTTTTAATCCATGTACATTGTAATTGTTTAATTTAGTAAAAATGAGTTAGTTTGTATAGTTCAAACTTTATATAGGAAGAGAAATAAAAGACAGTCACTAATTAGAAGTGGAATTGTGGAGTTCCCGTTGTGGCGCAGCGGAAACGAATCCAACTAGGAACCATGAAGTTGCAGGTTTGATCCCTGGCCTCGCTCCAGTGGGTAAGGATCCAGCATTGCTGTGAGCTATGGCGTAGGTCACAGACGCAGCTCAGATCTGGCATTGCTGTGGCTGTGGTGTAGGCCGGCAGCTGTAGCTCCCATTAAACCCCTAGCCTGGGAACCTCCATATGCCTCATGTGTAGCCCTAAAAAGACAAAAAGAGACAAAAAAAAAGTGGAGTTGTGTAAAAAAGAATAGTAGGATTATTTTAATGCAGATAAATAGAGCCTAGCATGAAATTTAAAGTATGTAAATAGATTGAAAATTAATACAATTTCTACCAATTCACAGAATTTAAAATTTAAGGTGAATTGCTAACTATCAAGTTACATTTTTCTGTCTCATTTCCAAAATTCATACATAAAATTATGTAATATATTTTCTTTGAATCTAGTTAAGCTCAAGTATATGCTTTTAGATGTATCCATCTGACTTTTTGCATGATTTGGTAGTTTGTCCCTTTTCATTGTTGAGTAGTATTCTATTTTATGATTCGATTACACTATGTCCATTTACTTGCTGACATGTGCGTTTGTATGCAATTTATATTATTTCTTCCTAACAATATTTGATAGAATTCATGGAGGTCCAGGGGTTTTCTTTACATTCATTTTTAATTACAAAATTAATTTCGTTCATAAACATATAGCCGTTCAGATTTTCTATTTCATTTTGCATCAGTTCTGGCAATTTTTGTCTTGTAAGTAGTCTGTACATGTATATTGTTAAATTTATAGGCATTAATTGGCATAATTTTCACTCATTATTCCAGTAACATCTGTGGGATCTGTAAATCTCCTATTCTTTTTTTTTTGGTCTTTTTGTCTTTTCTAGGGCTGCACCCACAATATATGGAGATTCCCAGGCTAGGGGTCTAATCAGAGCTGTAGCCACCAGCCTACACCACAGCCACAGCAATGCCAGATCTGAGCCACATATGTGACCTACGTCACAGCTCACGGCAATGCTGGATGTTTAACCCACTGAGCAAGACCAGGGAGCAAACCCGCAACCTCACGGTTCCTAGTCGGATTCATTTCCACTGTGCCATGACGGCAACTCCTCCTCTTCTATTCTTGATATTAGCAATTCATTCCTTTTTATTTTTTCTTGATGATTCTAACTGAATATGTAAATACTTTTAATATTTTTCAGAGAACAACATTTTGTTTTTATTGGTCTTTTCACTTTTTTTTTCTTTTTGTGTTTTTGTCTTACATTTCATTAACTTCTATTTTTATTTTTTCTTTCTACTTGATTTAATTTGCTTATATTCTAGGTTCTTAGATTTTTAAAACATTGATTTTAGATTTTTCTTAATTTCTTTTTTCTTTTTTCTTTTTTTTTGTCTTTTTGCCTTTTTTTGAGCCACTCCCGCAGCATATGGAGGTTCCCAGGCTAGGGGTCTAATCGGAGCTGTAGCCACCTACCTACACCAGAGCCACAGCAACACAGGATCCGAGCCACATCTGTTACCCACACCACAGCAACGCCGGATCCTTAACCCACTGAGCAAGAGCAGGGATCGAACCCGTAATCTCATGGTTCCTAGTCGGATTCATTAACCACCACACCACGACGGGAACTCCAGATTTTTCTTAATTTCTGATGGAAGTACTTAAAACAAAACATATAACTAATTGCTGTTGTAGCTGCCTCCCACAGATTTTGATTTTTAAAATGTTTTTATGTGATTTTTATTTTCACTCAGTTCAAGGTATTTTTTTATTTGCCTTGTGATGTCCTCACTGACATATGATTTATATATGAGTTTAATGCTTAATTTCAAAATATTTGCAAATTTTCAAAATATCTTTCTGTAGATGATTTCTAATTTTATATTGTTGGAGTCTGTAATCTGAGAAGAGTCTCTATATGATCTCCATACTTTGGGAATTATCAAGACTTTTCAGTTCTGTTGAAGGCTACATGTGGCACTGGAAAGAATGTGTATCACACTGCAGTTAGGGTGATGAAAGAAATTAGCACAGACTAGGTGGCTTAGAGCAAAAGAAATTTACTCTGTCACCATTCAGGAAGGCCGGAGTCTGAAATTAAGTGTTGGCAGGATTTATTTTTTTTTGGATGCTGTGAGGAAGAATCCATTCCTGCCTCTCTCCTCGTTTTTGGTAGTTAGCAACAATCCTTGGTATTCCTTGGCTTGTAGAAATGTCTTTCCATTCTATACTTTTGTATTTGCATCATCTCTGTGCCTTCTCCCTTTTAGCCTTTATAAGGACAGTGTTATTGGATTTAGTATCCACTCTAATCCAAGACAATCTCATTTTGAGGTCCTTACCTTACTTATATCTGCACAGACTCTTGTTTTCAATAAATACATTCTGAGGTTCCAGGTTGATGTGAAGTTTTGGAGATACTATGCCATCCACTACTACTGTGGGTGGGAGTTTCATAAAGGTCCATTAGGTTCAGTTGGTTGGTGATGTAATTTAGGTTTTCTCTTTCCTTATTATTTTTGTCTACTTGTTCTATCAGTGTTAGTTACTGAGAAGTTTGTTAACATCTTCAACTACAATTGTAGATTTCTCTATTTCTCCTTTCATTTCTTTCAGTTTTTTCTCCATGTATTTTGAACATTTAGAATTGCAATGTCTTCTGCATGAATTGATCCTCTTTATGCCTGGTATTATTTCTTGCCATGAAGTCCACTTTCTGATGTTTATCTCTCCACTCATATATTTTTTGGTAATGTGTGCATATACATCCTTTTTATTATTTTGCTCTTAAGTCCTCTCAGTCTTTTTATTTAAGATGTGTCTCTTTTTAGACATCAAATAGTTCTGTATTATTCTTATCCATTTTATAAGACCTACCTTTTATTCGATGTATTTAGATTATTAACTCTTCATGTAATCATTGATATTTTGGAGTTTAAATCCAAAATATCAACCTATTAATCTATGTTTTGTTTGTCTCATCTGTTATTTAGTTACTATTTCCTCTTTTCCTTAACTCATTATCATCATAATTTCTGGATCTTTCTCTTTTTTTTCCCTGATGATTATGGATCATGTTTTCTGGGTTTGTTTGTTTGCTTTTTGCATATTTGGTATATATTTTTTTTTGCTCTTTAGGGCCTCACCTGTGGTGTATGTCGATTCCCAGATTCCCAGGCTAGGGGTCAAATCGGAGCTACAGCCAGTGGCCACAGCCACAGCAACGCAGGATCTGAGCTGCATCTGTGACCTATACCACAGCTCATGGCACCGCTGGATCCTTAACCCACTGAGTGAGGCCAGGGATTGAACCTGCAACTTCATGGTTGGATTCGTTTCCGCTGTGCCATGATGGGAACTCCAGTATATTATTGGTTTATTGCCATTGTGAGTGTGTAGATTACTGTTTTCTTTAAAGAGTCTTGGACTTTGTTCTTGCCTTAAGTCAGGTAGTTTGGGTGTAGGTTTGATCCCTTTAAAATTTTTTACCCTATTAAAAGATGATCTTTTATAACCTTTACACTTGGGCTAATTTAGGCACACAACTAGAGCATGGGGGAGGGGGCTTCCTGTGGGTCCAGCTCTGGCCACCTTGCATTGAAGTCTCCATGTCTGCTAGTTAAAACTTGACTGCTCATTGGATGTTAGTGTGTTCTACTAATTATTTAGCTTACAGATCTCCTAATGTTTTTTTATCTGAAAGTTGTTCTTCATTCAGCATCATAGAATTTCCCTTTGCACATGCACAAATGATAGCAGTGTAGCCCCGCATATACTTATATAGAGGTCTTTCCCTAAGGACTCTTCTTTTCCAGTATTCCACCCTACAGATTCTACACTTTGAGTATTATGGTTTTAAATGGCCATTTCAACTTTTCTTTTCATAACTTCTACCAAATTATCTTCTCTTCATTACCAACTGTTGGCTGTGTAGTCTAGATTACTGAGAAATTTTGCAACAACAGTAAGAAGAGAACTTTGGTGAGCTTTATTACCACACCTATCTACCTTTAGACATCTGAGCACATACACACCAGGGATGTTATTACCTTGAATGAATGGTCTATGCTGTTGACAATGGTCCATGCTTGCACATGTGCAGTAGGAGACACCTGCTCTCACCTACTCAAGGATTATTCTGTAGTAATTCTCCATCTTTCTCTTGATCCATTGGTTCCTTTTTTTTTTTCCAGTATACGAATAACCTGTAATAATTTCTACATAAAAAAAAGCAACCCAGTCACCTTCTCATCAGTCCAAAATACTCTACATCAGTTGCATCCATTTCTCTATTCTCTAGGGAGAGAAAGTCCTTCAAGCTTGACCTATATGCTCTCTCTTTCTCTACTTCCTATTTGTTCATTTTCCTTTGGATTTAGTCCACTCAGACTTTTATCTTTACCATTCTACTAAAACAGCTTTTGCCAAGTCACCAATAACCTCAAAATTGCCACATGGAATCTAATCCAGGATTGTCTAGTCTAATCCCTGCCCCTGTGTTAGTCATCCACTTCTCAAAATTTTAAGCAACTAATCAGCCTTTTTTTTCTTGATATACTTCCTCCAGGTGGCCCTGAAGGATTATTCTATAGGCTCTGACTCCATCTAACCATATGTTCCTGTTGGGTCTCCTTTGCTGGCTCTTTTTTTTTCCTCTCCAACACAGAAGAAGGCCCTGTGGCTTAGTTCTTGAACTTCTAGACTCACTATCTATGTTTTATCATTCCTGTCTTATGGCTATAAATTCTATATACATATTGATGAATTCCAAATTTATATCTTAAAGACATACTATTCTGTAAGTTCTAGGCTTTTATAGAGCTGGCTATCCAAAGGGTTCATTTAATGTATAACTAAAATGTTTAAAACCAAATTCCTAATGTTGCTTCCAAAGTCTGTCACATCTTACCTTTTAATAAATGGTAATTCAACACTTCTAGCTCCTGAGATCAAATACCCAGGAAGTGTCCTTGATTTTCTTCTTTTCCTCGTAATTCACTCAATTCACCAGCAAATTTTGGTGCTTCTACTTTCAAAATATATCTCAAATCTATCTTCTTTCTTTTGCTTCTTCTGCTGCTGCTCTGTCCATGCTACCATAATTTCTCTTCTTCAGCTGAAAGAGACCCTAACTTGTTCCCATGCTTCTTTTGCTTTATCCCTTCTCCGTCACTATTTTCTACACTGTAAACAGAGACCTACCTTAAAAATGGGGTTATCCTTCTGTTACAGCAGTCCAATATCTTCCCTCCTAATTCACAGTAAAATCCTAGTTTGGTATAGTGATTACCTCTTGTTCTTCTTTGCTATTACTTTCCTTTGATTGCTTTTCTCTACCCACACTTACCTCCATGATATTTTTCAACATATTCACCCCTTAGAAAACCTGATATTCTCTCTGCTGACCTCATTAAGTACACAGTACATATTAACTAATTAAAGGAAGAAAATGAGTTAGATGAATTATGGGACTTGGCTAATAAAATTCACCAAGTTTAGAGCAGAGTAAGGACTAAAACCTAATCTCTTTTTCCACGATGTTTTTTCCTTCTGGATATATTTTAATTTAAAATTTAACCAAGAATGGGATGGAAATCCTGTGAAAATGTATTGTTATGATCAATATACAACTACAGATGTGATAAATTCATTTGAGTAATAAAAAATAAATAAATTAAAATGAAATAAAATAAAATTCAACCAAGAATGTTTTACAGTAGAAACATTTTTTTTTTTAAATGGCTGTACCATAGCATATGGAAGTTCTGGGGCTGGGGATTGACTGAGCTGCACTTATAACCTATGCCACAGTTGCAGCAATGCCAGATCCTTTAACCCACTACACAGAGCCAGAGATTGAACCACCCCTCTGCAGTGACCCAAGCCACTGCAATCTAATTCTTAACCCACTGCACCACAGCAGGAACTCCAGAAACATGTTATATGTTCAGACAGACATGGAGTTTATTTTTCTGATTAATTCTACCCTGAAAACTATTTTCAAATGCTATCTGTGTAATTTTAGTATTAAAATATTTGTATGTCATCAAATATCTTTCAATATATTTCTCCTGATTGTAGCGAGAATTTAAATTGTGTTAGTTTCACGTTAAAACAGTCAGCAACAACAAAACAATCTAGCTATCTAAAGTTTTACTGAGAAGAATATTCAAAAAAAGAAATATATGTAGATTACTTACAATGTTGGATTAAAAATCAAACACATCAAAATGACTGTGATAATTTTTTCACGTGAGTTATGTTTTATTTTTTAACTTCTCTAAAAAGTAATGAAGCTCTGTCCATTTGAATACTGCCACAATAATTTCATTGAGCAATTCTCCCTAATTCCATATCGCCAGCTGAAAAAAAAATCATATTTCAGTAAGAAAGACATAGCTACACTCTTCCTTAATTCTGCTCTAATTCAGTTTCCTCTGCTGGCTTTTCCAGTCCACCCCTGACTGATGGTAGGCAGCAACATATGGCAACACTGAGAGAATTTATAAAAGAAATCTGCTAGTGGCAACAAACAATCAGGAAGACCCAACAGTCAGGAAGAATTAATAAAGCTGGCAAATGCTTGGTTAGTAGAGCTTCTCGTAGCGAACAAAGCCAAGTGTCTGCACGTATTTTGGTTGAGCTTACTCTCATCAGGCAGACCATATTAATTTACAGTGCCGTACTGAATTTAATAGTTGCAAGTATAAGTACTTTGTTACCAAAGTCTTCATATTTCTTGTGCTGTATTGATTTACAAAGTTGAACTTCCCAAACCAAGTATGTAAAGCAGAATGCAAAATCTAATTATTTATGACTTACAGTTGAAAACAATACTTCAAAACAGAACAAAACAAACAAACAACAAAACATGCCTACATTCCCAGAACATGGCTAGAATGTGTGTCCTATGTCTTATTAAGACTAAGGATTTTTAGGCTTCTATGATGGTTTGATATATAATGAAAAAAAGTGTGTTTTCAGAATTAATTTGCTTATACTAAACTAGTTAAGTCCCTCTTTTAGTGACAAGTGATCCCTTAACTATTTTTCATTTCTGTTATCATAATACTTAATAAGATGGAAAAAATTCTAATCAAAGAATACAAGAAAGCAAAATATCAATATTTTAGTAGGATAGAATTTCTACCTTTGCTTATGTGCCTTTGATTTCACCTTTGTCTAATTCCTCTAGACTTTACAGATGATGAAAATCACTTGTCTTTTAGCTGCTAATTAGAATTTTCATTGCAAGCATGTTGTATAGATCCATTTTCTTTTAAAATTGTGATGCTAATTCTTATGTAGTTCTTTGGAATGAAGAATTGTTTGTTTGAATTTCTAAGTTTTTAAGGTAATTTTGAGTTTAATATGACAAGCTTCAAACTTTATGCTTTAGTAACTATACTCATGCTCTTTTTCTGTCTCTAAGATATGAAACTACTCCTCCATTAATGATGACGACTATCAGTGATTCTCAAAGTTAGCGTCAGACACTAATTACCAAGGGTAATTTAAAACAACAATAACAAAAAACTAAAACCTAGCTCTAGGTACATAATAATAGACTTTAGATGAGTTAAAGTTGGAATCTTTAAGTTTGAAGCCTGGATAACAGCATTTATTTTCAAGACTCCAGATTACCACAGCCAGAGTTAAAACCACTTCATTGGAGGTTGCAGCCAAAACTCTACCTCCCTTTCTGTAGCACTGATGAGGAATCTTCAGAGTTTAGGTCTTTGTAGGCTTCTTGCAGTGCAACACATGAAACCCAAAGCTTTATAGGACCCATTACCTAATTTGTTTGGACTTTCTTATTTCCTATTCTCATTAAGGAAAACCAAAACGACAAACAACTCACCAGCATTCATAGGACTCTTTGGACAGATGTTACAGAATTTTGTAATTACCTTAGCAGACCTGGCCCCTTGAGCTGAGCCATTTGAATCTTGCAGGGTACGTAGTCCTGCGTGGAATTCCATCTCATTTTTCTCCCTTATTTATTGTACCTCAAGCTCCTCCATTTGGCAACATTCTCTTGTACTCTTCATTTTGCCCTATATCTCATCATCAGCAGAACAAACTGTCAGGTCAGATATTTTGAGGTAAGAAAGACCTCTTTGTGCTTATGGTTTTGTTTTGTTTTTCTCTGAAATGTACATTCTAGCTTTATAGAAGAGATAGCAATACCTACCCTTTGGGCTTGCTTTGAGGACCACACAAAGAAATACGTGGAAGTGCTTAGTTTAGAATTTGATACCTCAAAGCTCCTTCTCTTTCTCATCTGCTACATCCTCAAATATCTTCAAGAATATAGGCCCTTTGTAAATTTAACTTCCACCACCATTCTGAACTTTTTCCCTAGAAGGCCCTTCATGGTTCTAGCTACCACCAAAATTAGATTCTTGTCTGAAATTGCAATATCCCTGTGGTATTCCTAAAAGGAGATAATCAAGCTACCACATATTCTCTATTAGTTTCATATTATAGGTCCTTGAATGAATATATAAGCATTTTAGAAAGTTTATAATTCCAAAAAAATGCCATTGAAATTACTAAAAATGTACTGACCATTTACTCTTTGTCAGGCACTGTTCTGTGCAAAAAGGAGATATGACTTGCAATCTAGTAATGGCCCAAGGACTGAAGTGGTATAAGTGGTCAGAAACCAGATGCAGCTGGTGGTTGCTGTGTTACTATAACCTGCCTAAAACCTAAATATGCTTTTGTTCTGTGCCTGTATTGGAGTGGATTTCCTAACCAGCCAGAAAAACCCTTATTGATGCTGTAGATTTATGTGCTAAGAGAATTTACTTATAATTCTAAAAAAAAAAAAAAAAAGATTGAGTCATTCTTAAATCAGTACAACTGTTATGAATAGAAATATCATGTTCTATTTCATGACATATCCAACCTGGAAAGGTTGGCCAAAGGCATCTGAGGATGCTTAGGGCAAATATCCTCCCTAGAGAGTAATTTTACAATGAGTAGAAAATGAGTAGTTTTCTGATTCAGAAAACTTACAATTAGGTTTGGTATTTCCATTACCTAGCACTCATGTAATGTGTGTCTTGTCCCCTACATTCCATTAGACACTATAAAGTGTGTGTGAATTTACATATAAAACTTAAGAACTTCATGGTTCAGCTGGAAGGAGATCTTCACATATGGCATGAAGAGCAAAATAAAATGTTATATTTGAATTCTATGTATTTGGTTACAGTGTTATTAAAATGCTATAAGGAGAGTGAAATCATTGCTAGCCACTGTAGTCAGTGATGATCCACGTACCGCTAATGTACTTGGATCTTTTTTGGAAGAATTAAGTTGAAGAAAGGGTTGGTATACATTTTAAAGTGAAGCTGTTCAAAATAAAGTATAAGATCTTTAAGCGTTCATCACATGATTAAACATTGTTATTCTTTCGAATCAGAAATCCATTGCTGAGATTTTTATGTTAGATCCACAGTTATTTCCTTTAAATTGGAAACATATGAGTAAATTTACCAATGAGCTAGTCTGATTTTATTATCTGATAAAATCACTTAAAAAGCAAGTGGCCTTTATGGAGCTTTCCGGCCTCTTCAAGTGTTATCTGATGTGATTTCATCATTCACTTCCTGTTATTACCAATCCTTCCAGATTCTGTTTCTTTTTTCTTTCTTTCTTTCTTTTTTTTTTTTTTAGGGCCACACCTAAGTCATATGGAGGTTTGCAGGCAGGGGTTGAATCGGAGCTACATCTGCCAGCCTACGCCACAGACACAACAATGCCAGATCTGAGCTGCATCTGCAACCTAAAACCACAGCTCATGGCAATGCTGGATCCTTAACCCACTGAACGAGGCCACGGATTGAACCCACAACCTCATGGTTCCCAGTTGGATTCGTTTCCTCTGTGCCATGATGCAAACTCCCAGATCCTGTTTCTTTAGTATAAAATTTTTTATCTTTTTCATTAAACATCAAAGGTCACTTGACATCAATACCCAAATACCATTCCAGGCAAACTACCACCATTATGGGAATACCACTAAGGGTGTGTAGATCCTTTATAATGGTCAAAGTCAGGTCTGTGATGGAATTGATAGTAGTTTGCATTTATGTGGAATCTCTAAGGCTGTAAAATCATAGACTTTGCAAACTTTACCTTTCATAGAGGCAAAGAACAAACCAGAACATAGCAACCATAAGCTGGCACATAGGGATTTGATAGACTGAAGTGTTATATTTAATTGAAAATATAAGGAAATTTTAAATAGGAAGAGAGCAATTATGTGAACTGGAATGGTGCCAGGCCTGTTACTCTGTCCTGAAAACATTATGGACTCCCTAGAAGTGACCAGATTGTTGGTACTAAGGCTTATGTGTGAAGGACACCACAGGAGAAACTGGTCACTGGGGAGAGTTATAAACCAAGAGTGAGGATTTTATTTCTTATAGTGAAATGGCCCTTATCTAGATGACAATACAGCATAAGGTGGAGTAACTTAGAGAAAAGTTCCTTGCATAAGCACTTTTTCTATTTTAATCTTTTGTTAAAAATCTCAGAACTGAATTGAAATTTGGCTTAAGTTTTATGAGGTGAATTACTATCCAAATAATGGTTATATTACATAGGATTAAAGATAGAATTCTGAAGAACTAACTACTTCAAATGAACCATGTGTATTTCCACCTAGCTGCATGTATTTTAAAGATGAATTACTCAGAGGTGAGAGTAGGTAAGTTCATTTTATATTTTGGAGCTGAAGAAAATGCATATAAAAGAATAAAGAAAAGTTAGGAAAAAATCCTTTTATGTAGACCATGATCTCGAAAGCAGTTTTATTGTTATTTTAATTTTCCTAGCATTTTTCCATTTATCTTTACATGTTAGTATTTCCTTTTTCTGCTCTTTAACAGGACAACTTAACCTGTGTGCATATGTACTATGTAAAAAGGTGATTGTATTGATATAGCTTTATATTTTCTTTCCATGTCATTCATAAAGAGGCAATGGAAGCAAAAAGTTAACTGGCAAGTGACATTAATATGTCAGGAACCCTAGGCTAGCCTCTGATACCTTTCCAATGTGCACATGTCTTTTAGTTTTATCCAGAGACATTTCTATTTACAAATTTCTTTACATTCTCAGATGTGCTTTCAAGACACAGTTCCTCATTTCTCCCAAGTTTATATTATATGCTAGAGTACTAATCTGTCTTTCATGAATACTCTTCTTATTTATTACTTATTCCCTAATGTTTGTTTCATCCCTAACACCCATTGTGACTGTATTTGGAGAAAGGGTCTTTTGGAATTACATGAAGTTAAATGAAGTTATAAGTCTAAGATCCTAATCTAAGTAGGACCTGAGTACGCTCAGAGGGAAAGCCATGTCAGATAACAGAGGCCATCTGTAAGCCAGGAAGAGAGCTCTCACCAGAAACTGATACCTGCCAGAACCCTGATCTTGAATTTTCCAGCCTCTAGAACTGTGAGGAAAATAAATTTCTGTTGTTTAAGACACACAGAGTGTGGTAATTTGTTACAGCAGTCCAAACAAACTAAGACACCTGTTTCACATATATTTCTTCCTGCCTCAATCCTTAACACTGATTGTGGCTATTTCCAAAATCAGAGATTTCATTATTCTAGAAAATTGCTAGTTAAAAGCAAACCATAATCAAGATGTGAACTCAGTTGGAGACAAATTTCACCGCAGTGCTTACTGCTGTGTTGAACTTTTATGACCTAACAAAGGTCTCAAATCGTAAGATTTCAGTGCCAGGAAAGAAATATTGCCAAGTGTGTTCTAGAAACTGATGTAAATCTAAATTGTGTATAGCCCACACTGTGACAGAAATTGTGTGTGATAGATTGCATTACACATCCCACCTATTGCCAGGACTTGCTAGGAGAGGTATATATCCCACCTTGTCCCCTCTTAACATCAAAATTGGTCATTGACTTGTTGAGCCAGAGAAATATAAGCAGAAGTGACAGTGTATGGTTATTATGACAGTGTATGTTATTAGCAGATTCTTTAAAATGTGTTGGTTTTGCCAGTTTTCTTGTTCACTTCCTTTGGCATGTCCTGAGTAGGGCTGTTTCTCATCCTGGGTCCTGAAATGAGGGGAAAAAAAATAAAAAAGCCAGTCTAATCCCCTGAACTATGTTGGAAACTGTGGAGACTTAGGACTTTGTTACCACAGCTGAACTTAGCAAAAGACAACTGATGCTGAGTATTATGAAGAGTCTGGAAAGTTAGGTCAGATCATGGAGGATCTTGTACCCTAAATGATTGTATTGGCAAGAGAAAAAGCATAGAAAAGTTTTAAAGAGGGGAATGTAAGCTTTATTTTAATTTTCTCTTTTTAAATATATTTTTTATTGTTATTTCCCCCAACACACTTGTTTTTTTGAACTGTCCAGCATGGGGACCCAGTTACACATACATGTATACATAATTTTTTCTCCCATTGTTGTGCTGCATTGTAAGTATCTAAACACAGTTTTCTGTGCTACACAACAGAATCTCATTGTAAATCCATTTCATGAGCAATAGTTTGCATCCGTTGACCCCAAGCTCCATATCCCTCCCACTCCCCCCGCACCCCCGGGAGACCACAAGTCTATTCTCCAAGTCTGTGATTTTCTTTTCTGTGGAAAGGTTCATTTGTGCTGTATATTAGATACCAGATATGAGTGATGTCATATGGTATTTTTCTTTCTCTTTCTGACTTATTTCACTTAGTATGAGAGTCTCTAGATCCATCCATGTTGCTGCAAATGGCATTATTTTGTTCTTTTTGATGGCTGAGTAGTATTCCATTGTATACATATACCACCTCTTCCTAATCCAATGTCAATGGACATTTGGGTTGTTTCCAGCTCATGGCTGTTGTGAATAGAGCTGCAAGCAGGAGACATAACTCTTCCAGACTTCAAGCAATATTACAAAGCCACAGTCATCAAGACAGTGTGGTACTGGTACCAAAACAGACATACAGACCAATGGAACAGAATAGAGAACGCAGAAATAAACCCTGGCACCTATGGTCAATTAATCTTTGACAAGGGAGGCAAGAACATAAAATGGGAAAAAGACAGTTTATTCAGCAAGTATTTTAATTTTGTTTATTTTTTCATTTCTGTTATGTTGAAATAACAAGGGCAAATGATTTAAAAATTAAATAGTACTAAATATTTATAATGAAGAAAAGTGGTACCCTACTAGACACTTTTCCCAAACACATATCTTATTTCCCAATGGCAAAAAATGTTAATCATTTATTTTGCACATTAGATTACATTTCTTCCGTATTTCTTAAACATTTGCTAAGAATGCTTTTTTAAAAAAATTAGTGAAATGCAATTGAATTACAATGTTGTATTAGTTTCAGTTATATACCAAAGTGATTGTTATATTAATATGTATATATATTCTTTATACATATATATTCTTTTCTACATTTTCTTCCATTATAGATTATTATAAGATATTGACTATATTTCTGTGTGCTATACAGTAGGTCTTTGTTGGTTATTTATTTTATGTACAGTAGTGTATACATTTTATTTTATTTTATTTTATTTCTTTTTGTCCTTTTAGGGCCACACCTGGGGCATATGGAGGTTCCCAGGATAGAAGTCTCATCAGAGCTGTTGCTGCTGGTCTACACCAGAGCCACAGCAATGCCAGATCCGAGCCATGTCTACAACTACACCATAGCTCATTGCAACACTGGATCCTCAACCTACTGAGCAAGGCCAGGGAACCTGCAACCTCATGGTTCCTAGTTGGATCCATTCTGCTGTGCCACAATGGGAACTCCAGTAGTGGTACACATTTTACTCTTAAACTCCTAATTTAACCCTCCCCTCTTTCCCCTATGGTAACAATAAGCTTGTTTTCTATGTCTGTGAGTCTGTTTCTGTTTTGTAAATAACTTCACTTTTTTATCATTTTTTTTTTTTTTTTAGGTTTCACATATAACTTGTATTTGTCTTTGGCTTACTTCACTTATTTCACTTACTTCTGGCTTACTTCATTTGCTGCAAATGGCATTGTTTCATTCTTTTTATGGCTGAGTAATATTCCACTGGATATATATATACCACATCTTTATCCATTCATCTGCTGATGAATATTTAGGTTTTTCCATGTCTGGGCTATCATAAATACTTCTGCTATGAACATTGGGGTGCATGCATCTATATGAATTATGTTTTTCTCTGGATATGTACCCAGGAGTGGGATTGCTAGATCATATAATAGCTCTATTTTTAGTTTTTTAAGGAATCACCATACATTCTCCATTGTACCTATACCAATTTACATTCCCACCAACTACATAGAAGGGTTCCTTTTCCTCTATACCCTCTCCAACATTTATTATTTGTGTACTAACTTATTTATTTATTTTTTTGCTTTTTAGGTCCACACCCACAGCATATGGAGATTCACAGGCTAGGGTTAAATTGGAGCTACAACTGCTGGCTCACACTGCAGCCACAGCAACATGGGATCCAAGCTGTGTCTACAACCTACATCGCAGCTTATGGCAATGCTGATCCCAACCCATGGATCGAAACTTCATCCTCATAGATATTAGTCGGATTTGTTTCTACTGAGCCATGATGGGAATGCCTGCATACTTTTTTTTTTTTTTTTTAATTTTATGGCTGCAACTGCGGCATGTGGAAATTCCTGGGCTAGGGATTGAATTGAAGCCACAGCTGCCACCTACACTACAGGTGCAGCAACACTAGATCCTTTAACCCACTGAGCCAAATAAGTGGTCAAACATGCACCTGTGCAGCAGCTGAGCTGCTGCAGTTGGATTCTTAAGCCCTTGTGCCACAGCAGGAACCTCTCTTTGTATACTTTTTCATGATAACCAACCTTAATGGAATGAGGTAATACTTCATTGTAGTTTTGATTTGCATTTCTCTAATTATTAATGATGTTGGGCACCTTTTCATATGCCTTTTGGTGCTCTGTATATCTTCTTCAGAGAAATGTCTGTTTAGATTCTTCTGCCCATTTTTTGACTGGGATTATTATTATTGTTACTATTATTATTATTGATACTGAGCTATATGAGCTGTTTTGGAGATTAAGCCCTTGTTAGTCACATCGTTTGTAAATATGTTCTCCCATTCTGTAGGTTGTCTTTTTGTTCTATCTGTGGTTTCCTTTGCAGAGCAAAACCTTTTAAGTTTAATCAGGTCCCAACTATTTATTTTTGCTTTTATTTCCATTACTCTAGGAAGTGGATTGGAAAAGATATTTCTGAAATTTATGTCAAAAAGGATTCTGCCTATGTTTTCCTCTAGGAGTTTTATAGTATCTTGTTTTATAGTTAAACTTTTAATGCATTTTGAGTTTATTTTTTGTATATGGTATTAGAGAATGTTCTAATTTCATTCTTTTACATGTAGCTTCCCATTTTTTTGTAGCACCAGTTATTGAAGAGGCTGTCTTTTCTCCAGTGTACATTCTTGTCTCCTTTGTCATATATGAATTGACTGTAGTTGCATGTATTTATTTTTCGGCCTTCTATCCTATTTCACTGGTCTATATTTCTGTTTTTGTGCCTTACTATACTGTCTTGATGACTGTAGCTTTGTACTATAGTTTGATGTCATGGAGCTTGATTCCTCCAGCTCCATTTTTCTTTCTCAAGATTGTTTTGGCTCTTCAGGATCTTTTGTGTTTCCATACAAATTTCATTTTTTTTTATTCTGGTTCTGTGAAAACTGGCATTGGTAATTTGATGGAAAATGCACTGAATCTGTGGAGTACCTTGAGCATTATAGTATCTTGACAATTCTGATTCTTCCAATCCAAGAACATGGTTTATCTTTCCATCAGTTTGTACTATCTTTGATTTCTTTCATTAGTGTTTTATAGTTTTCAGAGTATGATTCTTTTGCCTCATATAGTAGGTTTATTCCTAGGTGTTTTATTCTTTTTGATGAGATGTTAAATGGATTGTTTTCCTAATTTCTCTTTCTGATCTTTCATTGTTATTGTGTAGAAATGCAACAGATTTCTGTGTATTAATTTTATACCTTGCCACTTTACCTAATTCATTGATGAGCTCTAGTAGTTTTCTGGTAGTATCGTTAGGATTTTCTACATATAATATCATGTCATTTGCAAAGAGTGACAATTTTACTTCTTTTCCAATTTGGATTCTGTCTTTTTCTCCTCTGATTTCTGTGGCTAAGGCTTCCAAACTATGTTGAATAAAATGGGTGAGAGTGGAAATCCTTGCCTTGTTCTTGATCATAGCAACAATTCTTTCAGTTTTTCACCTTTGAGAATGATGTTGGCTATGGCTTTGTCATATATTGCTTATTATGTTGCAGCAGGTTCCCTTTGTGCCTACTTTCTGGAGAAATTTTAATCATATATGGATATTGGATTTGTCAAAAGCTATTTCTGCTCCTATTGATGTATGATTTTTATTCTTCAATTTTTCAATGTGATGTATCACATTGATTGATTTGAAGATACTGAAAAAGCCATGTATTCCAAGTATAAATCACACATGATCATGGTGTATGGTCCTTTAAATGTATTATTAGATTTTAGTTTGCTAGTATTTTGTTGAGGATTTTTGATTCTATATTCATTAGTGATATTGGCCTGTTATTTCCTTTTTTTTGGGTAGTATCTTTGTCTGGTTTTGCTGTTAGGGCTATGGTGGCCTCATAAGTGAGTTTGGAAGTGCTCCTTGCTCTGCAAGTTTTTGGAAGCATTTCAGAAAATAGATGGCTCCCTCCAGTAGCCTGTCGGAATCAATACTGTGATGCCTCAGGCTAAACAATCAACTGGGTGGGAACACAGTCCCACCCATCAACAAATAGGCTGCTTAAAGACTTCCTGAGTCTAAGCCTCTTGTAGATTCACCCCTTGACACAGTTCTGCCAACCAGAGGGTCAAGACACAGCTTCACCCACTAGTGGGCAGGTACTATACCCTGCAACCAAGAAGCCTTTAAAAACCACTAGACCAGCCTCACCCACCAGTGGGAAGATACCAGATTACTTTAAAAACTAACAAGAAATGATAAGGAGGAGCCAAGAAAAATTAGAAAAATCATTTGCAGAGATGCAACCTAGATAAAGGCCTTGAACAGCAGAATTAATAATGTTAGAGGAATAAGTGGCTTGAAGAATGGAAATCACCCAGTCAGGTCAGTAGACATAAAATCCAAATATAAAAGAAATGAAAGCAATATAAACAATCTATGGAGTAATATAAAGATTGCCAATCTATATGCATAATAGGCATTACAAAAGGAGAAGAAAAAGAAAAGTGGATTGAGAATATATTTGAAGAAATTATGGCTGAAAACTTCCAAATCTAAAGAAAGAAACAGATCCCCAGATACAGGAAACATAAAGGGCCCCAAACAAGTTGAACTCAAAGAGACATATACCAAGACATATTATAATAAAAATGGGAAAATTTGAAGGTAAGGAGAGAATTCTAAATGCAGCAAAAGAAAATTAAAGAATTAATTATAAGGGCAATCCTGTAAGGCTATTGCTGATTTCTCTACAGAAGTGCTACAGACCAGAAGATAGTGGAAAGATATATTCAAAGTTTTAAATGGGACAAATCTGCAACCTAGAATACTCTACCCAGCAAGAATATCACTTAAAATAGAAGGTGAAATAATTTCTTCAACAAACAAAAACTAAAGGAATATAGAAGTATTAAACGTATTCTAAAAGAAATACTGAGCAGTCTCATCTAAATTGGAAAGAAATAAAATATAGAATAGAGGAAATTACTTGGAAAGTAATCACTTAAATAAGCCAGTATATAGCTCAAAAATAAATATTTTTTTTTGTGAAAGCACCAATAAACACAAGGAATAGCAAAAGGGTAAACATGAAGTAAAAAAGTATATAAAAAAATCATAAAATGAGAGGAAGGAGAGTAAGAAAATCAAGACTCTTAGAATGTGTTTGAGCCTATGTAATTATCAGGCTAAAGGAAGCAGATATAAGCAAATTCACAATGATGCTTCAACATTCGCAAATCAATTAATGTAATACACTACATTAAGAAAAGTCAAGTCAGAAGCCACATAATCTTCTCAAACAATGCAGAAGAATTGTTTGACAAAATTAAACATCCATTCATAAAAACTCTTACCAAAGTGGGTATAGAGAAAACATATCTCAACACAATAAAACCATTTGTTACAAACCCACAGCCAATATAATGCTCAATGGAGAAAAGCTTAAAGCCTTTCCACTAAAATTTAGAACAAGTCAAGGATGCTCACTCTCACTACTTTTATTCAACATAATATTGGAAACCACAGCAATCAGACAAAAAAAAAAGTCATCCAAATGAGAAAAGGTAAAATTGTCACTATATGCAGATGACATGATACTATATAGAGAAAACCCTAAGGACTCCACACAAAAACTACTCGAATTGAACAATGAATTCAGCAAAGTAGCAGAATACAAAATTAACATTCAGATATTGGTTTCTTTCTGCATACTAACAATGAAATATTAGAAAAGGAATATTAAAAAAACTTTTAAAATTGCACCCACAAAAATTAAATACCTGGGAATAAGCTTGGCCAAGGAGGTGAAAGATTTATATGCTGAGAGCTATAGTCAAGGAAATTAAAGAGGATTCAAAGAAATGGAAAGATATCATATACTACTGGATTGGAAGAATTAAAATGGTCATACTACCCATTCAGATATAATGCAATTCCTTTCAAATTACCTGTGACAATTTTCACAGAAGTAGAACAAATAATCCAAAAATTTGTATGGAACCATGAAAGACCCAGAATTGCCAAAGCAATCCAAGGGAAAAAACAAAACAAACAAACAAACAGAAAAACAAGCAAGAGGCATAAATATCCATATTACAAAGCTGCACTAACCAAGACAGTGTGGTACTGGTACGTAAACAGGCATATGGATCAATGGAACACAATAGCCCAGAAATAAACCCAGACACTCATAGTCAATTAATCTTTGACAAAATAGGCAAGGATATAAAATGAAAAAGGTCTCTTCAGCAAATGATGCTGGGAAAATTACGCAGCTGTATGTCAAACAATGAAATGAGAATTATGCACTTAACTGGCTTAAAAGACCAAACATAAAACATGACACCATAAAACTAGAAGGAAACACAGGTAAAACATTCTCTGCTATCAACCGTATAAGATCTAAATAGACATTTCATCCATTTCTCATATGGATGACCAAAAAACATGAAAAGGTGCTCAACATCACTATGTATGAGAGAAATGCAAATCGAAATTACTGTGAGGTACCACCATTTCAGCCAGAATGACCATCATCAAAAGATCTACATAATAAATGCTGGAGGGGGTGTGGCGATAAAACCCTTGCACACTGGTGCAACCACTATCAAAAACAGTATGGAGATTCCTCAAAAAACTAAAAATAGAACTACCATACAATCTAGCAATCCCACTCCTGTGCATTTCTATCCATAATTTGAAAAGATACATATACCCCACTGTTCCTTGCAGCACTGTTTACAATAGCCAAGACATGGAAACAACCTAAATGTCCATTGACAGAGGAATGGATGAAGAAGATGTGGTACATATATTCAATGGAATATTAGCTATAAAAATGAAATAATGCCATATGCAGCATTGTGGATGGGCCTAGAAACTATCATACTAAGAAGTTAGTCACACAGTGAAAGACAAACATCATGTGATATTTTATATGTGGAATATAAAAAAAAAGCAAAAGAAGAGGCTACAAATGAATTTATTTGCAGAACAGAAACCAGAAACAGCCTCTCAAAGTGGAGAGGTGGAGGGTCGGGGATGGGAGGGATGGCCTGGGGATTTGGGATTGCATATGCACACTGGGTTGAGATATATGTAACAATTGGCCAACGGAGACCTGCTCTATAGCACAGAGAACCCTACCCAATATTTTGTAATGACCTATGTGAGAGAGAATGGGTATGTGTATATGTATGACCTGGTCACTTTGTTATGTTCCAGAAGTTATCACAGCCCTGTAATTTAACTATACTTCAATAAAACTTAAAAAAAAAAGAATAAAAAGACCCAAAGTTAGTAGCAGGAAAGAAATAATAAATTATTTTAGAAATAAAGAAATAGAAAAAAAAATAGAAAAGCTCAAAGAAACAAAAAATGTAGAAAAGATCAAAGAATAGAAACAAAAAATATAGAAAAGGTAAAATAGAAACAAAAAGTATTAGAAAATATCTAATATAGACAAGCTTATTTGAAAAGATAAACAAAATTAATAAATCTTTAGCTAGACTCATGAAGAAAAAAAGTAAGAGGGGCCAAATCAATAAACATGGAAAAGGAGAATTTACAACACCACAGAAAGCAAAAGATCATAAGAGACTACTATAAGCAACTATATGCTAATAAAATGAACAACCTAGAGAAAATGAACAAAGTCTTAGAAAGGTACAATCTCTCAAGACTGAATCAGGAAGAATTACAAAATCTGAAGGAACCAATTGAAAGCATTTAAATTGAATCTATGACTTAAACACTCCCAACAAACAAAAGTCCAGGAACAGATGGCATCGTAGGTGATTAGCGAAGACCTAACGCCTATCTTTCTGAAACTATTCTATAATGCTTTTCGATTGATACCTTTTAAACATTATTGTTTTTTACTTAGCTGTGGTATTTATTTGTTTTTAAATGGCTGCAAATTCTTTAACATGCCTGCCATTAAGAGATGGATTTTATGCCTCTTCCTCTTAAACCTGGGCCAACTTATGGCTTTCTTGTAACTAGTGCATTGTAGCTGAATGTGCCTGACTTCTGAGGTTAGTTTTGGCCACATGAAAATAGTCTCTGAGATCTCTTGCTGTGAAGAGCCTAAGGGCAAACTCAGCCCTTGCACTCTGGATCTTCTACAATGTTCTCATTGAGATAACACTTCCCATGGGCTGCTCCTAGGCATTGACTGAATACTGTAGGGACACTAAGCCAGCCTGCTTTCTACCAGATGTAGGACTCCTTTGACATGGGAATTTGGCATAAACACTCCTCCTCACCTTACCTAAAACCTTCCTGAGTTTTCCTCTAGTCAGAGACTGCCTATCCAAACTTCCTTCCTTCTCTCCCTCCTTTATAGGAATCAGACCTGCATTACCATCTAAAAATGCTCATGCTTCCTCTGGCTTTCTCCACTTTTTCCCTTACTGATGTATTACCCAATAAATGTCTTACATGGCTAATTCCCATCTTGATTATGTTCCTCAAAGAACCCAAACTAACACAATAGGTCAGAAAAGTCAGTATAGTTTTCTCCTTGTGTACAGTGGCTCTTTCTGTTGGAGATCTGTTCCACCACATAAAAAGTCTAACTGCCCTAAAACTGTTGTGTTTTCTAGGGGACCATGTGAGGGTCCCTCACTGACTGCCCCTGTAAGGTCTTCGCTGACACATGGGATCAATCATCAAACATAGGAGAGGAGATGCAGCTCCATTATTCCAGCCCCCAGTTATCAAGTCCCCCTAGCTGTTTGGTTTTCCTTTTTGAGGCTCCAGTCATTGTATATTAAAGGGGAGCCGCTTCTTCTATACCATGCTGGAATTCCTGACACAGAATCATAAACATTGTAAAACTGTTTTTTAAACTACTAAACTGTGATTGAATATTTGTAGATTGTGAAATTGATCCATAGAAACTTTTGTGGTTTACTGTGAGGATGTGTCCTTCCTAGGAAGTTTTGCAGTTGTATCCTTCAGGTACTCCAGGGGCAAACATGAGGCTATTTCTGATGTTAGTTTTCAATACATAGTTTCTCAGAACATTTGTGTATGTGAGCAAGGTCTTGGCTCCATACTTTTTTCAATGAGAGACCTCTATGCCAGACACCTCTGCTGACATAGTTCCAATGTTAGCTGATGCGCTCATCATGGGATTCTTCCTTTTTTTTTTTTTTTTTTTAACTTAGTGTGTTTTCTGACTATCTATTGGTGGACATGAAAGTAGTTATTAAATTTGATAATTGACTCATTAAAGAACTTTTGGCTGAAAAGAATTTTCTCTGGAAATCATTATTCTTTTGTCTTTCAACACTAAATACTGCTGTTGAAAAGTCAGATTATGATGAGGTTGGGCCTTTTTCTGAAGTCTTGCCCTAGCTTGGCATCTTCCTCTTCCCTATGTCCCCTCTTCCTTGTATAATTTTTTGGGAGCCTACTCTTGATATATCACTTACATATACCTCCATTTTTCAGAGTTTGCTTTCTGGAATCACACCTAAGGTAGGTGATAGCACTAAATGTTTTATTCTCTAAGAGGCATTTCAAAGAACGATGTAAAAGCAGTTGAGGTGCAGAGAGGCCCCTGAATAGAGCCTCGATCCCTGAAATATGTAGGATTGAGTTGTGGGAGGATAAGAACATAAATTTCATTTGAGAGGGCCCAAGAAGTACATTTTTGAATTGAAAACATTGCAGAGTCTCTGCACCTGTCTCTCAGACATCCTCTTTATTGGTGAAATTTCAGCTACTGCTGTCCCAGAAACACCAACTAGTTGGTCTTAGCTTCTGGATAGCCTTTGAATTTAGATAGGTTATTGTTCATAAGGTAAATATAATACAAAATCTAATCAAATTATCAATGTCTTGGTTTTTATTTATCAAATAAAAGATCACAGCTTCAGATACAAGAAGTTTATTGAGAAACTTTCATGTGTACCTCAACAACTACTCTTTCATTTTCCTCAGGGCATTAATCTTTCTATTCATTATCTTCACTTTTTCATATATTCAGACCCTGGCACTTTATCATAAATTCATAAGAACACAATAAAACAATGTTTGCTTGCATGTGTGTTCAAGCAAATTGTTACAACCTCCCAACAGGGGTAAACATTCAAAGGTTCCACCTTAAACCATGTTTTCAATAATATCCTTCATTTGCTATTGTATTCCCTTTATTCTCAGTATTTATAGTTGCATGTGGAAATATTATTCCCACTGTTTACCAAGGATCCTGCTGGGCTTGAAAGCTAGTTGCTGACAGCTCACAGTTACTTCTGTAAAAAGAATCTAGGACTCTCAGACCCTAAAATTCTCACTCAAGAAGAAAAATGCTTATATGTTTCATTTTTACCATCTTCCAACATTTCCACTGTTGATAAAATATAGAAGGAGGACAAACGAGGGATGAGTTTCATGATAACCTTTTGGTGCTATTGCAGACCTCCCACTGGGATACATTTCTCACCTGACAGGTGGTCTATTCTCCTCAAATACTACTGAGCTGGTGAACTTCAGCAAGAGTTTATGACCCACTTCTTAGACGGGGGCACAGAGCAGCAGGCTTCATATAACCATCTGAGACTCTTATGTTGAAAATATCATCTATAATGTCTTTATTAACCTGTGCATCTGATCTGCCCTCTTAGACATTTCTGTGGGTGATGAAGCCTGAAATAATGGATTGAGCCCCACTATCTTCATGTTTTCTAGGAAATCTCTCACATGTGTCTAAAGGACTCCAATAGGTTCTGATTATAAATTTAAGAACCCTACCCCCCAAAAAAGAAAAAGAAAACCATATTCACATCAACAGGTAGCTTTTGTAATCTTTCCTTAGGTTAGAACCATTTTTAGTTTAGTTTCCTTTGAGATTTGATTGCAGATAAGGGCTAAGGCTTCTCATTTCAGGAAAAAAAATGCCCCCCCTCCCCCCAAAAATCTATACTTACTAGCAAATTTCCAAAGTATTAGAAAAAATGAGAAGTTCTTCTTTGTAATAATTATATATAACAGTAATTAATGATCTGGGACTTCTGTGATTAAGTAGATTTCATACCTAGATTCTTCTGTAAGTCAGTACACCTGAGTATTTCCAGTTTCTAAACATATCTAATTTCTTAATTAATATCGACCCCTTTTCTTTTAAATTGTACCTCCAAATGTTTGAAGTTCTCCAGAGCTTATCTATTTTATCCTCTTTTCAATTCACAAACAGAAGTCATGTCAAGGTAATTAACAGTGATGACCTGTTTAGCATAAAGTTTTTATAAAGGAACAAAGAGCATGAAAACTTTCCAGAAAACCCCCCAAATTTTAAGTTTCTAAATTAAAGCACATTTTGTCATCTTCAAACCTTGAATAATTCCTATTGTGAGTAAACAAGTCAAGGTTTAACTAAGTTCTTGGAAAAGTTTCATTTTTTACTGAAAGAAGAATTTTTTTTCCAATAAATTATAATAAGGAAAAAATTCCAGAGTAGGGCTTAATCATCAGATTTTAATTGCGTAGATTATAAGTAAATCCTTTTACTTTTCAGCCAAAAATCATCTATAATTTCAACTGTGCTAATATTTTCTAAAGTTGTACAGGATTTGATGATGTTGGGTCTACCAGAAGAAATCCACTAAGTTTTGAGAAAGCTTTCAGCTTTTTCTTACATGACAATTAGTTTTAAGTTTCTGCTACACAACTTTGGTTCTTAATATTTTGATGTTCTATTGGTAAGTATCTTCAGGGATATATTAATTTGGTTTGGAATATCCCAGGTAATTAGAAGAAAAATAAGGTTTCATATTCAAGCACATTTTAAACATAGGTCAGTATTTAGAAATGCTAAAAAAATTATAAAGAAAGTAACTGAGAAAATTGCCAAGTAATGACTAACCATGGTTTATACTGAGATTTAAGTCATCCACAATAACTGAGTATCTGCACATGCTTCTTTCTTGGAGTGGAAAAGTTAAAATGATGTAACTACTAGTTAGGATGTAACTACTAGAAAATGAATCAATTCTCTCTGACAGGATAAGCCAAATCAACATTAAACCTTTTTTTTATGTCTTCAGTGTTTATTTTTTAATTTATTTTTTTTTGTGTGTGTCTTTTTGCCTTTTCTAGGGCCGTTCCCGTGGCATATGGAGGTTTCCAGGCTAGGGGTCTAATCGGAGCTGTAGATGCCAGCCTAGGCCAGAGCCACAGCAATGCGCGATCCAAGCTGCGTCTGCAACCTACACCATAGCTCACAGCAACGCCGGATCCTTAACCCACTGAGTGAGGCCAGGGATCGAACCCACAACTTCATGGTTCCTAGTTGGAATCGTTAACCACTGCCTCATGACAGGAACTCCTGTCTTCAGTGTTTAAAAAACTAGGGTTTTTGGGTGAGAGAAGCAGAAGTTTCCAAGTGGGAGCAGAGAGGCTAATAGAAAAATTTGTCTAAATTCTTTCTTCCTGGATTTTAAAATAAGCAGGGATTTTTTTTTTTTTCCACAGCTATACCTGTGGCATATGGATATTCCCAGGCTAGAGGTAAAATTGGAACTGTAGCTAAGGCCTATGCCACAGCCTTAGCAACGCCAAATCTAAGCCACATCTGTAATCTGTGCTGCAGCTTGTGGCAACACTTGATCCTTAACCCACAGAGCAAGGCCAGGGATCAAACCTGCATCCTTAGAGAGGCAATGTTGGATCCTTAACCCACTTAGTTCCAATGGCAACTCTGAAACTGATGTTTTATAGTAAAACCTTCTGGAGTTTTTTCCCCCTATTTCAAATACTAGATCTATTTTCTTTCTTTCCTTTCTTCCTCCCTTCCTCCCTCTCTTCTTTCTTGCTTTCTTGCTTGCTTGCTTTTTAGGGTCACACCTATAGCATATGGAAGTTCCCAGGCTAGGGGTCAAATTGGAGCTGTAGCTGTTGGCCTACACCACAGCCACAGCAATGCGGGATCCAAGCTGCATCTGTGACCTATACCTCAGCTCACAACAAGGCCAGATCTTTAGCCCACTGAGCGAGGCCAGGGATCGAACCTGCATCCTCATGGATACTAGTTGGGTTCATTACCACTGAGCCACAAGGGGAATTCCCTAGATCTGTTTTCTAGAGGAGACAAAAAGTATCTCAAGATATCTCCGGAAGTGCACCAAATTTAAAAACAGATACAACTTTTGAAACTTTGGATGAATATTGCTGTTGGTTTTTCCTTTAAATCTATTGTTTGTACATTTGATATGTTAAGAATTGTGACAGTAGAAGATTTCTTTCTAAAAAAGTTTTAATTTACATAAAGAGCTTTAAAAATTGTCCAAATATGAGGCCTAATTAAAATAATAGATGAAATTACTAAATGTGTAATTAGCTTTAAAATGTAAGAATTCATATTCACACACATGTAAGCTAATTCTTCCAACTTGAATGTATTTGAAGTTAGAGCAAGTCAGTTGTTTGAGACACAGTGTTTGAAGATCTAACTCTAAACGAGAAATTTGATGTCTTATGTAAACATGAAATGCTGCTGTTCGGTGGAGGAAAGAAGGAAATATACAGCATTTGTTGCTAGCATGTCCCAAAATTGGGACCTAATTTCCTTGCACTTTTGTTTAATGCTGTTCCAATTGGAGGTGTGAAATGAACTGGAGGCATCGTCTGAGGATGGCAGCTCCACAGGCATTCGTGAACCTGCTCAAAGGATTTGCATGTGTTTATTTTTGTGATTATATTTATCAGTTTACAGATACTTACTCAGAACCAGCCTTCTACACTGACAAGCAAAAATGAATATACTTTAAATGTGTGTGTGTCCTAGTCATATTGACATACTTTATTGGGAAATTAAAAAGTATTTGTTGATGCAATTGGGGTTAGGGAATCTGGTGATTTAAAAACAATAAATATGAATCAGTTTACTTGAATAAAATCTGACTACAGAGGAGTGGATAACTGAAAAAAATCACTGAGTAATAGAAACTTCCTGTGTAACAGGCAAGTGATTTGTTATGGGAAAAGATTAATGTCCAAAATGTGAATATGCAAACTAAGGAAAACATACTTTTCCTCTCCTGGTCTCTGTCAGGCATATATAGGCATAGTAGGCTTTCTCACATAGTGTCCTTAGTCCTTTTGGTTCATTTATTTTATTGTATAGGCATAATCATACATCAGACTAAGCAACTATAAGGCATCAGTAGGCATACATCAGCAGCATATTTGTGTATGAAAATATTAAGAGACTAGTCGATTAAGATGTAGATTTCCAAAGATTGGAAGGAAATTGCAGAGATGGTAGGGTAAACTGGATGGACCATCTATGTAGCAGAAACATCGTGATAAAACCTTGGATAGTCCTTTATTTTATAGAAATATACTGCTATGTCTCACATTTCTCATTTGTGATTTGTGATATGAATCTCTTTTCTGAAACTTGTTAGGCTCTTATTTTAGACCTTCCACACTGTGGTCTCAGTTTTTCCTCCCAATTTTGTCCTTAAGCATCAGCTCTGCCATTCCCTTCCCCATAAAAATGAATCTGATTTGTAGTTTCTTGAATAACTTCTAACTTAAGCCATTCCCTCACCCACAAAATTTCCTCCCTTCTCTACTCCTCTGTATTTATTTACGCTTTAGATAGATTGTATCCCAGCTCCTTTGTGGTATTTTCTCTGAGAACTCAGCAGAATTAACTTATCTGTTCCCTGAATTCTCTGCCCTGACCTTTTTTAGAATGTGTGTGTGTGTGTATGTGTATTAAAGATATGTTAGTTTTTTATTGCTTCTATTACAAATTACCATGTATTTAGCAGCTTAAAACAATAGTAATTTATTATTTCATAATTTGGTAGATCAGAATTTAAGGCATATGGTGATGGTGATGGTCTCATGGTATATGCTTATCCAGAATCATTGAGCTGTATACATGAAATATGTGTGTCTTCTTACATGTCAGTCATACCTCAAATAGTTTAAAAAACAGAAGTTCAGCACAGGATGATTCAGCCAGTTTTCTACTTAGAGTCTCCTATTACCAATATCAAGGTGTCAGCAAGCCTACATTTGTTTCTGAAGACTCTGGGCATGAATTTACTTCAGGTTCACACAAGTTGCTCACAGGATTCAGATTCATGTGGTAGTCATAGGAATGAAATTGCCATTTCCTTGTGAGATGTTGGCCCAAGGTTCTCAGCTTCTAGAGGCCCCTGTATTAATTGGTGGGTAGCTTCATTCTTACATCCTCCAAGGTTGAGTCCTTCTCAAGTTTTGCATCTCTCTGACTTCCTCTTATGTAGCATCTCTTCTTCCTCTAGTCAGAGAATTTTCTCTGCCTTTAAGGTTTGGTGGGTGATTGGATTGGGTTTACCTGGATAATTCAGGATAATGTCTCTATTTTGAAGACTTACTTTGTTTACTTATCTCAGCTATTGTGAATAGTGAAGTAATTAACATGGGAGTGCATATATCTCTTATAAATCCTGTTTTCATTTCCTTTGGGGTATGTATCTAGAAGTGGAGTTGCTGGATCATACAGCAAATTTATTTTTAATTTTTTCAGGAGCCTCCATATTGTTTTCTATAGTGGTTGGATCCATCAACAGGTGGACAAAAAAGACACACACACATGCACACACTGGGATATTATTCAGCCATGAGATGGGACATCCTGTCACTTGTCAAAACATGGATGGGCCTTGAGCACATGCATTATATTTAATGAAATTAGTCAGAGAAAGAAGAGAACTACAGGATACCACCTATATGTAGATTCTAAACAAGCCAAACTCTTAAAAACAAAGAGTAAAATGGTGGTTGCCAGGAGATGGGTGTAGGGGAATAAGACAGATGTTGTTTAAGATACAAGCTTGCAGTGAATAGCAAACCATATCTGGAGGTCTAATGAACATGTATAGTGAATATTGTCAATGATAGTATACTGTAATCATCAAACTTGCAGAGAGAGGAGAACTTAATTTTTCCAACCACTAAAAAGAAAAGGTAATTATGTAACATGATTGACATGCTGCAATGGCAGTCATATTACAATATACGTATTTTTTTTAGGGCTGCACTCGTAGCGTATGGAAGTTCCCAGGCTAAGGGTCGAATTGGAGCTATAACTGTGAGACTACATCACAGCCACTGCAATGCCAGATCTGAGCCAAGTCTGTGACTTACACCACATTCTCACAGCAACACTGGATGCTTAACCCACTGAGCAAGGCCAGGGATCAAACCCGCATCCTCATAGTTACTACTCAGGTTCATTACTGCTGGGAACTCCCATATTACAATATTTAAATGTATCAAATTAACATGTTGTACACCTTAAATTTACACAATGTTATTTATCAAATATATTCAAAGTATAGTTGATCTACAATGTTGTGCCAATTTATGCTGTACAGCAAAATGCCTCAGTCGTGTGTGTGTGTGTGTATGTATATATATATATATATATATACACATATATAAACATATATATCCTTTTCATATTATTTTCCATTAAAGGTTATTAATCGATATTGAATATAGTTCCCTAAGCTCTAAGTGGGACTTTGTTGTTTATCTATTGTATATATAGTAATTTATACTTGTTAATCCCAGACTCCTAATTTATCTCTCCCTACCACCTTTTCCCTCTGGTAACCATAAGTTTGTTTTCTAGGTCTGTGAGACTGTTTCTGTTTTGTAAATAAATTCAATTGAATCATATTTTAAGGTTCCATATATAAGTGATATCATGATATTTATCTTTCTCTGATTTATTTAGTATGATAATCTTTATGTCTATGTACATTGTTGCAGTGGCATGGTTTCATTATTTTTTATGGCTGAGTAGTATTCCATTGTATATACGTACAACATCTTTATCCCTTCCTCTGTCAATGGAAATTTAGACTGCTTCCATGTCTTTTCACTTGCTCAGTCTTTAGCTTCATCTTGTTCAGGGTGCTATGACAGCAGCAGCCATAGACCTTAATGAAACAGACCCCGTGGTGGTTTTAAAGGAAGTATCTCCCTTAGTGACCCAGTTCTCTATTCTTAGAGTCTTTTTAAGAGGCTCAGGCTTGAAAATGTTTATTTCTTATAAGATTTTATAAGAGCCTATTTCTCTATATTCTTCTTTATGCTTAAAAGCATAGCAATAGTTTTTGGTTCTTGCCTGACACAGTATTTAATCCTAGGAATAATTGCAACCAAACATATCCTTAATATATATGGCTTTGATTTAGTAGCCAGGTAATAGATGTAGAGAATATGATGCTTCAGGTCAGTAGTTTGTGAGGCTTCATTGAATATTAGTAAAATTGTCACCTACAGTGACTTGAAGGAAAACGCTCCATGCTAGAAAGCCAGTGAAATGAGATAGAGTTAATGTAATTATTATGTCTAGAAAAGAAGTCTGAGTATGGTTATTTGCATATGGAAACAACTGCAAACAAATTGATAAAATGCTTAGAATATATTGAGATAATCATGTGATAAAAAAAATTTTAAAAACAAAGCTATGTTTTTTTTACTTCCAAAATGACTTTCAGTAAAGCATTAGTGGTATAGTGGTTAGCACTGTTGAGCCTTCCAAAAGAACCTTCAAATTTTCAATGACAGGCAAGCAGAAATAGGCAGTCCCTAAGGAGAATCTACTCTCTAACATGCATTTCATATATATCCCCAAGGGATGAGGGAGAAGAAATAATCACCAAGAGGGAAAACCATGGCAATAGAAGAAACTCAAAAGGTGTTATTCCCAAAACGCTGAGGCAGTCTGTGTAAGGAACCCATTTCATTGCCAAGAAAAGAGTTTGGCAATTCTAGGGCACCAGAAATTTTCTTCACTATTGACCAGCTATCATTGAGAAACCTTAATGTCCTTACTTTTTTGGAATGGTAATTTTAATTATGTTTATCTCATTCCTATTCTTTCATGTATCTCTCAATTAAAGACTGTATTCTGAATCATAGATAAAATGAATTATTTAAAACGTTAAGTGTATTTTAAAAAATTCATTGGGGACAATGAAAGTGATCAGTTTTATTTCTTACTTATGTTTCTGCATTAGAAACATCGCAATTTTATACTCAATTGCATAATTTATATGAGTTAAATTATCCATTTTCCAATGTAACCAACTTAGAGTCATGAATAAATTTTTACAAATGCCTTGAATTATTCTCCGATTTTCATATTCTGCCAAATTTCTGTAGTTTGTGTAAATGATGCCAAATGTTTCCCCCTTATTCCCTAAATAATTAAAAAAATAGTGATAAAGAGATATAACCTGTAGATGAATCCAAACATAATTAGAGTAAAACAGAATTTTTAGCTATTTGCATAGTAGATGATACTATCTTGATCATTTAGTAGCATCCATGGTTAATTTTTGTCACAAACAATGGGAATCAAGATGTAGCCTTTGACTCAGTAAGGGTAAATGGATGAGGTTTTATACCATAACATTCATTACTTTTGGGACCTTGAAAAATCTTATTTTTATTATTGTAATGTCATGTTCATATCTTCTCTAAAATCATTTAAATGTATTATAGAAATTATTAGTAAAATAGTATCAAAAATATGTTTATCACTTACAATATTCTAGACATTGTTAAGCATACATAGTTATTTATAATCTACCAGTGCATTGATATTATTTCAAATATCATAGTAAAAACAATTTAATAACATCTAGAGATACCATATGAATCTTTAAAATGAAACAAATATAAAGAATGAGAATAAGTAGGAATGAGAAATCATTCAAAAACATAAGAATGTTATTTGTGGACTTATTAAGATGGCCATTCTGACTGGTGTGAGGTGGTATCTTATGGTAGTTTTTATTTGTATTTCTTTAATAATCAGTGATGTTGACCATTGTTTCAAGTGCTTGTTGGCTATCTGTATATCTTTCTTGGAGAAATACTGGAGGGGCGGTGGAGAAAAGGGAACCCTCCTGCACTGTTGGTGGGAATGTAAGCTGGTACAACCACTGTGGAGAACAGTATGGAGGTATCTTAGAAAACTATACATAGAACTACCATATGACCCAGCAATCCCACTCTTGGGCATATATCTGGACAAAACTCTCCTTGAAAAAGACACATGTACCCACATATTTGCAGCATTATTCACAATAGCCAAGACATGGAATCAACCCAAATGTCCACTGATGATTAGATTAGGAAGTTGTGGTATATATACACAATGGAATACTACTCAGCCATCAAAAAGAACAAAATAATGCCATTTGCATCAGCATGGATGGAACTAGAGACTCTCATCCTGAGTGAAGTAAGTCAGAAAGAGAAATACAAATTCCATATGATATCACTTATATCTCGAATTGAATATAGGGCATGAAGGAACCTTTCCACAGAAAAGAAAATCATGGACTTGGAGAAGAGACTTGTGGTTGCCAAGGGGGAAGGGGAAAGTGGGAGGGACTGGGAGCTTGGGGTAAATAGATACATAATGTTGCCTTCGGGATGGATTAGCAATCGTATCCTGCTGTGTAGCACTGGAAACTCTGTCTAGTCACTCATGATGGAACATGTAATGTGAGAAAGAAGAGTTTATACATGTAAGTATAACTGGGTCACCATGCTGAACAGTAGAAAAAAATATTAATAAATGATAAAAAAATAAAAAAGATAAGAATGATATTTACTTGTAGAGAAAATACATTCTGAGCTTGTTTTTCTATAAGGTACTATCATATATATATATTTTTCAGTGTTTACATATGACTATTTCCCATTACTATGTAGTGTGTCACTTGAATAGGAAAAGTCTGACTTCATCTTCAACCCCATGCCTCTAGAATCCCAGGAAGAGGGGTGTTCCACTTAAATTAAAAACATTCTACTAATTTCATAGGAGTTGGCAAGGTTTTCTCACTTGGATAGGGTCGGTGGGTCTGAGTAAAAGTAAACATATGCATTTGCTTTCAGTTTGCATTCCAATAATTATGACATAAAGGAAAGATGATACTTCAACTTGTAAAGTATATGTTTAGTTATATCAGTGATTTATTCATTCATTCCAAAAAATGTTTATTGGACTACAGCCATGTTTCATGTATTATGTAATATAATTTATAAATAATTATAAAGGGGATGTTGTTCTCCTTGGTAAACACTGGGATACAGGGCTGAATAAAGCTCTTGTACTGTCCTTATGAAATAAATGGAGCCAAGAAGATCAGAATAGGTGAGATGGCTGTGTCAAAGGCAGGGGCAGAGTACCATGGGAACATAAAGAGGGCTGAGAGAGCCTTTGATTTTGAAATGGAGAGAAAGTGGAGGGAGCTGTGATATGTAAGAAGAGTTTTAAAAAGGAAATAGGCTCCAAATGCAATAGTTTGCATCTGTTAAGCCCAGGATCCCAGTCCATCCCTCTTCCTCCCTCTCCGCCTTGGAAACCACAAGTCTGTTCTCCATCTCTAAGTTTCTTTTCTGTAGAAAGATTCATTTGCTGTATAGCACAAGGAACTGTATCTAGTCACTTATGGTGGAACTGATGGAGGATAATGTGAGAAAAAGAATGTATGTATATATATGTGTGTGTGACTGGGTCACTTTGCTGGACAGCAGAAATTGACAGAATGCTGTAAACCAACTATAAGGGAGAAAATAAAAGTCATCATAAAAATAAAATAATAAAAAGGAAATAGAAACAGATCTTTGTGGTTCGAGAGGCAGAGGGGATAGTGTTGGAGGACATTCAGTGGAGAGGAACTGTGAAAAAAAGTTTGTGTGATGAAAATACTTGTGATAAAAATAGATCTAGAATTACATGCTGAGGAAGCTGGACTTTAATGTATAGGAACATATTTTAAGAAATTGGGAGTTTGTGTTGTGGCTCAGCGGTTAAAGAACCTGACTAGCATCCATGAGGATGTGGGTTCAATCCCTGACCTTGCTCAGTGGGATAAGGACCCAGTGTTGCCATGAGCTGTGGTGTGGGTTGCAGATGTAGCTTGGATCCTGTGTTGCTGTGGCTCTGGCATAGGCTGGTGGCTGCAGTTCCGATTGAACCCCTAGCCCAGGAACTCCACATGCCATGGGTATAGCCCTAAAAAGACAAAAAAGAAAAAAAAAAGAAAAAGAAAAAAAATTGAATTACATAATCATATCTAGTTAATTTAACCATAATTCATGTGCGATGTAGTGCCAACTAACTATGTTGAAAGATACGTATCTTTTCCTGAGCCAAATGACTAAATTAAACTTTGGGTGAAAAACTACATAGATTCTATGATAATTCAGCTTGATTTTCCCCATGTTTTTGCTATTGAAACCTGTGACCACAGCTAAAACCCCAAAGGGGCATTTTCCTTTTCCCTCTGTGTCTCTGCTCAATTCAGGTTTATTCTTTAGTGGGAGGAAAGAATAGCTGATCGGCATCCTGCAGCTTTGAGCTCAGCTAGCATCTGCAATACTTCAGTGCATGTCCAAGAGCCACGCAGAGAAGTGACATAGCAGGGACTTAGACGTGATTTCTCCACTCCCTGGAGAAGTCTAGACTAAGCAGAGTGGCAGAGGCCTCAAAAGGGAGCTGAAGGAACGTCGTTTCTGCGTGCACACACATAAACCTGCACCAAGGTTTCCATCCCAAGATTTAGGCTGGTCTAGCGTCTGGTTTCTTGGGTCAGAGTATCAGGTTGATTTTTTTGTTTTTCTTTCTGTAATTACTACTGTGACCATAGCATTTGCTGTAAGGACTGCATTTATATCACTCCACATAAGCAAGTCTAAGGATTTGTTTATTGATAGTTGTTTAGAGAGGAGAAAATATCCCTATGCATTCAGGATTGTGGTTTGTAAATGCTATACCAGTGTCATTCATTATTCTTGAGTTTCCCCGGTGAGGAATAAATTTCATTTGGGTGTAATTTTGTCAGAGCTCTGGGAAGTGCTGACCACTTTTGACATGTGAGACATCACAGCTCTGGGAAAGAGTTGATTACCAAGTCATATTTTTTTATGGTTTTCCAGGTGGCTGGGTATTTCTAAAGCATCCAGCCTCTCATACAGCTGTACTCACACTGTTTCTTTAGAAGACTGAGTCTACACTACATAGCAGCAGGCAAAGAAATGCTGCCAGTGATACACATATTTTATGCTTCATAATAAGGAGAATCAGAAAGGCAGTAGAGTACAGTAATTCCACTCAGTGGTTATATTGGATTACCCTTGAACTGGTCATTCTTCAACAGTTTTATTGTGGGCAATTTACTAAACATTTAAAATCTAATTTCCATAATCTATAAAAGGGAGTTACCAAGACCTCCCTTATAAGCATCATTTTGTACTGTTTAAAGTTTTTTTCAATATATATAAAGCGTTTACCTCTGAATAATTAGTGACTGTTGTTGATGCATTACCTAGTTCTAAATGATTCAGATCTGACATAAAATCTGGTTATATATACTGAAGAAATAAGAAATTTATAAGGTTTTGGAATACCTATTCATTTCCTTTGTAAAGCCAGTTTCCATTCATTTGCATTCTTCAAATTTCAGAAAAGGAGTATGTCATATCTATAGTCTGTATGGAGAATCTACACATTTTATTCACTGGTCTTTTTCAAATAAAAAACTTATAAACAAGTGGAAAATTTTTGTTAACTTCTGCTCAAAATTCAGTCTACAATTAAATTATGTCCTTTGATAAATAAAAGGGTATATTACTAAAATTTTAGCAAAGAAATTCACGAATTATAATCCATTAAAAGAAGTAGAAGCTTAATTGAAATAATCCCCAATAGACCATAGCAAACTATTTTTTAAACTGCGACAGTTAACTATTATTTTTAATGTCATTTTCACATATAGTGTAGGGTATCTGGAATTTGGCTTTATTGATGGGGTTAGTGGTAATTTACTTTCACAGTGCCTTGCTTGATCAATGAATTTAGATCTAGAAAGCTTACATTTGCTTCTGTAAATCTGTAAATCTGTGTTAGTGTTTAAGTGTTGGCATTTAAAAACAATTAACTGGTTGGAAAGAATCTAGCCAGCTTTGATTTCAGCAACCATTTATTTATCGTGGGTTTCCACTTGGAAGTGTACTGTGTCATACTGAATGGTATTGATCAAGTCAGCTGGGTGACTGGCATGAACTCTCTGGAAATATCTCATATGTAGCTCAGCTTAGTGCTAGATCGTTTATCATTGTGTAGCATGGGTGTCTGGGATTTTTGTGCTTCCTTTTTAGGCGATAGACAGTATTCTATTTAAATGAATAGAACAGTTAGAGGAAATCATCAGACTTTCCTCTTAGTCTGGGAGGTCATTGCCAAAATTACCAATCAGTCCTGAATAATGAGTAAGAAATGTTATGGAAATAATTATTTAAATAACCAATCACAATTTCTTACTTGAAATCAAATGTAAATGAAATATTAAAAGGCCAAAATAAGCATCAGAATTACACAAAAACTGAACAAATGAGCTAACTCCAAATAAATAATGACTTTATTTTTATTAATATCCAAATTTTATATTTCACCAAGCCATTATGCAGTAATATTGACATTTGGGGGCAATTTAGAGAGGATAAATGCTGATCATATTTTTTTTTTGAAGGAAAAAAAGTTCGAACATTAATCTTCACCTTCAACATGGAGATTATAGTGTCCAACACATAGGATTATTGAGAGCTACCTGAGAAAACATATATTGGGTACCTGAGAGATGGTCACAGAGAACATTATTTTTCTTTTTCCATTTCTATTGTTGCACTTTATCCTTGAGACATCAGGGTTCATATTTTTTTAATATTTACCTCATCACCCAAAATGAGCACTACATGAAAAACAAAAATTAAAACAAACAAAAATGAAAAAACAAACAACCAAACAATGTGGTGGATGATTAAAGCCCAGGAAGGTAATCTATGCAAAGGAGATATAACTGAAATTCCTGCTGAGTCTATGACCTTCCCAGCTTCATTTTCATGAATATAGTTCAGTTTTATATTAAATGTAGGGAGGAAAATGTTAAATTCAATATAAGGCATTGCAAGAAGAGCATCAATCAGGCTGAACCTGTTTTGAATGCTAGGGTTTATCTGCATTCTGGATGAGTTTTCATATTTTAAGAATCTCCTCTCCCCTTAACCAACAATTACTTGATATTAGGATTTAGGGACATTTCAAGATAGTCCTGCTAATTTTGTAATAGGGGAAGGTTGAGTTCCTCTATAAAACTAAGAATCATTTTAAAGCCTGGAGGACATCAATAATAATTTCTTCTAGTAATAAAATGATTTTTATACTTTCTTTAAGAAAGCATCATAAAGGCTGGAATTCATAGAGTATGAGAGTCTGCAGAAAATTCTGGGTGACCCACAACCATACAAAGGTGTTCAAGATGTACTGGGCCAGAGCTGGCTTTAGAGTGCAGTGGGTTCCCAGGCAGTAAGGGAGGACCAGAGCTGCCATGCAGGAAGATAAACCTAAAAAGCTGACTCAGGTGTTTCTTCTTCTTCTTCTTCTTTTTTTTTTTTTTTTTGCTTTTTAGGTCCCACCTGTGGCATATGAAAGTTCCCTGGCTGGGGGTTGAATTGGAGCTACAGCTGCTAGCCTATACCACCACTACAGCAACATTAGATCCGAGCCGTGTCTGCGGCCTACACCACAGCTCATGGCAATGCTGGATCCTTGACCTCTTGAGTGAGGGCAGGGATCAATCCTGCATCCTCATGGATACTAGGTGGGCTCGTTATCACTGAGCAACAACAGGAACTTCCTCAGGTCATTTTTTATTACTGCTTTATTTCACTTGGGGACTTCTCACGGCTTTGAAATACAGATAGGTAGTGTGAATTTCTAAGAAAGAAATCTAGGATGCTGTACTAACCTATATTTGACCATAAAATGATTTTATTTTCTGAATGCCTATTTATGCCTTAAAAAACTAGTGAGTCCTTTATTGGACACAACTGTTAAAATATGGACCTGCAAATTTCCCTGCCCCTTAAGAGAAATCCTTTCTACATCTTTTCATTCTTTTGTTACTCCTAAAAGTAGGGGAGATTTTGCACCTCCTTGGAGATCCGGGTGAGATATGAGCAATATTTAAATGATGGTAACATGAAAATAAACACCAATGTATTAATAAAATACTTAGTATGAATATAAAAAACTATCTTTCACCATTCCTATGAATGAATTCAAGTGAATTACACTATAAAATCAGTCAATCAATTTTTAAAAATTGACTAGGTACTAAGGATAGGTTTGATGGTTGGTTGCATTATTCTAATACACATGAGAACTAATTTGAAATATGCCTTCATTGTTCAGTTGCATCTGTTTTAAACTTATATATTCCTTATATTTCTCATGGTTATAAAAATACAAAAGCGTAATAACATGTTTTTGAAATAAGTATAGTATCTTTTCTCTGAGAAAACTATGTATCTATGCATTTTTCTATCTGTACAATTTTCAGGAAAAATTAAGCACATGACACCAGTTTTATTAAAAGACATTCAAACTAAAATTTGTGGAACTATTCGAATAATCAGAACAAAAATTTATTCATAATTTCACTTCAAAATGCGGACATTTGTTTTGGTTGTAAGAAGATGCTCTGGAGGGCTGAGTGGGCCTGCCAGAAGAGAACACATTTGAGAAATCTCAGGGGAAGCTTCATTCTCCAGAGATTTTCCATTTGCTTTTCACTTCAAAGCAGTCAGGCTCAGCATCTTGATAATAAGCCAATGTGAACATCCAAACATCTGTGGTTTCTCTCTTCACACACTCGGTCCTTTTGTTGATATGTCAGAACATGGCAATGTAAATCATCAGGAAAATATTGCCCTTTTGCTTATGTTTTAACTTCAGCACATCCCTCATAGAGTCAAATAATTGTGTTTATGTTACTTGTTCGTGGAATTAAAGAAATAGCTATTTAAAGATGAACAGAATCATAGAATCTGATTTTGTGCTTTACAGGGAATAAATAGAGGCACAGAAATGTCCATTGACTTGTCTAATGGCACACAGTGGGTCAGCAGACCAGTGCTGGTCCTCTGTTGTGTGTCCCTCGGTTCCTTGAACCCTTTTCTCCAATCAGTTCAAGATCTGCTTATTAGCCGTCTGCCTTTACAGCAGCGCTGGGCCAGGCTCTGTGCCAGGGGATGCTAAATTCAAATATTATGTGATCCTATTTTGTACTAGAGTAGCAAAGGTGTATTTTTTTTTCACCAAATGTTTTTGAGAGGTGTATTAAGATCATTTATTTAGAATGATTAAATTTCAGAGTTTTGCGTATATATTTGCTTATGCAAGAACAAAAAGGACAGAGTTAAAGCAGTTTTGTTAGTGTATAATATCTAAAGAATTAAAGTAACTTGAGTAATTTCTTTTCCAATTTAATTTTTATTGAGGTATAACTTACATACCAAAAAATGTTTAAATGGATGAATTTTCATCATCTATGTCCATATCTATCTATATCCATGATCATTAGCCTTTCGAGCATTTGAAAATAAGCTGTAGGCGTAATGTTTATTAAGTCCTCAAGTATGAATTTCCCCTAAATGAGTATATTTTTTCATTAATCCATACAAACTTCTGAATAAGATAACCAAATTTTTAGGTCAACTCAAGACATAACCAAAATTATGTATATACTATGTAATCAATAAGTATATGCATGTATTTTGTTTTAATATAAATATGAAAAATAGGTGCTTATGTGAAATTATATTTTATTATACATTTACTTTTCTCTTACATAAATGCTATTATTTAAATTGGACTAGTTAGCAGTGGAAATTAGAAGTAATTGGTATTACTAATTAAACAAATGATATGTGTGGGAAAAATATAACTATATTTTATAATGTTTCTTTATGTCTCCTGATATAGCAATTTATTTAACCTAGTCCTTAAAAAGATATTGACTTGATATTTATATTCCGTAGGCTATATTATTGAATATTGTTAAAATGGATAAATGTAAGTCTTTTTAAAAGGTGAATGTAAAAACAATAAGGCTAATCATCCATACATAATAAAAAATAACAATGATGATAATTTTTTCCTTCACATAGAGCAAGTCAGGTATTTTCACTCTTTTATGTGGTGGTAGAATTGAATACAATCAAACATAACATTTACTTAGTCTTGTAGCTCTGATTTGGTTAAGCCTATGTTATACTCATTCCTGATGAGTCAGTCCAATGTGGATGATATCAAGCTAAATATACTCTCAACAAAATCATTTGGTCATGGAATACTTAGAATTTTTTGAAAGAATGTTACTTTTTTAAAAACTATTTTTTTGTTGAAGTAAAATTCACAAATTGCAAATTTAGCATTTTAAAGTGCTTGTTCATGATATTGTATAGCCATAATCTCTCTCTGGTTCCAAAATATTTTCAGTATCCCAAAAGGTAACCCTCTCCTCAGTAAGTAGTCCCTCACCATTCCTCCTTCACCTAGGCCCTTGGTAACCATTAATCTGCTTTTTATCCCTATAGATTTACCTATTTTGGGATATATCACATAAACAGAACTATGAAATATGTCTGACTTCTTTCACTTAATGTAATGTTTCAGGATGCATCTGTGTTATGGCAGATATCAGAATTTTATTCACTTTTTATGATTGAATACTATTCCATCGCTTAGACACTCTGCATTTTCTTTTTCTTTTTTTTTTGTCAATTTTTTTACCTTTTTTTTTATTACTCAAATGAATCTATCACATCTGTAGTTGTATAATGATCATAACAATCTGATTTCACAGGATTTCCATCCCACAGCCCAAGCACATCCCCCCACCCCCCAAACTGTCTCCTCCAGAGACCATAAGTTTTTCAATGTCTGTGAGTCAGCATCTGTTCTGCAAAGAGGTTCAGTTTGTCATTTTTTCAGATTCCACATGTCAGTGAAAGCATTGGATGTTGGTGTCTCATTGTATGTCTGACTTCACTTAGCATGATAGTTTTCTAGGTCCATCCATGTTGCTAAGAATGCTGGTATTTCATTCTTTTTAATGGCTTATATTCCATTGTGTATATGTACCACATCTTCTTGATCCACTCCTCTGTCAATGGACATTTAGGTTGTTTCCATGTCTTGGCTATTGTAAATAGTGCTGCAGTGAACATTGGAGTTACATTTTCTTTCTTTCTTTTTTTTTTTTGTTTTGTTTTGTTTTTTTAGGGCTGCACCCGTGGCATGTGGAGGTTCCCAGGCTAGGGGTAAAATCGGAGCTACAGGTTCTGGCCTGTGCCACAGCCACAGAAACACTGGGTCCAAGCCCCATCTGTGACCTACACCACAGCTCACAGCAACATCAGATCCTTAACCCGCTGAGTGAGGCCAGAGCTCAAACCCACATGCTCATGGGTCTTAGTCAGGTTCATTAACTGCTGAGCCACAAAGGGAACTCCTACATTTTCTTTATGCATCTCTTGATGGACATATGGGTTGTTTCCACTTTTTGTCTGTTGTCAATAGTGCTGCTATACAGATTTGTATATATGTTTTTGCTTGAATACATATTTGTATATATTTAATGTTGTACATGTATACCTAGAATTAGAATTGCTAGATCAAATGGTAGTTCCATGTTTAACTATTTGAGAAACTCCTGAAGTGTTTTTCCACAGTGGTTAGGCCATTTTGCATTTCTAACAGCAATGTCCAATGATTCCAGTATCTCTACATCCTTGCCACCATTTGTTATTTTCATTACTATTATAATAATTATTGTGTAGTTATTATTATTATATAATTGTTATTATTGCCATGCCAGTGGGTGCATTGTGATTTGAATAAGATTTTCCTAATGACTAATATTATTACACATCTTTACAAGTGTTTATTGGCCATTTTTGTATTTTTCTTGGGAAAAAATATCAATTCAAATTCTTTGCTCATTTCTAAATTGGATTGTGTTTTTGTTGTGTTATAAGACTTATTTATGTATTCTGGATATTGGACCTTTTGAAATACATGACTTGCAATTTTTTTATCATACTCTTATGAGTTGTCTTTTTGCTCTCTTGATAATATCCTTTGATGCATAAGTTTAAATTCTTTGAAGTCAGATTTATCCATTTTTAATTTTTTTTCTTGTGATTTAGGTGTCATATCTGAATACATTGCCAAATTCAGGATCATGAATGTATATCACTATGTTTCCTTCTAAGAGTTTTAAAATTTTAGCTCTTATATTTAAATCTTTGATAGACTTTGTGTTAATTTTTACATATGGTGTGAAGCAGGGGTAATACTTAAAATTTTAGTACTAGTAGAAGTAGGTTTTTAGACTGGTAGGAATTAGCTTCCAGGTCTTCAAAAATGTCCAACCTCTATGCAATTACAAGCTTGCTCTGATAGATTAGCTGTTTTTCAATCACTTTTTTTTACATCTAAAAATTCATTATATAGGCTATCCATGTCTGCACTCTGGAGCTCATAAGGTAAACCTCTCTTTCTTAGGGAAAATGCTTTTAAAGCACAGAGGTAATTTTAACTTGTGAAATTGAGAGTGAATTTCAAATTAGTTCTATTTCTACTAAAGAAATTGAGAAACTCCTTTTTAAATTGGCTGTACCATTTTTGGTGGCTTTTTAAAAATAGAAGTATAATTGATTTATAATATTTTATTAGTTTCAGGTGTAAAGTTTTATATATATAAATCTGAAAAAATATACATATGTATTATTACATATTATATTATTTTTACATATATATTATTTTTTGAATTTTTTCCCTTAAAGGTTATTTTAATTGAGTGTAATTCCCTGTGCTATACAGTAGGTCCTTGTTATCTATTTTATATATAGTCGTTTGTATATGTTAATCCCAAAGTCCTAAATTATTCCTCCCCCTACCTTTCCCTATGATAACTATAAGTTTGTTTTCTGTTTGTGAGCCTATTGCTGTTTTGTAGTTAAGTTCATTTTTTTAGATTACACATATAAACTGATTTTTTTTTTTTTTAGGGCTGCAATGGAAATTCCCACACTAGAGGTTGAATGGGAGCTGTAGCTGCTGGCCTACAACACAGCCACAGCAACCTGGGAATCTAAGCCATTTGCAAACTGCAGCACAGCTCATGGCTACACTAAATTCTTAACCTGCTGAACAAGGCCAGGGATTGAACCTTGAACCTGCATCCTCATGGATACTACTTGGATTTGTTACAGCTGAGCCACCATGGGAACTCCATAAGTGGTATCATGATATTGTCTTTGGCTTACTTTAATTAGTAGGATTTGAGTTCTGAAGCAATCTCACATCTGAAAATTGAATATTATTTTGGCTATAGTTTTGTCATAATCTGACACATAAGATTTATTCAGTTCATCATTTTCTGCTCCTTATGGACTCTTCAGATATCACCAAAAGATTTTGGAGAAACAAAGCAAATTTTTATTTTATTATAATCCTTTTAATAATTCTCATTCACAATATATTTCCAAATTAGAGAGGGACAGTCTTCTTGTTTTACATTTTGAAAATATGATGGCACAACAGACCAACCAACATTTTAACTTTTCAAAAAATATTTCTGACAAAAATGATAGCCGTCTTATAGGCACATGCCTAGGAAGACTACCTTTTTTCAATTTCAGTAGTCAAAAATCTTATTAAGTACTTGTGCATGTTTCGAGAAAACTGAAAATGACAAAAAAATTATGAAAGCTTCAGTATCGCAGACAGGAAAATTACACTCATTTTAACAGTGCTATGTACAAGTATGAAAGGCATTTAGAAGAAAATATCATTTTCTTTGGTAAATAGGTTACAGACTAAATAGAATTTGTCAAAATTTACATTTGAACCATCCATTGAATATACAAATAGATGAACAAGATCTTTTTATTTGAACAGATATTAATATTTTGTTTCAGGTTTTCTGAAATGTCCTTAAAATCTTCACAGGATTCAAGACTACAATTTGATACACTACATTTAAAAAGTCAAAGTACTAGCAAGTTGGGAGTGGGGGCATTTTTGTTGTTGTCATCATTATGATTCTGTGTGTCACTTAAGAGTAGAAGTGTGATCCTTCGTATGATCTGACAGAATCAGCTCGTCATTATAGAGAGCTAATACTGTGTTATCTGAATCTCTTTTCTGTTCACTTGCAGGACAGTGTAGTTTCCAACCTGTGATACAGGATATGTAAATTTACTTAGTTTCATAGATAAATTAGGGAACCGTAAATTAATGTGTTCATGTGGTTTGCCCAAGTTCCTTCAATGCTGTTACTTCTAATTAAACATTTTTTTTCTTTTTCTTTTTCTTTCTTTTTTTTTTTTTTTTTTTGGTTTTTAGGGCCACATTGGCGGCGTATGGGAGTTCCTAGGCTAGGGGCCGAATTGGAGCTGCAGCTGCTGGCCTACACCATAACCACAGCAATGTGGGATCCAAGCCACATCTGAGACCTACACCACAGCTCACACAATGCTGAATTCTTAAGCCATTGAGTGAGGCCAGGGATCAAACCTGCATCCTCATAGATACTAGTTGGGTTCATAACCCACTGAGCTACATCGAGAACTCCCAATTAAGCATTCGTATCCTTTGGGGGGATAAAAAGTTTTGACGGATTTAGAAAAACTTGCCTGTCGTATCCTATAGTCATTAGACTCAGAATCCATATGTGATTTCACAGCTCTTGCTCCACCATGCCTAGTTCCCAATTTTTTCCTATTTATTGTACAGTTTTGTCTTTAGCTTACCTCCCTAATCCATTTGTATGTGCCCTTCTGTCTTAAACTGCACAGCACATTAATCTTCTTTTTGGTATATTTATGTCATGATGGCGTTGATATTATGATTATTTTCATTTTCCTTAAATAGTAACACATAAAAACACAGCAGTGTCAAATATGAGCTTTTTTCTTAATTGTTGCTATGGATAGTTTTTATTTTCTTCTCAAGTACTAATTTATATTAACATTTTTGTCATAAAATTGTTTTTCAAAAGAAAAAGAAAATGACAAATATCTAATAGAAATAATGAAGGTAAATAGAAGTGTTACTTGGTCAACAAGAAAGCAATTTTAAAAGGTTTGTATGTATTGCTTGTATATGGAAAAATTTTTGAAGTGAATGTGTGTTATCTATTTATGTATTTAATTTATTTGTATTGTAGTGTAGTTGACAAAAAAATTAGTTTCATGTGTACAATATAGTGATTCAATGTTCTTATTGATTTCACACTGCACAAAGGTATTATAATATTATCAACTACATTCTCTGTGCTTTTCATTACATCCTTGTGCCTTATTTATTCCATAACTAATTTATATCTCTTAATCCCTTTTATCTACTTTGCTCAGCCCCCCAGTTCCCTCCCTCTGGCAACTACTAGCTGGTTCCCTGTAACTGTGAGTCTATTTCTGTTTTGTTATATCCATTATTTTATTTTTGATTTTTGATTCCACATATAAGTGAAAACATACAGTAATTGTTTTTCTCTGTCTTATTTCACTCAGCATAATATCCTTTAGATCCATTCATGTTGTCACAGATGACAAGATTTCATTCTTTTTTATGGCAAGTTGATATATATCACAGCTCCTTTTTTTCCTTCATCTATTGGTAGGCGTTTAGGTTGTTACCATATTTGTCTATTATAAACAATGCTATAATAAACACCGGGATTCATATTTCTTTTTAAATTACTGTTTTTATTTTCTTTGAATAAATACTCATAAGTGGAATTGCTGGATTGTATGATAGTTATGTTTAATTTTTTGAGGAACCTTGATACTGTTTCCCATAGTGGCTGTACCCATTTACATTTCCACCAATAAAATACAAGGATTTCCTTTTCTCCACACTCTTGTCAGTACTTGTTATTTCCTCTTTTTGATGACAGACATTATGACATGTGCGGGATGATATTTCATTTTGGTTTTGATTTTTATGTTCTTAATTATTTGTAATGTTGAGCATCTTTTCATATGCCTCTAGGCATCTGTATGTCTTCTTTGGAAAAGATTTTTTAATTAGATCACTATTTTAAAATAGTAACCTGATCATTTAACATACATTTTTATTTTAATAATAGCCTGATCATTTTTAATTAGATTATTATTTTTATAATAATAATAATAATAATCTGACCATTTTAATTAGATTTTTTTGGTAATCAAGTTGTATTATACATTTTTATATTTTTATATTTTGTGTATCAACCCTTTATCAGACATATTTTTCAAGTCTTTAATGTATATTTTTGTATATTGTTTGAGGAAATGATCTAGTTTCATTCTTTTCCATGTAGCTGTCCAGTTTTCTCAACACCGCTTATTGAAGAGACTGTCTTATCCACATTGTATATTTTTCCCTCCTTTGTTTTATATTAATTGACTGTATGTGCATAGGTTTATTTCTGAGCTGTCTATTCTGTTCCATTGATCTACATGTCTGTTTTTGTGCCAGTACCATCCTGGTTTGATTTCTGTAGTTGTATATTATAGTTGATTATGGAAGGGATATAAACTATGCTGTATTCATTTGATAAAAAAGCAGTATTGCTTTCATTCTGTTTGTACTATGGGTTTTGTAATTTTTCCTCAAACTTCTGTAACTGCCCCTCAAAAGCAAGTGTACTTTTGTGACTTTTTTTTTTTGTGACTAGAGAAAGTTTTCCTATGGTATTGAACTTTCTGTGGTAAAATCTGGATAGTCCTGGGCGTACTAGGACAGGTGGGCACCCTACCTCTAAATTAGGAGGTCAACCTTGGTGTAACACTACTGTTAAATTCACAGACCCTTTTCACATTTCTACAATTGTTTTTCTTTTTTTAAATCTGTATCCATGTAGACAATGTTTCTTTGTTCTTTCTTGTCCTGGGTCCAGTCCAGGATCATATGTGGCAATTTTGCCATGTGATTCTAGTCTTCATTAATGTAAAACTGTTTCCTGTTCCCTTCTCCTTTTATAACCTTGACAGTTTCTTTTGTATGGATATACTTTATTTATTTGATATTTTCCTCCAATCAAACTTAAGGCAATCATTATTTGTAGGAATTTTATAGATCTGATGCTGTGATAATCTAAGCTGCCTCACATAAGGAGATGAATGCTGAGGACTCACACTGCTAATTGTGATAGTATCCTTGATCAATTGGTCAATTTCATGTCTTCTATTTATTTCCTTCAGAAAGACTTTTTCCAGTTTATAATTGATAAGTACTTCACTGGAAGCTACTCTGAATGTATGCCAATATTCTGCTCCTCCTCAACTTTTTTTTTTTTTAACAGCCTAAACGCCATTGATGCTTTCCATGTGAATCAGCCACCACTATGCTTGTTATCAAATGCTTAATTTTTTTCTATCATTTCCTCTGCATGTATCTTTTTACTTTTTACTGGATGCTACCCCTTCTTACGAAGCTATTTGGTGTTTATTTTTATCAATACGGCCTCATAAATCCTCGGTTTAATCTATGAGGTGTATTCTGCCAATATAATTATATTTTGATGATCAAATTTTTCTAGATTTAGCATGTGAATGCCTTCTACATGTTGACATATTGCCATCATTCTTTTAGCACACTTCGTTTTTCTTGCAGAAGATTTTCCAGGCTCATCTTATTTTCCTCAACAAGCCATGAAGTTAGCCATTTCTTTTACAAGCTGTAGATTATTTCAGTGAAAAAAAGGGCCTTTAGAAATAAGGATCTGAGAGCACTTGTGCTCATTGCTAGTGAGGTTTCATTGCTTCTAGAGCCTCTCAGCATGGAGAGACTTCTGAAATATACACAATATATATTTACTCATTTATTTATAATTAACATGTTTTTTACACTGGTATTTTTTATGTTTTTATTGAAGTATATTTGATTTACAATGTTTCGTTGGGTTCTGGTGTACAGCAAAGTGATTTATATGTATGTGTGTGTATTTATATATAATCATTTTCATATTCTTTCTCTATGGTTTCATGGTTTATTATAGGATATTGACTATAGTTGCCTGTGCTTTACAGTAGGACTTTATTTATTTTAAAATATGGTAGTAGTTTGCATTTACTAATCTCAAATTCTAGGTCATTTCTCCCTTACCTTCTTTCTCCTTCAGTTACCATAAATTTGTTGCTATGTCTGTGGAGCCTGTTTTTACTTTGTAAATAAGTTGATTTGCATAATAATTTAGATTCCACATGTAAGTGATATCATATAATCTTTGTCTGACTTCACTTAGCATGAAAATCTCTGGGTCCATCCATGCTGCTGCAAATAGCATGATTTCATTCTATTTTATGGCTGAATAATATTCCATCATGTGTGTGTGTGTATATATATATATGTATATATACACCAAATTTTCATTATCCATTCATATGTCCTGGGACATCTAGGTTGTTTCAATGTCTTAGTCATTGTAAATAGTGTAGCTATAAGGACTGAGGTGCATGTGTGTTTTGGGGTTAGAGTTTTGTTTAAATATATGCCCAGGAGTGGCTCTACCAATTTAAAATCCCACCAGCATTGTAGGAGGGTTCTCATCACACTCACTCCAGCATTTATTACTTGTAGAGTTTTTAATGATGGACACTTTGGCTGAGGTGATACCTCATTGGAGTTTTGATTTTCATTTCTCTAATAAATTGCAATGTTGAGCATCTTTTCATGTGCCTATTGGAAATCTGTGTGTCTTCTTTGAAGAAATGTCTGCTTAGATCTTATTTTTTAATTGGGTTGATTGTTTTTTGTTGTTGAGTTGTATGAGCACTTTGTATGTTTTGGAAATTAATACCTTTGGGTCATATTGTTTGCAACTACTTTCTCCCTGTCTGTAGGTTTTCTTTGCATTTTGTTTATGTTTTATTTTGCTGTGCAAAATTTATGTTTGATTAGGTCCCATTTGTTTATTTTTGCTTTTATTTCTGTTGTCTTGGGAGATTAATCCAAGAAAACACCACTAAGATTTATGTCAGATAATGTATTGTCTAAGTTATCATTCAGGAGTTTTTTTGTTTTGTTCTTTTTGTTCGTTTTTTTTTTTTTTTGTCTTTTTGCTATTTCTTGGGCTGCTCCCGCAGCATATGGAGGTTCCCAGGCTAGGGGTCTAATCGGAGGTGTAGCTGCTGGCCTACGCCAGAGCCACAGCAATGTGGGATCCGAGCCGCGTCTGCAACCTACATTACAGCTTATGGCAACGCCGGTTCGTTAACCCACTGAGCAAGGGCAGGGATTGAACCCGCAACCTCATGGTTCCTAGTTGGATTCATTAACCACTGCGCCACAACGGAAACTCCAGTATCCTCTTCTTATTTTGATCCTTTTATCATTACATAATATGCTTTTTTAGCTTTCTTTATGGACTTTGTTTTAATGTCTGTTTTGTCTCATATGAGTATTGCTATCCTCACATTCTTTTCATTTCCATTTGAATGAAATATCATTTCCATCCCTTCACTTTCAATTTCTGTGTGTCCTTTGCCTTAACATGATTCTCTTGTAGGCAGCGTATTGTAGCCTTTTGTTATATTATCCTGTCTGCTACTCTGTATCTTTTGATTGGAGTTTAGTCCATTGGCCTTTAAGGTAATTATGGTAGACATATTTAAAGCTATTTTAATCCTTGTTTGAAAGTTATTTCCTATTTCTTCTTTTTTCCCTTTTGTTATTTGATAATCTTATTTTTTATTGTGCTTCTTTTGTCTTATTTTTGGCTTTTGTGAATCTATTGCTTGTTTTTGGTTATGGTGTTTTTCAAATAGGTTAACCTGTTGCTATGTCTATTGGCTTTAGACTGTAGTCATATAAGCTCAAACATATTCTAAAAAACTAAAATCTACATTTCCTTATCCCCCCCCCCCCAACCATTTTAGGATTTTGATGTTTTCTTTTACATCTTCTTTATCATTTTTCTCTTCATTGTAGTTATATTTTTTACAAGGATTTTTTGATTGTTCTAATTTGTGTACTGGCTTATTAAGTGACTTCTATTTCTATTTGTGATTTTCTCTTTCCTATAGTCTCTTGCTTCTTTCTGTTTAGAAAAGATGTTTCAATATCTCTCTTTGGTTAGGTTGTGTATTGCTGTTTTCTTTATCTCTCCTTCTATTCTAAAAGATAATCTTGCTGGGTAGAATATCCTGTTCACAGGTTTTTCTCTCTTGAGACTGTACATATATCTTGCCACTACTTTCTGGCCTGCAGAGTTTCTGTAGAGATACCAGCCAGTATCCTTATTGGTTGAGGGGTTCCCTTGTAACTAACTGTTTTTTTTTTTTTTGGCTGCCTTTAGATTCCTCTTTTCAAATTTTGCCATTTTATTTATAATATGTCTTGGTGTAGGTCTTTTTGGGCTCCTCTTGTCCAAGACTGTAGGTGATTCCTAGCTGTTTCCTTCTTTAGATATGGGAAGTTTTCAGCCATAATATTTGAAAATATATTGATGATCTTTTCTCTTTCTTCCTCTTTTAGGAGTCCTATTATGTAGAGATTGGGATGCATTATATTATCCCATAGGTCTCTATATTGCTTTCTTTTTTTTTGTTTTTTTGTCTGTCTGCTGTTCTGATTGGGTGATTTCCATTATTCTGTATTCCAGATTACTTATTCTTCTGCATTATTCAGTTTGCTATTTATTGCTATTAGCTCAGCTTTTGTCTAAGCAAATAAATTTTCTAATTTTAATTGGCTCCTCTTTATAGTTTCTGTTCCCTTTTACAATAATTTGAATATCTATTTATAGCCTTATTCCTTCAGTATTTTTATTACCTTCTTTTTGAACTCAATGTTTATTAGACTGGAGATGTCTGTGTAATAGTCATTTCAGGAGAATTATCTTGATCTTTTAATTGGGAGTGGTTATTCTGCTTCTTCATTTTACTTATATTTTTCTGACTCTGAGTGTAAGAGAAATAATTTTGGTGTGGAGACTTTTTAATATGGATGCCTGGGAACTTACATATGTCACAGGTTCAACCCTAAAAAAGCAAAAAACAAACAAACAAACAAAAACCCCAAAAAACAAAAAAACAACAAAAAAACCCCCAAACCCCAAGTATGCTATTGTTGACACTGCCCTCCACCCTGCCTCAACCGTGGGAATACAAGCAATTGGCCCAGTTATTCCTCAGCGGGTATTCTGAGAATTGTTCCATGTGTAGATGTATTTTTGATGTATTTGTGATAGTAGGTGACCTACACATTCTTCTATTCCACCCTCTTGATATCCTCCTCACCAGTATTTTCAATTTAAGTGTAATACCTCAAGATCTTTTTCCTGCATGCCAAATTGCCATTTTCATAAATTCTTCTTTGACATGGAAGACTTCTGTTACCCCCAACTTGTAAAACTTATTTTCTCAATCCCTCATCCACCGCTTTGAATATTGGACACTCCATCACTTCTCAGTTGCCACCTAACTGACACCTCTTTAAATAATAGGTTGGCATGTCATCACTTAGTTTATTTATCTATTCACCATTTCCTTTGTTTTGAGGAGTGGTATAATGCCCTGAAAATAGTCAGGTAGCATTCATTAGTCAAATCGTACCTGAAATTTAGTAAATAATCATCAGGAGGATTTTGGCTACTATGCATTTTTACTATCCATGATTTATTGAATCATTTATTTTATTTGTTCATTCATTCATTTCACTTAAGAAGATGCTCATTTTAAATTGGGAGATGACAAATGATAGTAATAATCTCTTAAATAGTCTTGTTTTATAATTACCTCTGGGCCTATAATAAAGGAAAAATACTTTCTGTTTGATATGGACTGGACCACATAAAATAAAAACTAATGCAACTATTTTCTTAGAGTATCTTCTATTCTTCCACACTTGACCTATTCATAAACAACACACACACAAAACAGATTTGTAAAGAATGCTCATGTTAGAATTATTGGATTTAGATAATACAAAAGTCAGGTATAAAAGGTGAGAAAAAATGTTTGACTATACGGAATTTCAATTTTTTTCTAAGAGTTGCAGCAAGTTATTTTTGATAGTATTTTTATAGTTGGCTTAAATTATTCATATCAGTGATTTATTTCATTTTTAATTTGTGAAGGCTATATTCTTTCCTGATCAGGCATGTGAAGTGCTATTAATTTTATCAATTTCTTCAGAGAAAGTGCTTTCTCCTTGTTGTTTTTTTTTCCCTGTGTACTTTGTAATATCTCTGAATCAACATAACATAACATGGATTATTTGTTTATGGGCTACAGTTTAGCATAATGAATTTTTTTTGTACATTTTATGTAATTATCAATCAGTTGATATTGTTTCATGCTAGATAGTCTATATGCATTATTTATACATTTATAATATGAATTATTATATATGCAAATGTATCTATCATATTTGAAGTAGGCTTTGAGAAATTAAAAATATGATAATGGTCATATTGGTAATGTGAATGCATTCTCAAAAGGATGATGTATAATCTTAAAATTTAAAAAAATTATTCACCCTAAATATAATATATATAATAATATAATATATAATATAATATTAGGAGTTCCTGTCGTGGTGTAATAGTTAATGAATCCAGCTAGGAACTGTGGGGTTGTGGTTTGATCCCTGGCCTCGCTTAGTGGGTTGGGGAGCTGGCGTTGCTGTGAGCTGTGGTGTAGTTCTCAGACACAGCTCAGATCCTTCATTGCTTGGCTCTGATGTAGGCTGGTAACTACAGCTCTGATTGGACCCCTAGCCGGGGAACCTCCACATGCCACAGGTGTTGCCCTCGAAAAGACAAAAAAAAAAAAAAGAAAAAGACCAAGGTATAATATATAATATATATAATATAATATAATATGTAGTATGTTTTGTTATGTAAGTAACAAAGAATGTGAATTAATCCAAGTAACTTAAAACCTATTTGGAAATAAGTGAGTGTGAACATACTATTTGTAAATCCTGTGCATTAGTATGTTTGTAATTGATTTGTAAATTGTTCATTAATTGTTAATATATGTTGAACTTATGGACTATTTTAAAAGAAATTCAGATTAATAAAATTAAGTACTCACATTGACACAACTAATTTGCCATCCTGGAGTGTTGTTACTATAAAAACACCCAAGAATAAATTATCAGACTATATGTTTAAAACAAAATCTAAGCAGTTTTGATTTCAAATAACCCAAATATAAAAAAGAGTTGCCTTGCAGGCTTTCTAGTAAATATGCTCAAAGTGCTTAAAAACAATTCATATCTTAAATTCAGCAAATATATCTCTGGCATTCAATACTGATTTAATAATACCTTAATTAACATATCTTTATAGTTAAGGGTTAACATCACCAAATTCCTTAGCCCAATTATGATGTATTAGGAATTTAAGAAGATTTAAATATTTCAAATTTGTTACGTTAAATCTAATCATCAATTTTGTCTGAATCCAAGGCAAATACTAATTAAATAATGTTGCATGTCATCGTGTGTTCAGTCATATCAGGAAATCTAGAGGCCTTCTTTTTCCTGTCTTCATTATAGCTATTCCCTGTTTTGCTTCATTAACCTCTTCCTTTGTACTTCCCTTGTACTTTCTGTGCAAATTATCTTCTTGGCCTGGAGCTTTTGAATCAGTTCATAAAGTGAGAACTTATTAAATCACCTGTCCTAGACTTTACCAATATCGAGAACATCTGCATAACCTAAATTTGTTCAGCATCTTTAGGGTCAGATTGCTGTACATTCTAAATCAACTTATTGTACATATTTTTGTATTATTACAACCAACTATGAGAAGCAATGTTGAACATACATAGAAAATTCATTAAAATAGTTTAACTGAAATTATGAATACACTGATACTTTATTTTTTGTCTGTAACCTCATTTTTTATGTAAAAATATGGAATATATACATTTTAATATATCTGTATATGTTTGTGTGTATAATACTATATGCACTATATATAATATATCCTGAATATTTTTTATAATTCTTTAGTGGATGCTATTGGTATCTGGCTCAGATCCTTTGGGTTTTTTCTTATCAGTAATCTTTTGCCTGATTTCTAACTAGCAGAAACTACTTTTCTTGGCCTGAGGATCTCTCTGGTCATCAAAACCTTCTTTGGTTCTATGTGGCAGACTGGGAATGCAGAGAAATAGTGATCCCCAGAAGTTGCTGTCAAACTAATGACTGATGGGAGGCAGTCCTCACCTTCTGTTATTGAGCCATCGGATTTCTCACTTACTTTGTGTCATAATTATGAAGTACATGTTCTATGTTTTCCCACAAGATGAAACTTTATTACTCACACTGGTGGGTGACTGGCTTGATAACATAGCACCCTTTGACTAGTGTTCTTTTTCTATCCGCCTTAATTGGTCCAGGTTTCCTGGGATCATCTCTCAAATAAACTACTTGTATTTGAATCAGGTTTCTGGTTCTGTGTTGGTAGTAAAGAAAACTAAGACAAATTCCTTTATTCAGTCAATAAATATTTATAAAAAGCCTACTGTGGGAATAAAATAGAAATTCCTTCCTCATGGGGTTTACATTCTAGTGGGGAGAGGCCAATAAAAAAATAAACATATATATATATATAATCCTATATATATATAATCCTATATATATATATATATATATATATATATATAGGATTATATCAGACATCAATGAGTACTATACACAATACAGAAAATTCCAAATCAAGTATAGAGGAGATGGAGTGCAATTGTGGTGTCCATTGAAATCTATGACATGATGGGCAAGGAAGTCTTAGTCAAGATGGTCAATTGAGCAGAGCGCAGAAGGATATGAGGTCATGTCATGGGGAGGAACATGATCTCAGTTCTAACAAACTTAAAATTATTTATATATATATGTATATTTCCTTACAAGTTTCATTTTATTTAAAAATGTTCTTGGAATGTAATATTTTATTGAATGAATTGTATAAATCCCATATAACAAGGGAAGATGAGTTATGAAAGTCAAATATATTTACAGACATTTCAATGCCTGACTGTATCAAAATGGTTCTGTCCACATGACTCCCACATGAAATACAGCTGTATTAAAATGTCCTGCTCTGAATTAGATAATGTTCTTTCTCTCAAAAATTAAGTTGTCAATATGTAAACAAACTAATACAAATATGTATCATGTTTTAAATAAAGAATTTTGATTTATAAGGAATTAATCTATTAGAATGCAGGTCAAAGAAACTTTTAGAGATGCTGACACATGAATAGCATACTGAAGATCAATCAGACAAACAAGCTAGGACATTCTGAATTCAGAGAACATTAGATGCAGTGCTTTGAAATCATGTTGTGAATGCCTTATCTTTGTTAAGAATTGCAAGAGCACGCATTTCAATGATTATGAGTTAGAAGATGAGGCCAAAGAAAGAGGAGGGGGTCAGATCATGAAAGGACTTGGGTGCCTGGCAGAAGGGCTCCTGAATAATTTTGAGCAAGATAGATGACATCATTAGACTTATGTTCTGAAATGATTCCTCTAACTGCAGTGTGGAATGTCAATTGGAGGAAGCAGACAAGAGACTGAAACAAATCCTAGGAGTTTGGACATTCAGTCATGTTTAATGCAGTGAAGAATAAAACATTTAGAAGGATGTGTGTGAGAAAACTAACAGGATTTGATTATTGACTGGAGTTGGAGAATTGAGTGGGAGAGAGGGTTACCTGAGTGATGCTGCTGGTGTCTGGATGGTGTTCCTGGTTTGATGGGATACTAATTTCAGAATAGGATATAACTTGAGAAATATTCTGCATTACTTCATAGTGACATATTGCTTCAATCTGCCTCTACTTATCTCTTGTGTTACTGTAGTATTTTGTTCCTGGATTAATGGAAACAAAAGACTGAAGTAAGTTGGATAACAATATAACCATTGATACTTATTGATTAATTTTTAAAATGAAACATTTCCACTTCTTTTATCTTATTCTATAAATGATAAGGAATATTTGGCTAGCCAACTATTATTAACTGCTGCAAATAAAATTTTCCTCTGCATGAAGAACAAAACCAGTTTTGATTGTATAGTAAGTGCAATTTGCTAACATTACCTTTCGTGAAAGTACTTTGCAGAAAGACAATACAGTTTTAAAAGTGAGAAACCAAGAATCATTTGTTCATTTTTCCATGAGTCATAAATGGTATACTGGAGTATTTAAACTCTCCTGTCCTTGATGTCAATGTCCCATATTTTTCCACAACAGGAAGATGAAAGTTCAAAGGTAAGTGAATAGTCTGCTTTGTATATATGATTCTAATTAGATCAGGCATCTACTTTTTTTTGTTGGATAATAGATTATAATGAGCCATTGAAACTTATCATTTTAGGCAAATTACGATTATTTAAATCATGAGTGGTTGAGATTGTGACTAAACTTAGGAACTCTGATACTGTGATTGTGCAAAGGTGAATTATGATTAGATTTAAATTTGAGTGAACTTTTGTGTATTTTCCTTTTTTTTTGGCTTTGTATTTTAAATTAAAAAATACTTGGAATTTTTGCTCAGTCAGAAGATGGGACATTTTAGCTTGTCCATAAAAAGATTTAATGAAGTTACTTTAATGTAGAAATAGAATATAGAAATATATAATGTATTTATTTATTTATTTGCTTATTAGGGCTGCACCTGTGGCATAGGGAAGTTACATGGCTGAGGGTAGAATCTGAGCTGCAGCTCCTTGCCTATGCCACAGCCATAGCAATGTGGGATCTGAGCCACATCTGTCACCTACACCACACATAGCTTAAGTCAGATCTTAATATGCCATATTATGTATAAATGTATATGCATATAATTATATATATATTTATATAGGAAAGTTTGCTATCTAATTAAAATCAGAGTAGCAAGGAGAAAATTATAAGGCCATTCACTGATGTTGAATGTTTACTTATTTGCTCTCAAATTTGTATTGACCAAAATATAATCAGATGCTAATTATATACAAATAAAATTCTATACACTCAAAACCAGAGTCCCCTCTGATGTGTGCATAAGAACACTTTAAGAAAGAAATCTTTAAGCAATGATGTTAGATGTTCTTTTAGTACTGAATGTTGAATTTCACGCTACTGAAAGAGGTCAATGTTGAATTTACAACTTCTTATACAATGTTTAATTATTATATAGGAAAAAAGACTGAACATTTTAGAATCAGAGCAAACATTTTTGTTGAGGATGTAAAGGCTTCTTAAAACATAGACCATTTTCAAAACCACTTACATAATCAATAAGTGCTGCATATGGGAATTTTGGTTCCAGTATATTGATCACTCAAACAAATACAGGGGTTATAGCAGAAGTGGAATTTAGAAGAGAGCTAGAAATTGGTTCCTTTGTCTTATCCATCCATAGTTTTTAGTTACCCTCCAGGGTTTCACAAAACACAGCTGTCTGTTCAAAGCAGAAAATGTGATCATTTCTTTCCTCTTGAAAATGCTTTAATAATTTTTAATGGTTTTATAATCTCAAATCCCAACACACCCTCAAAATTTCCAGCATGATCCCCAATTCATCTTGCCCTCCTCTTTACTTCTCCTCTCATTTTACTTGAGCTACTTGGGTTTTTCTATGGCCCTCAAGTCCCACACACTCTCGTCCATCTTGATACTGTTGTACTTTGCATTGGCCTCAAACCTAACTACTCCTAAGTCTCCTCCAAGTCTCATCTTGAACATTGTTTTCTCTCAAGAATCCCTTAAACTCACAGTTTAGGCTAAAGTCTTATATTATTCTCATCCTACAGGATACTTCTCCTGAAGAGCACCTTGCACAATTGAAATGGATGAGATATTTATTTAAAAGTAATTGTTTAGGAGTTCCTGTCATTGCTCAGTGTTAACAAACCCGACTAGGATCCATGAGGATGTGGGTTCAATCTCTGGCTTTGCTCAGTGGATTAAGGATCTGGTGTTGCTGTGAGTTGTGGTGTAAGTCATAGATGTGGCTTGGGTCTTGTGTGGCTGTGGCTGTAGCGTGGGGTGGCAGCTGCAGCTCTGATTGATTTGATCCCTAGCCTGGGAACTTCCATAGGCCATGGGTACAGCCCTGAAAAGCAAAAAAAAAAAAAAAAAAAAGTTTAATAACTATTTTCTCCATAACCGTCTAAACTCCTTGAGGTACAGAGGCTACAGCCTTGTATGGTCAGTGCCAGACATTTAATAGGAACAGAGAAGATGGGTGGAGTACCTGGTGAAAGTGCATTCAAATAAAAAAGTGTTTTAAAATTTCAAGCTGCATTAAGTGGCCTGTGAGGCTTTTCTTAGCTAGAAAGCTCATTAAGGAAACAACAGAGAAATATCCTTTTTTGTCATGTGTATGAAATCTTTTGCTATTTTTGTCCTTTCCTTACCTTTTTTTTAATGTCTATTTTTGGGAGTGGTATGGAAGGAGACTGATGCATTTGCATGTATACACCAGTGGTTCTCAACCAGAGTTTTTTGCTTTTGGGGGAATATCTGGCAATGTCTGGAGAGATTTTTGGTTGTCACATGGTAGGGCATGAGTGGGTACTGGCATTTGGAGGAGATGGGTGTAGCTAAAATTCTATTTTGCACAGTGAATTCACTCAAAACAATGAATTATCCAAATTATCCAGCTAAACTGCTAGCAGCAAAGAGGTTGAGAAACCCCGAAATGGAGAATGGAACTCTAAATTATTATGTCCTTTGTAAATAAAGCTTATATAATACAGTATGATAGTATGTTTCTTTAGATAATTTACTTTGGATACTTATGTAGACATGAAGAGTAATTTTGTTTCATAATGTATAACTGGCTTTTTAGAGTTTAGTACAAATAGCTTTCCATATTAAGCAATATCTTGCACATTACTGGCATTCAGTAAATCTTTGTAGAATTTTATTTGGCACATCATTCTAGCTTGTCAAAATCATTTGGTGCCCAAAACTTGATATCTAAATTGCATCTGACTTCTTAGTTTTATGTGAAGCACAAAGAGGAACATTATGGAATCTGTGCTGTTGATAGCAGTAGTGAACAGGAGAAGCCCATACATTAAGACTAAATTCTGGAGATTCCATTTTGAAATATAAGCATTTTTTTATATTACCATTTCATCATAGTGGTGTACTTGATCCTGTGACACATGCTTTATGTAAGTTTGGCATCCATTGATGAAAAAATATGATTACACTTTCAAGAATATTCACATATAGAAAGGAATATAAAAAGGTAATATTTTAGAGTAATTATGAAAAATGGGTTAATATTTTAAATGTATTAAATTATTCATACAGATTGCTAAAAGTGCATTATATCATTATAAACAAATGGACAAAAATCAAGAAAAATTACACAAGAGAAAATCATTTAAAAATATTAAGGATTTTAAAAGTAATAGTCAAAATTATTGAACAATATTTTTCAAGCACTAGGTAAGTGCTATACATGTACTTTCTGACTTACTCTAAAATAATGTATTCTTTTTATCTGTGACGGCTCATCAAGGTTAAGTAATTTGCCAAGATCCCTTAGCTATAAAAGGATATAAGGAAATATATTTAAATTCACCAGTGGTTAAACACTTGCAAATTAAGAAACTGCATGATAGATTTTGCATTACAGATTAGGGAAAATTAAAAATATAATAATACTCAATGTTGTAAATCTTGGAATAAAATACATTCACACATACTGGTGGAGATGAGGTCTTTAACCCAATGGAAATCAAATTGAGAATATTCTCAAGCATGATAAAAATGTATTTATGCTTTAACCTGCAATTGTACATATAATAATTTATTTTAAGCAAAAATAAATTTTAAAATAATTATTTATACAAGTTTATTTATGTGTTAACTTATTATTATTTAGTGTGACAAGAAAGTTAATTAAATATCCAGAAGCAATTTTAATAATTTAGACAATGGCCAATTGATGAAAAATTATGAATGTTATCAGGGGCTATTTTAATTTTAAAGATTATGTAACGACCTATTTTCTTGATATCATTTTAAAGAAAGAAAGATACAAAGTAAACTGATTGTTGGTTTATCAAAATATGACTTCCTATGACAAAAATCTGGAAAGAAATATGTGAGAAATAAAAATAATGCAGTAGTAGTATAATTAAATCAATGGAAATAGAGTTTATACTGTAAATATATGCTATTCAAGTCTATGAATACCAAAATTAAATAAAGTGATGTACTTTTAGACTATATAGATCGAATCTATCCTCCTTCCAGAACAGAATAATTTAGCGATGCTACCCATGTCAGTCTTTCTCAATATCTGAAATATTGATAGTTGGGCTAGATAATTGTTGTAGGGAAACAGCCTGTGTATTGTAAAGTATTTAAAAGCAGCTCTGGCTTCTATACCACTAGATGCCATTACATCTCTCCCCCACCTCCAATCTTCCATTATGGAAATCAAAAACATGTGAACTATAATTTTGTTAGAGGATTTTTTGAAAAACTGGCCCCAGTCATTCCTCTCTATGTATCAATGCATTTGTATGTGACTTTGTAGCTCCTCTCAAGTGGACTCCTATTTTTCTACCCCCTTAATCTGGCCTGGCTTTGTGACTTTGGATGGTACAATGAGCCAGAAGTAATGGGTCCCAGGCCTTATGAGGCCATACATCCTTTTTTCTTTTTTTGCACCATTGCCTTTCATCTGAATAAACTCAAACTAAGGGATTAGAGGGAGAAAGACCACGTGGATCAGAGTCAAGTTAACCAGAGGTCCCAACTAAGTTTTCATCTCTGAGAGACCCCAGCCAGGGTACCAAAAGACATCTCACAGGGAACCCACAGCTATCTGCAAATGCACCTGGGATCTCACTCTTGAGCAGATGAACGTCTCTGCTGAGTTTAGTCTAAATTCCCAAACCATGGACTTGTGAGCCAAATACATAATTATTTTAAGTAACTAAGTATTTGTGTGCTTGTTATGTAGCAATAGGTAATCAGTATCTTTGGTGGCAACACTTAAACTGTACAGCTTCTGGAAATTTGTGTTCGTGCCAAACCTCTGCAAAATGAAATTCTATATCCTGCAGTCTACCTTTCTCACCAGGATTGCTCACTAATACTTCTGGTTGAAATGTTACCTGGGTTTTCTACTGGACGTTTAATTTCCGATTAAGTGGTAGAGATCATTGTGTCTTGTGGATTTTGACCACATAAATAGCTAAATTTTTACTCTAAGATATAATTAGTTTTTACTTGATTAGAGCCAATTAGGCTTATTCAATTTATTTCACACATTTTTTCAATTAATTTGTACTTTATGGAAGTAATGAAGTTGCAAGGAAAAACAACATATTACTTTAAGTTATAACTATTTGTGAGAAGTAGGTTGAAACTGCTGGGATATTTTGTGAAAATAATTAGGTTTTGCAGATTAATGAAGTAAAAATTATTATAATTGTATTCTAGCAGTAGGACACTGCCTATGTTAAGATTGTTTGTAGTGAAATCCTTGTGTTGTATCAACTTTTCCTTTTTCCTTAGCAACCTGTATAACTGTTCTCATGAAGTTTTTAAATTTAATTTCTCATCTCATGTTGTAGTGCTAACAGTAATTTAACGTGAAATCTTGTTCTATTTTTCCAGTTGGTGCTGGGTTTTGCTTAAATTTTTTTAAGGACATATTTGAGCAACTTTGCAAGTATGGAAATATTTCTAGATTTTGAATTGGAATATTTAGGTTATAGTTAACCTTCTTCTGCTGATATTTTTCAAATTTATAAATTTCTTGTAGCTTCCTTATTTGAAATTAAGACTTTGTCATCAAATAATCAACAGCGACACCAATTCTTCTCCTACCCTATAGAAGATCTTTGCAATATGACTGCAGAGCTCTATCAAGAAGTAGAGTGTATCTTTGCACTCTGAATCTGAACTAACTGTAATTTACTTTGGCCATTAGAACATGATAGAGGGAATGATGTGCCAGGTCTGATACTATGTCTTGAAACATAATGTTTTATTTTTCCTCACTGTCCTAGACTCCTCCCTCCACATGAAAACTAGCCTGACCAGCCCACTGGAGGAGGGGAGACACTGTGGAACAGAACCATTGGATCACTCATGTGAGGCCAAGCTACATCAGCCAGCCACATTTTATCTGCTGGCTGATTGCAGAAGCATGAGCAAACCCAGCTAAAATCAACTTCACTCTGAGCAGATAAGCAGAACCATTCGCTGACCAATAGTCTCATGGGCAATGATGAATCTTCTCTTTTTAACCAACTATGATTTAGAGTTACTCGTTAGATAGTAATGACAAACTGTATTATATAAAATAATTACCATAATTTTTAGACCTCAATTTGTGAGGCTTTAGTGGTATTATTTATATGGAAAAACAAACACATTTGTTTGGCCAATATTAGTTTATATAATAGTGACTATAACTTTACATAATAATGCCATAAATCATTTTATAAATGAATTGCATTGCATTTTCTAAATCAATTCCATGAATTAGCTTTTCATATATTTTTAGTTTATCTGAATATTAATTTTGCTGATTATTTGAAATTAACCATACTAAATGGAAATATTAAAGTTTATTCTGTATATGCTTAAAAGCATTATTTCTAATTGTAGCTGGTTTTTGTTTGTTTGTTTTTTGTTTTATGGGTTTTTTTGGGCCACATTTGTGGCAGTAGGAATTTTCTGGTCCAGGGACTCAATCCAAGCCTTTGCTGTTACCTGTGCCACAGCTGCAGTAATGCTAGATACTTAACCCACTGCACCAAGCTGGGGATCAAACCCACATCTCTGCAGTGACCTTAGTTGTTTCAGTCAGATTCTTAACCCACTGTGCCACAGTGGGAACTCCTCCCAATTGTACCTTGAATTTGAAAAAACGTTATTATTGTAGAATTATTTTAAAATAGAAAAATCCATTTAAATTTGCTTTCTTTTTCCTTTTTTTCTCAAACCCACTGCATATGAAAGTTCCCAGGCCAGGGATCCAGTCTGAGCCACAGTCGCAATCAATGACACAGCTGTAGGCAACACCAGATCCTTAGCCTACTGTACCACAGTGGGAACTCCTTTTAAACTTTTAACCATTTAATTTGATGGGTAATAAGTATATAGATATTTCTCATTTAAATACAAAGTAAAGAGAAGGAAAGGAAAGAATTTTCCAGATTTCAGAGTGTTTCAAGATTTTTTAATAAGATGTATACATATTTAGTTATTTAAAACATCTACTGAAAATAGACATGGGGAAAATCATAGACCCATAACAAAGAATTTGAAAGTCATTCTTGTTCCTTGAATGGAATAATCATGAAGAGTTTAAGCCACTGCTAAATGCTAGCAGATTCTTTGTAATAGAACATGTTTACTCTGTTCTCATAAGAATAGGTATTACTGTAATTTTCTCCCCTGGAAGGGCACATATGGGAAAATAACATTTACAATGAGTTTATTGACTCAGCTCAGGAATTGTCTTATTGGTACAGACTGCTGCTAAAATAAGCAGGTGATGACTGTTTCAAAATTCTACTGAAATCCTGTATTGTCCTGGTGTTTATGTTAACTTTTGCAGGTGCTCTTCTCTTCAGGGGCTTCTGTGAACTACTGGCTCTCATTCTTTTATCCTTGTTTGATCTGATGTTGTTATTCATGACTACACAGGACTGTAAATGATGACCTAATGTCACTTATCTAATTACTTGGCATCTTGCACTAAAATTTAATCCTCTTGGGTCAATATCAGCTCTGAGCATGGCACTCAATAAACAGGTATAGGGACGAGTATGATATATTTACAGGGGACAAGAGTGCAGCTTATGTCTTTACTCTTTACTGAGGCATGACTGATAAACAAGTTGTGGATATTTAATATATACGTTTCAATGAAATTGAAGATAAGTATACACCCATGAAACTGTCACCATAAACAATGCATAGACTTCACAAAGTCTAAAAATTTCCTCTTTCCCTCTTTTGATTTTTTGGGGTAAGAACATTTAACATAAGACCTACCCTCCTAACAAATTTTAAGTATACAATATCATTAACTATATGTACTAGGCTCTACAGCAGATCTCTAGGACTTATACATCTTCTAGAACTAAAACTATGTATCCACATTTCCCTGATTCCCTTTCCTCTGAGCTCCTGGTACCCATCCTTAAATCTCTACTCATATGAGCTTGACTATTTTAGGTTCCTACTATAAGTGGGATCACACAGTATTTGTTCTTTTATGTTTGTCTTATTCACTTAATAATGTCACCCAAACTCATCTATGTAATCGAGAATGGCAAAATTTCCCCCCTTTTTAAAGCTGAATATACATACCACATTGTCTTTATATATTCATCCATATTTTCTTTATATATTCATCCATTGATGGTTATTTCATTTTTTTTTTTCACATCTTGGCCATTGTGAGTAGTGTTGTAGTGAACATGGGAGTATTCATTTATCTTTGAGATCCTGATTTCAATTCTTTTGGGTAAATACCCAGAAGTGAGATTGTTAAATCATATGGAGGTTCTATTTTTAGCATTTTGAGGAACCTCACACCTCTACTCTCTGCTAGTTTTCCGTAATGGCTGTACCAATTTACATTTGTACCAGCAGTGTTCAAGGATTCCTTTGTTTCTGAACAGCACTTGCTATTTCTTGTGTTTTAGATGATAGCCATCTAAATAGAGATGAGGTGGAATCTCATTGTGGTTTTGATATGAAGTTCCCCGATGTTTAGTGATATTGAATACCTTTTCTTACACTTGTTGGCCATTTTTATGCCTTCTTTATAGAAATATCTAATAAAGCCCTTTGCTCATTTTTAATTGGGTTAGTTTTTTTTTTTCTATTGAGTTTCAATTGTTCCTTATACATTTTGGATATTAAGCCTTTATCAGATGTATGGTTTTCAATATTTTCTCCCAGTCTATAGTTATATTTCTATTCTGATGATCATTTCCTTTCCTGTGTAGAAGCTTTTTAGTTTGACATAGTTCTATTTGTCTATTTTTGCTTTTATTGCCTGTGCTTTTGAGTCATACCGAAGAAATAATTGCCAACATTAATGTCAAGAAGCTTCTTTTGCTTCTTGACATTATTTTCTTCAAGGAGTTTTGTAGTTTCAGAATATACATTCAAGTCTTTAATCTACTTTGATTTATTTTTGTGCATGGTAAAATATAAAGGTTCAATTTCATTATTTTGCATATGGATATCCAGTTTTCCAAATACTATTTGTTGAAGAGACTATCCTTTTCCCTTTGTGTATTCCTCACTCACCCAAAGATCAATTCATCATAAATGTGTATGGGTTTAGCAGCTTGCGTTATAAGGCTTTACTAAGCATGAATCTTTGATAAGTCCTGAGTGAACATAAATGATTTTTTTAAGCACAAGTTTTTAAAAAATCTCACTTGAATTGTTCTGAATCCTAACAAGAAAAGGCTTTCCTGCATGAATGTGATTTATGGAAATTATCGTATTTAACATATTTGATCAGTTGAACCATACCCAATTCCTTCAAGAGAAGTGCTTTTATTGTTTCCTTTTAGTAGATGAGAAAACTGGAATGTTAGGCATCTTGCCCAGCTCCACACCATAAATCACCAATAGGGATGAGATCAGCTTTCAGTGAACTTGGACTCTATTCATACATCCACACTGATAAATCTGTAGGTCTGATGAAGAGCTTTTAGAGGCTGAATTATCATTATACTTGGAAAAATTGCATATCCTTAAAATTTCTTTAGGTAGTCAAGCAAAATAAAAAAATTAAAAAAAAACAAGCAACTTCAAGCTCATCTTTTACTGTGTTAGGAGAGCACTATTAATACTCTCTTCATTTACTTCATTAATAAAGTTTGTGTAGGAGAAAAAGAGAGAGACCATTCAGGTCACCAAGATTCATAACATTAGAATATCTTTGCTTTAAGTTTCATTTCAAAATCTGTGAGTTTGTTTCTGTTTCATGAATAAGTTCTTTTGTACCATATTTTATTAGATTCCTTATGGTTACCAAAGGGGAAACCATGTGGAGGAGGGATAAATTAGGGGGATGGGATAAACATATACACACTACTGTATATAAAATAGATAACAAGAACCTGCTGTATAGCACAGGGAACTCTACTCAATATTCTGTAATAACCTATATGGAACAAACTACTGTAACATTGTAAGTTAACTATGCTGCAATAAATCTTTTCTAAAAATAAAAATAACAGCTTGAGGGGTTCCCTTTGTGGCTCACAAACCCTACTAGCATCCATAAGGACACAGGTCTGATCCCTGGTCCCACTCAGTGGGTTAAGGATTGGGCATTATTATGAGCTGAGGTGTAGGTTGCAGATGAGGCTTGGATCTGGTGTTGCTGTGGCTGTGGTATAGGCCAGCAGCTGCAACTCCGATTCGACCCCTAGCCTGGGAACTTCCATATGCTGTAGGTGCAGCCCTATAAAAATAAGAAATAAAAACAACTGACTAGAAAATTTAAAAAAGAACATAATTGCTTTAAATGTCATATTAGTTCTTGTTTAACTAATTTTTAAAAAATTTGTTTTATGTTTTTGGAAAAAGTATACTGTGGTTTTTTTTTTTTTTTTGAAGCAGTCACAATTGAAGCAATTGACAGGGAGTTTGTTTATCCTTTTATGCCTCTGTACTTAATTTTAGACTATGATCAAGTTGGTAATGTTAGCATTAACATAAAGGATAGAGAACTACCATCGTGATGCAGCAGAAATGAATCCAACTAGGAACTCAGTGGATTAGGGATCTGGTGTTGCTGTGAGCTGTAGTGTAGGGCTCAGACACATCTCGCATCTGGCTTTGCTGTGGTTGTGGTGTAGGCCAGCAGCTGTAGTTCCAGTTACACCCCTCGCCTGGGAACCTCTATATGCCTCAAGTGCGGCCCTAAAAAAGACAAAAAACAAAAACAAAACCCCTCCCCCAAAAAACATAAAAGATAGTTTGCCATGTAGGTTAGATTGAAGGGTATAGAATTCTTCATTAAAAATTTACTCCAAGGATATATTTTGTGTAATAATATTACTTTTTCTGCATATAAATCATCAGGTAGATGTTAACAACATATTTCTTAGAGATTTTCATTACATTTATTTCTTAAGGTAAAGAAGAAATTCCCGGAGTTCCTGTTGTGGCGCAGTGGTTAACGAATCTGACTAGGAACCATGAGGTTTCCGGTTCGTTCCCTGGTCTTGCTCAGTGGGTTAAGGACCCGGTGTTGCCCTGAGCTGTGGTGTAGGTTGCAGACGTGGTTCGTATCCCGCATTACTGTGGCTCTGGCGTAGGCCGGCGGCTACAGCTCCGATTGGACCCCTAGCCTGGGAACCTCCATGTGCTGTGGGAGCGGTCCTAGAAAAGGCAAAAAAAAAAAAAAGAAGAAATTCCCTGAATTCTACCCCTAAATAAACTCACTTGTTTTGACTTTATATATTTAGTATTCATTTGGAAATTCACCCTTGGCAGGGCATGTTCATTATTATACAAGAATCAAAAGGAAAAGCCAAGTCTTTTTGAGAAAGCTTTTCTTTGATATGTTTGACCACTTTATGTTCCCTGCTTGCTTCCATTTGGAGTCAGGTTTCCCACTGAAACTCAAGTCAACTGACAGTTTAGGAATTTTTTTCCATGTTAACATTTATGATGCTCCTTTCTGATCTGGATGGTAGAGACATAGCATAAGAATAGGTGGAGAGAAATGCTAAAATAATTTCCCTATCAGTTAAGGGACAATTCATTTGCCCTACATAAGAGTGGTGGGTGATAGAATCAGGTATGTGTATTCAGCATTCTCAAATCCTTTCTGTGGAGTTCTTGTGCCTCAGAATTTGGATCTATATTAGTGTTCCTACCTGAAGCCAAACATTCCTTTCCAGATTACTTCTTCCATCAGAATTTCATTGGCTTCATTAATAACGTGGACAAAGCCTGGCAAAATGTATAAAAAACTAAGGGCATCTGTACTTTTCATTCTCCAGAAACACTGCAGTATAAACAATTCAGTGTGCTAAAATGCTAAAACAGCCTTCCTTGCTCTTAGGAATATACAACTATCCAATATTGTGTAAAGTTGAAAGAGTCAGTATAAAAAAGTAAAATTATATTTTAGCACATTGGGCTTTTTTTTATTCCTGGTAGTAGAACTTTAGTAAAGTCATCAAAAACAAGCCACAAGCCTTTCTTACCCACTGGCTAAGTTGCCCTGATTGCCTCATGTTTTCATTGGCAAAGAGGTACTAGTTTCCTAAAGGGATAAATGGTGTTTTAAAGTACTAACTCTCTTGTTCAAAATCACGCTTCAATACCTCAGCAGAACCTGTTAAAAAATTAGCTAAATCAACATAACAAAGAGAATAAGTAGAAAGATCTCTATCATATACTTCCCTGAGAAGAATGGATAATAAAACCATGATAGTTTACTCTGGACTTCTCTGCTTCCATGCTGGTTGCATTAGTGTGGGATATATAGACTCAAGATAGCTTTATTCCATCTTAAATATGACTTAGGACCCAACAGTGTATCAGATCTGAAAAAATTAAAAGGGATTGCTATCTTCTTCTGTGTGTGAATCTGTGTGTGTTTGTGAAATACATATGTCGCATATTACTGAGTACATGTTAGATAATAGGTCATTGCAGTAGAAACTGGGGATGCAATGGTAGAGTGGTTATATTTTTTACATTGTTGGAGAATAAGAGCTCAGGGTGAGAATAGCAGGCATTTTTAGATTTCAAGTGTGAACTGTTTCACAAGAGGTAGAAGTTTGCATTAATTTTGAAGGTTTCCTTCATTTTAGAAAAATACTTTAATAGTGATGTGATGGTAAAGCAATGGTGCTCTTCTTGCGTTAGGCAGTGGGGAGATAAAATGAACTTCATATCAAGATATAAAAGTTTTCTTGGAGTTCCCATCATGGCACATTGGTTAGTGAATCTGACTAGGAACCATGAGGTTGTGGGTTTGATCCCTGGCCTTGCTCAGTGGGTTAAGGATCGGTGTTGCCATGAGCTGTGCAGATGTGGCTCGGATCCCACGTTGCTATAGCTCTGGCGTAGGCTGGTAGCTACAGCTCTGATTAGACCCCTAGCCTGGGAACCTCCACATGCCAGAGGCCTGAGGCCCTAGAAAAGGCAAAAAAACAAACAAACAAAAAAAAGTTTTCTTTACTGTGGTAGGAACTGGATCCTGAAGATTTTCATGTAATTACTGGCTGGTGGAACTGGTTTGTAGAGCAAGATGGAGTCTGTTAGGAGTGAACAGAAAGCAACTTTATTATTTATTTTTATTTACACCTTCTACAAATTGGCTTTGATGGATCACTCTTTCCTTCTCCTACACTAAATAAAAGTGTCCACAGATGCCATAGATTATGTTTAGTCCTTCTCAACAAATTAACAAATAGTCATAATTTGGAGATATTAGGAATTCTAATTTTACCAAATTAAAGTTTTTTATTTCAGCTCCCCTTTCCTACACCCAGCTTTGGCTGGATTCAGGTTTGAAAACCTACACAGTGAATTTAATAATGAGAGTTTAGAATTGCAAAAGTAAAAGCTCTTATTGTTTAAATCTTAACTCTAATATATATATATTTTATTTAAGACCTTTATTATCAGGTGCTTACAGTTTGTTGACTTTTTTGAAAAATATCAAGCTATAAATTTTATTACAAATTAAAAACAAGGTTCTTAAAAATCTCAACTTGATCAGATATGAAACAATTTAAAAACCTTAAAGAATGTATTGAGAAAAAACAAGTTTTTTGTTTGTTTGTTTTTTGTTTTTTAGCACATCTCTCATTACCAAAAAGAGACATCTTTAGGTAAAAATAATAAAAAAAACCCATGCTGCGTAGATAAGGCAGAGAGTTCTAGTTTTCCGCACAACATGCAAAAAGCAAGCACTTAAAGTCTTCAGCTCCAATATTTTATTCATTTCTTATTGCTGGAATTTCATATTCATTTCTTCTTCTTGTATGACCAAACCGGAGGGTGGTAGAGATGGTAAGCTGGCATTTACTCAGCCCCGCCCTGCTCAGCCTACAGTGCAGAGTATATTTTTATTTTAGCTTCAATGGATAGTATGCTATGTTTATAGAAATTCTAAATGTTTGCCACTCCCTCAACTGGAGAATCCATAATAATATAGGAATGGAATCACAGGTTTATGTTGACAATAAACATCAGGTCCACATGGTTTGAAAAATGCTTAGTTGTCCAAGTACTGGGAACAGATAATTTCCAAATCACATAAAATATTCCAAATTACCAAAGAGTACAAGAAGCTATTCAATTTATTTTATGATGCTAATACTCCTACTCTCAAAACTAGGTAAGGGCAGCATAAAAAATGTAATAGAGGAAAATACACAAGTTAACTTTAATGAAGCAAACAGAAGAAATCCAAAACCCTAAGTCAATCTCATACATTCATGTGGAGGTGTACATCTTAAATAAAATATTATTAAAATAAGTATATCATTCTATTAAAATAATAACATATTGTAGACAAGTTTCTCATTCATGCCACATAATAACAAGATAACTCAACATTAAAAATAATATTGAATGGAAAATATAAATATATTAAAGCAAAAATATGTTAATCACAAATGAAGCTCCAAATATATTTTTGAAAATTCAACATCCTTTTTTTTGTTGTTATTGTTTTGTTTTTTTAGGGCTGCACTCATGGCATATAGAAGTTCCCAGGCTAGGGGCTGAATGGGAGCTGTAGCTGCCGCCTTCCACCACAGCCACAACAATGCTGGATCGAAGCCCCATCTGCAACCTACACCGCAGCTCATGGCAATGCGGGATCCTTAACCCACTGAGCAAGGTCAGAGATTGAACATGCATCCTCATGGATTCTAGTCCGGTTTGTTACCACTGAGCCTTGATGGGAACTCCTCAACAAGCGTTTTTGATTGTGAGTGTGTGTGTTTGCATGAGAAAGAGGAGAGAGAGGGAGATTTTCAGCAAAATTCATAAAAAGAAAAATATTAAAAACAGTTAAATAATGTGGGCAAGAAGACTGTCCTCATTAATGTAATCAATAGTAAAAAATGCCACTAGATTTCTAGTAAAATAGATATATGGAAGAATAATAAAAGTATAAACACAAGAAAAGAAGAGACAAATCTTTATTTTTAGAAAACATGATAATCTATATAGAAAATTCATTAAAATTAATTGAGAAACAAAATAATGATATGTGCAGATATGACTTTAACATAGAAATTAATAGGTTCATTATGCATGAAAAAGCTATTTCAAAATAGAAAAGTTTCATCTAAAGTAGCAAAATTATAAAATAAATTTGAACTAAACTAATTGGTAGGTACAATATCCATATACACAGAAATGTAAAATTGTGAATGAAGAGATGATTAAATAAAAAACATATTCATTCCTCTGTTGATGGACATCTATGTGGAAAAGAATCAGAGAGAATGGATATGTGTATATGTATGACTGGATCACTTTGTTGTACAGCAGAAATTATCACAGACTTGTAAAAATTAACTATACCCCAGTAAAACTTAAAAACAAAAACAAAACAAAAACATATCATGTTTCTGTATAGAAATGATCAGCATTGTAATTTTTCATTTATCCCCTAATTCATATAGAAACATTGTTCAGTGTTATTAGGAAATTGGCACAGTGTTTTCATGTGATCTGATAAACTCTAAAATTCATGAAATGAATAAATGGGTAACTGCTGAGATAATTTCAGAAAAAAATTGTAAAACAAAATAATGGGCTCTGAAGTTTAGTTTGAGAATTAACTGTAACAACGGCATTTTAAGACATTAAAGAATGAACAGGTCTATAAATCATTTTGCAATAACTGGCTATTTGAAAAAGATAAAACTAAATATAAATCTGTAAAATGATGTTCATCAGATAAATTTCTGATAAATTTAAGAAAAAATAGTAGATAATAACTTTATTAGAATAAATATTGGAAAATAAGTTTAGGATCTTTCAGTAGCAAATATCATCTTAGAGACAATATGAAACACAAAGCAAAAGGTGGATTATAATGATGGCTTGTAAACTTCCGATCCAGAAAGAAATATCACTTAAAAAGTTAAAAAACAGAGATTGATAGCAATTATTTCATATTTTAAAAACAGGTCAAAAAGAGACAAATATTTGAATATAAAATGGAGAATAAGTACTGACAATTTACTGAATAAGACATTCTAATATTTAGTAATAGATGAAAACATGTTTAATTCTGCTAATCAAGGAAATTACAACTAAAATTAAGAAATGCTCTTATTTATGGAGTTCTTGTTATGGCGCAGTGGAAACAAACCTGACTAATATCCATGAGGATGCGGGTTTGATCCCTGGCCTCCCTCATCAGGTTAAGGAACAAGTGTTGCCACAAGCTGCGGTGAAGATTGCAGACATGGCTCCGATCTGGCCATTGCTGTGGCTCTGGTGTAGGCCAACAGCTGTAGCTCTGATAAGACCCCTAGCCAGGGAACTTCCATATGCCTCAGGTGTGGGCCTAAAAAGAAAAGAAGAAATGCTCTTATTTATAAATTGGCATGACCAAAAAAAAAAATGTTTGAGTATATCCAGTGTAGATAGCATTTTATGTAAATGTTGGAGTATAAATAGTTGTAGGTATATCATAGGACTATTTAACAACATCTGCTAAAATGCCACATACACTTATATATATGTTCAAAAGTAACTTTCACAAGAATGATGGTGACAGATTTGAAAGAGTAAAAAAAAAAAAAGGAAACATATGTACTAACTCTTCCATAAGCAATTATTTGAATAAACCACACAGACATATTTTATGTAATCCAATGCAATTGTTAAAAAAATTAGAAGATGCTTATATGTATTTATAAAAACATTCTCTGTTTATCTTTAAAATTTTGACATGCTTCTGTTGGCCTTTGACTGGCTGAAGAATGAATCATGTTAACAGGAATTATCCTCCAAAAAAAAAACCTCTGGGACAAAAATACTGTTAGACTTACTTCACAGATAGGAATAATGTGCCACAGAGAAGTTATTTAAAATGAAAATAAAAGCAATGCTATGTTTCTTCTTAGATTCTTATATAAATATGTAATTATAATGAACAATCTAGAAAGACTGTAAACTGATAATGGTGAATTAAGGATTTACAGAGTAGGGTAGATTGTAAGCTTAGTAACCATGGGAAATTAGCTTAACCTGTTGTGATTGACCATTTTTTAAATAAAATTATTTGTTTATCATTTAAATGTATTTGATGTAAGAGTTTTTGTTGATGTTATTTTGGTTTTTAGGCCTGTACTGGCGGCATATGGAGATTCTCAGGCTAGGCATAAAATTGGAGCTACAGCTGCTGGCCTATGCCACAGCAATGCAGGATCCAAGCTGCACCTGCAACTACACCACAGCTCACGGCAACACCGGATCCTTAACCCACTAAGCGAGGCCATGGATCGAATCCACAACCTCATGGTCCCTAGTCGGATTTGTTTCTGCTGTGCCACAAGGGGAACTCCAAGAATTTCTTAAATTGTATCTTGACAACAAAAATCTTATGTTGGGGTTCCTGTCATGTCTCAGTGGTTAACAAAGCCAACTAGCATCCATGAGAACAAGGGTTCAATCCCTTGCCTCACTCAATGGGTTAAGGATCCAGCATTGCTGTGAGCTGTGGTGTAGGTAGCAGACATGGTTTATATCCTGCATTGCTGTGGCTCTGGCTTAGGCCAGTGGCTACAGCTCTGATTAGACCCCTAGCCTGGGAACCTCCATATGCTGCAGATGTGGCCCTAAAAAGACAAAAAAAAAATCTTAATCTGGGAAATACCCTTCTTTAAATATCGCAGGTAATTAATTGTTGGACCAAAGGGTTTTTTAAATATCCATATCCATAGTTAATAAGCATTGAAAAATACATGGCAAATATAAATGTACATGGTATATGTTCAAAAGTCAGTTAAAATTCATGTTCATTGTAAACTAAATTATTTCTGAAATAATGTAAATGTAAAAAAGCAGTAAAACATATCAGTAAATATTACAGGTCTCAGTACTTTCAAATATCAATTTCTGCAAAAACTATCCAAATACAGAAATTACACATACATTTAAATTAATTATAACATTTAGGGAATAGGAGCTTCTGCTATATCTTTCTGGTGTCAAGACTTGCTTGGTTAGTTGATTTTTCTCCCTACTTATTGAGCATAATTGAAAAGATATGGTTGAAGAAGCCCTCAAAAATAAATGATGGAGGTATGTTAAAAGAACTAGCCTAAAAGAGCTCCCCAAATACATAACATATTGCCAAAGCTACAACAAAAGGCAGGACATGTTATTAGGTTATAACCCAAAGTAGAAAATAAATATTCATGAGTTTCTATTGATATAAAAAAGTGATTGAGTAATTAGATAGAGGAGGTGAAAATCTCAAGTACAGAAGAATTCCAAATAAATCACATTGGTACCCATCCCTCAAGGAGGGGGAACTTAAACTCTCCATCTCTTATGTGTGGGTGGAGCTTAGTATTTGCTTCCTAAGAGCCTTATATGGAAAGGAGAAAACCAAACCAAAATCTTAATTGAAGAAACTTGCAAACACTGCCTTAGCCAGGTGATCTTGTTAATATCATTAGTGTTAAATCACATAGAAATATGTACCTCTGTCTTCCTCCCCAAAACCTAAAATATTATTTTTTTTCTATCACACGAAGATCTGACAAACTGAAGAATATTCTACAAGATATCTGAGGTCTTAGTCACTGAATGCAAGGAAATTTGGAGAAACTCCCTCAGTAAAGAGGAGGCTAAGGACATACGGCAACTAAATGCTATATAGTAATATGGATTGGATCCTGGGCTAGAAAAAGGAAATGAAGGAAAAACTAATGGAATCCAGATAAAGTGTGATATTTAGGTAATAAGAATATGTCAGTGTTGGTTCATTACTTGTGATACATATCCCATAATAATATAGGATGATAATGATAGGGCAAGCTGTCTGTGGGATAAACTGAAACTCTCTGTAAGTCTTTACACATTTTCTATAAATCCAAAAAAAAGCTTACTTATATAATTATTGAGCATATAGTCATATTCAGGGGTCATCATGCATAGACATGGCAGTATACCTCATGGTAGACACACATGTATGAATTTAAATGCCTAGAAGTGGGAATACTTATGAACAACAGAAAGTAATATGGTCATTTATTTTTAAAACATATATATTTAGATTTGTTTGGAGTCTTGCTTATACATTTATGATAAAATGTAAGTGAAGTGAAAGTTATTTGTGTATTTGATCATCTGAGATCTTTTTTAATTAATATCATGGCACATGTTAGAGTCTATTAGCATTTACTCCTACTTTAGCCAGAGTTTAATCTCCCACTAAAAGTTGATGAGTCTAGGAATTAAATTGATGGGTGTCAAATGTTGCGCATCAGACACTCATGAACTTGGATACCTCATTAACCTAAGTAATTGTTCTGGCTGCTAAGACTGCTTGAGACTTTAGACACATTTGTCCAGGCACTTTCTCTCCACTTCTGTGGGCCAAAACAGATATCTACTTATTCTCATTAAAAATTCTACAATGACAAAGATGAGAAAGATTAAAAAAAACAAAAACAAAACAGAAAATTTTCCACTGGAATGTATAATGGGTTTTGTCACTGAATGGGTTTTGTCTGTATAAATTGCTTGTGTATGAAAATAGCTTGTATGTGAAATTTTTTTCACTTACGTGCTTACAATCTACAAAACCCATGAACCTAAAACTGAGTTGAAATAATGGAAATAGTTGAAATAATTATTGGAAATTAGCAAGAATCCTGAAGTTTTTCTCTCCAAACCAGCCCTCTTCTTTTTTACAGTCATTGACCTCTGCAATATTTAGGTGGGTATCTACTTGTATATCTACTTCTAACAAATTAGGGATATGGAAAGATACTAATCTTTTATATTTTTTATTTCATCCTTATAAACTAGGGAATGATGTCATAGGAGAAGAAAAAAAGCTCACGTGAATTATCTCCCCTTCTCTCTGTCTGTCTCTCTCAACTATTTGTGTGGCAGTTGCAGACCTAACATATCTTTTGGACTTGCTATAAGTTTGGTGTACTGATGCTGCAAGTTCCCTGCCCCAAATATTTGTACTTTACTGTTAAAGCCTACTACAGCAGACATCTGATTTCTGGGAAACGTCTTTGTGTCTGAAGGCTTTATATAAAGCCCTCTTTCCCTCCAGGGACACACTGATGTGCCAGGGAATTACGCACTCCAGCTACAGCATAAATAAGAACAAGAGTCGATATATAAACACCCCACTTCCCTCTCCCCTTATTCTTAGGATAGAAAAGTCCTGAGACATGTGTTTCCATCTTTTCTCATTATCTCTCCATGTGGTTAAGTTATAGAATATCTCTGTGGGTACTTTCTTCCTACCCTTTCCCATCTCACCTCTCTATTACTCTGAGATTTTTTCTGCATAACTCAAATAAATCACTTGCACTTGAATCCTTATCTTGGCTTCACTTTTGAGGGAGCAGAGATTAAGAAACGTGGTCTGGGGGACTAGAGAAGAGAATAGAAGAGAATGAGAAAATCATTTTTTTTCTAAATAGGTAAAACAGTACATCTTAAATCCAGGCAATTATTTGTATGCTACCAATGGCAAAAGTAAAACATTCACATAACACTTATTTTCATTTTTTTGTCTTTTAGATTTTAGGGCCACACCTGAGGCATATGGAGGTTCCCATGCTAGGGGTCGAATTGGAGCTATAGCTGCCAGCCTATGCCACAGTCACAGCAACGTAGGATCCGAGCCACATCTGCGACCTACCCCACAGCTCATGGCAATGCTAGATCCTTGACCCACTGAGTGAGGCCAGGAATCAAACCTGCAACCTAATGGTTACTGGTCGGGTTTGTTAACCACTGAGCCACAAAGGGAACTCCACATAACACTTATTTTCATTTAATATATTATTTGCTGTACTGCTTTATCTAGATAATTTTCTTAAATTCCTCTAATATTGGAATATTTAATTATCTGTCATTAGTAACATCTTTTCAATTTAAAAAATAAGAAATATACAGGAGTAATTAAGTTGTTTTACATAAGGTTGTAACACTAATTGAGCAGATTTTTCATGTGTCATAATTTAACATTTTTAATACTTTTCTGACTGCAATATTTTTGTTTTTATGATAAAATCAAACAATGCATGCTTTGATAAATAAAAGTAGACTATAATGATCTCATTAACTGTTTGTATCACCAAAGGGGCAGATTTCTATAAGGAGAAAGGAAGTCCAGAATATAACAAACAGGTGTGAAGACCTGTCACTTAGAACTTGTAGATGAAGGAACTAGTAAATTAATTATATTAGTCCTGCACTCATCACCAGAAAGTGGAGGACTTTATGGTCCAATGCAAATAGAGGAAGATGTATTAAAGCAATACATTTCAGGTCACTCACTACATTTATTCATTGTTTTTTAAGTATTTGCTAAACACATCTTTTGGACTTGGCTATTTTTTATCACTGCACTCTAATATATAATTTGAAGGTTTTTAAACTGAGGGTTTATTGCCTTCTACTAAGTGAACTTTGAAATGACTACTCATTTCATTAAATTTCAAAGACCACTTATTCTACCTTTGTAAAGAAGAGAGCAAGTTTTCCTCCATATAAAGGGATATTGAGTATTGGGTGGAGGTTGTATCTCTTCTGTATTCTTGTTTTGGTTATAACTCCAGCACCCTGGGGCTCATAGAAGTTCATAAAATAACCATAGAGTTTGAAGAAAAAAATTTCAGAAAAGTCTATAGGAGATAGTGTGACAGATGCAATATTTTTTAATAACAGTTGTGTTAATATTGTGTTATATAATAATGGTTTCATTTATTGTGTGGTTGTATTAGCTAGACTTCTGCAAGACCCTTTTTATTTATGATCTTATTTAATTCTTAAACTAACACTGTAAAGTAGCTGTTTTTGACCCTTTTATATATGAGAAAACAGCAGCAGGTTAGGGAAGTAACACAGAAGCATCCAATGTTAAAGGCCGTACTTCTTAATAGTAAGTAATCCGTTAAGTAATCATTTTGAGGCTAAAAATAATTTTAAAATATATATGCAGCCCATTAGTATATTTCTGAGTAAATGATTAAAAAACTTAATAGCTGGCACTTGAAAAATTCAGGATTTTTATGAAGAAGACCACTTTCATCCATATTAGTCATAGAAAAGAAACTAAAACCAGTTTTCTAACATAATGACCTTAGGATCATTATTTTCCTCTCAGTGATTTACTCTTACCTAAAAATTTAGTATTTTTTGTCTCTACTAAATATTTGTCATGAGACGCAAAGAGGGGGATATGAGAATTTTTAAAGAAGAAATCACATTAGTATAATTTTTCTGCTTGGTTGTGGGAAGCATCTATCAAAACTAGTATCCTTATAAATGTCTAAATTGTGAATCATGTGACTAACTTTTGTGAAATAAGAATATCAGCTCCCTTCATTGTAAAAATTCTTTTTATACTTGGTGACATTAAATAGCTATTTTTTTCATCTTCCTCTATATTTGCTGTCTTAACCAGATATTTAAACTGTACTTTTACTAAGGCTATATTTTTATATAACTAATATCTTTATAATTCTAGTGTCGCAGGGTGATATTTATTCATCTTATTGTTTCTGTGTTCTTTGGCTATTTAAAATTATTTTACATAATAAGTGAGTTTGTAAAAGTCTTTAGGATTGTATCATTTAATAGAAATTTTTGTATGTTCATTTATATTATGTTATCTTGGCTGATTCAATAATTCATTAGAGAGAACTGTTTTTGGAGTTGCTAGTACAGAGAGGAAAAATGACAGAGAATAATCATCCCTAAGTAACAACCTTATTAACAACTATTCAATAAATTTAATCCTTTCTGGAAGGCTGCCACCATTTATTTTTTGTCATGCTGACATATTAGATTCTATTCCAGTAGTTTTCATGTACAAACCAGAAACATTCTTCTAATTATCAAAGCACTTGGGAAAATTCAACCTGAAGTGACCTGAACTTCTACTATAAAAAGGAATGGGATATAATGTTAAAAGTTGTCAGCCTATTTATTATTAAGCGAGAAAAGAAGCAAGGGAAACTCATAAGTGAACTAAAATACATTCATCAAAGATTAGGCACTCTTTTTTTTTTAAGACTAAACACTTTTAATTGCTACCAATGACTGTTGTTCATACAGAGACACTAAAGGAAAGATGTTAGTTTCTTCCTCCAAAATACTGAGCTCTACCAAAATGATTTACAAATACTGATTCAAATTTAAAATTTCACTTGAGTCAGTATGTGTGTACTTGTATGCCATTTGTTTTGAGTTTATGGGGGTTCGTATGATGTACAAATACTTAAGTCATGCTTGTAATCGTATTTATTAAAACTTAAGAAACGTACTTGATGAAGAACATAAAGACTGGATAAATAAATCAGACTAGTAACTTTTTGACAATTTTGATTTATTTAAAAATATTTATCAGAGTTCCCATCGTGGCTCAGTGGAAATGAATCTGACTAGTATCCATTAGGACATAGGTTCAATCCCTGGCCTCACTCAGTGGGTTAAGGATATTGTGTTGCCATGAACTGTGGTGTAGGTCTCAGATGCGGCTTGGATCTGGCATTGCTGTGGCTGTGGTGTGGGCCAGAGGCTACAGCTCTGATTTGACCCTGGTCTAGGAACCTCCATATGCCATGGGTGCAGCCCTAAAAAGACAAAAAATAAAATAAGATAAAATAAAATATTATCAAGAAACTTCTACTAACAAAAAGCAAAGCAAAGTTGTTAATATATTTAAAGATGAATAAAATTTGGCCTACTTCCTAGGTTCAGTTGGGGTTTATAAAATCAACAAACAAAATACTAGGAACAATATAAAATAAAATATCCATAAAGATATACAAATATATTATTGTGCCTAAACTTTTCAAATAAAACAGAATTTAAATTAATTCATTGATATCTTTATTAAAAGTAAGCTTATATTTGGTTTTGTAGAACAAAGAGGCATGTTCAGTGAAGGTGTTAATTTGATATGCATCTGAAATGAAGGGCAGGATTCCTAATAAAGAAAAAATGGAAGAAAGTACATACTAAGAAGAAAAAAAATTGTATAACTCAATTCACCAAGTTTTGATGAAGCTCTGTATATATGTAAAAGAGTTGGGAAAATTTCCCCTGCATTTTATAAAATTTGATACAGTTATTTATATTTTCCAGAAAATCTCTGAGTTTGTTTTGATTCAGAAGGTAATTTTTTGATTCAAAAGGTAATTTTTTACTTAACTGCATAAAGGCCTTTTCATTTCTGAAATTATTAATATTGGGTTAATTTCTATTATTTTGATACTTTGGGAACGATTAAGATGTGCTTTGCCTGTGTGATCTATTATAAGGCAAATTCTTAATGTTCCATAAGAATTAGAAAAGTGTATTTGTGTATTTTCATCATGGTTCTAATACACACACACACATAAATGTAGATGATGTAAAAAAAGAACTAAATCAATAGTATATATATGTATACATATATATAATACTCTTCTTTTGATTTGTTTTTTTCTTTAGATCATCTACATTTACCAATATGTCATCCACTTAATTGTGAGAGGTGTCTTATAATCCTTGTGATTGGTGGGTTTCTGTCTGTCTTTTTGTATTACCTGTTGCTCCTGCTCTATGAATGTTGTTGCTATTTGAGGTCATAACTATCAGTCACTTTTCATTTGCCTTCTCCTAGCACATAATATGCATACAGAAATGTGAGCAAATCATAAAGATGGTGTTGGATTGGTTTTAACAATGTAAGCACATTCATGTACTATGCCATAAATACATAAAACATCACCATCAGCCAAGAAACCCATTGACCCCTCCCAGTAGAAAATCATAGACAGGCTTTGAAAATCAAGCTTAGCTTTTCCTGTTTTTTGAACTTCGTATAAATAGAACTATGTCATTTTTCTCAACAAATGTGGTGTTGTAGGATTTGTTCATATTTCATATAGCAATAATTTGTTCATTGTCAATGGAGATAGAATATGCCATTAATTGCTGATGTTGAAATGGGCTGCTCAGATCTTCCTTCAAGGCAGATGAGGTGCCCAGCTTTCAGGAGCACTGTCTGCAAATGGCCTCCAGCTATCATCTTCTACATGTTCTGCTTCAGCTGCAGAAAATTTCCTCACCTAATGCACTTCCTAGGACAGTCCATGTATGGTTACTGAGTGTGACTGATGTTACATAGTTCAAAATCTTTCAGTCCAAATTTGGCAACTCTGATGGGCAAGCTTTATGCCCAAGTTTACCACCTGTCTCTGACTGAGGCTTTGTTGGTTCTGCTTCAAAGTTGCTCTTCTTCTGTTCTATCATTACATCCTTTCCCTTCTTTTCATAGCTATTGATTGTTAATAAACATCCCAAGAGTTCCCTTTGTGGCACAGTGAGTTAAGAATCAACTGCAGAAGCTCAGGTAACTACAAAGGTACAGATTCAATCCCCTGCCCAGTGCAGTGGGTTAAAGGACTCAGCATTGCTGCTGAAGCATAGGTCCTAGCTGTGGCTCAGATTCAGTCCCCAGCTCGGGAACTTTCATATGCCACAGCTGTGGCCATAAAAATACAAACAAAAAACAAAAAAGCTGAACTCCAGGTTTCATCTCACAATCTTCCTCCAGATAATTCAACCTTTGGTACTACTATTGGAGAATCATATAGAAGGATTCCTGGGTTTTCCTCAATTATTAGCTAATACTATTAGAAAGAAATAGCTCTAACGGTAATAGCCAATACATTCTAATGTATGTAGTTCTGTTACAGTTCTTTATAGGTGTGGGATTGTTGGATAATGGAGCATTTTTTTTTTTTACTTAGGTTTAGTAACTATGTTTTTATAAAATGCTGGTCCCATTTTGCCACTGATATATGAGAATTCTAGCTGCTGAACATTTTCACCAAATTTTGGTATTCTTAGTCATATATACTTTAGCCTTTTTAGTGAAAGTGTAGTGATATCTCACTGTTTTAGATTAACATTTTTATAGTGACTAATGCAATTTGGCACATTTTCAAATATGTACTTGATATTTGTGTGTGTGTGTGTGTGTGTGTACTCAGTGTAACGTCACCAAATATGCTTTTTTTTCTTTTATTGAAATATAGTTTTATTGAAATATTAGTTTCAGGAGTACAACAAAATGATTTGATATCTTTATAAATTATACTCCATAGAGTTATTATCAAATATTGACTATATTTCCTGTGCTATAACTTACATCCTTATAAGTTACTTATTTTATACCTAGTAGTTTGGACCTCTTAATGTTCTTAACCTATATTGCCCCTTTCCATACACCTCTTTCCACTGATAGCACTAGTTTGTTCTCTTGAGTCTTTTCTCTTTTGTTGTATTTATTTATTTTAATTTTTAGATTCACATATAAGTGAAAACAGGCATTATTTGTCTTATCTGACTTATTTCACTAAGCATAATACCCCTCAGGTCTAACCATGTTGTTGCTAATAGCAAATTTTCATATTTTTATGGCTGAGTAATAGTTAATGGTATAAATATACCACAACTTATTTTTTCTTTCGTCTGTTGGTAGACACTTAGGTTGCTTTCATGTCTTGGCTATCGTAAATAATACTGCTATGAACATTGGAGCACATATTTTTTTGAGTTAGTGTTTTCATTTTTTTCAGATATATACCCGTGAATGGAATTGTTAGATCATATTTTAGTTCTATTTTCAGCTTATTGAGTAACCTCCATACTGTTTTCCATTGTGGCTGCATCAATTTATAATCCCATCAACAGTGTGCTAAGGTTCCCTTTTCTCCATATCCTCTTCAACAATTGTTATTTCTTGGCTTTTTGACAATAGTCATTCTGAGAGGATTGAAGTGATAGCTCACTTTGTTTTTGATTTGCATTTCTCTGATGATTAGTGATGTTGAGCATCTTTTCATGTACTTGTTGGCCATATGTATATCTTCTTTGGAAAAATTCCTATTCAGGTCTTCTCTCTATTTTTAATTGGGTTACTTATTTTTTGATGTTGTTATTGTATGATTTCTTTGTATATTTTGGATATTAACCCCTTATAACATCATTTACAAATATCATCCCCCATTCATTATGTTAACTTTCTGTTTTGTTGCTTGTTTCCTTTGCTTTGTAAAGCTTTGAAGTTCAATTAGGTACCATTTTGTTGTTGGGTTTTTCTTTTTCTTTTTTCTTTTTTTGCTTTTATTTCCCATGCCTGAGCAGATCCAAAAAAATCTTGCTAATACCAATGTCAAAGAATGTACTGCCAATGTATTTTGTAGGATTTTTATTATTCAAGTCATACATTTAGGCCTTTAATGCAATTCGAGTATTTGTTTGTATACTGTGTGAAAAAATCGTCTAGTTCCATTGTTTTACACATAGATGTCCAGTTTTTCCAGCAGCACTTATTGAAGAGACTATTTTACTATTGTATATTCTTGTATCCTTTGTCATAGATTAATTGACCATTGTTAATTGGGTTTATCTGGATTCTCTATTCTGTTTCATTAATCTATGCACCTTTATTTATTTATTTATTTATTGGTTCCAAAACCATACTGTTTTGGTTACTGTAGCTTCATAGTATGGTCTGAAGTCAGGGGGTGTGACCTTTGTTCTTTGTTCTTTTTACCAAGATTGCTTTGGTTGTTCATTGTTTGCTGTGGTTCCAAAGAAATTTTAAGATTATTTATTCTAGTTCTGTGAAAAATGTCACAAGTATTTTGATAGAGATTATATTAAATCTTTGGATCACTTAGAGTAATATACACATTTTAACAATATTAATTCTTCTAATCCATGAATATGGGATATCTTTCTATTTATTTGTATGGGCATCAGTTTTCTTGATTAATGTCATAGTTTTCAGAGTACAGTTTTTTAACCTCTTTGGTTAAGTTTATTCCTAGGTAATTTATTCTTTTTAATGATATTGTAAATGGGATTGTTTTTATGCTTTCTCTTTCTGATAATTCATTATTAGGGCATAGAAATGCAAGAGATTTCTATATATTAGTTTTGTATCCTGCAACTTTACTAAATTTACTTATTCTGCATTTTCTTGGTTTGAGTCTTTAGGGCTCTTTATATATAATGTCACATCATCTGCAAACAGCGAAAGTTTTAATTTTTTCCTTCTTAATTGGATGCCTTTTATTTTCTTATCTAATTGCTATGGCCAAGTCTTCCAATACTGGGTTAATAGAATTGGTGAGAGTGGGCAGCCTTGTCTTGCTCCTGATCTTAGAAGAAAAGCTTTCAGATTTTCACCTTTGAGTATTATGTCAGCTATATGTTTGCTGTAAATTATCTTTCTTATGTTGAGGTATGTTCTCTCTTTACACACTTTGTTGAGAGTTTTTTCATAAATGGATGTCGAATTTTGTCAAATGCTTTCTCTTCATCTTTTGAGATCATCACGTGAATTTCATACTTTCTTTCATTAATGTTCTGTTTCATGTTGATTGTTTTATAGATATTAAACCATCTTCATATCCCTGGAATAAATCCCACTTGATCATGGTGTATGATTCTTTTAATGTATTGCAAAATTTCGTATAATAATGTTTTGCTGAAGATCTTTGCACCTGTGTTTATTAGGTATATAGTTCTGTAATTTTTTTTAGTGTTTTTTTCTTGTTTTGATGTAAGGGTAACATTGGTCTTATAAATTGAGCTCGGGAGTGTTTCCTTTATTTTTTTGAAATAATTTGAGAGGTGTATGTATTATCTCTTCTTTAAATGTTTGGTAGAATTTCCCTGTGAAGCTGTCTGCTCCTAGACTTTTGTTTTGGGGGAGTTTTTGGATTACTGATTCAATTTCAGTATTAGCAATTGGTCTGATCAGATTATCTGATTTCTTTCTAATTCAGTCTTGGAAGATCGTACTTTATAGGAATTTATTCATCGCTTCTATGTTGTTTAATATATTAACATGTAAATATGTACAGCATTTCTTATGATCATCTTTATATATGAGATATTGGTTGTAACTTTTCCTCTTGCATTTATAATTTTGCTCACTTGGGCCTCTATTTCTTTCTTTTTTTTTTTTTTTGTCTTTTTAGGGCCACACCCATGGCATATGGAGGTTCCTAGGCGAAGGGTCAAATCAGAGCTGAAGCCAGCAGCCTACACCACAGCTACAGTCGTAGCAATGTGGGATTTGAGCCACATCTGTGACCTACACCATGGCTTACAGCAACACCAGATCCTTAACCCAATGAGCACGCCAGGGATCAAACCTGCATCCTCATGGATGCTAGTTGGGTTTATTAACCACCGAGCCACAACAGGAACTCCTGAGCCTCTGTTTCTTAATGAATCTGGCTGAGGGTTTATCAATTTTGTTTATGTTTTGAAAAAAAAAGTCAATTTTCATTGATTTTTTTTCTATTTTTTAGTCTCTATTCTATTTATTTATACTCTGATCTTTATTATTTCCTTCCTTCTGTGGATTAGAGCTTTGTTTGTTCTTCTTTTTCTTATTACTTCATGTGGAGATTTAGATTGCTTATTTGAGATTTTTGTTGTATCTTGAGTTCAGTCTGTATTGCAATAAATTTATTTCTTAGAACTCTTTTTTGCTGTGTCCCATAGATTTTCAAAAGTTGTCTTTCTATTTTCATTTGTCTCAAGGTATTTTATGATTTCCTCTTTGATTTCCTCATTAACCCATTGGCTTTTGTGGTAAGTTATTTAATTTTCATGTTTGTCTATGTGTGTCTTTTTTTTTTTTTTTACTGCCCCCCTCACCCCCCGTAATTGATTTCTAACTTCATACTGATGTGGTCCAAAAAGATGCTTGGTATAATACAATATTCTTAAATTTATAGAATTGTTTTTGTAGCCTAGCATGTGATGTACCCTGGAGAAAGTTCCACATGCATTCTAAAAGGACGAGTATTCTGCTATTTTTGATGGAATGTAGTACAGATACCTACTAAGCCTATCTTGTCTAATGTGTCATTTAAGGCTACTGTTTCCTTATATATTTTCTGCTTGGATGGCCTATACATTGATGTAAGTGAGGTGTTATGGTCTACTGTTAGTGTATTACTTTCAATTTCTCCCTTCATATCTATTAATATTTATTTAATATATTTACTTGTTCCTATATTAGGTGCACATATGTTTATAGATGCTGTGTCCTCTTCTAGGATTGACGTTTTATCATTATATGATGCCCCTTTTTTTCTTTTATTACAGACTTTGTTTTAAAGTCTACTTTAAGTGTTGCTACCCCAGCTTTATTTTCCTTTCCATTTGCATGAACATCTTTTTCCATCTTCACACTTTCAATCTGTGTGTGTCTTTAGTTCTAAAGTCTCTTTTAGACAGAATACAGATGGGTCTTTTTTAAATTAAAAAAAAATATTGTTTACCCAATCAGCTACATTGTGTCTTTTGTTTGGGGCATTTATTTCATTGACATTTAAAGAGGTATGAATGCATTGACATTTTGTTACTTGTTTTCTGGTTGTTGTTTTTTTATAATTTTTTTTATTTTCCCACTGTACAGCAAGGGGGTCAAGTTATCCTTACATGTATACATTACAATTACATTTTTCCCCCAGCCTTTCTTCTGTTGCAACATGAGTATCTAGACAAAGTTCTCAGTGCTACTCAGCAGGATCTCCTTGTATATCTATTCTAAGTTGTGTCTGATAAGCCCAAGCTCCTGATCCCTCCCACTCCCTCCCCCTCCCATCAGGCAGCCACAAGTCTCTTCTCCAAGTCCATGATTTTCTTTTCTGAGGAGATGTTCATTTGTGCTGGATATTAGATTCCAGTTATAAGTGATATCATCTGGTATTTGTCTTTGTCTTTCTGGCTCATTTCACTCAGTATGAGATTCTCTAGTTCCATCCATGTTGCTGCAAATGGCATTATGTCATTCCTTTTTATGGCTGAGTAGTATTCTATTGTGTATATATACCACCTCTTCCTAATCCAATCATCTGTGGATGGACATTTGGGTTGTTTCCATGTCTTAGCTATTGTGAATAGTGCTGCAGTGAACATGCGGGTGCACGTGTCTCTTTTAAGGAGAGTTTTGTCCGGATAGATGCCCAAGAGTGGGATTGCGGGGTCATATGGAAGTTCTATGTATAGATTTCTAAGGTATCTCCAAACTCTTCTCCATAGTGGCTGTACCAGTTTACATTCCCACCAACAGTGCAGGAGGGTTCCCTTTTCTCCACAGCCCCTCCAGCACTTGTTATTTGTGGATTTATTAATGATGGCCATTCTGACTGGTGTGAGGTGGTATCTCATGGTAGTTTTGATTTGCATTTCTCTTATAATCAGCGATGTTGAGCATTTTTTCATGTGTTTGCTGGCCATGTGTATATCTTCTTTGGAGAACAGTCTATTCAGGTCTTTTGCCCATTTTTCCATTGATTGATTGGCTTTTTTGCTGTTGGGTTGTATAAGTTGTTTATATATTCTAGAAATTAAGCCCTTGTCTGTTGCATCATTTGAAACTATTTTCTCCCATTCTGAAAGTTGTCTTTTTGTTTTCTTTTGGGTTTCCTTTGCTGTGCAAAAGCTTGTCAGTTTGATGAGGTGCCATGGGTTTATTTTTGCTCTAATTTCTATTGCTTTGGGAGACTGACCTGAGACAATATTCATGATGTTGATGTCAGAGTGTGTTTTGCCTATGTTTTCTTCTTGGAGTTTGATGGTGTCCTGTCGTATATTTAAGTCTTTCAGCCATTTTGAGTTTATTTTTGTGCATGGTGTGAGGGTGTGTTCTCGTTTCATTGCTTTGCATGCAGCTGTCCAGGTTTCCCAGCAATGCTTGCTGAGTAGACTTTCTTTTTCCCATTTGATGTTCTTGCCTCCCTTGTCAAAGATTAATTGACCCTAGGTGTCAGGGTTTATTTCCGGATTCTGTATTCTGTTCCATCAGTCTGTCTGTCTGTTTTGATACCAGTACCACACTGTTTTGATGACTGTGGCTTTGTAGTATTTCTTGAAGTCTGGGAGAGTTCTGCCTCCTGCTTGGTTTTTGTTTCTCAGGATTGCTTTGGCGATTCTGGGTCTTTTGTGGTTCCATATAAATGTTTGCATTGTTTGTTCTAGTTCTGTGAAAAATGTCCTGGGTAATTTGATAGGGATTGCATTGAATCTGTAGATTGCTTTGGGTACTATGGCCATTTTTACAATATTGATTTTCCCAATCCAGGAACATGGAATATCTTTCCATTTCTTTACATCTTCTTTGATTTATTTGATTAAAGTTTTATAGTTCTCGGCATATAGGTCCTTTACCTCCTTGGTCAGGTGTATTCCGAGGTATTTGATTTTGTGAGGTGCATTTTAAAAGGTATCGTATTTTTGTATTCCTTTTCTAAAATTTCATTGCTGGTATACAGAAATGCAACTGACTTCTGAATGTTAATCTTATATCCTGCTACTTTGCTGAATTTATTAATCGGTTCAAGTAGTTTTTGGGTTGAGTCCTTAGGGTTTTCTATGTATAGTATCATGTCATCTGCATACAGTGACAGTTTGATCTCTTCTCTTCCTATATGGATGGCTTTTATTTCTTTTGTTTGTCTAATTGCTGTGGCTAGGACTTCCAAAACTATGTTGAAGAGCAGTGGTGAGAGTGGGCATCCTTGTCTTGTTCCAGATTTGAGTGAGAAGGCTTTCAGTTTTTCCCCATTGAGGATTATATTTGCTGTGGGTTTCTCATAAATGGCTTTGATTATATTCAGGAATGTTTCGTCTGTACCCACTTTGGCGAAGGTCTTGATCATGAATGGATGTTGGACTTTGTCAAATGCTTTTTCTGCGTCTATTGAGATGATCATATGATTTTTGCCTTTTTTTTGTTAATGTGGTGTATGTTGTTGATTGATTTGCATATGTTGAACTATCCTTGTGAACCTGGGATGAACCCAACCTGGTCATGGTGTATAATTTTTTTGATATGTTGTTGGATTCAGTGGGCTAAGATTTTGTTGAGAATTTTTGAATCTATATTCATCAATGATATTGGCCGATAGTTTTCTTTATTTGGTGGTATCTCTGGTTTTGGAATGAGGGTGATGGTGGCATCATAGAATGTCTTTGGGAGTATTCCTTCTTCTTCAACCTTTTGAAAGAGTTTAAGGAGGATGGGCACCAATTCCTCTTTATATGTTTGATAGAATTCACCTGTGAAGCCATCTGGTCCTGGACTTTTATTTGTAGGGAGTGATTTTATGACCTCTTCAATTTCAGTTCTAGTGATCGGTCTGTTCAGTTGGTCTGTTTCTACTTGATTCAGTTTTGGCAGGCTGAAAGATTCTAGAAGATCGTCCATTTCTTCCAGATTGTCAAATTTGTTGCCATATAGTTGTTCATAGTATTCTCTTATGGTTTTTTGTATTTCTGCTGTATCCGTTGTGATTTCTCCTTTTTCATTTATAATTTTGGTTATTTGGGTTCTTTCTCTCCTCTTTTTAGTGAGTCTGGCCAGGGGTTTGTCAATTTTGTTTACCTTTTCAAAGAACCAGCTCTTGGTTTTATTAATTTTCTCTATTGTTTTTTGAGTCTCTATTTGATTGATTTCTTCTTTGATCTTTATAATTTCCTTCCTTCTGCTGACTTTAGGACTTTTTTTGTCTTCTTTTTCTAATTCATTTAGGTGGAGGGTTAAGTTGTCAATTTGGGATCTTTCTTCTTTTTTGAGAAAGGCCTGTATTGCTATAAATTTCCCTCTGAGCACTGCTTTCGCAGCATCCCATAGGTTTTGAGAGGTTGTGTCTTCATTATCATTTGTTTCAAGGTAGTTTTTAATTTCCTTCTTGATTTCCTCATTGACCCATTGGTTTTTTAGTAGCATGTTGTTTAGTCTCCATGTAGTAGGTTTTTTCACTTTCCTTTTCCCATGGTTGGTTTCTAATTTCATGGCATTGTGGTCAGAGAGGATACTTGAGATAATTTCTATGCTCCTAAATTTATTGAGGTTAGCTGTGTGTCCCAATATGTGGTTGATTCTTGAGAATGTTCCATGAGCATTTGAGAAGAATGTGTATTCTGCTTTTTTTGGGATGTAGTGTCCTGAAGATATCAATGAAGTCTAACTTTTCTATTGTTTCCTTTAGGATCTCTGTTGCTTTATTGGTTTTCTGTCTAGAGGATGTGTCCATTGATGTGAGTGGGGTATTAAGGTCTCCTACTATGATTGTATTCTCATCAATATCTCCCTTTATGTCTGTTAATATTTGTTGTATGTATCTGGGTGCTCCTATATTTGGGGCATATATGTTGACGATAGTAACATCCTCTCCTTGGATGGATCCCTTAATCATTAAGTAGTGTCCTTCTTTGTCTTTTTTTATGTCTTTTGTTTTAAAGTCTATTTCGTCTGATGTGAGCATTGCGACTCCTGCTTTTCTGTCACGTCTATTGGTGTGAAATATTTTTCCCCACCCTTTCACTTTCAATCTATATGTATCTTTTGTCCTAAGGTGAGTTTCTTGTAGGCAGCATATTGAAGGTTTTTGCCTTTTTATCCACTCAGCCACTCTGTGTCTTTTGATTGGGGCATTCAGTCCATTGACATTTAAGGTGATAATTGATAGATGATTATGTATTGCCATTTGAACCTCGTGTTCCAGTTGATTCTATGCTTCTCCATTCCTCCTTTCTTTTTTTTTTTAGTTGGATGGTCTCCTGTTATCTGCTTGAGTGTATTTTTTTTTCAGTTTTTGCAAATGCATATTTGGTTTTGGCTTGTGGTTGCCCTGTTTTTAAGTATGCTAACCCCTTCCCATAATTGTGTGTGTGTAGCCTGATGGTCCTGTAAGTTCAAACACTTCATTACTATATTAAAATTAAGAAGATAACATACAAACAAACAAACAAAAAGGGTTATTACTTCCTAACATCCCCTTGCCCACATTTTATGGTTTGATGACTCTTTTTATTTTTTTTCTTTTGATTTTATTTTGTTTGAAACATGTTCATGATTAAATCTGTATGCTGGCTTATTTGAGGGACTGCTCTCTGATTGCGGTTTCCTCTCAGTCCTAGTTCTTCTCTTCTTCTTTTTTTTTCTTTTCTTTTTTTTTCCCCCCTTCCCTTCTTGTCTTTTTGGTTTAGAGAAGCCCTTTCAATATTTCCTTTAACCTGGGTTTTGTGTTGCTGTATTCTTTAAGGTTTTGTTTGTTGGAAAAAATTTTTATTTCCCCTTCTATTTTAAATGATATTCTGCTGGATAGAGTAGTCTAGGGTTGCATATTTTTCCTTTGAGCACTTTAAATATCTCGCCATTCCCTCCTGGCCTGTAGTGTTTTCTGTAGAGAAGTCATCTGATATTCTTATGGGGGTTCCCTTTTAGGTAACATTCTGCTTTTCTCTTGCTGCCTTTAGGAGCCTCTCTTTATCACTAACTTTTGCCATTTTTATTATGATGTGTCTTGGTGTGGGTCTGTTTGGGTTAGGTTGGTTTGGGGCGCTCTGTGCTTCTTGTATCTTGAACCCAGCATCCTTTAGATTTCTGAAGTTTCCAGCGATAATTTCTTTCAAATATATTTCATCCTTATCTTTCTCTACTCCTTCTGGAATTCCTATTATGCGTGATTGGCCCTTTATATTATCCCATAGGTCTCTTATATTGCTTTCCAGTTTTTGGATTTGGTTTTCTGTCTGTTGACCGGATTGAGTGATTTCCATTATTCTATCTTCCATATCACTGATTCGTTCTTCTGCATTATTCATTCTGGTTTTTTACTGCCCTTAGTTCCGTTTGTCTCTCTGCAAGTGAATGTTCTAGTTTTTCTTGGCTCCTCCTTATATTTTCTAGTTCCTTTCTGAGGGTATCTGCATTACTGTTCATATCTTCTCTTAATTCCTTCAGTACTTTCACTATTTCACTTTTGAACTCCAGGTCTGTCAGACTGCCGAGATCTGTTTCATTGTTGACTGTTTTGGTGAGTTCTCCGTTGGTTTGACTTGGGGGGTTTCTCAGCTTCTTCATCTTGCTTGTTGTTTTCTTTCTCCTGAGGGAGTTGTACTCTCTGTTATCGGCAGTGTTTGCCTTGTCACTGCCGTGGAATGTTTTCTGAGGGCTGTCATGTTTGGTCAGTCTTTTTTGAGTCATTGTGGCTTTCTGGAGTGTTGATGGGGCTAACATGGTCTCTTTGAAGCAAAGGAGGACTTCCTGTGGGCAGACAGGTCTGGGAGGTCCACACCACGATGGTAGCAGATTTCACTCGGTCAGGCAGAGTTTGCTCTGGTGTTTTTAGGCTGTGGGGTTCTTGCAGGAGGTTGGTGGTGTTGGGCAGCTGTTCCTCAGGAGTGCAGCGCCCCCTGTGGGCTGGATCAGCTATCTGGGTCACTGAGAACCTAAGAGGCTCTTCCCTAGGGCAGCCCAACTCAGAAAGTCGGCCTGAGAATGTAGGCAGATCTTTTCACAGTCTGGCCAAGCTTGTTGCAGCTTTTCTGGGCTGCAGGGGCTCTTCTAGGGGGCTGGTGGTGCTGAGCAGCTATTCCGTGGTAGTGGGGCACCCCCTGAGGGCTTGGGTGGCTAGCAGGGCCACTGGAAACCCAAGAGGCTCCTCCCCAGGGCAGCCCGACTGAGAAAGACCGTCTGAGATCTTTTCCCGGCTTGGCCAGGCTTGTTGCAGCTTTTCTGGGCTGCAGGGGGTCCTGCCTGGAGCTGGCAGTCCTATGCAGCTGATCCACTAGGTCTTGGCACCCCCTGGGGGATTGGGTGGGTAGCAGGGCCACTGGAAACCGAAGAGGCTCCTCCCCAGGGCAGCCCGACTCAGAAAGACCATCTGAGATTTTTCCCGACTCGGCCAGGCTTGTTGCAGCTTTTCTGGGCTGCAGGGGGTCCTGCCTGGAGCTGGCAGTCCTATGCAGCTGATACGCTAGGTCTCGGCACCCCCTGGGGGCTTGGGCGGGTAGCAGGGCTGTGGGAAACCCAAGAGGCTACTCCCGTGGGGCAGCCTGACTCAGAATAACCATCTGAGATCTTTTCCCGACTCTGCCAAGCTTGTTGCAGCTTTTCTGGGCTGCAGGGGGTCCTGCCTTGAGCTGGCAGTCCTATGCAGCTGATCCGCTAGAGCTTGGCACCCCCTGGGGGCTTGGGAGGGTAGCAGGGCTGCTGGAAACCCAAGAGGCTCCTTCCCAGGGCAGCCCGACTCAGAAAAACTCTCTGAGAATTAGGCAGATCTATTCACGGCCTGGCTAGGCTTGTTCTAGCTTTTCTGGGCTGCAGGCCTTTTCTCGGGGGCTGGTGGTGTTTGGTGCTGCTCTGCGCAAGTGTAGCCCCTCCAAAGGGCAAACAGGCCTGTGCAGGGACAGCCCCTGCAGTGGTAGGCTTCAGACAATTGTTGAGGCCAGCCCTCCTGGATGGCAGGCAGCCCCAGGTCTGGTGAGAGCGTAGGGGGTTGCGGGGGTAGGGGGAGAGGATGCACTGGGAAGCACAGCTTTCAGCTAGCTAGCGGGCCTGTAAGCTTGCTGTGGTGTGGGGGGTATTCTATGGGGACCCACCCCTTCTTCTCTCCCCTCCCCAGCACGGGCGCAGACCAGGCTCTTTTCCCAGGTTCCCTCTGACGCGGCTTTCCACTTCCCCGCCCCTAGAGTATTGCTCCCTTTCTCTGCCACAGCATTGTTTTCTAGTCTCCCAGGCAGTCTCTGCCCCATCAAATGGTTTCTAGACCTCCCAAGCAGTTTCCGCTCTGCCCCGCCCCCCCAGCCCTTTCTCGGGACTAACCTCTGGAGCGGAGGACTCGGTGCCCCAGCCCCCACCCAGGCGTCTCAATTTTGGGTGACTGTGCCCGTAGTTCAGATGGTCCATTCGGTTCTTGATCGGCTTTTCCGTACTCCAACTTACTGCTACACTCTTCTCTGCATCTGGAGATTCCTCCAGTTCAGTTGATCTTTCCATCGAGTAGGTGACTTTCCAGGGTGTGGGATCCCTTTCTCCTCCACAGTTCCCTTTTGGGAGCGCCCGTCCCGCTCGGATTCACCTTCTCTCACTCTCCTCTTTTCTCCTGTTCTGCCCCGTAATGTCACGAACTTCTTGCCGTTATTGGAGTTTAGGTTCCTCTGCCAGCGATTGGTTGCTGTTCTGTGCGAGTCATTTATTTTGTAGATGTGCTTTTTTTGTTGTGTTTGTGGGAGAGGGTGAGCGTGTCCCCCTACTCCTCTGCCATCTTATCCTCTCTCCTGTTTTCTGGTTGTTTTAGTAGTTCTTCCTGTTCTTTTCTTCTTTTAGCACTTTCCTTTTCAGTTTGATGATTTTCTTTAGTGTTATGTTTGGGTTCCTATATTTGTCTTTGTTTTCTGTGCATCTACTTTAGGTTTTTGGTTTCTGGTTACCATGATGTTCATATATTTTAACCTGTAACTATATTGAATCATCATAAACTTATAGTCACTTATATTCAAACAGATTCTCAAAGATATACATTCTGTATTCTCTCTACGCCATGTTTTGAATTTTTGATGTCACATTTTACGTTTTCTCATCTATTCCTTAATTGTGTATTGTTTTATTATCAGTTTTATAATTCTTATCTTTTAACCTTTGTACCAGCTTATTTAAGTGGGTGCTTAACTGACTTTGCTAATATTTGCCATTACCAGTGAGATTCTTTCACTTCTTGTTTATTCTTATTTGTCATTTGGGCCTTTTCTTTTTCACTAAAGATTATCCTTTAATATTACTTGTAAGTTAGTTGTAGCAGTGGTGAACTCAAATTTCCTTGTCTAGGAAACTTTATCTCTCCTTGAATTCTGAATGATAACCTTGCTAGATAGAGCCTCCTAGGTTGTACTTTTTTATCTTTCAGCATGTTAAATATTCCATGCTACTCCCTTCTGTCCTTCAGAGTTTCTGATGAAAAATCAGCTGACAGTTTTATGGAGGTCCCTTTTTATGGGGATTTTTTTTCTCTTGCTTTTACATTCTTTCTTTAACTTTTACCATTTTAATTATGATATGTCATGGTATGAATTTCCTTTGGTTCACTTTGTTTGTGACTCAGTACTTCCTGGACTAGATATTTGTTTCCTTCTTCAGGTTACAGAACTTTTCAGCCATAATTTTATCAAATTGTCCTTTTGGGATGCCTATAATGCTAGGTATTGTCTCAGGAGGCCCTTAATGTACCCTCATTTATTTTTTTTTTGCTGTTATCATTGGATGATTTCATATTCTATGTCACTTGTGCATTCTTCTCTATCACCTCATCTCCTGTTAATTCATTCTCGTGTTATTTTTCATTTTGGTTATTTAATCTTCAGATCTAAGTGGTTCTTTTTTATACTTTCTAGTTCTTTGTTGAAGTTCTCACTGTGTTTCTCTATTCTTTTCCCTACTGCAGTTAGAATTTTTATTAATATTGCTTCAGTAAGTTCTCTATAATGGTTTCCTTAGGGGTTTTTCTATGTTTTTATCTTGTTCTCTGAAATATATTCCTCTCATTTTCTTTGATCTTGTCTATTTGTCTTTCTGAAGTTAGGCAAAACAATTACCCAACCCAGTCTTGAAGGTGTATCCTTGTTTTGGAACATCCCTATAGAGTCTGAATACTACCAGTGGCTTTGGCGGGAGTGCTGGATCTGAAGTGAGGCTGGGTTACACTTTCTCTTGGGGTACACTTTGGAAGAAGCTACCTTTGTGGGAGGTTGGGCTGGATATGAAGGGGCTAGAACCCAAGCCAGACCAAGCTGGAACTTCTCCTAGGGTGAACAGTAGTAGCCACCATGTCAGAGGGTGTGGCCAGTTCCCAAGGGCCTAACAAACTGCACTACTGACCTGGCTCCATGCCTTCCTCAGTGAACATGTGGGTGCCCTGTCAGTGGCAGTCTCCATATTAGCAGGAAGCAGTCCTGGGGCAGGAGGGGCTGGAGCTGGACCCCAGTGTGGGCTGAGAATATGCTGGGCCTCCCCTGGCAGGTCAGTCAGAGCACTAGGCAGTTTTTAGTCTGTTGACTCTGCACTGGGATTGGAAGCAAGCAAGTTCATGTGCTCTTTGGGAACAGATTCTCAGTTTCTTTGGGAATGGATTTTCAGTTTCTTCCAGCCCTCTGGTAAACCAGACCAATTTTCAGATGAGCTAAGGGATCTTGTCTCTTTGGTGTTGAACACCAGGGATGAAGTACCTGTTATAGGCTTCAAACTGCTTGTTTTTTAGGGAGGATCCCCAAGACTGTGCCATTCCCCTCATCTTCTGAGTCACCAGCTAGATGTGTGGATCCTGACTAAATTTTCTCTTCCACCTTATTCCACGTGTTTTTTTCCTTTACAATCTGGGTTGTAGAAATCCATCTATTAGTCTTCATGTCAATGTCAGGGAGAGTTGTTCTATACATAGTTGTAGTTTTGATATATTCGTGTGAGAGGTGAGTTCAGGGTCTTCTTACCCCACAATCTTGATCTTGCATACTGATTTGTTTTATTATTTTTTTTTTGGTAAAAAATAGCTTCTCAGGACTTCTACCAATTTTAAATAATGTTTTTCTTATTGATTTTAGACTTTCATTGCTGTGGCATTTTTGAATACAAGTATTGCAAACTCATTCTTATCTGTGGTTTACATTTACATTCTCTCATGATGGTGATTTTGATTAATAGAAGTTCTCATGTTAACGTAGTCCTATCATCATATTTTTTTCTTTAATTTTTTTATGTTTAATTTAACAAATGTTTTTTACCCTAAGGCAAAGATGATATTGTTCTGTTTTCCACTAAAAGGTTTATTATTTTGCCTTCCACATACTGTGAGGTAGTCATCAAAATATTTTTCAAATGGAAATCCATTCATTTTGCACTTTCTAATGAAAATTTCATTCTTTACCCACTGGTTTTTAGTGCAAACTTAGTCATCATTAAACTGCCCATGTCTGTGGCTTTCTAAATTTTCTGACTCTGTTATCTTCCTATACTTCTACTGTCATTCTATATAAATTCATATTTAATTGTGTTAGTGCTCTATTTTTTTTAAGATCCTCCTGGCTATGTTTGGACATATATTTTCATTTGTATATGAATGTTATTAAACTTTCCAATTTTGGTTAAAGAAATAATGGGGTTTTTTTTGGTAATGGATTCAGTCTATAGGTATATTTGAGGAAAATTTATATAGTATAATTATTAATTCATTAAATCCTTGAAAATGATATATTTTTTCCTTTATTTAAACTTTAAAATTTTTCTCATAGGATTATTTTGTATTGTTAATCTAGGTATTAGGAAATATATTTATTCTCTATTTATCTGGTGGGTTTGATTCTCAAAAAAATGTGATGTAAAAAATGGCTATTTTAATGCATTGACCTTATATCTAAAACCATAAATAAATTCATGTATTACTCCTAATAATTATCTTTATTATCTTTTAGAATATTTTATTAGAGGCAATTATTTTATCTGTGGATAATAAGTTCTGTTTCTTTCTAATCAATGTGTATTTTTGTCCTTTTTTCTTATTCTGGTTAGACACTGAAGTACAACACTAAATAGAATAGTGACAGCAAGCATTCTTGTCTCTTTTCCAATCTCTGAGGGAAAGACTTAAATCATTCACAGTTAGTATAATGTTTATGGTAGTTTATTTGCAGATAAACAGATTAAGGAAGTTTCTTTCTATTTATAGTTTATTATACATTTGTATTATGAATGGGTCTTGAATTGAAGCAATTGCTTTTACTGCACCTATTGAGATGGTTGTATGATTTTTCTCTTTATTTGTTAATGTGATGAATTTCATTTATTGCCCATTATGTTGTGTCCTTATTATATATTGTTACATTTAGTTCCATCTCTGTCCAAGATGTAGAAATCTAGAAAAAACATTGCTCTGACCTTGACAATGACATAAATCTGAATAAACTACAAAATAGTATCTTTCTTGAGTTCTAAGAGAGCTAAGGTAAACCAATAGCCTTGACCCTCAGTAGGGACACTTTAATGAGAGCCAACACATGAGGACTAGTTCAAGTGAGGAAACAAAAGGGAGGCAGAGACAGTGGCTACCATACAAATGGTTAAAAGTAAACTAAATGTGATTTTAATGGACAAATATTGAGGATTGTATACCATTCTAAGGATTTTAAAGTCAACCAACTAGTTAGTATCAGGACCCCTAGTTAGCAATATGGTTATGTAAATTTAGTGAATAGGTCTTTTCATAATTCTATGCTTCACTCTCCCTTAATTCTGAAGATATATTGCTAAAATCATCATCTAAATTCTAACCACTGAATGCTTTTGTGTGGTGGTCAGGCCACAGGGGAGCAAAGGAGAAAGTACTTGTTTCTGAGATAGGAATAATTTCATTAAGGCTGAGTGTATTTTAATTAGAATAAGAATAAGATCCTCTTATTAGTGTATCTGTGAATTACTATATACTATCTATGCTGTTCTAGTCCACTTTTATTTTCTTAAAACAAAAGAAGCAGTATTTAATGGTTACATTATTAAAATTATTTAACTTACATGAACTAGAATATGATGGCTCAATAGTAAAAAAGAAATGTTTCCTATAAAGATAGCAATAACTGAAAATTTAGCTGAATTTCACTACACTAGGAAGACTTTTAATTTTAAAAGTAGGCCAAGAATGTCTCAAGATTAGATTTTAATAAAGGATTGCAAATACCACTTTCCTCTAAATTTTGATGCAGCTAGCAAAACTGTAGGAATCTGAAAATGAAGAATATATATATTAAAAAAAGCTATCTGATTATTTGCAAATATGTAAGCAAAAGAAGTCTTGTCCTGAATTCATTTAAAAATCCTCAAAGATATTTTATTTTACCTACATCTGTACCTATATTTCTGGCTATCATTATATATTCTCATACATGGTTCAAAGAAAGTAATATATTCATAACTTTTCAAATATATTTGAAAGAAAACTGGATAACATTTGTTGACATTGTTTTTAGCCAGTGCTAGGGCAAAATGTATTAAAGACCCCAAATGATGGCAACTCAAGTCAGTTCATTCAAAATATTATGATAAGTATACTGGTTGATACTGGACTCTGCAGCTATGATATCTAGCTAAGGGAAATAAGGCTACTTGAATCTGTGAACATCTTGTTTATTTACACTGATTATGAATCTACCAGTAGAAGATATAGTAGTTCTACCATAACTCTCCAAATTTTCAACTTCCTGGCTCATTATAATCTCTTTTATTGACACAGCAAGATTGTGCCCCTGTATTGTTAACTTCCACCCTCTGAACAGTCATCTCTAAACTCTCCCTATCCTTTAAAGAAGTTTATCTAGCTATGTCACCAATTGCCCCACATCTCATTACTAATTTTCATATGAATGTGAGTTGTGTTCAATGAAAAAGATAATGCAGATATTAGAAACAGATTAGAAGTCCAAGGTGAGATCCACTGTAAAATGCGAATTCTATCTGTTTAATTTTTGACAAAGGCTATAGGAAATAAGAGGCACAAGGATGGTGAAAAAAGTACTCTTTTACTAATTCTGGTTATGGGAAGAGAACGGGTTTCACAGAGGTTCACATAGATGAGCCATATTGGAAGGACTCTGTCTCTGGAGTGACAGGGAAGGAGAAAGCTTTATGGTTATGCATTACTCCATTTTTTCATTTCCACAGATACCTTCTATAAACATGTGGTCTAAGAAAATCCAACTCCTTTAGTGATTAATTATGGGGAAAATATAACTAGTGCATAAGGGAAAGATATATAAACTTCTGCAAAATTTATCAAAATTTATTAATATTTGCCAGAAAAATAATGCGTAGAGAAAATAAAAATTGGTACTAAATATTGTTCTAGAATAAGAAGAGGAAGAAGGATGAGTAGGAAGAGGAGAAGGAGAAGAAGGGGGGTAAGAAGACATTGTTGTTAATTTTTTGTGTCAGCTTTGATGGGCCATGATGCCCAGATAAACAGTTTGGATGTTGCTGAGAAGGTGGTTTTCAGATGTGATTCACAGTAAAAGTCACTACATTTTGAGTACAACAGACTACCTTTCAGAATATTGGTGAGTCTCATCCAATCTTGAAGAGCTTAAGAGAAAAGAATGTAGTCACCTGAGGAAAAAGTAATTATGCCTCCACATTGTCTTTGAACTTGAACTTCAATATCAGTTCTACCTTGGGTCGCCAGTCTTGCCAATCTCTGCAATCACTTGAATCAATTTCTTAACTAAATCTTTCCTTCTTTCTGTGTATACATAGACATACAGACACACACATTCACATATACATATGTAAACACACATATACACAATGAAATAAGAAAGGAAAAGAACAAGCACAAAGCTCTGTTGTACAATAAAATTTAAAAAGTTTATATTCTGTGTTTGAATTGGACATTTATTTTTGTTTCCAGTTTTACTGAATTGAAAAAATGTTCTTTGCACAAACAAAATAGTTTAGATCAAACTGATTTAATGTAGTCTATCAATTACTTAAGAATGTTCCACTTTTTGGAATATTATGCCATGTAAATGTGATTGATTTGTACTTTTAGTGATTATAAGATCACTGGATGATCTGAAAATATGTTTTGGCAACATATAATATTTTAACATTACAAATTCTAATATGATAATAACTGAAAAACACATTATTATTTCAACAACCAAGTTTTTCAGAGTAGATGCTAAAGTTGTGAAAGGAAAATGAAGAATTAGATAATACCTTAGTCCTCTTGTCTGCAAACAGTTTTTTGTATGAGATGTACACATTTGGTTATCATAATTGTCATTCTCAGAAAACCTTGATTATATTGCAATGATTTTTATTAAAAAATAGATGACTTTGAACTCCATTTGAAGAGGGTTAGGTTACTTATGGGGAAAGAACTTTAGGAAGGTTCAAGGGGAAGTGTCAGTTACTGCTCAAGACGAATGGAAATATCATTTTATATTAAAAAAACACCATAACTTCACTGTAAAATTCACAAAACCTTTTATAGCAAGGGAAAACTTAACTTGATTAAGTGGCACAAGACACAGATGTATATCAAATCATAACTACAGTGCCTACCGGAGAAATGTTCACTGACATCTAGGGAAGACAAGCCCTTTAATATTACAGTGCTGTTTGCACTTGTATTTGAGTAGAAATGCACCGCAAGGACAATAACATTAAACTCTGTCAATTCTTGAATTTCAATTGTCTGCATGAGTAAGCATCATTTCTTAATAATAGTCAGAAATACAGTTTTTAGTTGTAAATACTTTCCCTTTAGTTGTAAATACTTTCCCTTTATATCCTTTAGAAATGTGACTGCCCCCTGTAAACTTCACTTCCTCCAGTGCTTAGTTATATCTAGACTCCAGATTTATGACCAGTAAGCCAAACAGTTTGATGTAACAGTAAATGAGTACCTTTCTCATCATATGCACTGAATATTTATCTGCTGAGTGAAATAATAAATATGTGGAAATGGTTTTAAGTAAAGCTTTTAATTTTTATTCATTTATGTATTATGTATTTTTCACTATTTCATTGTCACCATACAATTGAATGCAAAATACATGTTCTAGAGTATCCCACCTAAGTTTTTCTTCAGGGAATATTGTTACAGGCTGTCCTTTGGCAAATTATACTTATTTTAACATTTCTTTTCAGAATATTACTTTAAAAAGGTAGTAGTTTGTGGTAAGAAAAGTAATCATTGTTTGATTTGAGGAGCAAACTTCATCCTTGAGGGTACCTGATTCTGTTTAGAAACATCAAATGTTGTGACATATGTGCTTGGTACATTAATAGAACATTAAAATAAGGAGAAATGAGCCTTTGATGTGAAAGAAAAGAATCAAATTTACCTTCTCATACTTGAGAACACTTTTACATGTGAATGGAGAAAACACTTTATACATAGGATGTGTCATGTTCTTTCTTCATGCCTATTAGGATTCAGTTCCAATGTCAAAAACTAGAGTAGGAGTCCTTTTATTTTTTAGCTCTGCTATATGTGGTTTCTACTCTAAGATCACTCAGATGGTCCAAAGAGTCATTCTAGCTCTAACCATACTGGTAAAATTCTACCTAGTAGGATGGATAGCCCCCAAATGGGCAATGGACCTATGCCAGCCATTTCAGTGAGGAACCTAGACAGTGCTATGCTGTCCTTCTCTGTGCACAAATCATGGTGGAAAACCTGTCTGTATTGCATGTATGTAGTTATATATTACATATATATGTAGTAGTACATATATATGTCGTAGTCTGTACTATATATATGTGTATATATATATATATATATACACACACACATACACACATACAGAAGAAAAGAAACACAGATTTCTTTGCAATAACCTGTTTTTCTGTTGATTTTTTTTCAAAGAGATACTGATAATAGTTTAATAAATGTCATTTTAAAGATTATTTATATGCCAGTTCCCCTCATCCAATCATGAACTTCTCAGGGTTAAAACTTGTTTTAAACATCATGTTTTCGCTTGGTGCCTAGTGATGTATATTAGTTTTAACACATGCTCATATATTCATTGAATTTAATTGACTTCTGTTGTAATTTTTAAATAAAAGTTTTGTGTGCAAATGGTAAATAATATTCCCAAAATGTTTAACATAATATGTGTGAAGTGAAACATTACTTTCATTTCATTACTTAAAAATGTTTAAAGTTGATGTATGGTTGATTTACAATATATTAATTTCAGGTGCTCGATATAGTGATTCAATATTTTTTATAGTTTGTGCTCCATTTAAAGTTATGACTATATTTCCCTGTGCTGTACACTATATCCTGTTGCTTATTTAGTTTGTATAATAGTCTGTGTCTCTTCATTCCATATCCTATCTCACTCCTCCCTTCTTCCTTCTCTCCACTGGTAACCACTGGTTTGATCTCTGTATCTGAAACATTGATTTTTAACTCTTCCTATTTTTATTTGCTTTGGTTTATACCACCAAACTCTATGTAAGTTATGAGTGATAAGAAATCTATTCTGGGGAGTTCCCGTCATGGTTCAGTGGTAACGAACACAGCTAGTATCCATGAGGATGTTGGTTTGATCCCTGGCCTTGCTCAGTGGACTAAGGATCCAGTGTTGCCATTAGCTGTGGTATAGGTCACAGATGTGGCTTGTATCCAGTGTTGCTGTGGCTATCGGGTAGGCCAGGAGCTGTGACTCCAATTCAACCCCTAACCTGGGAACATCTGTATGCTGCAGGTGTGGCCCTAAAAAGACAAAAAAAAAATCTGTTCTGTTAACACTAAGGCTGACCTGAACATTGCAACAAAATTCTCTGTATTATACTTTAATTTTTAGCCCTTCTATTAATATTATTACAGATTTGGTTTTCTAGGAAATAGATTGTGAGATGGAGATTCCTGTGTAGGAATTTTATTAGGGGTGTTCTGACAATCATAGCCTATGGTAGAAGAGAGGAAGAAACAATGGGCAGAGGAAAATATTAGCCTCCTGCTCTTGACAGAATCCCCTGCAGACACCACTGAGAGCTCTGAAGCTAGAATGGTTTTGAGTTTCTCTAGCTGGGTCACTGAGGCATTAATTTATTCCCCCACATTAACCTGTCATTGAATTCGAGGTGCTCCTAAGAAAGGTGTGTGACCTTAAGGAAGGGTGACTCTTTCTTATGAAGCAAAATTCTTGGAATTGGCAACAGCGGATGACTATCACCTAGCTATAGGCCCAGCAGTGAGAGGAATAAGTTCTTCATTGTTGAGGCAGACTCTAAGCAGTGTCCACTATACCTTATAATTTCAATTAAAGAATTAAACTTTTTTTTGGGGGGGGTCTTTTAGGGCTGCATGCGTGGCATATGGAAGAAGTTCCCAGGCTAGAGGCTGAAGTGGAGCTACAGCTGAGCTGCGACAGGAACTCCTAAACCTTCATTTTTGTTCTGTGATCTTTTGATTGCGTTTCCTGACTCTTAGTAAATGTCACAGAAGTTCCTGTTGTGGTGCAGTGGAAACAAATCCGACTAGTATTCATGAGGATGGGGATTCTATCCCTGGCTTTGCTCAGTGGGTCAGGGCCTGGAGCTGTGGTGTAGGTCACAGACATGGTTTGGATCCTGTGTTGCTATGGCTGTGGCTTGTGCCAGCAGCTAGCCTTGGGAACTTCCATATACTGCAGTGCCCCCCTGAAAAGGCAATAAATAAATAACTAAATGTCACAAACATAAGATTATATTTTCTAATACAAAGACAAAACCAGGAAGTGACTCAGTGGTAATCGGAAACATATGCACCTTCCATCCCCTCAGCTCTTTCTTTCATAGTCCTGGTTTCCCTTTGCCAGATTATTTCATATCCAAAGTGAGCACTGTATCTCCATCCCATTTCTTTCTAGGCAGCAGAAACGGCTGGAAACTATGTCCCAATGACTATTCTTTACTTAACAAATTCTTCTAAGTATTTTGTGGTCGCACAGCACATTTAGCATAAAGGAAGATGAGATAATGTCAACTTTAAGATGAGTATATCGCTACAATGAAATAAATTTGGGTCTGTTACTTCATAAGAAGGGGACATTGTATATGAGAAACTGGTAGTCTCTAAATTTATGCACACAAATATGCATGTGTATGCTTATATATTGATCTATAATTTTATTTAGTTCTGACAAACAATAATCAATTATTTGTTCTAATTGATTTTAAATGTTATTTTTAATTATGTGATAACTGAAAAACTATTTTAAATATTTAACATAGTTACATAACATTGATGGAAAACAGTTTAAAAGTATGGTATTTTATGTACTTCTATTTGAAGCTTCTATGTTTAGAAAGAAAATTCTTTTAAGCACTATCAACCAGGTAATTCAAATTGCAGGATAATTGTCCAAAAATAGTAACAATAATAACAATGCCCTCCTGTGTCATAAATTTTGAAATCCAAATGTACAGATTATTGGAGACTATTAAAATACAAAGAATGATTATCCTTGTTGAGCTAGGGAGTGACCAAAGCACCCTTGCCTAAAAATTACTTGATAATGAAATATAGATGGTAAGATACCAAAAAAATGATGTTACCAAAGAAATGAAAAGTTATTAAAAATAGTTTTGAGAAGATATGTTCCTTTACTTAACAAAACTTTACAGCTGTTCAATAAAAGTAAACTTAACCACTGTGTAAATAGCTGTGTAATATAAGTTGAAATGTTCAACTGTATTTAGAAAATACGGCAAGAGGAAAAAGCACAGCTGATGAAAGGAAAGGGCATCAGCAGCACCCTTATTAATTAAAGTACAATACAATAAAATACTATGCATCTAATAATTATAGTAATAATATTAGTCTTAAAGTAGAAGTCTTCTCATTGTCATAGTATGAAGAATTTTTGTCAGTTAAAAAGTGAAATTCCAAGTTGGGAATGTGAAATAATAAAGTGTTATGAGAGAGATGAGTCGAATAAAGTATAGAACAATACAAATCCAGAAATTTAACTATTGAAGAGGTAATGATTTAATAAATCTTTGAATATATGAAGGGCTTTGTGAAAGTTGGTAATGAATGTTTTCCTCATATTGAAGACAGAACAAGAGAAACTAGGCTTAATATTAAGCATGACAGATTTGACTTAGTGAGTAGTAAAATATTTTCTAACAGTGAGAAAGTTGCAGTGAATATCTTTCAAAGATCTTTTAACCACAAATGGATTCTTATGTTTTTCTTATTCTTTATGGATTGCCCGATGATTAAAAAAAACTAGGTTATATGCTCCACTTACCTCATTATATAAAATATGGATTGTGTATAAACATTCTCATCAAACTCCTCCCCCAAAGTTAGTCTATTTATAAAAGAAAGTTAATATTAAAATAACACAGACTGATATGAGAATTTTATTTGGTATAGTCCACCCTAAGTATATCATTTTAAAATTTGTTCAATTAACAGAAATAGAAAGAGATGGAAACCAAACATTAAAACTAAAACCCAATAGTCTTTAATATATTTTGCAAAAGATGTTGAATATTTTAAAGTTTGCTTTTTTTAAGATAAATGTCAATTAAAAATCATTTACTTAATTTTGTGTAGTGCTGTATGTTTATTGCTAAAAATAATGTATTTTTTACTGAAGTATAATTGATTTACAATGTAGTGTTGGTTTCAGACATATAGCAACATGATACTGTTTTGAATACATATGTGTATGTAAATATATATATGTCAATATATGTATATTCTTTTTTCAGATTCTTTTTCCATAAAAGATATTACAGAATATTGAGTAGGTGCTGCACTATAGGTTATCTTGTTGGTTATCTATTTTATATTTAGTAGTGTATATATGTCAATCCTAAACTCCTAATTTATTCCCCTGCTTTCCCTTTTGGTAACCATAGTTTTTTTTTTGTTTGTTTGTTTTTTCTATGTCTGTAAGTCTATTTCTATTTTATAAATAATTATTTTGTTTCATATTTTTTATATTTCACACATAAACAATATCGTGTGATATTTGTCTTTCTCTGGCTTACCTCACTTGATAATCTCTAGGCATTGTTTCATTTTTTTGTATGGCTGAATAATATTTCTATGTATATATTGATTTAGAGTTTTCTCTGGCTATATTCCCAGGAACATATGCCAACTCTATTTTTAGGTTTTTTTTTTTTTAAGGAATATCCTATTGTTCTTCATAATGACACCATTTTACCTTCTTACCAACGGTGTCAGATTCCTTTTTCTTCACACCCTCATCCATTATTTATTATTTGTATACTTTATTGATGATGGCCATTCTGACTGCTATGAGGTATACCTTACTGTAGTTTTGATTTGCATTTCTCTAATAATTAGCAATGTTGAACATTTTTTCAAATGCCTATTGGCCATCTGTATGCCTTCTTTGAAGAAATGTCTGTTTAAATCTTCTTCCCATTTTTTGATTGGGTTGAAAAAAATCTTTTACTTATACACAGATTACAGCAGTAAAGTGTTTGTGACAAAATAACAACTTGTATCTTTCTCAGGTGTCTTCAAGATTCATGATATCTTCTAAGTAATTCAGAGACACTCTCATGAGATATTCTCACTTAGGAAGACAAAACTTACTTTTCCAAAGATTTTTCATGTGCAACCACCCATCAGGAAGGAGATCCTTTACACTACTCTTTGATGTCTACTTCCACTCAGGCTGCCAACCTTGATTAAGTTTTCTAAAAACAGAATGTCGCTGAGCAGCCTTCTGTAGCCATAAGTTTCAATAGTAAAAACGACAGGATAAAGTTAAAGTTTACTGTTATTCACCTAAGATTTTAAAATGGCTCTTTTTCTTTTTTAAAGTTTCATTTAATGGGAAGAGTCTCTTAGTTCAAGGTCATTGAGGTCAGAATTTTATGGATGTATATAAAGGACAGGAAAAGATTTCCTTTTTAAGCATGGTAATTTAAGTTAATTTAGTTTACACTGATAATGAATAATGATAACAGAAAAAAACTTCCTAAAATTTGAAGACTGTAAATTGGGTCTTCAAAATATCTGCACATATTGTAATTGCATGAAGCATATTTTTCAGACTACTTGCAAAAATCATTTTGTTTATCTTCCTCAGGCTAAGACTTTTTTCATTTGGTTAGGAAAATTCTCATAAGCTTCCCGTTCTGACTTAAAGAGCTTTCATGAGATTTAGGCTTTGGGCATGATCGAAGATGCAGGAGACTGGATTTTAGCTGTCCTTGATAATTGCTTTTGAAAAGCAATGACTAATTCTATCAGCTTTCTGAAAAGGGTATAAATCTTGATGCTATCAGGTATTTTGTGTGCTGAAACAACTAGAAAAAGAAAAGCAAAGAATCTTACTTTCCATCTCTTTAGATTACTTAGTTGTACTCATCCTTTTTTTTTTTTTTCTGGTTTGTACCTGTAAACATAAGCATGAAGAACAAACTTCATTTCATTTTAAACCTTTACCGCAATGCTGCAATCTTCAGGATTCTATTAACTCTTGGATCCAAAAGGACTTATGAAAGAAATCCTGTTAAAAAGTATTAGAAAGAGAAGCAAGTGCAAAATAATATCAATGTTGAAAACATGAGAGAGAAAATAAGGAAAGAGAACACTAAAAGTTCATAGAAACCTGTCAAGGCTCACTTAGGCTTACTTCAGAATAAGAAAATTTCTTTATTTAACTAACGGTAATATGGAAATAGTATGTCTCACTCTTACCTATAGTTGACATGTAGGGAATGTCTAATTCTCATTTATTCTTTGAAATGTTCCTAAAACTAGTACCTTAAGAAAACTGTAGTCAAATTAGGCACATAATTTTTTACATTCACTAGACAATATATTCAACCCAAATTCATTTTTTAATAACTAGCTGTGTTATAGGGAATGGGATAAAGCAGTGAACCAAACAAAAATCTACTTTCCTATATTTTTGAATAAAGATTAGTTTTAGGTGGAGAATTTGGGTAGATGATGGAGATGACAACATGCAAAACCTTTAGCAAAAAAATATTCATATGAAAATCTATCACAACTTGTTCCCATTTACGCCTATATGAAGGGAATTATATCTAAACTCTTTATAGTAGTGCTTTGCAAAATTTTTACATTCTGACATGCTTGAAAAATGGTAATGTTCATATGGTAAACTGGAAAAGATATGCACAATTCTATATTGGGCTTGGTAAAACAAAGTACCTTTGACTCCTGAAAAAGTCAGGGATCGGGAGAGCTGACCTCTTTGCAGTTGAATATGCATAAAACTTCACAGTTGGACTTCCAGATATGTGGTTCTGCAACTATGGACTCAACCAACTGCAGATCCTGTAGCCCTGCAGTACATATTTTTTGAAAAAAATCAGCATATAAGTGGACCCATGCAGTTCACACCAGTGTTGTTCAAGGGTCAACTGTACCTGTGTACACGTTGACCTTATGTTATGTAGTTATAAAAGAAATGATTGACCTCTATAAATTAGGTTAAGTATTGAAATAGTGCCTTTGCAAAAAAAATTCTAAATATTTTTTTTGGCTAGAATATTGAACTTCCATTTGTGAACATTACATTTATTATATCAGGTAATCAGGTTTTTGTATTTTTGTTTTTATATATTTTTTTCTCCTCAATGTTAAAGTTTCATGAAAATCCAGGTTAATGAACACACTGAAGTGCTTAGAGGTTGGGACTTCCGTATAGGCCATGGGAGTTCTGTGTCTTTCAATCCTCATGCCTCACCCCATTTGTCTTTCCCATTTGGTGTTCCTGAATTGTATCCTTTGTAATAGATAGGTAAACATGCTATTTACCTTGATTAATAATGAAACAATCCTTTGGAAAATTCTACTGAGTATTACAACTTCCATCTATTCCCAAAGGCAATATTTTATGAGGTTTTCTTCAAACTGCTTGCATCTCCGGGTCATAGACAAAATCCAGAGCAGTTTCCTGGCTTACACATCTCTAAAAAAATTTTGTAATTATAGCATACATACAGTGCTCTCAATATAAACAAGTAAATGTGATTTTTGGAATGATAAAAATACTAATGATCACTTTTTAATGATTATCTTTTTTTCTTAGAGATACCAACAATGACAAGATTTTTGTAATACAGATAAGCAGTAACAAAAGACTGTAGACTTTTTCTGTCTGACAGAAATTCCTTTTTAAGTATTAACAAAAATTCAGATAAAATTCTCTTTTTATGTTCCATTTTAAGATTGTGACTATGATATAAAGCCGTATCTTTTAGTGTTTATTGGGTAATAAATACATTATTGAGCTTTCTTAGTTGAAATTTCCTAATTGTGTGAATATGGAACACATTTGAGTTTTGCATGCTAAATACATTTAAATGATAAAGATTTTCCTCAAGTATACACAACTGTGGCTCCACTAGTCATAACAATTCTTCACAAGTTTACAAATCACAATATTGTATAAATATTTATGAATGAGTGTTTTAATAAGCTTTTTATCAGAGTTAAAGTACATATTGAAAGTCATCTCCTCGTAAACAGAAGTGTACACAGCTTGATGAATTATCACAAACTAAATCTGCCTGAGAAATCATCACAGAGCACAAGGAGGAGGAGAACATTTCCAGCCCGCCAGTGTGCCCATGATGATGCTCTTTTTAATCACTACCTCTACTCTTCAGTACAAAGGATCAACCTTGACTTTTAACATGTGTTATGTTGGCTCTTTTAGAATTTGATATTAACAGAATTATATGGTGCATAGTCTATCGTACATGTTCTTTTCTTTCCTTTTGCCCAACAAGACATTTGGGAAATTGAGCCATATTGTTTTATGGGGCAATACTTTGATCATTTTATGTTACATTGTATTCCACTTTGTAAATATACTAGAATTAATTTATCCATTTTACTGTTAACAAATGTGTGGGATATTTCTAGTTTTTGTTTCTTGTGAATGTTTCTTTAAACATTGTGTAGATGCCTTTTGTTTCACATAGTACACATTTCTGCAGATCTATGTGAAATTTGGGGTTTTTGGTATGCATGTGTTTAACATTAGAAGATAATACTAGTTTTATAAAGTTGTTTTCCCTCCTACCAGCACTGTTTGATTTCCTATTACTCTACATCTTTGCTGACATTTGGTATTTTCAGAATTTAACCACTGTAGTGTGTGCATTGTGTTATCTATATACCACTTAATAAGATTGTCCATGGTTTAATTTTACATATAGGTGATTCTCAGCAAGAAAACAACATATTACTTGAACATCTCATTCTCATTGCTAAAATAGTCTAAGGTAGTTTCTCTACGATATCTCATGTGTTTCAAAATATTCACTTACAATGCTGAATATTTTAGAATTTTATTTTAAATTTGTTTATGTTGATATATCTGTATAGGAAAATGGTCTTTTTTTTCTATCATTTTTTCAAGGATTTTAACTAGTTCTGTTACCTATGTGTAGTTCCAAACCTCGGTAGATCAATCTAGTATAATAGAAACATCCATGATCAAGTCAAGAATCATACTTATGATAAATCTATTACTGAAGAATTAATCTCACAGAATGAAGTGATCCAATGGAAAGGCCAGAGAGAGATGTTCTGTTTGGTATTGCTGCTACTGAGCTATTTTCTGCTGTGGATGTTATCCATAAAACTTCACAAGCATAATAAAAATGCAAAAAATAGGAGTACATGAAATCAAAAGTAAAGCAAGATATTTTAAATTCACATAAGAATAACTTCACTGTTGATGATGAGAGAAAACTGACTGAAGTAATAAGACTACCTGGGATGATGAAATGTATTATTCAGGGGAGATATTCATAGTTATAAATGTTCCAGAGATTTCTTTGGTAGTGGATGCTAAAAATAAAATTTAAAGGCCCCCCAATATATATATTATTAATATATATAATTATATATATATATATATATATATATATATATATATATATGTATTTTTTGCTTTTTAGGGCCCTACCCATGGCATATGGAGGTTCCCAGGCTAGGGGTCAATTTGAGCTACAGCTGTTGGCCTACGCCACAGCCACAGCAATGCCAGATCCGAACTGCTTCTGTGACCTACACCACAGCTCATGGCAATGCTGGATCCTTAACCCACTGAGAGAGGCCAGGGATCAAACCTGCAACCTCTTGGTTACTAGTCAGATCCATTTTCACTTCTCCACAAAAGGAACTCCCAAAAAAATAATTTTTAAATACAGGATTTTTCAGTGTTTAATTATAATTACAAATATAACTTTTGAATGAAAATAACGAAATCTCCGAACAAATTTGTGTATTATCATCCTGAACAAATTTGTGGAATACAATCCCACACTGGTTAGGAGCTATACTTCTCTTATTCAGTAGAAAGGAAGAAAGGGAGAGAGAGAGAGGGAGAGAGGGAGAGAGGGAAGAAAGAAAGGAAGAAGGGAAGAAAGGAAAAATAAAAACAAATCAGTTAATATGTTTAAATGTTATAGAATCTTAACTATAAATTAAGATTAGCATATAAAAGTATCACCAAAATTAACAATTCAGAGAGCTTTAAAATTCTACTCTGACCATGACCTTTTAATTCTTCCAGTTAATAAATAATGAATACAGAATATATTTTTTTCCTTTTACATTTTAGGGCCACACCCATGGAACCTGGAGGCTCCCAGGCTAGGGGTCAAATGAGAGCTGCAGCTGCTGGCCTACACCACAGCCATGGCAATGCCGGATATGAGCCATATCCGCGACCTACAACATAGCTCATGGCAACACCAGATACCCGACCCACTGAGTGAGGCCAAGGATAAAACCTGAGTCATCATGGATATTACAGATTTGTTTCAGCTGCACCACAATAGGAACTCCTGAATACATTTCTTTACATATAACCTAGACAGTATACTTTCTGCATTAAACCCATCACATTCTTAAAGAAGTTAAATTTCAGTTATAACATGTAAACTTTATATGGCACTTCTTATTTTAAAATGCATTTTACAATTAGTAACCTTTGTTTTTTGTATTCTATATAAATCTTTTCAATCTACCCATGATTATGAATTTTATATACTATTCATACATTAACATAGGGCAGATAAAATATAATTTGAATTGTTGTCCAAATGCTAAAACGGGTGGGAGGGGACAATGACAAATCCCTGTAGCTTTCAATCTGAATAAGTCCATCATTCATAAATTTTTATACATCTACCCTGACCTGATTTAAGACCCTTCATTTTCTGACCCTGTTCTATTTCAAATGATTTTTTACTATTTAATATTTTAATTTTTTTTTTGTCTTTTTGCTATTTCTTGGGGCGCTTCCGTGGCATATGGAGGTTCCCAGGCTAGGGGTCTAATCGGAGCTGCAGCCACCGGCCTATGCCGGAGCCACAGCAACGTGGGATCCGAGCTGCGTCTGCAACCTACACCACAGCTCACAGCAACGCCAGATTGTTAACCCACTGAGCAAGGCCAGGGACCGAACCCGCAACCTCATGGTTCCTAGTCGGATTCGTTAACCACTGCACCACGATGGGAACTCCAATATTTTCAAATTTTAAGCTAGCTGGTCAGTTCTTTTTTGGGGGGACTTATTTTAATGCAGGCTGTCATATACACCTTTAGTATTATTTCCCCTCCTTCTTGTCCCTTCCATCCTCTATTAACCTATGAATGAAGTCCAAGCCACATGACATCCAGTGTTACAGTGATCTGTTTACTCTGCTTCCTTGGACAGCTATACCACTTACTGTATGTGCTACAGCTCGTACTTGCAACATGTGAATTACATTGATAACTATTTGTCAATTAAGCTTAATATCACCAACTGATTGTACTTCCCTGAGAGTGTGGCTTATATAATATTTAGTCTTATTATGTTATAGAAACTAGCAAGAAAGTTTGATGTTTTAAATGAGCTTAAGGACAGTAAAGATATATCTTTTTCTCCTGTTTTGCTGAACAATAATCCTTGTAAGTGTGACCCCAAACTGATAAGAGGCTTATTTTTAGCAATAAATTCTTATGCCATTCCAGATTTTTCCATTTCTGTCCCCAATTTTTATTGGCTTCTCATCCTGGCACTGTAATGCAATGTTAAGATGGGCTGACAACCATAAGACTCCCTAGGATGTTCAGAGAATGCTAGTAGCTCAGAGTGTGGGAGAAAAATTAATTGTCTGAATAGTCTTTGGACAATTTTACCAACTTTCCCTAGGAAATGTGATGTAAGAAATATACTGTTTATAATTAGATACCTGCTTTTTATTGAATATGTGCATTCAAAATTTATTCAACACATGCTTGTTGAATGCTCATAAAGTGCTGTTTTAGATAGTGGAGATTTAATAAAGCAGAACAGATAAGTTTGCTCTTTTGTGTGCACCAGAATGACTTGATCCAAGTAGTGAGTAGAAAGCAGCAAGAAATGAGATCAGAAAATCTCTTCTGGTCAAATCAGGTAGACTTTGTTGGAATGGCAAACAAGTTTCTATTCAGTATGTGGTGGAAAGCCACGGAGAAGTTTTATGTAGAGATTTTAAATGACCTCATGTAGATCTGAGACAAGTAATGAGACAACTATGACACAAGAAAGGACTTCTTATTTGTGTGATTCTTTGGATTGGGTTCTATTTTTTATATGCATTAAACATTTCATATAAATATATGCAAATTACATGTTATAAAGGTATTTTTGTTAATTATATGAGTATTCACACATGTTTATATGTCAGAATTTTAATGGTGGTTGCATCTAGTGATGGATTAAGAGTTTTAGGCAATATCCATGGCTACTCCATATGGATTTTGGGGAGGCAACCACAAGTCAGTACACAATAGTGTCTTACTTTGTTGCTATGCCATCAATTGTCTGGATTTTATACCCGCCAAGATGATTTTTCTAAAATAAAGCTTTTTTGAGGTTACCCCTCACTGTGTAAAATTTATCAGTAAATTTCTATTGATATCATGTGAAAACTGAGATATTTTAGGAAAATTTAAAAAGTTATTAGCACTGTAGTTCCTTTATTAACCAGATCAACCCAATCTCCTTGCTGTCACTAATGTCTAAGCTCTTTCTAGCCAAGGATCTCACTTCTTTGGAGACATTTTTTTTTCTATACCCGTGGACAAAGCACAGGCGTCATCTCCTTTGAGAAGACCTCCCTAGTCTTCAAAGGGTACCCTTTCAAGTGAGCCTAAGGCATCCACTGATGACCTCTGATAAGATGTCCTCTCTTGTGTCATAGTTGTCTCATTACTTGTCTTTCTTCACATTAAGTTGTAACTTCTGTGGGATTAGAGATGACATTTTCCTATATCTGGTAATTTATAAAGTTCCTGGCACAGTAACTAGTGACTCAATGTCTTGTGTCCATTTAATCAATAACCTGATTTTGTGGGGTTCTATTTATAAGGCACTTGTAAATAGGGGCACAAAAAGTTGATAATTCTAGACCGGGAAAATGCTAACTTGATTAAAAGAGATTTGGAAAGAGATAAAATTTAAAGCAATGGTAGAGATATATTTCATATTATAAAGAATTATGAAGACCTGAGTATTTTTTAATGGATCTAGTTTTTAACCCTTCCTGTTACAATCTAACCTGTACCTGATGCCAGCTCCATTTTCCTTCTAAAGTAGAAATTTCTTTCCACTGGTGAAAATATTTGACTACCTAATGTGCAGATTTCTTATGTTGCATCCAGTCTTCCACATTAGGTTCCTTATCTGTGATAGTAGAGAAAAAGAAGTTACTCTGTAGACCTTGCCATCTGGATTTTTGCTTCTGCAGGGAGAAACAAAATAATTCACTTGGGCATATTTTCTTTGTTAAGAAAAATACTAAGGTGGACTTTTTTGCTGTGTGGTAGTAAATCTTCAAGGCATTGTCAAAAAGACAGAAGTGAGATAAAATTATGTAAATTGCTTTGGATAACACAGTAAGAAGATAGTTCCACTTATTCAGGCAAGTAGGAAGGAGGGAAACATCTTGGAGGGTAGGAGAATTCTAGCAAAATATCAAGAAGCTAGGGTTCTTTTGTTTTGTTTTGTTTTCATGTAGCAGGTTATAGGAGAAACCAGTGCATTCCTTCTATTGGATATAGAACCTCCTAGGAATTCCCACTGTGGTGCAGTAGGTTAAGAATCTGACTACAGTGGCGCAGGTTGCTGTGGAGGTGTGGGTTTGATCCCTGGCCAGGCACAGTGAATGAAAGGATCCAGCATTGCTGTGGTTGTAGCATTCCATCTGCAGCTAAGAAATAAATAGAACCTCCTAAATTTTGGTTAGGCACCTGGCTGCCATCATGGTTGTTACATTTCCCAGCCTTTCTGGCAGCTAGATATCACCAGGACACTAATGAGAGAATAGAGTTTTGACTACTAATAGAGTTTTGATAATTATAACTTATTATCCTCTACATAGACTGTATTCAGCTTATGGTTTGTCTGTAAAAAAGACACTCACTTGCCCTGGGTTTTCTCCTTCTCCCTCTGTTGGAAAATGATGATCACTTGGAGCCACTGTTTGAGTAGAGTAGAACTACTACACCTAGTTCTGTTTAACTCCTCTCCATACTGGTATACAAGATTGAAATAAAGTTCTGTTTTACTTGAGCCACTGAATTCTTGGATCATTCTGTTTCTGTAAGCTTTGACTATTACTAACAAGGATTACTAATTCTAAGATCTTTCTTATACTTTTCTCAAATTTATTCCTCCTGTTACTCCAACACTTCAAAAAAAGCCTCCTACATTTTCATTATTATGTAAATGATTGACATACGCCCCCAAAAAAGGACACTTTGGGAAAGAACAGAACTTGCAGAAATTAAGTAAGTAGAAGCAGAAAGTTAGAGGCAGAAGTGAGGATGAGAAACGTTAAGTACTCTTGGAATCCATAGAGAAATGCAGAGGAAAAAATGAGCTTCTTTTACATTTGCTCTAGTTTTATTTAAAGCCTAATAACAAGCTATCCTAGCACACTGGACCTGAGCTTCTCTCATAAGTAGCTCTTGGGTTACATTACTTTTCCACCTCATTTCTTACAATCTCTCATTAGTGGACCCTTTGTTCTATTGAATATAAATACAGTTCCCTGGCTTCAGAACAGGTCATTTTTTTTTCCTCCTTTTTGGCCGCCCCAGGCACATGGAGTTCCCTTGCCGGGGATCAGATCCTAGCTACCGTTGCAACTTACATCACAGCTGAGATTTAGGCCACAGCTGTGGCAACAGTAGATCCTTAATTCACTGTGCCAGGCCAGGGATCAACCCTACTTCTACGCCCAGGACTCCAGAGAGGCTGCTGATCCCATTGTACCACAGAGGGAACTCACAGGTCATGTTCTTAAGTAGACTGTTTTCTTCAGGCTTTCCCCTTCCATCATCACTTGTTTCTTCCTGCCTTTTAATTATTTTTCTTCCATTTTTAGCAATATGTTATTAAGAAAGTTTAAAGAGCAATCTTGCTTATAGATAGCAAAATTATCTAGGATGTTTTAAAGGAACCTGACAGTATACTTTATGTTTTCTTTTATGATATCTATTATTTAGTCTTTGACTTCAGTCATACAAAACTGACGTGATATTGCAAGTTCATAAATTATCTAGAGATTACAATAGCTTTATAAAATTTCCCACACATAAATTTAGTAATCTTACATTTAAATGATATTAGAAAATGAATGACTCAGATAATGGGCAATATACCTTGACTCTGTAGTTCACAGAAGTTAATTACCTATTATCAACTATTTATTAGCATGTTATGAGTAAATATAGTTAAAACTAGAGTTTGCTATTTCCATTGTGTAATTCAACTCTCTCCCTTTATAATTTGTCACTGAACCTATTTATAATTCACCTTACTTATGCTTTGATTTAAAAAATTTTTAAGTAATATATATAAAGACAATTTTAGTATAATTGTCCTCTGAATTTGCCTTCATCTCACAAAAATGTGATCAGTGAAATGATTCATTTACTTAACATTTTCTTCTTTAATAACAATGTTACTGATTCTCTAATAGATTCCAAATACTGGAGAGGACACTTGAGACACTAATCTTCGAACTATTCGCGAAAAAAAAAATGCAGTTGAGAAGACAGGGTAGACATGTAAACAATTCATTATAATTAAGCAATATTTAAGTAGTATACATTTTAGCAGAAGGAAATTTAGCATAAAAACTAAGAACACAAATTCATTTAATTTTCCATTTACTAGCTCAAATGTATAATGGTCCTATTGATAGGCAATACTATATCTTGGTAACCCCACTTGCACTTACTCCAATTCCTTTAGAAACTGGCTTACGGAGCCTAAAAATTAGGGAGTCAGTCCAGCAACTATAACTAAGCAGAAGGTCAGTTAGGTCTGAATTACCTGCCTCTGCCATTGATTCTTGCTGTGTCAGCTGTTGAAGTCCTCTGCATAGACAAGATATTGTTGGTGTCATAGTGATTTCTCACTGGTTACCATTTTAGCCAATGGTGTGGTGGTTTTTCAGTGACAATATGGGGCATTATAACTTTCTGCCATGTAACTTTCAACCATGCTTGGTCTTCTAAGACTGTAGCACAGGTATAAGAGTTTTCACTAGAAGGTATTGTTAAAATGCCAGCTTGCCTCAAGAATATTGTTTCAGAATTTAATAATGTTCCAACATCTATAAATCCCAGTAGTCATGTCCTCCTTATCTCTCTGGCAATCTTCTTTCTTAGAAATCTGGATTATTTTTTTAGCACGTAGGAAATTTACCCTTGAATCTGTGACCCTACATTACTCTTCGATGGAAACTAGCACTAGGAACTCTAAGGTGAATTGTTATCAATCTTATAAAGGGATTTATTTTAAAAATTGTTCAACTTCTCCCTTCCTAAAGTAGAGAAAAAAATTAAATTTAATTTTAACATCTGGTGGGGCATCCTACAACTACTACTACAATTGTAATTACAGTCATATTAGAATTGTTGTTGCAGAATTACAGGGACCAGCAGTGGAACAAAATACTGGTGATCACTTTTGCTTAGTGAGATGATTTCAGAAAAGACTTATAGAGAAGCCAACACAGGAACTAGGTATTGATATATGAATATCTGAGTCCAGATCAGTATAAGGCAGGTCATGGAAGTAAGCAAGCTTAAATTGTGGACATTGTAGAATGTATTTCTAAGTATTTTGGCCATAATCCTACAATTAACATAATGGTAAGTGAATTTAAAGATTATAATTAGATCTTTGATATTATTATATTTAAATTTGAATCTTAACTCACCTAGTAATAATTCGGATGATATACTGGAGGGATTTGACATTATTAAACTCTTCTAGATAAGAGAGAATTATTGCCTGAACTAAGGAGAAGAGTTTCAATTATATATGGAAGTTGCATTGACAGGTCTTGGTCATGGTCAAAGCCCTTAATCTACTTAAACAAGGAAAGGTAATATACTTTTTTTTTCTTTTCTGATTTTAGGTTTTTGTTCCTTAACTGTACCAGATAATTTATGTTTAGAATTTAATTTTATTTTCTTTTTTCTGTCTTTGCTGATATTTTTTTCTCAGGTCCATTCTTCAGCTCTCTGTGTTTGCTCTCTTTTGTAGTGGGATGATCCTTGCAATCTGTTTTCCCAGAGCTTCCTTGTTAACAAGCTTCTCTGCAGTCTTCATCAATAGGAGGTATAGCCAGGAAGAATAAAGAAGTGAGGACTTTTCTCCCCAATGACTCTGCTTCAGGCAGCATCCCCATCAGTGGTTGCATCTCCTCAGGTGTTCTGACTTTCAAGCAAAAGCTTCTTTGTCTTAATCCTTCCTCCTTCAAATCAAGCAGCCACCTTATGGTCTCAGATCCTAGACTCTGTAACACCTGGAATTCTTTTCCGGCTTTTAATCCTTTGGAGCCGGATATATCAGGGAGAGACACCTTGATAACCTCTGATTTGCCTAATACAGTCCATTTTGGCCTTTCAACTCATTCAAGACTTTAGCAATTAATTCTACATATTAAGTAGTCTTTCAAACTATCAAGCCTGAGCTCTGCTTTCCTCACTGAATACTGGTTGGATTTTATTAAATGCATTACCAGGATTTAATGACTGGAAGAGCTATCAACACTCCCTCTGTTGAGAGGACCATGATTGTGTGTGGCTTGACATTCTTCAAAGCAGATCACATTTTTTTTTTCCATGTTGTTCTTAACACACTCCTGTGAGGAGAGACAGAGATCCAGAGATATATGATGGCTTCCCTAAGTTTACAACAACAAATAGCACCATAAGAACAACTGCAATAAAAAATAAATTCCTGATTCAGCATCTGAAACTACATTGTGATATCTTTTCCTACTGGAGTAATGTCTTTGATTCCTTCTATGTGTGTGTGTGTGTGTGTGTGTGTGTACACATATATGTATACATATATGTGTATATGTGTGCAATTGTGCCTTGCATTTTTTTACAGATATTTATCCTCTGAAATTATACAAAAAGAAAATTTTAAATATTTTTAAAAATCTTTTTTGGTTCACTTGATCAATGGCAATGTGTAAAGTTTTACATTAGACTTAGTATTTTGCTATCAATCAGTTTAAAAGGATCAGGATGTTTCCTCCTAGAATTTAGAATTTTGGAAAATTTTCCAGTAAAATAGAAAAGGGAATTTTTTTTTTTACCACCAACAAAATTTCTGTCTCATTTCTCAGAACCTTGAGAATCTCAGTACACTCAAAATATTTATAATAGAATATAATCTTGGACACAATTCTAAGGAACTCTTCCTTAATCTGAAGCTAAAACTTCTCAAAAATTGCCCTGGAGCCCTTGGGTTGGGACTATTGAATGCAGGAAGATTAAACATTTCCTTGGGGTCCCAAACTCAGTCTGAAGATTTCTGGAAGAGTACAGAAACAGAAGTTTTCTCTCCCAAGCTGCACTGATGAAGCTCTGCTGCAGCTGCATTGGCCTCAAGACACCAGCACTCCCTATTTATGGTTCTCTGTCCATCCTAATTTTCCCAAGGCTGACATTATTCTAATAGCGTGGCTTGTGATATTGGAGTCATCTTGAAATCCCCATCCTTCACTGTTTTCTGGTTCTAAACAAAGAGTCATTCTGCCTTATCTTTTCGAGATATTTCTGATATCTTCCCCATTAATTTTTACATTAGTCTGTTGTATCCTTCTGGGAATGTATTATTCCCTGCTTCTTTTCTCTAACTGGTTCAATTTATCCTAAAACTATTCATCTACAGGACTAGCTTCAGTGGCACCCCATTGACTATGGGATAAACTCCAGGTTATGCCTTTGGGATTATTGCCATTGTAAGGTTACTCATAATTAGACTCAACCTGTTTTTGCCACATTTTCTCTACATACTATATACTACCTCCCTTTACAATCCCAATTCTAGAAAGATAATGTTTATTCAATGACTCTTAAAAGATATTTATGTGTATATGTATATATAGTTACTTCAACTAATTTTATTTTTACCCAATTTCCCATTATTTGAATGTCCTCCTCCTCTCTGTAGCTTATTATTATATATCTGTCAAGCTTCAATGCAAACGCCACTTCCTTTTCAATTATTTCCTTATTATTAATCATTTATGAATCTTTATCCAACTCATGTTATCCCACTGTGTGTGTGTGTATAGAACATTTATGTCATAAAGTCTCATCTCCTCATTGAAATTATAAGCATAATATAAATTGGAACAATAATGCAGACTTCGTGTGCTAATACCATTTAACCTGACACTTTGAATTCCTTAATATAAGAGCAATCAAGAAAATATTTGTTTATTCCTTAGTAAGCTGCCCTGATTCTCACCCAGTGTAACCTGTAGGACAAGTGGAAATGTAGCATTTGTTGTTTTGGTTGAGAATGAAAGCAGATATTTTATTCAGTATCAGTATTTTTATATTTATTTACTGATTTCAATGTCCAGAACATCTTTGAACGCTTTGAAAGTTCCTCAGTTACCTCACTTTTTGCCATTTTTTTAAAGCAATCAAACTCTTAGTGCATACACCATGCAGCTGGAATGTACAAATGTTTCTTTTGAACCTGGTTTTTGTCATTTCAAATCCCAGATTTTTATGATACTCTAAATGCAGTAATCTGATAAGTGAGTTATTATAATTTATTTATTGGACAAACTACATAGCAAATGTATGTATTTCCATATATTTCTAATAAAAGATTGGTACTTAAAAGCAACAAAATTCCAGTAAATGCAAACAAAAAGAGCACCAGTGATTTATTTTGTACCATTTATTTTCAATGTGCTTTAATTGCACTGAAATTTTAATTGAGCTGTAATTGCATTTTATTGCATGCATTTGTATGAATTAAAAAATACTTAAAACTGAAATATGGTGGATGAAACAATTTCATGCATATATTGAAACAGTTACCATAAAGAAAAGTTTTATCTCTTTTATAGTATCACTATCAGGCACTTTAAGCTTGTAATCAAATCACATTTTATTCATCTGTGCTTTTTATTTTCTGTTTATCCTCTTTTTCACCCCCCATATACCCTTATTCATTCTCAGTACTTCTCTGCCCTGTTCTGTGCCCTAGGAGTTTGAGCCTTTGTAGCTCTCCTTGTCCTCTGGCTTTATGTTGGAATCAGCTAATGGGAGGCACTTGAAGGAGGAAAGACTGGTGTGGGTGTTTACTTACTGTTCTGACAATGGCTCCCTTTTTCTATGCCCGCAGATCCTGTTTGTTATCCATCTTCCACCGATCTAGCTCACTAGCTCAGGCCATGCTCTCATAAACACTGTACCTTTTCTTTGTTTCTTCCACTGCAGGTAATACTAGCTTCCTGTTGATAATTCCTGGGTGTTTATCTGTCCCTGGTGTCCTTGAGTTTCCTCTGTATAGAGTCCCTCCATTGAAACTCACTTCAGTTAAACACTTTCAAGACCATCTGTTTCTTGCTGGGAATGTAACTGTTATGTCATCCTTACAAATGTATAAATCAGTTTCCTTTGTAACTCTAAGTCAAATATGAGATATAAATGGTGTTCATCTAGAAAAAAAATCAGGTGTTTACTAAATACTGCATGTGAGATTAGTTTCCAGATTAATTCATTAAGCTCCAATTAAGGTGTCACTATACATTATTTTGCAAAAGTGTTGGGTTCAAATTCTCATTACTACTTATGCCAGATTAAGGGTTCGCCTATTATTAATTTATGTTAATGCATATTGATTGACATGGAAAGTCCATCTTAACCCTAAAACATACTACCTCCAAAGTTAGATGTTTGCCCATATGTCTAGGTAAGAAAATGTTTTACTACTGAGGTATGGCTAATTGAATGATCTAGACTATCATGAAAGGAAGGTCTTGACACATGATATGGGCTTTTCAGTTTAAATAATTTCATTTCTATGGCTCTCTATCTATTGCTAAGATAACTAAATATTATACCTTAATATTATTCTACACCTAAGATTTATCTAAGAATATAATTTATTCCTCAGTCTTTTATTTTCTTTTTAGAATCTCACTGTAATTTTCCTGCCTGTCATGAGGATACTCAAAGACCAGATTTATTAAGGTCTCACAATTATTCTTGTTTGTTCCTTCCATATTTACCTATTTAATGGGCCATCAACTACTCTCCATGATTTTTTAGCAGATGTGGCATTATTTTTCCAGGTTCAATATTTGCAAAGCAATAAGCAGTTTATTGGCCATTTCTAACAAGAAACAATTCCGGAAATTTTTATACATTTGTTTACAGAGTTAGCTGTATTTTCAGTATGTAGAGCCATTAACATTTTCACAGTCAGGCACGCAAATAGCAACTGCTGAAGACGGTCTGCCAAAAAAGGTTATGTTACAACTTAAGAAACAGGACTTAAGATTGAGCCAGCAAATGGCCTTCTTTTAATATGAGAGTATTTAATTTATATTTTTGTCTCTACTTATAACCTGTAAACTATGATAATAATGACTGATGCTTTATTAAGGGCTTAATATTGTCAGGTAGTGTATCAAGTGCTGTTTATCACCCTGTTTAAACCTCCCAACTATTTTGTACTACATACTAATGAAATCTTCAATTACAGGAAAATAAAGGAGTAGAGTAGGTCAGTAATGTGCTCATAGAAACATCTGGTATGGAGTGGAGAAATATCTCAAATTAAGTCTATGTAATCCAGAACCTCATAGGTTCTCATAAGTACTTCCTGGGGTCTATCCATATGCTGGTAAGTGAAACTGTAACATAATCACATGTATATTACTGTAGTAATTTGAAGCATATTTGACCAGAGTCGAGGTATTTAGGCAGGTTATAGACCTAAAATTTACTTTTTATTTCAAATCTGACAAATAGGAATATAAGAAGAATGAGACAACTTCTAATTAAAAAATAATTAGTAATAATTAGTATTCTTTCTATTTGTATCAATTTTTCACTACTTTTCTAACATTCTTTTTCAAATTTGAATATAGGTCATAGATAGCATTTTCAATTTCTATAGAAATGCAAGTGGCTGCCTGATTTTTTCTTCCTTTAGCTGTTTCATGTCTGGAATAAAGGTCTTTTGCAATATCAAGATCATCTTATATTCATTAGAAAAAACATATGTGATATTGTAAATGTCATTTATGTCAGCAGCAAGGTTTTTTTTTTCTATTCGCACTTATGCAGGGCTTTAATTTATCATGTCATCTACCATCTGGTTTTCAGGAGAGATTTTTATTACATTTTAATAAAGAACATATTGAAGAAAGCAATTTTTGTTGCTAAGTAAAGTATACAGGCATTTATGTTTTTCCTGCTAACATTTCATTGATTATTTTTTGTCATTTAAAATATTGGTTACTCTAGTTTACATTTGCTTGGAAAAACTCATGTGATAGCCTTCTCAGTGTGTTTAAAATCATATTATGTATTAAATACTATATTAGATATGATGCTTATTATATAAAGATATTCTTAAAATTTCAAAACTCTTTTATTTTTATGTTTATAAATGTGGAGAGAAATGCAGGTAGTGAGTGTACCCTGGCATATGTGTCTTAAAGCATTAACAATTTTTTTCAAGTTCTTATTCAGCTAAAATATAGTGCTCCTCAAAGAAAAGATCCTTTCCAAATCTATTACAGTTTGTTCCCTTAATGAGAATAATCAATATTGACTCACCCCCCAAAGAATCAGAATTAGATCATCCCTTTGACACTGGAATTTCCTGTAAACAATATCTCCATTGTAAATAAATAATCTATGGATAGATTCATGAGTCTAAAAGTAGAATTTTAGTCACCCAAGGCCAGCCATATTTTATTTTAATATATCTTTCTCACTAAAGTGTTACTGACTTATGAAAACGCATTGTTCAAGGGGGGTTCTGCTTAGAAAATTTTTCATTGTAATGTTTTTGGATCTCATAGTGCAATGCCATCTTTTATATGAAAATGAGAGTTCTGGCATCTCTGTATTCTGCACTTCAGTCTCCTCCAGCTCTGATGTCAAAATAATTGTCTGGTTATGGGAAAACACTTATATAGGCTTCTTGCTTGCTTACTTTAGTTATTTGCATTTATTTATGCATTCATTCATTCATTTCCTGGAACTTTTGAGCATTTTTCTCTACTTTTCTCATTTGCTTTCAGTTCTGTAATACTGTGAGATAGTCAGATAGACTTTGGGGAACCTTTGCTCTCACTGTATTTAATTAGGGAAACCAACAGGATCTTTTATGTTTAGAGGCCAGCAATGTGTAACAAGCCATGTTCAATGTGAAGCCTGACAAATTGTGGTGAGTATTTCTGGACAGCAGACCTAGCAGGCCCTTTGTTGTCTGTGCACTGTCAGCTTTTGGCTCAAAGAGAGTGGATTAACATAAAAAGAGAATCCTCCATTCCTGGGGCATGCCTGGAAAGCATGAATCTGCCTCTTTGATTCTTTTTTTTTTTTTCTGAGCTAAGTCAGGTACAATATAAAACTATGTACAACTTATAGACTAGCTTTTTTTTTTTTTAGATTGGCTTTAGATCGGTAGTGACTCTCTGTTTTCCTTGGGGTAAAATTGTAATACCTATTCCCTCTGTATCATAGAGTAGTCTTACAAGGATTACTAAGCTAATGAATTTAAATCACTTTGTATTTCTCAGTGATTATTGTTATGTATTATAATATATCGTTTTAACATATATAATCCCCAATGGGGAGACATAAAAAAGTATTTGTTTTAGATAATTTTCAGTGTAAGTTATAGCTACACAATAATGAGTTTGATATTTTTTTTCCCCAGGTGAGAGGAAGTATATGTTTGTGATTTTTACTTATACGGTACCTAGCAATTGAGGCAGGACCTCTAACTCTCTGTTTCTTTTAATCATTGTGGAAACATTCAGGATCTAAACACATATGATTCCTGAAGTAAGACAGCTCTGGAGCTTCAGTCAAGCTTAAACATACACTCTTTGCCCTTACCAGGTACCCTGTTGCCTAGGACCCACTTCCATGGATACACCTCCCATAACACCCTGGGATATTCTCTGACATCCCTGAAGGTATTGATGGGGAATAAGTGTTATCTCCCAAACACTGAGAGGACCTGTAGACCTCAATCTCCTGGGACATCTGAAGACTCTCCCTTCCCTCTGCTCTAGGGGGATCATCTCTTAATAGGCTCTAGCCACTCTTTCTAGAATAATCCTTCAGAAAACATAATGCTTAAGGTTCACATTACCTATAGAAAGGAAGAAAGAGAGAGAGAGGGAGGGAGGGAGGAAGAAAGGAAGAAAGGAAAAAAGAAAGAAATCCATCTGCAATAAAACCAGAAACCCATCTCAGTCCATTCTGAGCAACTTCCCTATTATACAGATGACTCTCTCAGCAATCTGGCCTCCTGGGTTCCTGGATGCGCCAACTACAAGGTTTATCTATGATTTACTTCACAGCCTGTCTTCACACTCAAGTCAAGCTTAAGCATTGTAATATTTGCCCTTACCAGGTGCCCTGTTCCCCAGGACCCACTTCCATGGGGTCACCTGTCTTCACGCTCAAGTGCACAATATACTTGCATAAACAAGGAGGGAAAGAATTAATATTGATCACATGTCTCCTGTGTTTTGCCCCTTTGTATTCTCCTTCCCCTGGTTTCACAAGCCTAACTGAGGGGAGCCAGGATATGTGAAGACTCCTTCTGTTGGATTGCATTAGAATTTTATGATGTGTACAAGTGCCCAAACTTTCTCAGGAACTTCTACACCTTTTCTTCCTGGCCACCCACATTCTTGCACGCAGCACCCAATTTATCAATTACATCAAAAAATGGTATGTCATCCAAGAAGACATTCCTTGACCCTGGATTGCCCCTCACTCACCCGATCCTTGCATACATCAATTTATTAGAATATTTACCTGTTTTATTTTTTTCCTTCTTTTCAGTATTATACCACAATTTGTTGTCTTTAATTTTACTTGTGATATCTTCTTTTTCTCTCCTCTTGGCTTTCTCCATTAAAAATTCCTGACGTTTTTATAGTTTCATTTCTTTTAAAAATAGTTTATTTACACATTTTTGTCCAATTAGATGTTATTTAGTTTCATTCAGTGTATACTTCAGAATAGTCAATACATGCAGAAGTACTTGCCATCACTGTAGGATATCTGAGCAATACACTAGTTTCGAAAAGTCTTTCTTTGATCTGGCTTATGGTCTCTTTAGCGACCTCACAGATTTCATTTTTTCCCTACATCTCCAAATATCATCAGATATACACATTGTGTTCAGCTATTCCTCCTAAAACTCTTTAACACATTATTCTTTGGCTTTAGGGTCTATTACCAAGCAAAACTATATTGAAGGTCAATAATGACATCCTTCTTAAAGGATATCGTTTTAAATTATATTTCTACTACATGACACTGGAGAACAAAGTTATGTTTAATACTATATTTTTTTCTTGATTTTTGTGAAGGTGAACATTCTCGAATCTGCTCTTACCACACTTACCACTCCTACACTTTCCTTGTTTTCACTACTCCATCCACTGATACATTTTCTCTTAAGACATATGTTTGTGCCACTGATTCCTTCATCCTATTCTAAGGGTTTTCTCTGGATTTTATCAGCTTCTTAATGAGGCTTTACATATCACCTTTGTATATATTTAGACCATCTTTCCAATTTAGATTATTTGACTTTAATTCTAATTTGCAGTATAACTATCCATAGGGCATTTTCAACAAGTTTGCTTTAATCTGCCACTCAGTATGTCCCAAACTGAGCTCGTTATTTTCACAGAAATATTCCTTACTCATGCTTAGCATTTATATTAATGATATTATGACAGCCTCTCTGGTAGAAATCATTTGTCCCTGAAACAAACATGTTCCTTATATTACAAAGATCTGATATGGTTACACTGGAAGGTTTTTTTTTTTTTTTTTTAAATGTGTACGCTTTTCTTATACTGGATCAAAGTCATATAATTTTAGCAGTAAGGAACTTTAGAGATCATTAATTTACCCATTGTTTAGATAAGTTTATAAGAAAATCCTGAAGCTTTGCAGGGGGAAAACGTATCTTCATCTCAATTAATGGCTAAGCTAGTTTTAAACCAAGTTTCTTTTATTCCCGGTCTGATGATTCTAATGCTCTTTCTACTGCCATAGTTTATGAACTTGCTTCCTATCTTGTAAAGGAGAGTGTAGTAGATCCTTTACTTCAGGCCTGTTGTTTGATTTATTAGACATTTATTTGACACCTGTTAAATGCCATACATTGAAGAATTCTAATTAAATTGAATATAAAAATGCTACTATCTGCTAAAGAAAAAATAATGACTTCACAATTCTTAAAAATAAACTTCTAATTCCTTGGAAAGTTGCTCTATGACCTGGTCCCAAGTCTTTTCTGTTTCATTTTCTACTACTTTTCCCAGATGCTCTACAAACCAGTTATTCAAACATTTTTTGTTTTTCCTCTGGTGACACCATGAAATCTCGAAACTTAGTGTCTTTACTTACACCTCATGTTTCCTTAGGGTCAAATGCATCATTACAACAGGGTGGATAAAAATCATGGTTTGGAATTATACATTTCTGGGTTTGAATTCTGACCCCAGTATTAGCAATGTGACCTTAAATTTGTACTATAACAATATTATGAATGAGAGTTCAGTTATTGGTAAATGGCCTTACTGTTATTGACCTCACCAGAGTAGTATAAATATCAGGCAAGATAAAGCATGTAAAGATCTAGAATTGCTACTGCTACTAGGTATTGAAGTGGTAATACAGGAAGAATAAAAGAAAAAAGAAAAGGAGGGTTAGTGGAGAAGGGGGCATTTCTTAGTGTATTTAACTCATTACCCTATTTAGAATTCATCTTTTTCATATTCCTCATGCTTTTTTGTAGCCTATTAAAATATTTCTCACAGATTTTGTTAAACAGGGTATATATGGGACAACTGCTTTATCATCAGTAACAAAATCAGGGAGAGTATTTTATTCAAATTTGAATCTTAGTTAATGTCTAATATATCATCTTGTACAGAGTAGGCTCTTAGGAAATATTGTGATGATTAACACTAGGTGGTTCAGATAAAGGACTTTGGAATTTATGGACTATCTTAGAGAGAGACGGATCATACCACAAGATGAAAATGCTTTCTATTCTACATCACAGGCTCTGTTGCTAGATGTTAGAGGAAGCAAAATCAAGCTGACCACAGAACAAGAAATGGTTGGCACAGTTTCTTCTCTGTTATTGATTTGTGGTTGTTAGAACACTTTTCTTAGATTTCTCAGCTGAATGAAGGTAAAAATATTGCCTTTTAATCCACATTGACTAATGCTATAAGTACAAATACAGAAAATTCAAGCCCCCAAATGCCCTAATTTAAGTAAATAATATTGCCTTTTCTGGAATTAATAATTATTGATAACTCTTGAGGCAGGCTGTGCTTATATCATGCATATACATATATACACCAGAATTTCAGGCATATGCAATGTGCATCTTAAGCTTTCAGGTATAAAAGGAGATTGTGTACTAGAGAAAATTTTTTCCTAAATTAAAATCTCTTAAGTAGCAAATAGAAGATGTTTGGGGAATGAAGCATATTTGATAAGTACATTTTTAGGGATATGTTTAGCTTAACACATTTAGCAAATGAATTTCTTAAAAATGATGGTTTTAAATAATGAGAAAAATTGCAAATATCAAAGATATCATTGTCTCCAGGTTTCAATGTCAATTTTAATCTTGATATTTTAAAATTATACTTGTCAGTGAAGATGTTCAGTTTCATTGCAAAGCAGGCACATTTTATTGGTAGATTTCATTTAAATTAACTTTTCTTACATAACTCTGTTTATATATGATTAGAGTACCAATTTTTTTTTGTCTTTTTTCCATTTCTTGGGTCGCTCCCACAGCATATGGAGGTTCCCAGGCTAGGGTCGAATCGGAGCTGTAGCCACTGGCCTACGCCAGAGCCACAGCAACGCGGGATCCGAGGTGTATCTGCAACCTACACCACAGCTCACAGCAATGCCAGATCCTTAACCCACTGAGCAAGGCCAGGGATCGAACCCACAACCTCGTGGTTCCTAGTCGGATTCGTTAACCACTGCACTACGATAGGAACTCCAGAGTACCTATTTTCTTAATCAAGTTCAAGTTACCTTGGAAATGCCTTTGGTGATAAATTTTTCTGCAACAAGATACCAATAGTGATCTTAAATTTTTATTATAGTTTGAGGAGTATTTTCATCCTTATTATCTCATTCTAACACTTAAACAATATTTTAAAGGAATTTTCCCTTTAAATAAATGGAGAACCCAAGGCTCTCAGTAGTGAAGTGATATGACCAAAGCTAAATAACTAGTAACTAAGCCATATAACTAGCAAAATGTAGATTTGAGACACTATTTTATAACTTAATGTGTCTATTTTGTTCATTCAGCCTTTCGTTTGTCCAACATTTTTTTTTTTTAATCAAAGAATTACTATAACCACTGGGATTGTAGGAAGGAAACAAAAAATGAGGTTGATGCTCTCGTGGCATTTACATGCTAACAAGGGGGAAAGATAATAAATACCTTCATATACAAAGTAGTTTAATAAATATGATAAAATTGAGTAATATGAGGGTGGCATATGGAGAGTAGGGTTATTTTTGGATAAAATAGTCCCAAATTACCACTTTGATCTGAGATGCTATTAATGAAAAAAATTCCATATACACTTAGTCCTAAAAGAAGAAAGAATTAGTTCATTTTTTCTTGAGTATAAATATTCTATATACTAATTGCATATTTCTATTACTATTTTCCTTGTGTACAATGTGATATGAAGGTAGATGTAATATTCCTATATATATATATATGGCCTAGGAAATGAGCAAAAATATGTGATATATTTATCATGTGGTGCAATGTGTTTAATAGATAAGGGTTTAAAATTCTTTCAAAGTTTGACAGAACTTTGCTATATTTTAGAGACGTTAATAAAATTAAAATAAATCCTAATGAAACAATTTCAAAAATTTTTGAGATTCACTTTATTTGCCTACAAATGTAGGATTATAGAAGGATATATACTAATTAGTCTTTGGTGCTAATTTACCCAGTATTAAACTAATATTAGAAAAATCGCCTTTAAAAGGTTAAGTTACATAATCATCGGACATAGTTTTAGAATAAATCTTAGACTCGTAGGGGTTATCTACCCCAAATTCCTGCAAGGTGCAGATACATATTTATTTTAACAAATCCAATCATATTGCTTTCCAACAAAAGACCTTGATGATTTCTCATAATCCTTAGTGTAAATCTTAGTCATTAATGTGGCTTATAAGGACATACATGGGAAGGGATTCTAACTGACTATGTCTTAATCCCATAGACAGTCCCCTTACATAATAGCTAGGCTAAAAAGTTCTGCCTTCTAAGGCTGCAGGAAATGTCTGCTTTCTTTGCAATGATCACTAAACTTTTTAAAAAAAATTCTGAGTTAATGATAAAATGATGGCTTAACTGAAAAAAATTAAAACTTTTCTCTAAGTCTCAAATTCCTTATTTTGAAAATGAAGATTCATTCTTTTTTTCCTATTTTCCTTATTCAGGCAAATATTTATTTACTTATCATCTGCTTTATGTCAAACATTATGCAATGATTACAATACCACAGTGAACAACTTGGGATTTCTTTGCTCACGAATCTTACTTTTTACTTACACTCTCACGAGGGAGATGGGTAATACCAATAGAAAAGAAAGAATGAAACAAGTTGTTATGAAGGAAACAAATAGGTTTATGAAATAGAGAAAAACAGTTCAAAAGTTAAAGGCTGAGCTGGGGAGAAGTTTAATTGATGTGAAGAGCCGAGGGAAGAATGTTACCAAGGAAAAGGCAGATTAAGAGAAGAGTGCCCATGTGACACAGAGTTTAGTGCTTTTTGAGAAGCAGCAGAAACCCAGTGTGTTAGGAAGTTAGTGATCAAAGGCTGTGTCATCAGGCCTCAAATGAGATTAGAGATGTTGGGAGGGGATCAAGCATGAAGAGGTTTTAGGTTTAATTCTAAGAAAAGGAAAATCATTAGAGGCTTTTAGGCAAAAGAATTCCACTCCATTTATATTTGTAAAATGATTACCCAAATTGTAAGTAATTGATTAGGAAGTAAGAATGGAACTGGAAAGACCAGTTCAATGGTTATTGCATTATTTCTGAGGTTAGAAGATAGGACAGAGGAAGGTGATGGTAGTTGATATGAGATGTGAGTAGATTTGGGAAACGTTTTAGAGGCAGAGTCAACAGAAATTGATGTATAACATAAGGAAAAGGAGTTTAACAAATATGAACACTTCTGATTTTAGGAAATAGGTGAATAGTGGTGTTTAGAAGAACATAACATTTGTAGATTTTTGTAAAATTATATTAGGAAAGGTCTTTTAAGTCTGATAAGAATAGACAAATTATTTTTTACATTTTTATTTTTTATAATAGTTGATTTACAATATTTTGTCAATTTCTGCTATACAGCAGTGTACAATATTTTTAAATGTAAATATGTAAGTTTGAAAATTATATTTAAAATACCCTTTACATTGACTAATAATGTTTTTTAAATTAGAGAAAATCTACAAAATAGCAAATGAACAACATTTATGGAAAATAAAGTTTAGTCTGCACTTTGGAAAGAAATTTCACATTTCAAATAAGAAAAATAAGGCAAATACTCCAATAAAGTAGTGAGTGATGGTCATCATAAGGCAATTTTTAAAAAAAAAGAAATATAAATGACAGATATATTCTGCCCCATTGAAGATCAAGACAATGAAATTTTTTGCCAATAAAACTGTCAGAACAAAATAAAAAATAACATTTGAAGCAAGAATATGAGGGAAACTGTTATTCTAATTCACTTCAGGAGGAATAGTGAGTTTAATGTAACCTTTTGTAGGAAAAAAAATTGTCCCTATCTAGCAACAGTGTTTAAAATAGCCTCCTTTGACACAGTAAATTCCTGTTTTAGGACATTAAACTTAAATAAGCATGTGTACAAACATTACTTATGAAATTGTGATATTGTCTATAAAACCTTAGAAAGAATTCACTGTTCAATTGTAGAAAAATGGCCAAGTAAATTATTGTAAATGCATATTTGGAGAACACCTGTTAACTTGTAAAAGTGTGCAAAATATGTTGTTATATGGACATACAATGTTAAAAAAAGCTTCATATATCATATTTATGTTTTATTTAAAACATGAAATATAGGTAAGGAGATGATGGGCGAGTGGTATTGATAAATAGAAGACAAATATATAGTGCTAAAAAATAGACAACAGGCCTAAAATATAGTCATTTATACTATATAACTCCACATCACTGAAATGAGATTTAACTCAATTACAACTTGGCTCTCCCCAAAGTGATATCTTCAACCAGTCATTCAAGAATCATCTGATCATCACTAATCATCATCTAATCATCTGCCTGATAGAACCCTGCCATTCTCTAAAGGAAAGTAAATTTGCAATAACCAATGTACTTGTTTGTGTCGTGTAACTGCCTTGTTCCTGCTCCCTTCTGGCATTAAAAGTCTCTCATTTCCTACAACTTTTTGGAGCTCCTTTCTATCTACTAGGTTGACTCTTACTGTATTCAAATATATTTTTTCTCAAATACGCCTCTGTTTATTTTCTAACAATAGATGGACAGAAGGACAGATAATAAGTAGATATAGAGGCAAACAGAAAGACAGACAACAGACAGCTGGATAATAAGCAATAGACAAGCAAAACCCAGTGAGGGAAAGAGAAATAAGTGTAGACAACTCAGAGAATAATTATTTTTTTTACAAAGTAATAGAAGGGTAGAAGAAAATAAGGCAGAAGGATAGAGTGGACCAGTGTGGGGTCTGGAAAGATGGACAGGAAGAAAGCCTGACTCACAGTGATGAGAAAATGCTACCACTCCTGTGATGGAGTCGGCAAGGTTGCATCTACACCTGCACTGATAGAGATGTTATTATTGGAGGTTATAGATCCACTGAAGAGATGCTGCTTCAACAAAGGCTAGAACTCTAGAAAGGCCAGATGCTAAATCTCTCTTTCTTTTTGGTGTCAATAAACTCTGATATTGCAGGAACTGTCACATGTCAGAACTGAAAGAAAATATCCCCTTTCTTCTTTGTACCCTTCGATATCCTGCCAGTGCTTCTTGTTGTCTGGAGTTAGTAGAAAGCCGCTAGCCAGGAAACAGAGTAGAGAATAAAGGACAGATATGGTACCAGAGGACAACAGGTAAATAATAGACAGAATGAAGGTCATAAGGTGGGGAGAAGAGATAACAGAGAGGGAGAGAAGGAAAAAAGGAAGGAAAGAAGAAAGTTGAGAAATAGAAGGAAGGGAAGAAAAACAACCGTAAAATATACACCAAGAATATCAAGTGAGGTGTTCCCATAATGGCTCAGTGGTAATGAACCCTGCTAGTATACATGAGGATGCAGGTTTGATCCCTGGCCCTGCTCAGTGGGTTAAGGATCCAGTGTTGCTGTGAGCTGTGGTGTAGGTTGCAAGACGTGGCTCAGATCCCTGCTGTGGCTGTGGCATAGGCCGGCAGGTGCAGCTCTGATTTGACCCCTAACCTGGGAACTTCCACTGCTGTGGGTGCCACTCTTAAAAAAGAAAACAAAAAAGTGATTATCTTTGAATCCTTACCAATGGGTGTTTTTATTATTTTTTTCAGTGAAAATGTATTTTTGTTTTATTAAGAAAAAAATAGAAATATATTGAAATTTAAATAGATCACTAAGCTTTCTGTGAGGTGACCTAGCTTGAAGTTCTGGCTTTGCCCTAAGGTCTATAATCCTACATAATTGTCTTATACCATCAGCCAGTCAATTTTATTCCTACAGAACATATAAATGTGACAATCTATATAATTTAGAAAGTAACTACAATGCCATGCATTCACCATCTATTTCTTTGAAGAGACTATTTTGTTAAAATGCATAGAAGTAAGAAAGATATGTCCTCTATGAAAGATAGGTTTCAGTGTTACTATGTAAAAAAAAGTTTGTAGAAGAGTAGTAACACTATATTTTTATTATAGTTAAAAAATAAAGCTGAAGTTATAAATACAGAATATCCATATCTAAATTCAATATTGGTTCTGCATAAAACTATTGTAAGAGTATTTGCTAATTTAAGTTAATGTATAGATATATTAAATGTCTCTCTTTCCATGTGATTATATCCCCATAATTGTGACCTAATTTTTTAAACATATCAATTACTTATTCCAAGTCAAATCAAATATGTACATTTGATGTCTTATAAATCAAATCTGATATTTGATTTATAAGACATTATTATTTTCTGTAAGAGAGCTTTGAAGCTAAAGTTTTTGTTTATGGCCTCAAAAGGAGCACAACCCTATAGGTATATGGTATATTTGAGTCCCTATTTATTTCAATATTTGAAATCATGCTGTTTATATTTATGTAGGCTTCTCTAAAATGCAGGAAAGTTAAAAAATGATTTCAGTTACTTGATACTAACATTCTTGCATCTCTTCTTAATGTCTGCTCTGTAAACTACATAAAAAAGTAATAGTCTAACAAGTTGGAAGAGTGCATCAGCTGTTACATCGTATCCTTGTCCTCCAAGTGTCATTTCCTTTTTGTTCCCCTTAAACAAAAGTGGTGCTTTTTGACATCTGTTTTTCAAGTTTTAAGCAATTTATTTGTGGTTTACAGAGCTCTTGTGAAAGAGAGTTTACTTAGTAAAATAATGTAGAAATTATAACAAATCCTGAAATGAAATGTCAAAAAATTCATCAGAAAAACTTGATGTAGAAATGTCTTCAAGAAGCTTAATTTTCCAAATTTATTCAAATATAAAGACGATATATATAATTTTTATTTTAAACCAAATATTGACAAAGATGAAATTAATTTTTGTTTTAGTGTGCTTAATTATTATGTATTTAATGATATTTTGCTTTATTTTTTCAGCTTTATTGAGGTATAAATCACAAATAAAACGTACTTATAGTGGACAATGTAATGATTTAGCATATGAATATTTTGCAAAATTGTTACCACAATCATGTTAATTAATACATCCTCCACCTCACATAGTTACCGTTTATATGTATGTGGGGGGGTATATACTCTTAAGATTTATTCTCTTAGCAAATTTTAAGTACAAAACACATTGTTATTAACAATAGCCACTATGCTATGTATTAGATCCCTAGGGTTTATTCATCTTACAACTGAAAGCTTGTACCCTTTGACCAACATCTCCCTATTTTCCACATCCCCCACCCCCTGGTCACCAATTTCTGTTTTATAAGTTTAACTTAGATTCCACGTGTAAGTAAGATCATATAATAATATTTGTTTGGCTAATTTTACTTAGTATAATATCTTCCAGTTTCATCCATGTTATTGCAAATGGCGGAATTTCTTTCATTCTCATGGCTAAGTTATATATCTATATCTATATCTGTATCTGTATCTTTATCTATATCTAATCTCGATACTCACATATACATATAATATAACATCTTCTTTATTCATTTATGTGATTTCACTGTATTATCTTTCTATGTTTTCTTATAGCTTACTGAGCTTCTTTAAAACAACAATTCGACTTATTTCAGGAGCAAATTGCAGATCTTCATTTATTTTAGGTCAGTTACTGAAAAATTACTGTGCTCCTTTGGTGGTATCATGTTTCCTTGATCTTTCAAGTTTCGTGAACTCTTTCATTGCTATCTTCACGTATGAATAAGTAGTCATCTCCTTCAGTCTTTCCTGACTGGTTTGGGAGAGAAATACCTTCAGTGAGCCCTGCTAGGGATCCTGAAGCATTCTCAGACCTCTTCTAGGGATAGCTCTGCTCCATACTTCTTGTTCCCTCTTGAGAGAAAATCTTGAGGAGGTTGTTGTATGCTGCTGTTCTCCCAACCCCCCCCCCCCCCAGTCAACTCCCAGTCATGTATCAGCACACCTCGGTATTCTGGATGGGGTGAGAAAATAGTGGGCTTACCACAATGGGGGAAGCCACAGCCTCACTCACAGGCTCTTGCTTTTCCTGGGGAGAGAAATCACTAGCAAAGAGGGTCTTTCTTGGCACTGAGCTTCTTACCTTGGAGAAGAGGTGATGTGGGTAAAGTGAAACTTCCTCTGATGCTTGATCTCAGATTTTTTTTTTTTCCAATGCTGAGCTAGACCACCTCAGCTGAACTCTCTGACTTCCACAAAAACTCTCCCATCCTGACTTTCTATATTGGTGTTTTTGTGGACTTGGTAGAAAACTCCTATTCTGCCATTCTGCTGATGTCACTCCTCAGTGAAATTTTGGTTCAGATTATATTTCTAATATATCTGAACTGTACATTTTGTAATTATAACAAAAGCTTGCAAATTTTTAAGTATCATGAGAACTGATCAGATGCCAAGAACTTTTTTTTTTTTTTTCTGGCAGCTTGGACAGTTCAGGGTTCAGAAAGAAATAGAGAAAATGCCCATGGAAGTAAAACACATTATGTTAGGAAACAGAGTCAGATCAATGGCTATATTTCTTTGACATATCATAGTTGGAAAGAAATCTATAGGGAAAAAAGCTGAAATTAATTGAAAATTTTCAGTGAATTAAAATTTATATTTAATCATTTTAAAATTAATTAATAATTCCCATTTCTTATTTTAAAAAGTTCAATCTTTTTCTTAATAAATTAGTAATTCCAAAGTTTCTTATTTTAAAAACATTCACTTTCTTTTTCTTATTTGGTTATTGTGCTTTTTAAAATAGGATACTTTATTCAAAATAATTATATTTGGCTGAGTATACTTGTATTAATTCGTTTCAATTTCAGTAATCCTGTATTCATCAGTTGTGGTTAGGAAAACAAGACATCTCGTTCCACACTATTTCAATATCAGCACCATTTTTATTTATAACGGCACATCAACTATTTCAAATTCTATTGATTTCTTAGGTGCTGTACCTAAAAGTCCCTCAGCCTTTTCTAGGACATAAATAATAATTATATGGTAAATAAATAATGCTGTAGGTGGGAAATGTTATCCTAATTTTACAGTAAAGAAGTTGAGACTTGCAGAGGTTAAATCATGGTCCAAGTTTAATCCATTTGGGAAGTGTTTGGGCAAAGGTTTGCATCCAATTACTTACCTTTCAGGGTTCAAACTTCCACATTTTCATAGTAGTCATAATGACACATATACTTTATATTAGACAATTAAGATATATTTTTTGGAATTCAACAGTTATAAAAATTATCAGACTTTTGTGATTTTGAAATCTTATTAATAATACATAAAACTTGGGGACAATATGGATACTTATTGGCTATTTGCATTGGTAGATAAAAACAGATAATAATTTTCTTTTAGTGGTCATTATTACACTTATATAAAATGTATGTCTTTATATATGGAGGTCATATATAATGACATTTGTTTTAGGAGAGTGGTTATGGGTATTTTTATTATTTTTGATTCTAATTTTATTTTCTTTAATATTATAAATAATATAAAAACAACAATAAAAGTAAGAAGTATGTTGACTTTCATGTCTGATGTTAAATATTTATAAAAACATGGTAGCACATATTCAGCATGGGGACAAAAGAGAGAAAGGGAAACAGAGACAGACATATAATTTTAGTTTTGTTCTAGCCAAAAAGGAAAAACTAAATTTTCACTGTTCTAAGATACTACTTTTTTTTTCTGTTACACTTTCATATATATTTTAGTCTGGTAAATACTTCTGCATTTTATTGTGGCATATGGCAGGATGGAAGTGAATTTATTCTGTTTTTACATTGCCTGGTCATATTCAACTAAACTCAAGGCAGACCTCAGCTATTTTGTTGCTTTGTTGCTGCTGTGTGCTTGAAGTTTCCACAGCCCACTGCTTGATGGTCAAAGACAGTAACTCTGATCTGGTGCCAGAAGAATTTCTTATTGCTCACATGGACCTCTGAACAGGAAGCTTCATCTTTCTCTACGAGGGTTCTTAGAAATCTAGTCCCAGAAATTGCAACCTGCTGACTACATAGTGAATTTACACCAAATGCTGACATACTGGGAAATATAACCAGATCTCAGAGGCAATATCCACAGACCTATAAAAGAAACACATGAAGTTGAAATTCGAAGTGCTTGCACTCACCCAGAGCTCTGGACATTTATAAGACCCATAGATTATGATGCCTAATGATACAATTTTGAGAGCTTAGTGTCAGTACTGATAGACAAAAGAGTTCATGTTGATAATGGCAATGTGGAAATATAGAATAAAATCTCTTGTTTATTCCCTTGTCTCTTTTTGGATGATAACAATGGTTCTTTGGAGGCACATGATATCATATTTATGCATTCCCCAGTGATATTTAAACAAAATCTTGACTTTTCTCTATATTTGGTGAGTGCATAGAAGAAAATTGAAAATGATGGTCTTTATTTCCATGGAGAAAGATGCATATAGAATTATCGATTTTTCCATAAATGTGAAATTGTCTAATAAGCTCTAACTATATTATAGCATTGCACATACCTTTTTTGTGTGTATGAGGAAAATTTTCTCAAGGAAATTTTCTCAAGGAAAATTTGGATTGGATTATTTAATTTACTATTGGCTTAGTCCAGTAGTAATAAGCTGAGAACATCTGGCTTACTGAGAACTATTTTAATGCTTTGTAAGCACAGAGATGTTCCCTAAGGAGTCTGCAGCACAGCATAGACACATTTAGAAACTGGATGTTAGGGACTTGCCAAAATCTGAGTTCACACTTTTCTGCATACTGGTATTCATTTTTAAGGCCAGCAGTGAGGCAAAACTTTTAGAACATTAATGCTGTGCCTAAAGATCACTCTGGTATTATTTGATAATATTTATACATCAGTCACATTATTTTAGTTCTCTGCTTATGAACTTTTGTCTTTACTTTTATGTGTATGAGCAGATCTCTGTCCTACTTTTTCCCACAATATATGTGAAAGATATTTACCGCAAGGTGATACTTATTTTGACTCTTTTTCTCTTAGGACAAATATGATAGGCCATAGGGAGGTCAAATCATGGCTCCATTACTGCATATGAGGCTATTAAAATTGATATGTCCTGCTGTGTTTTTTAATAGCAACTTTCACAGCAAGTCAACACATTGTGGACAAATTGTCTCACAAAAACTTTGTATATATTACTAATTAAGGGGAATTTGTTTTCAGATCTTAGTGTGACTTGTGATTAATAACTGCCACAAATAATTTTTCCCCATCATTGTTTTTCTAAAAAAGGAAGGAATGAAGGAAGGAAGGTAAAGAAAGAAAGAGAAAGCAAGAAAGCAAGAAAGATTGATTAAATATGGGGTGAGGATTAAGGGGATTGCAGGACTATAAAATGGAAAATGACAAAGTTTACTCATAGTGTGGAACATGAAATAAAGGAACTTATCAATTCAGTTGAGTTTAGTTAGTGTGTTTTGACAGATTTAATATTTCAGTTCGATATATTGGACCATGAGGTCTGAGTATCCATCTAAAAGTTGTAAGTCCTCCAAAAGTTATATCAACTTTGGTGGTGATATTTCATTGTTATTTGAGCAGAGCAATTATAGAGCTACAAAGACGAATTACTAAGAATTTTATATTAAACTCTTCTTTGGCCATGTGGCATACACTTTTGATTTGTGTGACGTGGTTTCTTTTCTCAGGAACCCTACAAATGAGTCCAATGAGCTTGCTAGAAGATGATGTAATCTACTCCAACATATTTCACCAAGTAGTGACTGGGATGGCTTGGATTCTTCTGAGTATATGTTGACCTGAACATCAATAGATTAGATACACAAATTTTTGTCACATTCCCAAACAGATGTAATAAAATGGAGTCATGTATTTATCAATGTATCTGTTTGAATCAGTATCCTACTAGGAAGTTTTCATATATTTTGTTACTTAATTTAGATGCAATTTTGATTGTTTTAAATGATACATTGTCTCACAAGTGCTGAGCATGATGTCTTTTGCATGAAAAAGAACAAATATTTATGAATTTCTATAGATAGAAGGTCTTTGCAAGTGTCATTAGTATATTCTGCAAGACAAAAAACTGAAACTTAGATAGTATAAGTACCTTTCCCTAGGTTGTACTAGAAATTTCTGTTTAATTGATAGGTATTTTTATGTAGTGTTCTTGTGAATTTGTGGGAAATATTATTTATTTTACTTTAGAATATAAAAACTTTGCTTTTTAATTTATTTTCCATTTTGTGGATAACATGATATTATGGTTCTTTTTTGGAAAGATTTTAACATCCAGTGATTTATAATGAAGCTATATTTACATTAATGTGGCCATCTATCAAGAAGTATTTCACGGTGATGCTTATCAGGTAGTGTGCAAGCATGGCTAACATATGACTTGTCTTCTATCATGAGGCACATTGACAGAATCATCTGGCAAAATAAATTCAGAGTCTAAAAATTTGGTTAGAAGAGAGAGAGTGCATTACAGTACATGACAGATTGGCACTTTGGTTCAAGCAGGAGATTGATTGACCTATAGATTTTGCTCAAAACATTAATGTACAATGCTGCAGGCAGAGAGAAGCATTAAGTTATCAAGATGGATAGGCAGGGAGTACTTATTTTCCTTGGTCCTTCTTTCTTCAAGATAAATGTAGTAGTGGAGAGGCAAAAAGAACAGTGGGCATTGAGCAGTTCCAGGAAGTTGAATGTGTCAGCTTTTAGCTAAAAGAACATACAGGCAGACTTCTTAAAATCTTCTTCTTCTTCTTTTTTTTTTTCATTTGCACCTGAAAATACAATCTATGCTAAATATACTATTGTTTTTCCTTATGGAAGAAATAGTTTATCAGTTTTCTGAGCATACTCATCTCTCCATCACTATTCAGTTGATATTTGATTAGTTCTCCCTTCTGTTACAACCAGTTAATAATTTTTTAAAAATTGGCTCTATTGACTCTGTCAGAGAGAGTCAGTTCTTACTTGGGTACAAAAATCACTGACCAGCAAATTCTACCTAGATTTAGGGTTCTTTTAGTGTTATCTCAGTAAACATAATATATTTATAATTATATTAACTAAGTTGTTGAATTAAACATATACATGAAAATTACTCATGTAAAAGTGGTTAAATAGAAATCACTTCTAATAGAGATTAGATCTGTTGTTATATTTCCTCTACAAAAATCTTGTCTTTTTTATCAGTTATCCTTTGTCACAACAATGTTGAATATCAAAGCATTCTGAACTGAGTGGCTTAAACTGATTGAAATCCTTGCTCATGAGTCTCTGGATAATCTGGACATTTCTTCTGGTCTCATTTGAGCTCATTCATATATTAGCAGTCAGATGTTAAGTAGGTGACTCTGTTATACTTGGTTGGGTTTTCTTACTTTGCTTGGGATCAGCTGAGTGCCGTCATGTATATTCTCAGTTTTGCTGGTCACTGTCTTTCACCATCTAGCAGACTAGCCCAGGTGTTTTCTCATGGTGAAAGCAAGAGTTCCGGAGAAGGAGACTGGAAGTGTACAAGGCTTCTTGAGGCCAATCTCAGGAACTGTCACACTGTCAGTTCAGCCACATTCTATTGGCTGAAACAGTTGACAAAATCTCCGCAGATTCAAGGGAGCTGGAGTAGACTGCCTCTTGCTGGGAGAAGCAGCTAAGTCACAGTGTGATAGATTCAGAGAGAAGTGGAGGGCAGGGGAAATTTGTGGTCCATCTGCCATGTTGACACCCTCTTTTCTCATCTGGCCTTTTAAGAATGGTAATGTTGGGAATCTTATTTTAGTTCTCCAAAATAAAGATTTTAACATTTCACCATCAGAAAATTTTTTGATACAGCTTTTTAATAAAATAAACTTTATCATATTAAGAACATTTATTTTTATTTCTAATTTGTAAAGAGTTTTTGTCACAAACAGGTATGGAATTTACCAAATAAATGATTTTTCCACATCTATTTTATTGACATAATTATTTTCTTTTTCTTTGTATTGAATTGCACTGTTAAAATTATTGAATATTAAACCACTTTAATATTCACTTTCTATTGCTGCCTTCATAGTCTAAATCTACTGATTTAGCAGCTTAAACAATTCAAATTTATTATCCTGCAATTCTGTAGATCACAAGTCCATTACATACCTCAGTGGGCTAAGATAAAAGCATTGGTAGGGTTGCATTTTATTCTAAATGTGTGCATGTATGCGTGCGTGTGTGTGTGTGTGTGTGTTTCATACTTCCTTTATCCATTCATCCAACAGTGGGAACTTAGGTTATTTCCCTATTTTGACTTATAAATAATGCTGTGATGAACATGAGGATGCTTAAATCATTTTGGGTTGGTGTTTTCATTTTCTTTAAATAAGTAACAGAAGTGGAATAGATGGAACAAATGGTAGTTCTACTCTTATTGTTTTGAGGAATTACATTTTCCATAGTGGCTGCACCAATGCACATTCCCACCAGTTGTGTACAAGTGTTATATTTTCTCCACATTCTCTTTTTGAGTGTGTCGTCTTCCATACTGGCTGCACCAATGCACATAATATTTTCCATAGTGGATGCACCAATGCACATTCCCACCAGCTGTGTACAAGTGTTACATTTTCTCCACATTCTTTTTTTTTGTCTTTTTAGGTCCATACCTGCAGCCTGAGGAGTTCCCAGGCTAGGGGTTGAATTGGAGCTGTAGCCACTGACCTATGCCACAGCCTCAGCAACCCAGGATCCAAGCCATGTCCGTGACCTACACCACAGCTCACGGCAACGCCAGATCCTTAACCCACTGGACAAGGACAGGGATAGAACTTGTGTGCCTATGGATGCATGTCAGCTTCATTTCCACGGAGCAGTGATGGGAACTCCTTTCTCCCCATTCTTGCCAACACTTATCTCTTTTTTGATAACAGCCATCCTAATAAGTATGAGATGATATCTCATCGTGGTATTGATTTGCATTTCCCAGATGATTAATGATTTTTAGGATACTTTCATGTACTTGTTAGCTATCCGTATATTCTTGGGAAAATGATTATTCAGATTTTCTGCCCATTTTTAGTCAGACTTTTGGGGGTTTTATTTATTGTAGGGTTGTATGAGTTCTTTGTATATTTTGGATATTAGCCTCTTATCAGATAGATGATTTGAAGATACCTTCTATTCACTAGGTTGCCTTTTCATTTTGTTGATGGTTTCTTTTGCTGAACAGAGCTTTTTAATATGATGTAGTCCCACTTATTTATTTTTGCTTTTGTGGCTTTTGCTTTAGGTGTTAGATTCAAAAATTCACCTCTGAAGCCTTTCTCAAAGAGCTTACAATTTATGTTTTATTCTAGGAGTTTTATGATCTAAGGTCTTAACTTTCAAATCTTTAATCCATTTGAGTTAATTTTTGTGTAAGATAGGGTTGCTGTTTCCCTCCTTTCCATAAGACTGTCTAGTTTTCCCAGCACCATTTACTGAAGAGACTCTCCTTTCTCCGTGGTATATTCTTATCACCTTTGTCATAAATTAATTCATCATATAAGTATAAATTTATTTCTAAGCTCGCTATTCTGTCCATTGATCTATATGTTTTTATGTGCATACCACACTCTTTTAATTACTGTGGTTTTATGCTATAGTTTGAAGTCAGGGAGCATGATTACTCCAACTTTATTCTTTCTCAAGATTTCTTTGGTTATTGAGGATCTTTATGGTTCTATACAAATGTTAGCATTATTCTACTTCTTTGGATGATCCCACTGGAATTTGGATAATAATACTTGTTAAAGCCTAATATTATATCTAATATTACTATAGTATATAAGCTTTCTTGGGCTAAAGTTTTTGCAATGTATCATGTCTATTCTTTCATTTTTAACATTTTCATATCCTTATGGAAATTGTATCTCTTTCAAGTGGCATGTAACACCGTTTTACATTTAACTTAGAATACTTTTCCATTAGTAGTTAGTGTAAACATGAATAAATTTCTATTTATGTATATACTCATGTTCTTATTATTCATTTTTATACTTAATGTTACTTTTTTTCCTTTCTTGACATTTTGATTATCATTTAAACATTTAATTATTTTGCTTTTAGTTTGTTGTTTTTATGTTCTCTTAATACTATTTTAGTTGTTTCCTTAAGAGATTACAAATTTGTCTGTGAGTATTAAAATGCATTATAAGAGTTCCTACAGTGGCTCAGTGGGTTAAGGACCCCACATTTTCTCCATGAGAATGTGTATTTGACCCCTGGCCTGGTTTAGTGGATTAAAAATACATACATTGTTGCCATGGATGTGGCATAGGCCTCAGCTACAGCTCCAATTCAATCCCTGGCCCAGGAAGTTCCATATGCCACAGGTGCAGCTGCAAAAAGGAAAAAAAAAAGCATTATAAATTAGTAATTTTATCTCTTCTTTTGCTCAATTTATTCCCTCTGCCTTGAGTTCTCCTGTGTGGTAAAAAAAGTGGATTGAATTTGTAATCTCATAATATGCCTTATTTACCAGTACGATTCCTTTGTATTTGCATGCACATATGACCCTTCCCTTACTTTCTTTCTTTCTTTTTAAAAAACTCCTTTCTATATCTCTGCTTCAATTTGTCATTCCTTTTTTTCCAGTTTTCAGTGTTTTATATACTATTATTTTCTTTGCCTGAAATAGGTTTATTTTACTTTCATTATCTATGAGTGTTTCCACTAGATTTAGCATTCTAGATTGGCCGGTGGGTTTTTTTTATTTGTGTTTTTTTAATCACTTTGAAGATGTCATTCATTGTCTTCTAAATTTTATTTACTTAGAAATTTTTTGAGAAGCTATTTTTCAGTAACATCCTTTGTTTTTGGCAATAATAATCTCCTCTCACCCCACAGATTTTCTTTTCATCTGGTTTTCAGTGGTTAAACTATGATGCACTCTAGTGAGATTTTATTTATTTTTTAAAATAAAATATATCCTTGGTGATCTCAGGACTTCTTGAATTTTTATCTTGATGGTTCTTAAAATATTGGTTCTATCTCATTATTTTTCACCTCACTGAGGACAAAAAATATTTAAGTATTTATTTTACTATTCTTTTTCAGTATTTCTCATCTTTTATCTTAATTTCTTGACTGTAAATCATATATTTTAAAGATTGTGGCTGATAGCACCATATCTGCTGCCTCTTCTAGATCAGTTTGTATTGTTTGCTCATATTGAATGTTATTAGTCAGTTTTCAACTTCCTGTACTTCTGAAGAGTTTTGATTAGAAGATAGACATATTTAAGGAAACTCTAAAACTCATATACTGCTCTGAATCATGTAATTACATTGTCCTCAAGAAAGAAGATGCTAAAGTTAAATCAATCTGTCTTATGATTCAAAGGTATTTTAAAATTTGTTTTAAACAGGATTTGCTTGGCTTTAACCAATGCAGGTCTTTGGATAGATTCATAAGTTCTGTGAACCCACTGAAATTATGGTTCAAATTATTTTGTATGTATTTGTATTTGAACACATGGACCTTTGGACAAAAGTTTATAACTTCTATCAGATGCTCTAAAGATTCGTCAGTGAAAGAAAAATTACGACAATCTTTATGTACATAGATATCCAGTTTTAGGTGAGGATCTTTTCAATAGAAATTTGAATATTTAATGAAAATAATAAAAATTGGTTACTTTCTGCATATCTCCTCTTTCTGAACAAATTTACATGACTTGCTATATTAGATAACTAGCCTTTGCATTGATTCAGCAGAAAGGAAAAAAGAAAATGAGTTTATGCTCAAGTGAGGACAAATTCTGCAATCTAAGAGAAATGATCAGGAAAGAAAAGGGAAAAGTATTGCTAAAATCACATTTTTTTTTTGTCTAAGAGATATTTGCAGGTGAATATAATGTGATTTAACTATATATGTTTTTGCTCTTTTTTCTGCTATGTCCTACTTTAAGTACTAAAACATATTCTGACTTATTAAAAAAGTTTTTAGACTCATATTCTAATACTTTAATAAAGGAAATATTCAAATGAATACAGTTACTAGAAACTAGTTTCATGAAAACACATCAAAATCCATAAATTTCACTTTTAACCTCAATTTACTTTGTCTGATGTCAGTGATAACAGCTAAAAAAATTAAAATGATGACATAAAACGAGTGAAAGAAATGGAGTTTTCATCATGGCTTAGTGGAAACTAATCTGACTAGCATCCATGTGGATGCAAGTTTGATCCCTGGCCTCGCTCAGTGGATTAAGGAACCAGCGTTGCTGTGAGCTGTGGTGTAGGTCGCAGACAGGCTTGGGTCTTGCTGTGTCTGTGGTTTAGGCCAGCGGTGACAGCTCCACTTTGCCCTCTAGCCTGGAAACCTGCATGTATCACAAGTGCTGCCCTAAAAAGACAAAAAAAAACAAAAAGAAAAACAAAAAAACAGCAAAAGGAAAAGGACTTCTTATGTTATACATGTTTTTTTTTTAGATAATGGTAAAGTATATGAAAGAAAAGGACGAAAAAGTAATTGTTAAAGTAAATATTTCATGATATGTTACTTATTTTTTTACAAATAATGGAGAGAAATATAAAATTAGTGTGAGGTTTAAATGTAACAAAATTTTAGGTAATATCTACTTATATGGTTATATGGTGTGTATCATATATCACACCATTGGGTTGATAGATCATAAGTCTTTGGAACATTACATTCCTATAATAAGGAAAATATTTTATGTCTATTTTAAAATACTTTGTCCCTTTGACATTTACGCATATTCCAAACTGAGGCGGAGGGTTGAACTATTTTTTCTTATTCAGAATGATAAATATATTCACAGTTTACATATTTTGTTGATTTTTAGGAGCAACAGGTAAAGATTTCAACCTGGCAAAATAATGACATTTAATTGGACAAGAAAACTTTTTTTTTTTTTTGGCTGTGTCTGCAATAATCAATTGCTAGCCTCATTCTCCTATAGTAATTTTTTTTTTCTTTTTATGGCCGCACCTGCCTAGGCAACCCCAGATCCTTAACCTCCTGAGCAAGGCCAGGGATTAAACCTGTATCCTCATGGACACTATGTTGGGTCCTTAACTCACTGAGCCACAATGAGATTTCCCATTATTCTTAATTTAAATGAAAAATCCATACTTAAAAATGAATATATGTTTTAATTTAAAATACTATTAAGTGAAAAACAATATTTGTAAAAAAAATGTCTTTAAACTTTAGACATGAAGATTTTTTTCCAAGTAGAAGTGACAACTGGAAAACAAAAATATATAATCATTCTGAAATTGTAAACTAACTATGGAATTTTTTACTTTCAATATTCAAGCTGAAAGAGTTTCTTCTTTTTCCACTATAACAACAGATAATAAAACAGAGATATTGACTGACTATAGAGTAATTTCCTGTTTTTTTTTTTTTTTCCTCTCTGCAATGGGGAGGTGGTACTTAGGTGGAGAAACAATTTCTTCACCTGACAAGACATAAGTACTTATTAGCTTTGTTCCGTGTCTTTTATTGAGATCTACTTAGAAAGATACTTTACTGTGTGTGCTATTAAATTCCATGTGTGGCTGACTAGGTAACAAATACAAAAGAAAGAAGCTGAGGGCCACCGAGGTTTGCAGTTGTCAGCATGGTGATAAGCTAGTGCTTTATCATCAGAAACTAAAGAGTACTTAAATGATACTGGCTGCAGTTGTGGTCATAATTTATTGGCCTCAAGTGACTGACTCTGTCTGTGTGTGCCCCTACCTTTCTAATCTCAGTTTCTGTTTTACTGGAGTCTGCATTATAAAACTTCAGTGAAGCTCCTGCATATAGCCTTTATTTCTCTAACATCAAAGGAATCCGAAAAAACACATGGCTTGAAATATAAGAAAAACAAATGCTGGGGGAAAAAGTTAGAAAGTTGGTATGAATAAAATGCTACTAAAAAGGCTGTGGACAGATGGTAATCCCAATGGAAAATTGGAGTTTAGTAGGCCTGAAGCATGACTAGAGCTGATGCTTTCAAGTAAAAATTCACTTTTGGTTTGTAACATGAATGAATTAAAAGGGGTCATCTGAAAATGTTTTATTTATTATAAAAATACATTCTCTAAAAGGAATTAATTTTAAAATCTATGTCTACTAGGTCAGGGAGGGTTTAAGAGATTTAAATTGTTTAAAAACAAGGTTTTTAAAAATATATTTTTTAACCTCCTAAGACAATAGCAAATTGAAAGAACTGATTTTTGACAATGAGCCAAGTTCTTTTACCCCCTGCTCCTGCAGCTTCTAGTGAAGAAGGAAACTTCTGAAAAACAATGAAGGAAACAGGAAAATATTTCTTCTGTGGACAGTCTTCCTATGATGGCTCTGCCCCAGAGTATTTGTTCCTATCCAAAACTCAGAGAGGATACCTAAAGTATTGACCTTTTTCTCTTCCTTTTAAATTTATGCCGCAAGAATAAAAAGTTAATTATGTGAAGAGGTGGATTTTTTTTTCTTTTTGCCTTTTGCCTTTTCGAGGGCTGCTCCCACGGCATATTGAGGTTCTCAGGCTAGGGGTCTCATCGAAGCTGTAGCCACTGGCCTACACCAGAGCCACAGTAATGCAGGATCCAAGCCGTGTCTGCAACCTACACCACAGCTCACGGCAATGACGGATCCTTAACCCACTGAGTTGGATTCATTAACCACTGCGCCACAAGGGGAACTCCAAGAGATGGATTATTTTGATTAATTTGACTGTAGTAGACACTTCAGTATTTCTCTGTATATCAAAATATCACATTATACACTTCAATATATATAGTTTTTATTCAAAAAAGAAACAAAATGTGGAAACAACTCAAATGACCCTAAGTGGATGAGTAGATAAACTGTGATTCATTTAGGAAATAGAGTATTATTCAGTCTTAAAAGGAATGAGATTAATACACTCTTCATCATAGTTAAACCTCAAAAACATGCCAAGTGAAAGAAGCCCAACACAGAAGCCCACACATTGTATGATTCCACTTGTATGAAAAATCCAGGCTCAGTAAATGAATAGAGACAGGCAGCAGTTTAGTAGGAGCTGGAGGAGTGGGGAATGCGGAGTGACTACATAAGGGGTACGGAATTTTTGTTTGGGTCGATCAAAGTGTTCTGGCACTTGATAGTGGGGATGAGGTAAAACCTAGTGAATGGAGTTAATGCTAATACATTGTAAAATTAAATTTTTTAAATTAAAATAATCCACAAAATATAATGACCAAGAAGATAGAATTAGGGTTGATAAAGAAGCAAGAAAGCCTTTGGCTGAGATGGCTTTCAGAGAAGTCTCAACTTGAGACAAAAAGATCAGGCCTTTGTTCTATTGTCTCCACTGGTCATTGGATATGAGCTGTTCCCAATGAGAACCTGAGGCAGCTCCCTTTGACAAATGGCTCTTTTGGGGGAAGATCTGGGCTGCAAGCCATTAATTAACAATAATCTCATTTGTGATCATTTTTCCTTGACTTCTTTTAGTTGTATAGCTTTGGCTATAATGCACTTTTTAACTTCTCATCTAAGTTCTCCCTAGAGTTTCATGCTCTATTAACCATCTCCATGGTTCTCTGCTGATCAGACCTCACTAGCCTCCGATACAAGTTTGCCTTTCATTTTCATAATTCCACCTAGCTTTTTTCTTATCAATGAGATATGCACCTGTTATTTGGGACCCCATCATCATTAGTCTAACAGAGAGTCCAGTTCTATAATGTCAACAATCAACAAACTCTGGCCAGTGAAAAAGCATATCCATCACTGTACCCAACGATGTTGGTACTCAACTCTCTAGCCGATATTTTTGTTGTCGTTGAACTATACTTGATTTAGAATATTGTGTTAGTTTCATGTACATAGCAAAGTGATTCAGTCCTATCTATCTACCTGCCTATCTATTATCTGTCCATCTCTGCATCCAGATTATTTTCCACTAGAGATTATTATAAAATATTGAATATTTCTTCGTGCTGTACAGTAAATCTCTGTTGCTTACCTATTTTATGTATAGTAGTTTGTATCTGTTAACCTAATACTCCTAATTTATCCCTTCTCCCCTCTGTTTCCCCTTTGTAACCATAAGTTTATTTTCTATGTCTGTGAGTCAGTTTCTGTCTTGTATATAGATTCATTTGTATTATTTTTAAAATTCCACATGTAAGTGATATCATGTGATGTTTTTCTTTGACTTACATCACTTAGTATGAGAATCTCTAGGTCTATCCATGTTGCTACAGATGGCAATATTTCATTCTTTCCTATGGTTGAGTAATATTCCACTATAACATTATATGTATAGATATTTACCACATCTTTTTAAACCAATCAACTGTCGATGCCCGGCCCATTCTTTACCATGTTAGAAAATGAGATTCCTTTAGGCTCCCTCGTGGGACATAGATAGCTGTGGTTATTCTGGGCTTCTATGATATTTGACTACAGGCTGCCTTCAAGGAGGGTTTTAGTCCTAGGGAAAAAGGTAGTATCTGGGGAGAGACTCATTTTGTCAGCTATCAGCAAGCAAGATTTCCAGCAGACAGCTGGAGTAATGAGTGCTTAGTTCCTAAAAGTGGGGATTTGGGTGATGGGCCATGGTGTTCACTACGCAAATCCTGACCTTACCTCTTTGGGGACATCTATGTATTATCACATCATTCATTGTATATAGATGTGTGTGGTACAGATTATGTGTGTGCAACCTGGAGAGGAGAAAAATGAGGTCACTTATCATATTCCAGGGTGATTTTGATGATGTTTACAGATAATTTTTTAAGCATATGGATTTCTTGAGGGCACATAATATATAATATTTATTTATTTCACCATAGAGACATCTATTAAAAAATAGACCATTAAGAATGTCAGCAAAATGACTACCTGTCTGAATAATAGTCTAACATGTTTGCCATCAGGTAAATTGTCAGTTGTGGTAAGCCTGGTTTTTCTTATTAATTTTCCTCCCTCCTTTCCTTTTCTTCTTTTCTTCATTCCCTCTTTATATCTTGCTCCACCCCTTCTTACCCACCATCTTTGTTTGGTTTCTTTCCCTCTCTCAATATTGATCATATTACTTTATGGAAATTATTTTATGTTAGCATTTTTAATTTAGTGTTATTCGAATCTTTATTTATTTATTTAAATTGTTATTTTCCCAATACATTTTTTTCCCTACTGTACAGCATGGTGGCCCAGTTACACATACATGTATACATTTTTTTTTCTCACATTACCATGCTCCATCATAAGTGACTAGACATAGTTCCCAGTGCTACACAGCAGGATCTCATTGCTAATCCATTCCAAAGACAATAGTTTGCATCTATCGAACCTATATTTTTGATGTATTTCTTGCAGAATTGAATTTAATTCTGAAAATTTTTTTAAAAAACATCCTGTTCAAACATGAAGGACAAAAATAAAGTTTACTAATGATTAAATTTTTTAATAGAGATTAGATATGAAAGGGAAAAAGTAACTTTATGGTGGAGTCATCTGCTAGAAACTACCTTAGTCAAGTCATCAGTTATGCTGGTATCATATACCCCTGGCATTGCATAATGGGAAGGGAATTTCAGGTCTGTGGCGTTTTTGAAAACTTCTAATTCCTTCCAATCTCATCATGAAGAAAATTTAATCAGATTCAAACTGAAGTTTTCTCTAAATAAATACATGTAAAGAAGTATATCATGGACTCTTGTTATGGTGCAAGGGGATCAGCAGCTTCTTGGGAAGCACTGGATGTGAGTTCACTCTCCAGCCCAGCACAGTGGGTTAGGGATCACAATGGGTTAAGTTGCCACAGCTGCAGCTTAGTTCAAGGCTGTGGCTCAGAGCTGATCTCTGGCTTGAGAGCTCCATGTGCCATGGGGAAGCCGAAAAGAAGTATATGACTAGGACTTTTTGAAACTGTTAAGGTTATGGGGTGGGAGGTGGGGAGAAGAGCCCAAAAGACTAAGAAAGCTTGAATATTGGAGAAGATTAAGGAAGCATGATGACTGAATGTGATGTGCTATCCTAGATTGTCTTTTGAAACATTTGCAGAAAAGCTGGTAACAGCTGAAGAAAGTCTGTGGTTTAGTTAACAGTAATGTACTAATGTTAGTTTCTTAGTGTTGACAAATATATCATGGTTACAAAAGATGGTAACATCAGGAAACTACTAACATAAAGGGGCTTTTATATTTTATGACTTGAAGGTGGCTCAGCTTAAAGAGGGGGACAAATAATCATGGAAAAATTTTAATCTCTAGGGTTACTGATCTATGCCAGTCAGGATCCAATCAAAAATTAGAACTAGTAAGATAAAGAGATATGACAGAGGAGTTGGTAGATAGATTGACATAGAGAGATAGATAAATAGATAGATAGAAGATTGATAGATTTATAGATAGATAGAGACAGACAGATTACAGGGAGTTGGATAAAGCCAGTGCAGGGGCTGGTTAAGTAGCTACTGCAAGGCCATCTCCATCTATAATGATGAGGTACAAAGTACACAGGCAGTCAGGAAGGGACCATCAGGAACAGGCTGGAACCCATGAGCACAAGCTGGGAACCCCAAAATCATAAGCCCAAACATCTTCCCCAGGAAGATGAAGAATGTCATAGCCTGGGGCCTTGATGATGAGCCTGTGGATGCTGCGGTCCTTCCTCTAGTTGCTGTGCAGCAGGCTTCCAGCCTAGGAATCAGAACAAATTAGGAAAAGATTTAGGGAGAAGGGAGCAAATCACAGGCCCAGCTACTGCGTTATGCAATGAGGTGAATGGGCAGATCAGCAACGAGGTGACCGTGTTGCAAAATGGCTGCTACCCCTCTTTCAGACATTTCCTTGACCAGATTATTAAGCTTTAGTCAGTGGACTGTTTTCTTAGATTTTGTGTTATGTCCTGCAACATTTTTTCATTTGGCAAATGTTCAGCCTCCCTAATATGTTGCCTTTGTATCTAAACATAGGCATTATTTTCTAGCTTTAGTCTCAAAAAAACAAGATTAATGTAAGTCAGTTAATTACTGTCGCACATTTGTATTTTGTTTTTTATTAGATGGAATGAAGATGTTAATAGAGCCCTTGATATTCTTACTCATTTCATTATATATGAAATGTATATTTATAAATATAAATATCTAACATAATGTTTTGAATATTTATGAAAAGCTTTGCTGCCAAAGTCCATATATGTATATCTGTGGATTTTGAGATAATTTTTCTGAATTGATGGATTTAGTCATGTAACACAATGACTCTCTCTGCATTAACAACCTTTTAGTTATGAATAGCTTTCATCTATTAAGCATGAGGAATTAACTCTCAGATGAATTTTGAACAAAAGGAGATTCTGGTAGCTCTTAAGATATATTGTGAAAAGCTGTAATGATACACCATTAAATTTATTCCAAAGGATATTTTCTAAATTGCCCGTGGAAATATGAGTGCTTTTTTCTTTCTTTTTAATCATGAAACTTGCCCCAGGTTGCCAAAAATGCAGCCATCAGCATTCTTTAGTGAAAGCAGATAAGTTACTGTCAGCCATCTCATCTTGTCTGTTGCATGGTTGATGTTTTTTATCAGTGAATACAAACATTAAGATGGAACCAGGAGTTCCCGTGGTGGCGCAGTGGTTAACGAATCCGACTAGGAACCATGAGGTTGCTGGGTTCGGTCCCTGCCCTTGCTCAGTGGGTTAAGGATCCGGCGTTGCCATGAGCTGTGGTATAGGTTGCAGACGCGGCTCGGATCCAGCGTTGCTGTGGCTCTTGCGTAGGCCGGTGGCTGCAGCTCCGATTCAACCCTTAGCCTGGGAACCTCCATATGCCGTGGGAGCGGCCCAAGAAATAGCAAAAAAAAAAAAAAAAAAAAAGATGGAACCATAATCCTACCTTAGTAATATAGAAGGTCTCTAGCTGTTTTTCTGGTATTTGGAGCCTATCTGCTAAGGAAACTAAGCACACATGCATAAGGGAACATATTCACAAATTATATGTATTGCAAAGTAATGCAGTTATTAAAGATGACAGATAATGAAATGATGAAGGAGTAAAGACCAATTAAAAGAAAAATAATCAAAAGATCATTTTGTTATTTTGCAAAGATCAGATGACATCTGTTACTAAACCCAAAATATCTACCTGTTATTTCTTATAGCAGGTTATTTTTCCAGAAGTGTATCATTAACTCATATTACTGTATGATCTTTTGCATACGTTGACTTCTTATGCCATGCATAAAAACCTCAGCATATTTTATTGTTATCTTTATACAAAGAACCTGGGTATATCATTTTATGCGTAACACAACAAAGAGAAGAATAGCAGCTATAAGAGTTATAAACTCTTAAAACCTATCAACAGGTTTTAGCTTTGCTTCTAAGGTAAAGGGAACTTCAAATAGATTTTCACAAATATTCTCACTATTGCTGTATAGCAGCAGAAAGTTGTTTTTACTTAGAGAGTTGAACAGAAAAGGATAGACTTGAATGGAAATGTAAACATTTTATTAAAATATCTTACAGCGATATTCATATGTAGCTTATAATCAAAGGATATTTGTTGAACACAAATGATGTATCATACCTGTTTTAAAAGCAGGGATTATAGTGATAAATAATGGGCCTTCCTTACCTTTTATGAACCCCCAGATTAATGGGGAACATATGTATACAGCTAATTATAAACTTGATTTTAACATTCTCTCTTGAGAAAGCTCAGTATTGGTTATGCGGGTACTTCTACCATTGTTTGTTATATGAATATATTGAACACACACACACCCTTATCTTATATCCTTTTTATGTGTGTAATACACTTCACATTGAAATACGAATATATTGAAATGCAGATATACTGTGTAAACATATTGAAATACAGATCCTATCAGAACAGAGCTATGCTAGCTAAGGAATTCTCCAACTCTTAATTAGGGAAGAACTAAAAACTGGAAAAAACAAACAAATGAACAACTCTTGCATGATAGTGTGTTCAGTGTGTACCTATATCTGTTCCACAGTACTATACAGTGAGCTATGTACAACTAAATAACAGTCTTAATTACTATACACTTTTTGTAAATCTTTATTGTGAAAAGTAACTAGGTGTGACTTTGTAAAATGTACTTGCTATGGGAACTCAGACAACTATTTGAATTGATTCCATTTCCTTATCAGTAAATTATCTGGGTGGTAGTAACTATTCCACTGTTCCTGCATCCCTGCTGCTTATGCCTCATTGAGCCCATGCAAGTCTTTTCTTCTCAAGTATTTTTCTCAAAGATTCCCACCAAACTCTGTCTTTAACGTCTAGCTACTGCTGCCTCCCAAGGAGACCCCTCTAGACCCCATACATTGAATCCTTACCCTAGTTTACCAGCAACCGCTATTCTATCATATTACCATTTTAATATTTTTTTCAGAGCACTTAGAAGGAATGAAATTATTTTACTATTTATGCGCTTACCCCGTCTCTCCTCATTGGTCCCTAAACTCTGTAAAGGTGAATAACTCATCTGTTTTGCTCACCGCCACCCTAGCCAAGCATTACATACATTTGGTATGTAATGCTGTCGTGGATATATATTGTATAAAAGGCTAAACATATAGAGAAAAACAACTTATATTAAACTTGGCAGAATAAAATTCAATGAATGTTATTTTCTTTCTGTCAAATCCATTCTACTCCCAAGTTCCAGGTTAATCTTCTTAGAATACTATTTTCATTACTGCAGCACTTTTTGAAAATAATATTTTTAGGCAGAACAAACTAAAACTCTTATCATTCAAGCCTTACCAAAAATGTAAATCTGAATTTCCTTTCTCACTTTATTTTTGGCTCTGTTCCCTAAAGTTTTTCTTTCAATGAAATTAATCTCTGCATCTTTTGCTCCTTCAGTCCCTCTACCTAAAATGCCTTCCATCATTACTACCAATTCCTCCTTCCAAACCCATCCTTAATCTGATTATGGGAAAATTCTCCTTGTGGGGAGGTCCCTAGGGAGTAAATGATATTTAAAAGATTATTTCTTCTTAGTATTAGGTATAGAGATTTTCCCTGAAATGAACAAATAAAAAGTGAAAGTATCATTAACTATAAGCTTAAAAAAATCTAAAGGGGGAGTTTCTGTTGTGGCTCAGTGGGTTAAGAACTTGACTAGTATCGCTGAGGACGTAGGTTTGATTCCTAGCTTCTTTCAGTGCGTTAAGGATCCAGCATTGCTGTGAGCTGTGGTATAAGCTCGCAGCTGCAACTCTGATTCATCCCCTAGGCTGGGAACTTCCATATGCTACAGGTGTGGCCCTAAGAAGAAGAAAAAAAAATCTAAAGGTGTTAACATAGTACAAAATCAAAATTTTATAATTCCATCTGAAACATATTCTGATGGTCTGGTTTCTCTGGACCTGTCCCCATTTTTTTTTCATATTTTTATAAATTTTTTATTTATTTATTTTTTATTACTCAAATGAATTAATCACATATGTAGTTATATGATGATCGTAACAATCTGATTTCACAGGATTTCCATCCCATAAACCAAGCACATCCCCCTACCCCCCAAACTGTCTCCTCTGGAGACCATAAGTTTTTCAGTGTCTGTGAGTCAGTATCTGTTCTGCAAAGAAGTTCCATCTGTCCTTTTTTCAGATTCCACATGTCAGTGAAAGCATTTGATGTTGGTGTCTCATTGTATGGCTGACTTCATTTAGAATGAGAGTTTCTAGGTCCATCCATGTTGCTAAAAATGCCGGTATTTCATTCCTTTTAATGGCTGAGTCATATTCCATTGTGTATATGTACCACCTCTTCTGGATCCACTCCTCTGTCAATAGACATTTAGGTTGTTTCCATGTCTTGGCTATTGCAAATAGTGCTGCAATGAACATTGGAGTACATGTGTCTTTGTGAGTCGTGGTTTTCTCTGGATAGATGCCCAGGAGTGGGATTGCTGGATCAAGTGGGAGTTCTATGTTTAGTTTTCTGAGGAATCTCCATACTGCTTTCCACAGTGGTTGCACCAATTTACAATCCCACCCACAGTGTCATAGGGTTTCTTTTTCTCCACACCCTCTCCAGCACTTATTGTTTGTAGACTTTTGGATGATGGCCATTCTGGCTGGTGGAAGGTGGTACCTCAGAGTGGTTTTGACTTTGCATTTCTCTAATGTTGAGTGATGTTGAACATCTTTTCATGTGTTCCTTGGCCATCTGCATGTCTTTTTTGGAGAACTGTCTGTTTTGATCTTCTGCCCATTTTTTGATGTTTTTTTTTGTGTTTTTTTGGCATGGAGCTGCAGAAGGTGTTTATAAATTTTGGAGATTAATCCCTTGTCAGTCGATTCACTTGCAAAGATTTTCTCCCATTCTCTGTGGTTGTCTTTTTGTGTTGTTTAGGGTTTCCTTTGCTGCACAGAAACTTTTAAGTTTAATTAGATCCCATTCATTTATTTTTGTTTTTATTGTCATTACTCTGATAGGTGGATCTGAGAAGATGTTGCTGTCGTTTATGCCAGAGAGTGTTTGGCCTATGTTTTCCTCTAAGAGTTTTATAGTGTCTGGTCTTATATCTAGGTCTTTAATATATTTGGAGTTTACTTTGGTGAATGTTGTTAGGGAGTGTTCTAATTTCATTCTTTTCCATGTGGCTGTCCAGTTTTCCCAGCACCACTTATTGAACAAGCTGTCCTTTCTCCATTATATATTCTTGCCTCCTTTGTCATAGATGAGTTGGCTGTAGGTGCGCAGGTTGAATTCTGGACTTTCTATCCTGTTCCACAGATCTATATTTCTGTCTTTGTGCCAGTACCATATGGTTTTGATTACTGTTGCTTTGTAGTGTAGTCTGAAGTCAGGGAGCCTGATTCCTCCAGCTCCATTTTTTTTTTTTTAGGATTTTTTGGCTATTCTGTGTCTTTCGTATTTCCAAACACACTTTAAAATATTTTGTTCAAGTTCTGTCAAGAATGTCCTTGGTGATTTGATAGGGATTGCATTGAATCTATAGATTGCCTTAGGTAGTATAGTCATTTTGATAATATTAACTCTTCCAATCCATCAACTTGGTATATCTTTCCATCTATTTGTGTCATCTTTGATTTCTTTCATCAGCATCTTATACTTTTCAGAGTACAGGTCTTTTGTCTCTTTAGGTAGGTTTACTCCAAGGTATTTTATTCTTTTGGATGTAATGGTAAACAGGATTGATTACCTAATTTCTCTTTCTTATCTTTCATTGTTAGTATACAGAAATGCCATCGATTTCTGTGTATTAATTTTGTATCCTGCAATTTTGCCAAATTCATGGATGAGCTCTAACAGCTTTCTGGTTGAGTCTTTAGGATTCTCTAGGTATAATATCATGTCATCTACAAATAGTGATACTTTTACTTCTTCCTTTCCAATTTGGATTCTTTTGTCTCTTTTACTTATCTGATTGCCATGGCTAGGAATTCCAAAATATATTGAAAAATAGTGGCGAGAGCGGACATCCTTGTCTTGTTCCTGATCTCAGCAGGAATTCTTTCAGCTTTTCACCATTGAGAATGATGTTGGCTGTGGGTTTGTCATATATGGCCTTTATCACATTGGGGTAGGTTCCCTCTATGCCCACTTTCTGAAGGGTTTTGAAATGGGTGTTGGATTTTGTCAAAGGCTTTTTCCATGTCTATTGAGAGGATCATATGGTTTTTATTCTTCAGTTTGTTAATGTGGTGTATCACACTGATGGATTTGCACATATTGAAGAAACTTACATTCCTGGGGATAAATCCCACTTGATCATGATATACAATCATTTTAATGTATTGTTGGATGTGGTTTGCTAGTATTTTGTTGAGGATTTTTGCGTCAATATTAATCAGTGAAATTGGCCTGTAGTTTTCTTTTTTGTGGTATCTTTGTCTGGTTTTGGTATGAGGGTGATGGTGGCCTCATATAATGAGTATCCCTTCCTCTGCAGTTTTTTGGTATCAAGGAGATGGTGGCTTCATATAATGAGTATCCCTTCCTCTGCAATTTTTTGGAATAGTTTCAGAAGAATAGGTGTTAGCTCTTCTCTAAATGTTTGTTAGAATTCACCTGTGAAGCCATCTGGTCCTGGACTTTTGTTGGTTGGGAGTTTATTAATCACAGTTTCAATTTCAGTTCTTGTGATGGGTCCATTCATCTTTCCTATTTCATCTTGGTTTAGTCTTGGAGGATCATACTTTTCTAAGAATTTGTCTGTATCTTCTAAGTTTTCCATTTTATTGGCATATAGTTGTATATGGTAGTCTCTTATGATCCTTTGTATTTCTGTGATGTCCACTGTTACTTCTCCTTTTTCATTTCTAATTTTATTGATTTGAGTCCTCTCTCTTTTTTGCTTGATAAGTCTGTCTAAGGGTTTATCTATTTTGTTGATCTTTTCAAAGAACCAGCTTTTCGTTTCATTGATCTTTTCTGTGGTTTTCTTTGTTTCTATTTCTTTGATTTCTGCTCTGATTTTTATGATTTCTTTCCTTCTGCCAACTTTAGGTCTTGTCTGTTTTCTCTCTTGAGCTGCTTTAGATGTTAAGTTAGCTTGTTTATTTGAGCTTTTTCTTGTTTCCTGAGGGAGGCTTGTATTACTAGAAACTTTCCTTTTAGAACGGCTTTTGCTGCATCCCATAGGTTTTGGAGTGTCATATCTTTGTTGTCATTTGCTTCTAGGTATTTTTTAATTTTCTCTTTGATTTCTTCAGTGATCCATTGGTTGTTTAGTAGCATGTTGTTCAGTCTCCACGTGTTTGTGTTTTTTGCAGTTTTTTTCATGTTGTTGATTTCCAGTCGTATAGTGTTGTGGTTGGAAAAGATGCTTGATATGATTTCAATATTCTTAAAGTTACCAAGGCTGGATTTGAGGCCAGGATGCGATCAATCTTAAAGAATGTTCCATGTGCACTTGAGAAGAATGTGTATTCTGTTGCTTTTGGGTGGAATGTCGTATAAATATCTATTAAGTCCATCTGGTTTAATGCATCATTCAGGGCCTGTGTTTCCTTACTGATTTTCTGTCTGGTTGATCTGTCCATTGCTGTAAGTGGGGTGTTAAAATCCCCCACTATGATTGTATTATTGTTAATTTGTCCTTTTAAGGTTGTAAATAGTTGCATTATATATTGTGGTGAACCTATGTTGGGTGCATAGATATTTAAAATTGTTATATCGTCTTCTTGGATTGATCCTTTGATCATTATGTAATGAACTTCTTTGTCCCTTAAAATATTTTTCATTTTAAAGTCTATTTTGTCTGATATGAGTATTGCTACTCCAGCTTTCTTGTGATCCCAGTTTGCATGAAATTTTTTCTTCCATCCTCTCACTTTCAATTTGTATGTGTCCCTAAAAGTGAAATGGGTCTCTTGAAGACAGCATATATATGGGTTTTGTTTTTGTATCCATTCAGCCAGTCTATATCTTTTGGTTGGGACATTCCATCCATTAACATTTAGGGTAGTTATTGATATGTATGTTCTTATTGCCATTTTATTAATTGCTTTGGATTTGTTTTTGTTGTTCTTCTTTCGTTCCTTCTTCTCTTGTTCATTTCTGCTTAGAGAATTTCTTTTGGTATTTGTTGTAAGGCTGGTTTAGTGTTGCTGATTTCTCTCAGATTTGCTTATCTGTGAAGGTTTTGATTTCCCCTTCAAATCTGAATGAGAGCCTTGCTGGGTAAAGTAATCTTGGTTGGAGGTTTTTTCCTTTCATCATGTTAAGTGTATCATGCCACTCCCTTCTGGCCTGCAGAGTTGCTGCTGAAAAATCTGCTGATAACCTTATCGGGGTTCCCTTGTATGTTATTTGTTTCTTTTCCCTAGCTGCTTTCAAGATTTTCTCTTTGTCTTTAATTTTGGTCAGTTTGATTAATATGTGTCTTGGTGTATTTCTCCTTGGGTTTATTTTATATGGTTCTTGTTGTGCTTCGTGGATTTGAGCGAGTGGTTCCTTTCCCATGTTAGGGAAGTTTTCGACTATTATTTCTTAGAATGTTTTTTCTGTCCCCTTATCTCTCTCTTCTCCTTCTGGCACCCCTATAATACGGATGTTGTTGCGTTTAACGTTGTCCCAGAGTTCCCTGAGACTGTCTTAAATTGTTTTCAATCTTTTTTCTCTTTTCTGTTCTGCATGCGTCATTTCCACTAATCTGTCCTCCACCTCACTTATTCATTCTTCTGCCTCCTGTATTCTGCTGTTAGCTGCTTCTAGTGAGTTTATTTCAGTTATTGTATTTTGCATCTCTTCTTCTTTAGGTTTTATATCTTGTATCTCTTTGGTCAGTGTTTCCTGTAAGTTATCCATCTTTGCCTCCAGTTTATTACCAATGTCTTGCATCATCTTCAGCATCAACAATCTAAAATCTTTTTCCTGGAGGCTAAGAATATCCTCCTTGCTTAGCTGTTTTTCTGGGGTTTTTCCTTTCTCCCTCATCTGAGTTAAAGTTCTCTGTCTTTTCATTATTATAGGTTTTTGATGTGGTGACCTTTTTACAGATAATAGAGTTGTAGCCTCTCTTACTTCTGGTGTCTGCCCCTCATGTGGTTGAAGTAGATATGGGGGCTTTCTATAGGCTTCCTGATGGGAGGGGCTGATGTCTGCCCACTGGTAGGTGGAGCTGATTCTAATCCCTCTGGTGGGTGGGGCTTAGTTTCTGGAAGGAATTAGAGGTGGCTTTTTGCCTGAGGGGTCTTTAGGTAGCCTGTTTACTGAGGGGCAGGGCTGTGATCCCACCTGGATTGTTGTTTGACCTGGGGCTTCTCAGGGCTGACTGATGGGTGGGGCCATATTTTCTCAAAATGGCCACCTCCAGAGAAAGGCAGCTGCTAAATATTCCCAAGAGCCTTGCTTTCAATGTCCTTCCCTCACAACAAGCCACATTCACCCCTGTTTTCCCAGGATGTCCTCTAAGAACTGCCATCAGGTTTGACCCAGATTCCTATGGAGACTTTGCTTTGCCCTGGGACCCAGTGCACAAGAAAGTCTGTGTGCACCTTTTAAGAATGGGGTCTCTGTTTCCCCCAGTCCTGTGAAGCTCCTGTGCACAAGCCCCACTGGCCTTCAATGTCAGATGCTCCAAGGGCTCTTTCTCCCAGTGCCATATCCCCACTCGTGAGAGTTTGATGTGGGGCTCAGAGCTCTCACTCCTGTAGGTGAGTCTCTGTGAACCAGTTAGTTTCCAGTCTGTGGAGTTTCCCACCTGGGAGGTATGGGGTTGTTTATATCGTGAAATTGCCCCTCCTACTTCTTGATGTGGCCTCCTCTTTTTCTTCTGGAGTAGGGTATCTTTTTTAAGGTTTCCAGCTCCCATTTGGGTGGAGATTTCTCAGTCTTTGGTTGTGAATTTTATTGTTTTTAGGGGAGAAGTTGAGCTCCAGTCCTTCTATTCTGCCATCTTAATCCCCTATCCCCATTCATAACACCTTTCATTATCCTCTGAACTTTCCCTGAACCCCTACTCAGTAGCATTTCTATCTACAATGAAATCTTAAAATATTTATTGTTTACAACAATTGTTATTGCAGTCTGTTTCAATATAAAGTCTTTATAAGAATATCCTCTTCTTTTGCATGTTTTAAATTGTGCCTTGTACATAAATGCTCAGTAATTCCAGGCTAATTGAATGAATTCCATGTAAAACTGTGGAATGCCAATTCAATTTTGTAACTTGCCTTTAAAAAGCAGATACTGATTCCATTAACAGAATTGCTTATGTGACAATTAGCATAATTAAGGTAAATTAAATTAATGGATCAGATATCCATTTCTTTAGTCTTTAGGAAACTGGCCTTAATAATTAGAAACTTTTCACCATTAACAATACCCATCAAATTAATACTTTCTCATGTTTTCATTCATGTAAAACACATGTTTATAGAAATTAAAAGTTTAGATTAGTCTATGTGATACTGAGATTTTTTTTCCACCATTAAATACATTTAATTAAAAGTTTCAATAACTTATTCTAAATAAGAAATAAAATATGTTCCTGCTTATGTTTATAAGCTGCAAGTTTTCATAATTTATTGGCTATTTTCATTTTAGCATTAACCACTGGACTTCACATAAAAATACAGAAACATTTCATCAAGTTTATTATTAATAATTACATTTTTACTTAAAATTGTAAAAAGATATTTTCCAGCTGTTTTTGCCATGAATAGAGGAAAATACTTATCCTGAATTGTTAATGGAAATTCATATCTTCTCACACCCATAAAAATGATAGTATTAAGCATAAATAATTGAAGAAAAGTTTTCTTTCATCACAGTTTTCCAATAAGCTAAGGCTGAAACTTCTTTCCCTTACCACTTAATGTTTTGAGCAGTTTCCCTAATATTTTATTTAATTTTGACAATAAGAAGAAGTCTATTGTGGCCTAATATTTAGTGATTTAAAACTTAATCCTATTTTATAAATTAATATTTAGTGGTTTAAAACCTAATCCTATTTTATAAATTTTATACCCAATTCTAAGTAAATATTTCTCCCAATTTCAGTTCTTGCCTTGGCTCACAAATTCCTCTTGGGACAAAGAATGTTTGTGTTCCATTGATATTTGGCCTTTCCTTTTGTTTCTTTCTCTGCAGGGTCTTTTATGTCTTTTCCTAGAGACAGTTTGGATTAGAGGGGAAGACACAGATGTCATGTTCTGTTATTTTCCTATTATAACTCCTTTCTTAGCTAGTGGGTCTGGAGGCCATGCTCCATTTGTAACAAGCACACAGCTTAGCCTACACTTGTTTCTAGTCACTCTTTTTGTTGTGCAGCAGCACCTCCTCCCTGCTTCCTGCATCAGCCTTTTGGGGTTCAGCCCCCTCCTGAGATCCCCCTCCATCCTGTGGGTGTCCTCAGTGTGTCACCGTAGGCAACCTCTCATACTGACTGTTTGCCTATACCTTTGTATAAGTATGTAAATATGTATGTCTTCTATTTCTTTAATAGTCATTTTTAAAACATTTTAATATCTATTTCCTTAATATCCATGCTTCATTATTTTCCTTGACACAATCTTGATGGTTGTCTGAAATTTAAACTCTTGCTTATTATGGATATATTTTATTTACAGTTTGATTTTGTGCAGTTGTCTTATTTTTATTATTTTTTTCTTTTAAAAAACAAAACCGTTTTCATAAAACATTTGGTCATCTTTAAGTGTATTTTTCCTGAATAAGTTTTAAGTATTCCATTTAGTTTTTTTTCCATAAATGTATTTGTATGCAAAATATCTGAAGCTTATATTCCTGAGAACATTTTCATCATGTTCTCAAATTTGAATTACAGTTTAGCTGGTTATAAAATTCTCATTCACTAATCTTTTCCTTCCATATTTGAACATACTATTTGTCTCCTTATAACCAATGTTGCAATGGAAAAATATACTATCTGTCTGTAAATAACTGTTTTTTCTCTCTGAAAGTTTTTAGAATTATCTATTTATCTTTGATATTCTCTAATTTTAATAAGATTCAGGAGCTTTTTGTTATTGCCAGTTTTTGTTTTCTGTGGTATTCTTAGTCTTATTTGGTACATATGAGAAATATATTATTTTTCAAATATCTTTTTCATTTATATTTTTATTTACTTCTGAGATTTCTATCACCTGATTCATAGTATTTCTACTATATTATCCTTTCTATTGCATTTACTACACATTTTCCTTTTCTTCTTTCTTTGAATGAGTTTCTCAATCTTCTTTGTCATGAAGGAATTTATTTCATTCAGATGTGTTAATTCTGTAATTTACTGTCCTCATTAACCCAGCAGGTTAATAAACCCCAAGCAGTATAACCTATGCACAGATAAACCTGGTCTTTTTTGCAGGAATTTGAAAGAAGATGGTCAATAAAATGCCTGTGGTCCTTTAAAATCCTGCCGTCACCTTGTTTGAACCTGGTAATTTGTATGGACCTTATGTTTCAGAGGGCTATATAGAAACTTATTCTTTTCAAACATTTTTGTTTCTCCCTTTTGTTTTGTAAAAAGGAATTAAGAGGGATGACTCAAAAGATTTGGAAATGCAAGAAAATCGTAATTTACATTGCAATCTTGCTGCCTTACGAAACATTCTTTATTTGGATGCCAGTAACCTAGAAGTTTGCATATAGTGGTTTTCTAGCTGACTGCTGAGTCAACACCTTCTGTAGCTGAATTATAAATATCATCCATAAATAAAGTGGCTTGATTTCCACACCATCTGTTAAATTTTTTCTCTTAGCCATTGTATTCTTTACAACTAAATCTTTTAAATTCTCTTTGTTTTTTCGTTTTGCTTTTCTTTCATTTTGTTAATGCCCGGTAACTTTGTTCCATTATTTTATGTAATTGACCTATCTGTTCTAATCTCTGCTTTGATGGCATGACTTACTTGCTTGTTTTTAATTGAAATGGTTGAAACCCTCAAATTGTGATTATTTTGGCCTATGAGTTTATATTTCCTTTGAAGATATTGGGAAATATGTCCTGTAATGTGGAGAGGAAGGGTTATAAAATCAGACCTGATCTTTGTCAGCCCCAGTGAACTCAAGCTAAATAGGAATGAGTCCTACCTTGGAAATCTATAGACTTGAGGCTCATACAGTTAATTCATTTTCAAACCAAGAAAACAATCACGTCAGGAGTTCCTGTCATAGTTCAGCATTAAAGAACCTGACCAGTATCCATGAGGATGTGGGTCTGATCACTGGTTTTGCTCACTGGGTTAAGGATCCATTGTTGCCCTGAGCTGTGGTGTAGATCGCAGCTTAGGCTAGGATCTGGCATGGCTGTGGCTGTGGCGTAGGCCAGCGGCTACAGCTCTGATTCAACCACTAGCCTGGGAACCTCCATATGCTGTGTGTGTGGCCCTAAAAAGACAAAAAGAGAAAAAAAATAATCACTTCAAGACATTATCCTCCACTGTTATGGTGTTAGAGAGAAGTTGACTTGAGGGGAAGGAATCCTTGGATTGTACTTCACCAGCCCTAAGTGATTGAAAAACTAGTGTGTGGAAAGCAAATTACACAGGCTGGTCAGTTCTCACACTTTTTTTTTTTTTTTTTTTAACTAGCGACTAACCTTACCAGTTTTTATTTTATCCATGATTATACCTCAGAGGTCTGATATACTATGGTTATGTGATCAGTCACTGAAACTTCCAAGGTAACATAGGGTTAGCTCTGAGAAGTGATAATCAGAATCCTTTTTAAATCTTATTAGAGTGGTGCCTGTCCATGTCTTGCACAAGCTAAAGCCACTATCACGAAGGCAAACCTGTTCAAAAGACAAATATTTTCCCCCACAGTGTCTTATCACTTGGTGTTTCAGCCTTTAACTCCTTTAGGGTTAGTCTTGGGGAAGATTCTAGCAGGTTTTGCTAGATAAACATAATGATAAGAACTGGTAATTCTAATATTTCTATATTAAGAGATTTTTTGAGGTTTGCTTATAGTCAAATTTTATAAATAATTTATATTACTTAAAGGTGTTTAATGTCTATCATTAAGGTTTAAAGTGTGATCTCTATTTTTACTGGAACAATACATTATATTATTTGGAAGCAGTGTTTATTATCTGAATTTATGGCAGAAGGTTGAATTTTACTATTCGGATTTTACGCTGAATTTACTTGCATTTTCTTCTATTTTTGCTTTGTAAATTTTGGTAGTTTTTTATTTGGTGAAGATAGGTTTACAGTGTTTATGTCCTTTGTGGTTTCTGTCTCTTTTTATCATTTTAAATGTTAATCCCTAAATTTATATTTGTTTTGAAGGTACATTGTGATCTAAAGTTAATATTTGTTTGGTTAATGATTGTGTCCTAGTTTTATAAATATTTCAGAACTGATATTTCAGTGTAGTCAATTGTTCACTTGATTTTGTGATTTAATCTGTATTTAATTTCTTCCCCTTGTCATTTAAAAGATTTGTACTACTATTTTGGTATAATGGGTTATATTATATCTTTAGTATACTTAACTTTTTTTGATTTGTCAATTTCAAAAATGAAAAAGTTGTTCTAATTTGCCTCACATAATAGTGCTGGCCCGAATTGTGATCTATTAATAAATCTTCCTAAGACATGCACAGGTCAAAAAGGAGAGAATGAAAAATAACACATAGGCCATGATTTCATGTTTCTAGGAGACAGTGATGGTCAACTTTTATTTATGTGTAACTTGGGAAATACATATCTGAGATTTACAAAGTTGTATACAGGGCCCACATTAGGCATGCTGAAGTGGAAATAAAAGTATTTTTAATGAAGATTCATTCTCAGAAGGAGAAGACTCTTTTATGAGAGCAAATACCAAAAGCAGGCCTATGACATAATGTATCAAAACACTGGCTATTGGTGGTTAGCAAGAAAAAAAATAGGTTTTGAAATATCTGTGAGATTAAAAGTGAGATACTTAGAAAGATGCTTGTTCATGGAGAAGAAGGTATTTTGGAAGGCAGGGATATTCCTTGTAGGCTTAGATAAAAGAAGTGAATGTTGAAGAAGCATAATAAAGCAAGATAAAATAAGCAGAAAGTAAGAGACAAAAAAAGCGAGTTTCTGTAGATTAAGGAACTGGTACTTCACTATAGCAACAAAAGTATCTGCCCTTAAATTGAGATGTTTTATTTCCCTCTCATTCTATTTTTGGGCTCCAATTTTTTTTTTTGTTTTATGAATTTAAACACCAAAAGCCAAATTAACCATAAATTGTTATAAAAAAATGAAAGAATCAAAAACTTTAGCAGAAAATATACAAACATGTACATATGCATACATATAATAGCAACCTACTAAACAAATTTAATAATAAAACAGGCAATGTGGATATGAAAATAAATGTACACAGAAAAAAAAAGTAAAATAATATCTATTCAATTTCTGGAGGGATACTGAAGAATAATTTTATAAATATCAGAAATAAGAGCAAAAATTCTGAAATTTTTAATACATCTACTGAAAATTCAGTGAAGAACAAAAGGGATTAAATTAAGGATGCAAGCAAATTAAACAGGAAAGGAGTACCTAAAAAGTAAAAATAAAAAGATAAAAAAGAAAGGCAAAAATTATCCAACAAAAATGTAGTTGGATCTTCTGAAAAATAGAAACAACTACTAGATAAAGAGGACTTATATTTAATATTAAATAAATTAAAAAAAAACTTTTTATAAATCAAAGGAAATAGGAAAGGACCTAGGTCTCAATTAGGAAAATGGACCTAGAAAGATCGATCCTGAGATAACCCTTTTCAACATTTTATTTTGTCATTAAAAGAAGTTTATTTGGGCATCCAGGCAAAATGAAAAGAAGTGAAAAAAAGAAAAAAATTCAAATTTGTTATAAAATGACTTTATGTCATACTTTAAAATGTACAACCTTAAGGAGTTCCCACTGTGGCTCAGCAGTTAAGAATCAGACTAGTATCGATGAGGATATGGGTTCAATCTCTTGCCTTGCTCAGTGGGTCAAAGGATTCCGTGTTGCTGTGAACTGTGGTGTAGGTCACAGACACAGCCCAGATCTGGCCACTGCAGCTCAATTTGACCCCAGCCTGGGAACTTCCATAAGTAGTGGGTGCAGCCATAAAAAAAAAGCATCAAAAAAAGGTACAACCTTAAAGTAACATTTAAAAAAAAAAAGGAAAGGAAGTTTGATCCAAAAATTTTCTTTTCCTCTAAGAATATCAAGACTATAGAAAAAACTATTTATTTTCAAGATGAAATAACATAGTGACTATTCTACCAATTAGCTAGTTCAGAAGAATCTATTATAGAAGATTTACTATAGAACTACTATAGAAAGGACTAAATCTATTTTTTTATGGCTGCACCTGTGACATATGGAAGTTCTCAGGCTAGGGGTCAAATCAGAGCTGCAGCTGCCAGCCTACGCCACAGCAACATCAAATCTGAGCCCATGTGCAACCTACCCTGATTGTAACAATGCTAGATCCTTAACCCACTGAGTGAATCCAGCAATCAGACCTGCATCCTCATGGACTCTATGTCAGGTTCGTAACCTGTGGAGCCACAATGTGAACTCTGAAAGAACTTAACCTTAACCATGCAATGATTGAGAAAATTATGTAGCAGGATTGATGGTAAGAAATACACCTAACACATATGCACATAAACTTAACTCTATGATTAAAACAAAGATTGATATGAAGATAGAATAATATGTCAAATTATATGCTCTGAAAAAGTAAACATTACAATAACAAACTTTTAATTATCCTATTTCAGAGAAAAAAGATAACACCTAATTGAGAAGGATAGTTACCAGTAAAGTACATTTGCATTAGGTCTTTAAAAAGACCAATTGTCACAGAAATGTTCAAAAAACTACCTCCCTCACCCACAACAAAGTTTCAGCAAGACAATTTCTGACTATAGTTGCACAAACTTTTAGAGATAAGATACTTCTAAAGCTATCAAAACTGTTTCTAATCATAAAATAGAAGAAATAATCTGCAAATTCTTTTCATGAAATAGCATAGCATTGATATTTATACCTGATTGATACTGCATAATAAAAGTAAATTACAACTCAATTTATGTAATAATTATCATAAAATTTCCCAAATATTATAAAAAACCCAGCAGCACATAAAAAATTATATAATTTGATCAATGAGGCTTATTCCAGAAATAAAAGTTAAATAGTCAACACCTCAGTTTATTTGAGTCAGAGAAGAATGGAGAAAAGTAAAACATCTCTATAGATACTAAAAAAGCATTTGCAAAATTAAACATTATTTATGATGAAAAATAATGAATTACAAGTCTGTAGATGATTTTTTTTTACTTCTTTCTCATATATATGAGAAAAAAACATCTCTTTTAATGAAGAAAAGATAAAAGCATTTCACATAAAGTCAGGAGGTAGGCAAGCTCTCCATATCTTCATTTCTGTTTAACATTATATAACACACTCAAGCAATATACAACATTTAATGGCATAAAAATTTACTTTATTTGCAGTTAAAAACTCCACTAGTATCAGTGAAAAAAAAAGATGTAATTTGGTTTAGTAAGGTAGCAGGATATGAAGTTATACAAAAATCTATCTATATATATCAGTCATTCACAGTGGGATGCAGTTTTGCCTCCTCTTCTCAGGGGGACATCTGACAAGGTATGGAAATGTTTTTGATTGTCACAGTGGTAGGAAGGGGGTTGAAGGTGCTGCTGGCATCTGACAAACAGCATCCAGGGAGGCTGCTGCTAAACATCCTCCAGTGCAGAAAACAGTTCCCACCTTCCCAACAAAGAGGTATCCAGGCCAAAATGGCAATAATACCAAAGTCCAGAAACTTTGATACGTACTAACAAACAATTAGATGGCATAATGGAAGTGAAATAACTTTTACAATAGTAAGTGAAATATAAATTATCTAAAAATAAACAGCAATTTAAGTGTTACATTTATTGTGATAATTTAAAAATGCTTCTAAAAATGAAATAAATTTCATCAAAGGGAAAGATATTCAATGTTCTTAAAGAAGAATGATCCTCTGAATACTAAGCCAGTTTAATGTGACTCCAATTAAAGAAGCAAAGAGATTATTTTCTGGAACTCAACAAGTTGACTGCAAAACAATAACATGGAATAAAAAAATAAAAAAGAAAAACTATGAATAATTACAAGTATATAAAGTAGCTCACATATAATAAAAGTGAAATTTCAGATCAGTGAGGGGGAGACAATATTCATGTGGGAATAAATCATCCCTATTGATTATAAATACTTGGCAACAGTGAGGGAGTAGTATTTTTGCTACTAGCACTTTTGGCTAACATTTGAATCTATACCTAATAAAACCCCTACAGCTACCAGTTTAAAGGAAAGAGAAGGAATAGGATGAAGTCAAATTAAAAATGTTAGTTGAATTCAGAATATGGAAATATCTGAAAGAAAAATGATCTATTTTCTTCATGAAATGAAAAGTATTCAAAATAGCAAGCAAGCAAATCCTTATTTACTATAAATATTGTATGTATTTATGTGATACACACACACATATTTGTCGTAAAGACAATGAGAGACATGTATTGCAGACCTGGACCCAATCTGAAGGCTGAATCTAAGTCTAGCTGAGCTCAGTCTAAATCAGATGACTCCAACTGATGAGAGAATAAAATTTTTTTAAAATATTTTAAGCCATTGTGTTTCTAACACGGTATTGCTGTGCCAATAACTAAATAAGTGAATATCATGATAATGAGCAAGACACTCAAATGGTTCATAAATGGTGATGCTGACGGAAGTATCAAGATTAGGTGAGGAAAATGCATATTTTTTTCTGAGGATAAACCCCCATCCTTCCATGATGTCAGGAATTCAACAAAATGTATGTAATACCATGTTATTGGCTTGTTCCCTCAAGGACAAATAACCTATTAGAAACTCGATTTGAGGTTCTGTTGTTAGCAGGTGATCAGCTTTAGAGTATCCTTACCCAGGGCACATTTTGAATGTCTAATCACATACTTCTTCTCTGATCTCTTTTCACCAGTATGATTCTATCTGTGTTCTTGATAATCCAGCCATATTACTAACTGTGCAGATCTCTATTTATGGCCAATTCTTCTTCCAGGAAACAAAGACACCAAATGTCCTGGTTGAAGTTCTGTCAATGTGGAGATTTAATGTCCTCACTGTCTTTCTGGCCTAGGTCAGACCTTCATGTTGCAATGGTCCCATTGCAGCACAGAAAAATATGTACATATAAGATTGATTATTTTTCTGTTATCAACTGGTCATAGAGCTCTCCATGTAGTTCTAGATGTGACAATCTCAGAGGAATTTGACTATGTTGTCAGAGAATGGTCGGTAAGCAGGAGAAGGGTACACACAAAATTGTACCTTCAAATTTTAGGAAAAGATATCAATCCTTGCTAAGTCTCTAAATGAGAAGATGCTAGAACAGCACTGGAAATTTTGAAGAAAATAATTCTGTCAGCATGATCACAAGTGATCCACTGAGGAAGAATTTTGGAAGATATTTGAAATGTAGTTACCTTAAAGCCTTGCTAGAATAGAGCAAGGTTTAAATTATAAACAAAACCCCAAAGGGCTTGATGTGATTTTACAAAGAACTCAATGGTAAGCTCAGATTGAATTTTTTGTATATCTGAAAAGAATATAATAAGGAATCAGTCACATCCCAAATAATGAACTGGCATGTATGGGGAAAAAAATAACAAAGAATAAGAAAGATGATTTTAGTTATGCTCAGAGGAAGAAGAGCCTGAAAGCTGTCACCTCTCTCCTTGAAAAATATGTTATAATGCTAATGATGGCACTGAGAAAAAAATTTCCTCCACTCCTGTTGTGCTCTCTTTTCCCTTGTTAAAGAAAAGAGTCAAGCTGGAATAGAAAATTTAGCACTTGCTATTGGTAAGATGAAATTCAAATCCAAACAAAGAGAGAGAATTGTAACAGAGCACATATATTATTTTTCATATTCTACACTGTATGAGTTAAATTATGAGGCACTAAAAGATATGACAGTTAAAATGAAGAATCATCACCCCTAAAAATTAGGATAGAAGCATAGGAAAAATTAGATAGTCAAAGGCATTTACAAGTTTTGAGGCCAAATAGAAGACATATTCTGCAACCAGAAATCTCCATGCCAGTTTTGAATAATTTCTCTGAGTCTGTTAATAAAAGAACAGTGTTGGAACACCTATAAAGGAGAGTGGTGATGAGGAGGAACTAATATAACCTCATTAAGTAAGTCACACTAGGCTAGTTCAATTGTCTTTTTTGATATGGTTAAGAGACTATAAGCTCAGAGAAGTGCTGCAGACAGAATGAAAATGATTTTCAGCAGGCTCTTTGACAGACGCTCACATGATACCCTGTTGAAATGTACACAGCAAGACAAATTTGGTGAATGAATACAACCAAACAGCAACAAACCAACGTAAAAGTCAAGTCATCTTGACATGTTCTGTGATTTTCCTTTGATGGCCTTCTTTAGTGTGTCTTTATGAATTGGATGCAAATTTTGTTAACATCCTCACTCAGTTTATTCACAGACATGGAGTTGAAAATAATAATAGATATTCTAGCAAAACAAATTTACCATTCAAAAGATTATCTGCGGTCTAGGAAGATGGGTTAAATACAAAAATTTACGGCTAAATAGTGATTGACAGACAAAAAAATAAAAGGAGGAGGAATGAAGGAGAATGTAAATGAAGACAGAAAAAATGTTATTGAGGTAATGATGACAGATAGCTATTAAGTTAGAGGTCGGATTAGTGTAATCCAAAACCGGTCATTTTGAAATGCCAATTAGAACAAACTTTTATTTTAAACAAATTACTCCAAAGATGGCTACCCAAGGAATCATGCTCCTCAGCAATCTTGGGATGCCTTAACTTGAAGAGATCCCTCGACTTAAGTTTGGGACTGCCATATGACTCAGTATAAACTAGTAGTGTGTACTCAGTGGGACAGTGAGATGACTTCTCAGGGTAGTCATAAAAAAACTTACAGATTTGTTTTGGTCTCAGAATGCTTACCTTGGATGAAGCAAGCTTCCATATAAGCTTGAGACCCCTGGCAGATATCCAAGCTAGCTACCTTGAGAAAGAGATGACCCATCAGGCCAGGACCCAGACATGTAAGTAGAGAGGCATCCATTTGACTCCAGCCTCCGCTACCATCTGACTGCAACCTTATGTGAGACCCTAGAGCAAAAACTGTCTAGCAGAATCTGTCAATCCCAGAATCATGACAAATAATGATAAATTGTTGCATGTATATGCTCAGTTTTACAGTGGTTTCCACACAGGAAGAGATCACTGGAATGACCTCAAACTTGATTTGGACTTAGGCAACATCAATATGATTATATTCCTATTTAGAACAATTATGGCTGGAGGGGAGGGGAAGGGGAAAGTGGTGTGAAAGGGTGGGGGGAGTGTCCCATTCTACTTATTTCAGAGCACCTAGTGCTTCATTTGGAAGGCTTTACTTTAAGGATTTTACTCACAGATTGAATGTCATTATGACAGAGAAAGAGGGTGATGAAAGGAGCCATTTTGTATAAGAAATTCCAAGTAAACTAAAGATGATTTGCTTGGGAAAAGAATAAACACAGATAAGGTAAAAACATATCTCCTACTTCATCTAGGAGAGTTTTAGTTGTGCCTATTGCCTCAATGTCTCTCTCATTTAGCACTGAACAATTCTTCACTATATTAAAATAAGCTAGCATGGATTTATTATTCGCATTTGGTACTTCCACTTTCTATTATGGTCTCATTTGATAGTGTGTGAGACCTTCACATTAGATAGAATTCTTGCTCAAACATGTAGTTTAATTTGAAAAATAATCAGCAAACACTTGAATCTTCTTTCAATCTTTTCAAGAAACTGCATAACCCATATTTTCTCTTCAAAAATAGTATAGCACCCACTGATAAAAACTAATTAGTCTCAGACACAGCTAAGTTATTTGGACTAGGATTGTAATCAGAGAAATATTCAATGTACACTGACCCTGCAAGCAGTGGAGCTATGGTCTGAGAGATAAATATAGTTTTTAGATTGTAGCCCATGGTGTCAATTAAAAATAAAAAAGAAATTAGAAGTTATACCTGTCTGGGATATATATGTGAGAAATAGAAGCTGAGCCACACTGTTGATGAACTAATGTAGAGAGAGAAGTTTGAATATCCTTGAAAATGTGTTTTTGTCATTTATTTTATGGAGTCAACACATAACTATATAGTTTATATTTGGTAACACTTTTTATTTTGAAATAAACTTGGGACCAATGCTTTTTAAAAACTATTTGATAAATAATATATATCTCTGGAAGTTCTGGCTGTGGCACAATGGGATCAGTGGCATCTCTGCAGCACCAGAATGCAGGTTTGATCTCCAGCTTGGCACAGTGAGTTAAAGGACCCAGCACTGCCACAGCTGTGGCGTAGGTCATAACTGTGGCTCAGATCTGATCCCTGGACCTGGAACTCTGTATATTGTGGAGTGGCCAAAAAAAGCTAACTAAAGAAGAAATAGAGAAAGAGAGAAATGAAGGAAGGGAGGAAGAGAGAAAGACATCTCTGTTTCTCAAGAAAGTTGACAGTGAATGTTTCTTGTACCATGTATCAAAATATAGTGATCGCCATAAAGGGCTTTGAACTATTACTTATGACATGTAAGCCAGAAAACAGAAATCCTTTTAAGAAGTACTGACCTCTACTTCATAATTTAAAAGTCATTGTCTGAAGACTGTGAACTACGTTACAGTTTAATTGGTACAGCAGCAGATGCTACATTTACATTATCATACTGTAAAGAATGGTTTTTCACTTAGATCAAGTGATTAGTCTTTCAAGTTAATCTTTCTTTTTTTTAAATTCCATGATTTTTTTGTGCATATAAGAAAAATGAAGACAAAGTTAATATGCTGGCTCTGTTAGAAAGTGTCCATACAGTTCGTTGATACCAGGTGTATATCAGTGACATTAGATTCTTCAAAACTAGTTTTAGTAATCATTCGATTTTCATCATCCAACTCTTAGAATAGGATTTTAGGAGTTAATTCCATCAAAGATTAATATTGACATCATTATGAGTGCTATAGTAAATTCAATTAAAATGTTAAACATTGAAGATAAAATTTTTCACAGAAATAATAGAAACTTGAAAGAACCATTATGGCTACAATATGCTCTTACAAAAACAAAAACAAAACATTGAGGCAGAAATGTACTGGAAACTAGTTGAATGCTCATATACTTAATCATATCCAGAAATTCTATAGTGTTCTTTCAATTAAAATAGAAGTTGCACCTACTAATCCCAAATTATATGCAATTTCTATTTTAATTGAAAGAACACTGTAGAATTTCTGGATATGATTAAGAAATACACAAACTATTGCATTCAGAATGGATAAGCAATGAGATCTGCAGTATATCACAGGGTCCTATGTCTAGTCACTTGAGATAGAACATGATGGAAGATATGAGAAAAAAGAATGTGTGTGTGAGAGAGAGAGACTGGGTCACTTTGCTGTACAGCAGAAGTTGACAAAACATTGTAAATCAACTATAATAGAAAAAAAACTCAAAAAAAGCAGTTGCACTTTCAGCTCTAGCATATAAAGATCTTAGCAGTTTTCACCTCCATATTCAAAATAGTTGAATAAAATATAAATCTGCTTTACTTGGACTAATTAAAGATCTGAAGTCACAGGAAAAACTATCTCATCAAAATCTGGAAAGACTGGTAAATAAAGAAAGTTGAATCAGGGCTTTATTTACCCAGAGTAGAAGATGCTGGAGCTGTAAATTTGTGAGAACACATAAATGATGATTTTGATGAATTTCTGAAGGATAGCTATGAGTTAGCTTAAGAGTGAAAAACTCCTGAGGGTTTCAATCTTAGAAGTGTTCTCAAACTTTTGTGATTTTTATCTTCAGTAACTCCATCAGATGCTCACAGTGATAAGTAAAAAAAATCCCTTCATGACTCTGCCAAAGGAGTGGGAAAGTAACAATTTTGATGTAAGTCCAGTCTTCTCCCCAACAAAGGGCTGCTGTAAATGGAAAAGACTATCAGAGATCTGTTTCACCTGCAGGAAGTGATGGTACCAAACTCCAGCCCTACCCTAGCCTCCTTTCTCACTTAATCGGAGGGAAATAAGAAATTCTAATGAAGGTCACATCTGAGGGACACAGACCTACTAAATGACAGAGGTTGGATCACAACATTCTAGAACACTTTCAATCTCAAACACCTTACAACCACATTAATAAGACTACAGTATAATGTTGGATTATAGCTCAAAGAATTATAAGGTGCAGACTCTGTCTAGTAAAAATTCTCAGGAAAGTAAAAGGTCAAAAGGGAAGACAAAACAAGGAAACTAGAGAAAGTTCCATAACACCTGCAACCACATAAACATTATGATCCTAGTTAGAGTAATGCTAGAGGTTGATTTATATCAGTCCCCCCAAAATATGTTCATATATCAAGAAAGCCAAAAGGAAAGACAGAGCATTAGTTCCACACCCAAATATGAATCAGAATTAGGAATTCTCAGAGAGTAATTTAGAATAACTATAATTAACATATATAGTGCTCTAATGGAAAAAGTAGACAACATCCAAAACCAGATTGATAGTATTAGCAAAGACACAGAAAGACTAAGAAAAAAATCAAAAGGAAATGCTGGAAATTAAAAATACTGTAAATTCTCAACAAAATTTTAGCCAACCAAATCCAACAACATATCAAAAAGATTGTATACCATGACCAGATAGGGTTCATCCCAGGTTCAAAAGGATGGATCAACATATGCAAATCAACATCATACACCACATTAACAAAAGAAAAGTCAAAAATCATATGATCATCTCAATAGACGCAGAAAAAGCATTTGACAAAGTCCAACATCCATTCATGATCAAAACTCTCGCCAAAATGGGTATAGAGGGAACATTCCTGAACATAATCAAAGCTATTTGTGACAAAGCCAAAAGAAATATAATACTCAATAGAGAAAAATTGAAAGCCTTCTCACTCAAATCTGGAACAAGACAGGGATGCCCACTCTCACCACTGCTCTTCAACATAGTTTTGGAAGTCCTAGCCACAGCAATTAGACAAAAAATAAATAAATAAATAAATAAATAAATAAATAAATAAATAAATAAATAAATTCAAGGCATCCAAATAGGAAGAGAAGAGATAAAAGTCTCATTGTATGCAGACGACATGATACTAAACAGAAAACCCTAAGGTTTTCAACCCTAAAACTACTTGAACTGACTAACAAATTCAGCAAAGTAGCAGGATATAAGATTAACATTCAGAAATCAGTCGCATTTCTGTATACTAACGATGAAGTATTAGAAAAGGAATACAAAAATACAATACCTTATAAAATTGCACCCCAAAAAATCAAATACCTGGGAATACACCTGACCAAGGAGGTAAAGGACTTATATGCTGAGAACTACAAAACATTAATCAAGGAAATTAAAGAAGATGTAAAGAAATGGAAAGATATTCCATGTTCCTGGATTGGAAAAATTAATACTGTAAAAATGGCCATACTACCCAAAGCAATCTACGGATTAAATGCAATCCCTATCAAATTACCCATGACATTTTTCACAGAACTAGAACAAACAATCCAAACATTTATATGGAACCACAAAAGACCCAGAATCGCCAAAGCAATCCTGAGAAATAAAAACCAAGCAGGAGGCATAACTCTCCCAGACTTCAAGAAATATTACAAAGCCACAGTAATTAAGACAGTGTGGTACTGGTATCAAAAAAGACAGACAGACCAATGGAAGTGAATAGAGAACCCAGAAATAAACCTCCCTTTGACAAGGGAGGCAAGAACGTAAAATGGGAAAAAGAAAGTCTATTCAGCAAGCATTGCTGGGAAACCTGGACAGCTGCATGCAAAGCAATGAAACTAGAACACACCCTCACACCATGCACAAACATAAACTCAAAATGGCTTAGAGACTTAAATATAAGGCAAGACACCATCAAACTCCTAGAAGAGAACATAGGCAAAATATTCTCTGATATCAACCTCATGAATATTCTCTCAGGTCATTCTCCCAAGGCAATAGAAATAAGAGCAAAAATAAACCAGTGGGACCTAATTAAACTGAAAAGCTTTTGCACAGCAAAGGAAACCAAAAAGAAAACAAAAAGACAACTTTCAGAATGGGAGAAAATAGTTTCAAATGATGCAATGGACAAGGGCTTAATCTCTAGGATATACAAGCAACTTATACAACTCAACAGCAAGAAAGCCAACAACCCAATGGAAAAATGGGCAAAAGACCTGAAGAGAAATTTCTCCAAGGAAGATATACAGATGGCCAGTAAGGACATGAAAAAAATCTCAACAGCCCTGGTTATTAGAGAAATGCACATCAAAACTACCATGATACCACCTCACACCAGTCATAATAATAATTAATCGTCATTAATAAGTCCACAAGTAACAAATGCTGGAGGGGTTGCGGAGGAAAGGGAACCCTCCAGCACTGTTGAGAATGTAAGCTGGTACAGCCAATATGGAGAATAATATGGAGGTACCTTAGAAGTCCATACATAGAACTACCATATGACCCAGCAATCCCACTCTTGAGCACATATCCAGACAAAACTTTCCTTAAAAAAGACAAATGCACCCACATGTTCATTGCAGCTCTATTCACAACAGCCAAGAGCTGGAAACAACCCAAATGTCCATTGACAGATGATTGGATTAGGAAGATGTGGTATATATACACAATGGAGTACTACTCAGCCATAAAAAAGAATGACATAATGCCATTTGCAGCAACATGGATGGAACTAGAGACTCTCATAGTGAGTGAAACAAGTCAGAAAGAAAAATACAAATACCGTATGATATCACTTATATCTGGAATCTAATATATGGCACACAGGAACCTGTCCACAGAAAAGAAAATCATGGACTTGGAGAATAGACTGTGGCTGCCTGTGCGGAGAGGGAGTGGGAGGGATCGGGAGATTGGGGTTAATGGATGCAAACAATTGCTCTTGGAATGGACTTACAACGAGATCCTGCTGTGTAGCATTGAGAACTATGTAGATACTTACATCGCAATACAACAATGGGAAGAAATGGTATGTATACATGTATGTGTAACTTGGTCCCATGCTACACAGTGGAAAAAAAAGTTATCAGATTAAAATAAATAGTATAAGAAAAAAATACTATAAGAGAAATAAAGGATGTCTTTCATTAGCTCCCAGCAGATTGGACACAGCTGGAAAAAAAATCAGTAAGCTTGAAGATACAGCAATAAAAACTTCCCAAACTAATATGAAATGAAAAAAAAAAAAAGGAACCAAAAACAGCAGAGAACTTCTAAGAACTTTGGGATAATGTCAAAAGGTATAAATATATATGATTTAGATTCCAGAAGGAGAAGTGAAGAGAGACATCAGAAAAAAAAAATTAAAGTAATGATGATGGAGAAACTTCAAAAATTCATTTCAGACAACACCAAGCAGAATAAATATTCCCCACAAATCTATAGCTGGACAAATTTTATTCTAACTATAAAGAACCAAAGAAAAGACAAAATGTTGAAAGGGGCTGTGGGAGAAGGAGAGGCACACCTTACATATAAAAGGAAAAGGAAAATAACAATTGTTTGAAATCATGCAAGCCAGAAGAGATTGGAGTGAAATGTTTAAAGTTTTGAGAGAAAATAATAACAACCTTGAATTCTATATTCAGCAAGATTACTCTTTAAAATTGAAGTAGAGTTTTACAGATAGCAAATACTTAACAAATTTGTCACCTTCCCTGCCCTGCAAGACTTTTAAAATTTTGTTTTATGTATTTTTGTATTTATTTCTTTTAAAATTGAATTATTGTTAATTTATAATTAGCTTTTAGTGTATAGCAGTGATTTAGTTATACACACATATGTATATATATACATATATATTATTTTTCAGATTATTTTCCATTAGTTTATTACAAGATATTGAATATGATTCCCTGTACTATACAGTAGGTCCTTATTGATTATCTATTTTCTATATAGTAGTTTATATCTGCTAATCCAAAATTTCTGATTTATTTCTCATCCCCCTTCCCTTTGGTGACCATAATTTTTTTTCTATATTTGTGCATGTTATAAATTCCACATGTAAGTGATATCATATATTTATCTTTGACTTACTTCACTTGGTATGATAAATCTCTAAGTCCCTCCATGTTGTCACAAATGGCATTATTCATTTTTTATGGCTAACTAGTATTCCATTGTATTTATGTACAACAATTTATTTAGTCATTCATCTATAGGTGGATACTTAGGTTGTTTCCATGTTTTGGCTATTGTAAAGAGTGCTGCTATGAAGGTAGTGGTGCATGTTTCTTTTTAAATTGAAGGATGGGTATACACACAGGAATGGGATTGCTGGATCATATGTTAGTTCTACTTTTAGTTGTTAAAGGAAATTCCATGCAGTTTTCCATAATGGCTGCACCAATTTATATTCCCACCAACAGTGTAGGAGGGTTCTTTTTTCTTCATACCTTCTCCATCATTTGTTATTTGTAGTGGGTTTTTTTTTTTTTTGACCCCACCTATGGCATGCACAAGTTCCTGTGCCAGGGATTGAACCTGAGCCACAGCAGTCACAATGCCAGATTTTTTTTTCTTTTTTCAGCTGCAACTGTGGCATATGGAAGTTCCTCAGATAGGGTTCAAATTGGAGCTGCAGCTGCAGGCCTGCACCACATCCACAGCAACACAAGATCTCAGCCACATATGTGACCTATGCTGCAGTTTGCAGCAACACCAGATTCTTAACCCACAGAGCGAGGCCAGAGATCGAACATGCATCCTCACAGAGAGTAGGAATCCTGAGCTCACTGAGCTGTAATGGGATCTCTGGGTAATGCCAGATCTTTAACTGCTAGTCTGTACTTGTAGACTTTTTAATGATAGCCATTCTGACTGGTGTGAGATGATAACTCATTTTAGTTTTGATTTGATTTCTCTGCTGTCAATGTTGAGTATCTCTTTGTGTGCCTATTGGCCACTATATATCTTTTTTGGAGAAATATGTATTTAGGTTTTCTGCTCATTTTTTTGTGTTGTTTTTTCATGATTGACCTGTATGAGCTATTTGTATATTTGGGAAATTAATCCCTTGCTGGTTGCATTGTTTGCATATATTGTCTTCAACTCTGTAGGTTATCTTTTTATTTTGTTTATGGTTTCTTCGGCTGTGCAAAAGCTTGTAAGTTTGATTAGGTCCCATTTCTTTATTTTTACTTTTATTTCTATTGCCTTGGGAGACTGTCCTAAGAAAACATTCTTACAATTTATGTCAGAGAATATTTTTCCTGTGTTTTAAGGGCTTTATTGTGTCATTTCTTATATTTGTCTTTAAGCAATATTGAGTTTGTTTTTGGGTTATTGTGAGGGAGTGTTATACCTTCATTAATTTACATGAGAATTTTTGAAAATATTTTTTAGGTAGAAGGGAGATTATATAGAACATAAACTCAGATCTATGTGGAAAAGGTGAAAGTATTGGAGAAGAAATAATATTTTCTTATCTTTAAAAGATCAAAATATAACTGTTTAAACTAATAATAGTAATACTGTATTATGTGATTGTAGCATATGAATTATGTAAATGAATAAGAGCAATATTATGAGAGTAAGGAGACAGGATTTGAAATACTGTCATAACATACTTTTACTATACATGAAATGGAATTTTGATATTTGAAGGTGGATTTAGATTAATTATAAATCAATATTGCAAACTCTAGAACAACCAGTAGATTTTTCTTTAAGTTGGGAATGAAATAAAAGATAAAATGGAAAAATACAAAATCACTCAATTAAAGCCAGAGAAGGCAGAATACAAGTGGAGTACAGGGAGAAGAATAGTAAAAAAACAAAAACAAAAAAATAAAGGATTAATAACTGTTGTGATGGCCAATTTTTGTGTCACCTTTGATGGGCCATAGGATGTCAAGATAGTAGGTCAAAGATCATTCTTGGTGTTTCTATGAGAGTGTTCCTGGATGAAATGAACATTTGCAGCTATTGCCTGAGCAAAGCAGATTGCCCTCACTGATGTGAGTTGCTATCATCTAATCAGCTGAAGGCCTGAATTCACCAAAAAGGGTGAGAATTTTCCCTTCCTTTGGACTCAAAGTCAAGCATCAACTCTTCCTAGGTCTCACGACTGCTGGTCTTCAAACTGGAAATACAACATAGGTTCTCCTGGGTCTCCAGCTTGCTGACTTACCCTGAATACATTAGAACTTGTCAGCCTCCTTAACTGCTGATATCAATTTCTTATCTATCTGTCTATCTATTTAAGTATCTATCAGTCATCTGTTTCTCCTGGTGATTTTGTTTCTCTGAAGAACCCTAACCAATAAAATATTAATGAAACTATATTCAAATTACTTTAAATATGAATTGTCTCAATGCATCAATTAAAAGACAAAGATTGTCAGAATATATATTTTTAAAACTATGCTAATTTCAGACGAAGTGGATTTCAGACTAAGGAAAGTTAACAATGATAAAGAGAGGCATTAAATAGTGATAAGGTAGTCAGTTTTTAAAGAAGATACAATAATCCTCAATGTGCACATAACTGATAAGAGATCATCAAAGGCCAAGCAAAAACTGACAGAACTGAAAGGATAAATAGACAAATCTAGCGCTATAGTTGAACACTTCAAAACTTGTATTTCAGTAATTGATAGACCAAGCAGGTAGAAAATCATTAAGGTTAGAGTTGACATGAACAGCACAATAAATCAACCAGATTTAATGGCCATGTATAGAATATACCCTCCAGCCGCAAAGTGCATATTTTCTTAGTCTCACATGACACATCTACCAGGAAAGATGAAAGTCTGGCCCATAAAATAAACCTTAGCAAATTTAAAAGAATGTAAATCATATAAATATATTCTAAGACCACAATGGAATTAACCTAAAATTCAATAACATGGAACATAGCTGGAAAATTCCAAAGATTTGGAGATTAAACAACATAATTCTTAATAACAAAATGCTCAAAAGTCTCAAGATAAAGTTTAAGAATATTTTGATCTAAATAAAAACTACTGTACAAGTAACATTGACACCCGTCATATACAGTGAATGCAGTACTTACAGGGAAATATGTAGCTTTAAATTTATATATTGGAAAACAAAAAATCAGTATCCTAAGCTTTCACCTTTAGGAAACTAGAGAAAAGAACAATGTAAACCTCCATCAAACAGAAAAAAAAATAGAGTAGAAGTCAATGATATTGAAAATAGGAAATTAACAAAATAGAAATTAGTGGAACTAAAGCAGTTTTTTTGAAAAGATGAATAAAGTTAATAAACTTCAATCTTGGATAACCAAGGAAACAAGATAGAAGATGCCAATATTAGAAGTGAAAGAAGTGCTACCAAAAATGGTTTCATGGATACATATATTTAAAAGGATATAAACATATTTTAAAGGATAATAAAGTTATATGTTGAATAGTTCTGTTCCTCCAGATTTGATAATGTAAGTGAAATGGACAAATTACTTGAAAGACAGACAACTCAAAATTATACAAAAAGAAATAAATGATCTGAATAGCTTTATATGTATCAGAGAAATTGAGTCAATAACTAATAACTTTCCAAAAATGAAATCACCAGGTTCAAATAATTGCACTGGTTAATTTTAGAAAATATTTGATAAAGAAATGATACCTATTAGCCACACTACTATCCAGAAATTGAATCAGAAGGAATACCTTTAACTCACTATATTAGGCCATAATTATTCTAATGACAAAACCACGTAAAGAAATTACAAGGAAGGACAACTAAAGACCAATATTTCTGCTGGACATTGATGCAAAAATGTGAACAAAATATTAGCAAATAGAATCTAACAATGTTAAAAAAAAGATATATGCAACGGTTAAGTGGGATTTATCCTGAATACACAAAGCTTATTTAATATTTGAAAATTAGAAGATGTAACTCATAACATTAAAAACCTAAAGAAGAAAATTTACATAATCATATTGATATAGGAAAACTTTTGAACAAAATTTAAAACACATGATTTTAAAAACTCAGCAAACTAGGAGTAGAGGAGAATTTCCTCAATTTGATAAAGAACATCTACACAACAGCTAACAGAGTGTTTAATGCTAAGGAACTGAACACTTACCTCTTAAGATTTCAAATAAGGTAAAAATGTCTCTGACCAAGCCCACTCAGTATCATACTGGAATTTCTTACTAGTATAGTAAAATGAGGAAGAAAACAAATGGCATCTGGATTGAAAAGGAAGAGTGACAACAATCTCTGTTCACAAATGGTATGATTATCTAGGTACGAAATCCCAAAGAATAGAACAACAACAACAAAAAATCTGCAATTAATCAGCAAGACTATCAAGTTTGTAGGATAAAACGTGATATATAAATGTCAATTGTTTTCTTTTATACCAGCAGCGTATAATTAGAAGGTGAAAATTCATGGGTCATAGCAAAAAAAAAAAAAAAAATTCATGGGTCATAGCACACAATAAAATAAAATTCTTAGGAATAAATTTATCAAACATTGTACAATATTACAACTTTATAGATTCCTTGCATGCCAATGAGAATCCCAGGAGGCTATTTTTCAGGTAATGCTGAACACTATATAAAAAGCCAAATAGCCTAGAATAGCCTAAACAATTATAAAAAAGAATAAGGTTGGAGGGCTTACGCCACTTATTTTTAGGACTTATTATAAAGCTGTAGTAATCAAGGCAGCAAGATATTAGCAAGAGAACACACGTAGATCAGAATAACAGAATAGAGAGCCCAGAAATAAACACAAGTGTAGTCAAATGGATCATAGACCAAGATGTAAAAGACAAAACTACAAAACACCTTTTTTTTTTAATCTTTTGTCCTTTTAGGGCCACACTTGCATATGGAGGTTCCCAGTCTAGGAGTCCAACCAGAGCTATAGGCACTGGCCTACGCCAGAGCCACAGCAATGCCAGATCTGAGCTGTATCTGTGACCTACACCACAGCTCATGGCAGATCCTGAACCCACTGAGTGAGGCCAGGGATTGAACCCTCAACCTCATGGTTCCTAGTCGGAATTGTTTCCACTGTGCTACAACGGAAACGCCCTACAAAACCTCTTGAGGAAAGTATATAAGAGAAACTAAGTTAACTTGGATTTGGTGATGAGCTTCCTTACAGAAACATATAACCCCAGACCAATCATGAACAAAATCTTTCCACAAATTCCAATTGAAAGATACTCTACAAGAGTTCCTGTTGTGGGCTCGGTGGGTTAAGAACCTAACAGTGTTTATGAGAGAGGAGGATGTGGATTTGATCCCTGGCCTCATTTAGTGGGTTAAGGATCCAGTATTGCCACAATGTGTAGCCATAGGTCATGGGTATGGCTCAGATATGGCATTGCTATGGCCATGGCTGTGGCTGTGGGGTAGGCCAGCAGCTGTAGTTCTGATTCAACCTCTGGTCCCAGGAACTTCCATATGCTGCAGGTACAGCCATAAAAAGAAAGAAAAAAGAAAAAAAAAGGGGTAGATATTCTACAAAATTCTAGACAAGCACGCCACAAAACTTTAAAGATCATCCAGACAAAGAAAGTTTGAGAAAGCGTAATAGCCAAGAGAGGCCTAAGAAGATGTGACAGCTAAATGTGGTGTGGCATCCTGAATAGGATCATGGAAGAGAAAAAAAGGAAATACTGAGGAAACCAGAATAAAATATGGATTTCGGTTAATCATAACATGTCAATATTTCCACTACTTCTAAAAAATATCCTATAGTAATGTCAGATGTTAATAATAGAGGAAACTAGAAAAGGCATATAGGGGACCTTTTTGTTCTATCTTTAAAATTTTTCTTTAAATCTCAAATTCCTAAAATTATAGATAATTTTTAAAACTATAAGACTATTAAAAACTATACAAGTATAGAAGCTTTAATTGTGAAATTTATACATATTTCTATTTATATAAATATTAATGAACTGTACTATTTATAACAAAACTGATGTGGAAAACAAAAAATGATTTGAAAGCAATTTGGGTATTTTCCCTTTTATATCATCATTAATCAGATTGTTTAAAAAAATAAATTTTGTTAACTATTTCCTAGGTCAACCTAAAGGTCCAACATTGTGAATTTTGAAATTTTGCCTATATGTTTTTTTTAAAATAATTTTTATTTTTTCCATCATAGCTGATTTACAGTGTTCTGTCAATTTTCTACTATACAGCAAGGTGACCCAGTCACACATACATATATATATTCTTTCTCTCACATAAATTTTGCCTATATGTGTTTTTTTTTTTCAAAATCAGTTGGAAAATTTAATGACAGTAGTCAAAGGATATATATAGTCCCAAAACTTTGACTCTTAATGTTTTTTGAGAATTGTAATTGTTTTGAAAATAAACCTTGAAATAAAAAAGATGCTGCAATGTATCTCCACAAAACCAATCTATCGACTAAATTAATTAAAAATGAGGACTAATGGAGAATAATTCTGGATTCATATAATTACACTGTTTGGAAACACTGGAAAACACTGGGGTTTTTTTTGCTAAGTTAAATTTATTCTTTGTAACAGACTGGAATGAAATTGAAAATTTACAGTTTGTCCTCCATAGTTTTGGGAAAATATTATCAGAATTCTAAGTAGATGTCCTGTCTTTGATGAGTTTTGACTTATTGAAATAATTATCTTAAAGCAAAAGAAACTCTGAAAAATATATGAATTATTACATGTTTTAAATTACTTTTAGATGCTGGAATGCACAATCATCAATATGGCCACCTTACTCATGAAGGCCATAAGGATTAACTTTAGATAAGTTGGGTAATGCCAAGTGTTTAGATTTTACTGTATGTGACCAAAGGGTGGGAATGGTGGCTAATACTGCTTTAAAACAGTAAAATATGCCTCAGAAAATAAACATGTTTCATTCGAAGTCTTTCATGGAAAGAATTTTGCCATTTCTGTAGAATGGTTAGAAAATAAACGTCTTTGAGATTGCCTTTAAGTAGGACCTTCTATAATTTTCTGAAAATAATGATTCTGAATAGGTTGAAACGTTGTAGTTCTAAGTAGATGTATGCATTGAATGTGGCGACCTGAAGCTCATTATTCTTTCCTTATGAATAAAGCTTTATTTTTAGTACCATCACTGGATATTTAACAGTTGGAAGAATTTATGATGAGGTCACTAAAATTCTGAATTCTAGTGGTGTTCATAGCTTTGTCTATGATTATAGCTACATATGCTTATGACATACTTAGATCACATAAATCTTTGTAAGGAAGATTATACTACAAGTGGAGTGAGAAAATGATAATAACTATTATGAATAATTGGGAAAATTTCCCTGTTCCTATTTATATAAAGATTCCAGACTTACTATTGTATTAATTGAACTTTTTAGGTAAAATTAACAGAACTATTTATATATATATATATACATAAAACCCTTAACAGTTGCTTGTTTTTAAATAAGTTAAACATTTCTGAACGGGTTAAGTAACAAATTCAATTAAAATTATTCACACTTATTTTTTCTTTTTTTGCACATTCTTTAGGTGTATTCTTCCTTGAGCAATCTTGTGAAGATAAGTTCTCCTTTGAAAAATAGCTAAAACTTTCTTGGTCACTAAGTAGATAGAATTTGGTGACACAAAATATATCTGAGTGGAGTAGAAAAATGAGGGAAAGATTATCAGAGGACTTATCTTCTATACCATTATTTTTAAGTAAAGGGGAAAATAAAGAAAAATATAAGATTGATGTAAAAAACAATGGCAAAATTTATTAATATATAGAAATTTTGCAGAAGCCCATATTATGAAAGAATAAAACAAATTTAAATTAGAGTTCATTGGGAAGTACGTCTTGGGGCAAGCATAGGAGGGAAAATGAAGGAGTGGAACAGCTCAAATAATTGTTTGTTAACACATACCATACTCAAATAAGATTTTAATGAAATATAAATGTATGAGGAATTGTATAAAATTTTAAAAAATAGTGCAAATTATTTAAAGAATACTGTTTCTTCTTAAAACTTGAATTTCCTTTCATACAATAAAAGCATTTGGAAATTTCACACAATGGTAGGATTTTTGAGTGTGTATTTCAAATTTTGATTTGAAAATTTTGCTTCAATAACTTTTATTTAAGTAAAAACAAATAGGCATTTACTTTCCACCAGGAAAGGCTATTTTTTAAATTTATTATTTATTTTTTACTTTAAAAAAACTTCACAATGGGTATTTTAGTGTTCATATTGTCTAATATAAAAGAGGAATAGATAGTTCATTTAGTTACCAGTTTAAAACACTATGAAACACAGTAGTCAAATCCACAAGTCTTTTGCATTGAGTAGCCAAAAAGAAGGCATCTGTGTGCCCATAGCACTTCTGTTGCTGGTTAGTATCTTCCTAGTGTTGGCCTCTGAATCCCCATCTCCAATTACTGTTCAGCTACAGAAATTAGAATTGTTGTGATTGGTTCCTTCCCCAGGGCTCCCCCTCTACTGTCCTAAACATCTAGGTTCCTCGTATCTAATTTTATGCTGGTGCTCAAAGATGAATGCTGGGCTGCTGACTCAGCATTGTGCTGTCATTATTTTATTGAAGTAGGGGATACAAAGAAATGATGATCTAATATAAAGGTTATTTTTGCCCTTTTAATTGCAGCTATTGAATAGCATCTTTAATTATAGAGGACAAATGTGAACCATCATTTTTAAACTTTTTGTAATAGCCAATATTCAAGGTAAAGAACATTGCTCATTTTCTCAAGGCAAGTGAACTCTATGATTATGAACACTGTTTTTCTCTAGTGTTTTGATGGGTTTTCTAATTAAATACTGTTTTTGCTAGGGTGAAAATTTTCACTAGATCATTAATTATTTTTCCCTAGTTTCTGAGAATATACGGAGTTCTATGCTTGTCTTCCTTCATCCTCAGAAAGCAGAACTTTTTTTTTTTCTTTTCTTTTTTCTCTTGTTCACCCAAAGTCTTTGGTGATTGCCTCCAATTCAATCCCAGGCTACCACACTGCAGTTCTTTCAGAAGGAAAATCTAATACTAAACTGTCTGCATTGGCTGTTTTGAAAGCACATTGAAAATTAGGTCACCTGTAATAAAATTGTACCATAGGTCTGTGGAAAAGAACATATAAAAGTAAGGGAAGGGAAGGACTAGATGAACAAAGTAAAACAAACAAAAAAACTGGTGAAAGGGGTTTTTAGGAATACAAAGGTGATAGTCTTTTGCCTTTAAAACTATGAGTTTATCATGTAAGAGTCAGAAAAGAATCAAACCAACTGTCTTTATTTTTTCTTGTACAATTTTTAAAAATTAGCTTTTTAATTTAGAAAAGTTTTAGGTTTAGAGAATTATTGGAAAGATACTACTGAGAATCCTATATAGTCCATATACTGTTTCCCTTGTTAACAACTTATATTAGCATGGTACATTTGTCACAGTTTGTGAATAAATTGTGATGCATTATAATTAACCAAGTCTGTACTTTCCACAGATTTCCTTAGTTTTCCCTTACTGTCCTTTTTTTGACTCCATGAGCCCCTATAGGATATCACATTACATTAAGTTGTCATGTGTCAGACTCTTCTTGGGTGTGACTTTTTTTCAGACTTTCCTTACTTTTGCTGACCTTGACAACAGCTTTGAAGAATAGTGGTAGGTATTTAGTAGAGTACCCCTCAACTGGGATTTGTCTGATGTTTTTCTCATAATCAGATTGGAGGGATACCACAAAGGCAAAGTGCTATGCTTATCACATCCTGTCAATGGTGCAATATATAAATGTGATTTATCACTGTTGATATTAACTTTGATCCCATAGCTTGACATAGTGTTTGTTACCTTCTCTACTGTAACATAACTAACCCTTTTTCATGCTCCACTTTTTAGAAGAAAGTCACTATGTACTTGAGAAGTGGAGATTTAAACTCCATCAACTTAAGAAAGGAGTATCTATATAAATTAAAATTCTTCTAAAAATGGGATTTTCCTGTTCTCCCATTGATTTCTTTATTCAATCATTTTTTATTAGTATCTTTGTGGACTCATTTCTGAGGAGAGGAAAATTTTCTTAATTTTTGAAACTAGGTGTTGTTCCAGGCTCGTTATGTATAGTTCCTGCCTGAGCCCCTGAATCAGTCACTTCCAAGAGTACTGGCTTCTATTTCATACAATGGTATTAGAAACCAAAATTTGAGCATTGGGTGTGCTTGTTACTTCTGGGGTGTGCTCTAGGTCTCCTCAATGGGATGTTTATGTATGGTAATTCTTTTTTACACATTTCTATATATATTTCTACATGTTGCCATTTGATTTTGGTATTTACATGCTTGATGCTCTCTGAACCTTCCTGGATCCATGGTTTGGTGTCAGCCATTACTTTTTGAAAGTTCACTGCCATTATTAATTTAAATATTTATTCTTTCATTCATCAACAAATAAAGGGATGTGTAGCAAGAATTGGCAATTGTTACAGAAATGTTGGTGAAGAAGGCTTTTATCAGGGTGAGGGAGATCTTTCTTGATTCTTTCAAAATGGAGCTAAGAAGGAAATAAGAGGTCAGGAGAGAGACTTCTTTTGAATGATGCCAGTTTGTGAGAAGCAAGTCTGATCTTCTCAGAGGGCCATTTGCTCCTATCACACATACAAAGGACTCATTCTTGTACCTTCCCCATGAAAACCTGAGATGTTTTTTGGCATTATCATGATAGCGTGAAGGCTTCTCAAAGACTGCAGCCTTGAGTGTTTCTCACTTACACACTAGTCACCACTTAGTCTTTAGAAGTTTTTCAAAATTACTATTCGAATGTTTCTACCAGTCTGTGGCTCTAGTAGCTTCTGCTCCAGATAAACAGATTCTGTCTATGACTTTCTGTATTTACCTGTCTCACCAGATTTCAGTGTGGCAGTTTGCTATGCAAAGTCATTTTTCTAATATACCTAGGGGGAAAAAAATTAGTTTTCAGTTTGTTTGTTTGCTTGTTTTTCATATTGTTAGAATGAGAGTGAAAACTTCTAACTTCTTTACCTGTTGGAGGTAAAACTTAGCATACATTTTTTTGGCTGTTTTTGCTTTCTGGTGTCTCTATCATATTGTTCAGTTGATAGTTGCCTCTAGTGGAAAGTTTCCCTTCCCTTCACTTATGCTTCTCTTAATCTTCCTTTTCAAAATTCTTACATGGTTTCTTGACCTTTTTTCTGAAAACTACTTTGATATCATTTTAATTTTTATCATTTGCCCTCCTTTCTGTTTCAGGCCTCCTGCTTTGCAATTTTAAATTCCAGAATTTCATAATGACAGTTTCCTAATTCACTTGTCACCATCTTTTAGCCTAACATACCCATACTGGGATACTCATTTAAAATAGGGCATATTGACTCAGATGTTTGAGAAAAACTGATTCTGTTGATGTTTTTCTAGGCTCTTTTTGGCTGAATTTTCTGACATATGCTAATTCTGGATTTTTATATCTATTTTGTTACTTGATGCTTATTTCTTTTTATTCCTTAACACTAAGTTTGTGTGTATAAATCTTAAAAATGGAAAAAATTACTAATACAAATCCATTCAGGAAGACTTCTTTGATACTTTAGCTTAGCATTGTCAAAATTAATGCTTATTGAAAAGCAAAAAAAAAAATACACAGCCGTTCAATCTTTGGTTTCCTTGGGGTTATACTCATGAGTTTATATTATACTCCATCAATTACAAAAAAAGGCAGAGGTTACTAGATAACCCATAAACTCTTATAAGATTCATGTAAATATTAAGTGATTAAATATTGTATTACTAAAAGGAATTATGGCTCTAAAAGTGAATTACTGCATAACTTTGAATGGAGTTGAAATATTTTCAATGGAGCTGAAATCTTTTAATACTGAAAGAAGTGAAGGTTCCAGTCTTGCCATTTCATATTTCATATTTTGTGTGGTGCCTGCCCATCCTATTAGTAAGCTTTTAACATGTGTGTCTTCAGTATAACACTTGCACACTATTGTAGTAATTATTCCAGTGAACTGTGGAGCACTGATAGAGGAAACAGTAGACTATATGTTACTTTCAGGGAAACAAGACTGAAAGTAACATATAGGTATGGTATGGGTTAGTCTTATTTAGTTTGGTGGGGATGCTGACTAAATATGAAATGTGCATTAGCACAATATCATTGTATAGTTTAATTCAAGTTTTTAAAAGAGTTAAAATATGTAAAATTATAGACCTAATATTTGAGGCTACTAGTACATTAAATCTAGGATGAAAGTATCAAAATGTGTTCATATCTTAAAGAAATCAATCAATTTGCAAACTAATGTAGTAGAAAATATACTGTGGGCGTCTCTAAGTCCATTCTGTGGACAATTTGTGAGGTTAGTTACAAAGTACGGGGGATTAATCATAGACAAGCCACCTGATACCTTGTTCTATGTAATTACTCGTAAAATCTACAAGAAAGAAGCCCTCAAAATCCAAAGACTTCAATTTTCAGTTATGGTTTTGAAAATGAAAACACTTACAAAGAAGCATATTTTAAGATTTGATGTATTTTTTGGGTAATTGACAAAAAATAATCTCGGTAGATTTCACTGAATTGGTGAGATATATGCATACATATGTATATGTATATAAATATACACACACACATGTTAATAAGAAATAAGGTAGAGCAAATCTGAGTCTATATGTTTTAAATATATTATGTCTGATATGGAAAAAATAGTTTTTTTTGTTTTGTTTTGTTTTTTTTTTTGCTTTTTAGGGCCACACCTGCGCCATATGGAGGGTCCCAGGCTAGGGGTCGAATCAGAGCTGTGGCTGGTGGCCTACACCACAGCCACAGCAATGCATGATCTGAGCTGTGTCTGTGACCTTCACCACAGCTCACAGCAACCCCAGATCCTTAACGCACTGAGCAAGGCCAGGGATCAAACCTGTATCCTCATGAATCAGTTTCACTTTCACTGAGCCACAATGAGAACTCACTGATAGAGCAAAAATAATGTTGGTGTTTAAAACCTGAGATAAGATTTTCTTAAAGATGTAATAATATTTTGATAACATACAGGTATAAAAAAAACTGTTGTAAAAAAATTAAAAGTTTGTAAGTTAAATATTAAAAACCTAATGGATGCTGGGTATGTGTCTTAATATTAATTTTCACTGAAATGAAAGAAGAAATCATTGTTAGCTAAAATCAACAAAATAGAAACATTTGTGGAATGAATGGAAGCATAACATCTTTATTTATAATTAAAAAAAATTTATTTTATTTATGTATAACTGACATGTAAAGCATAACTTCTTTAAAAAGAAAAACTCAAGGCAATTGATAGGCTAGCTTTAGGGTCTTGGTGCTAGAATTAATATATTAAGTGCTTATGAGAAGTATTAATTTCAATGGAGAATTTTCATTTAATTATTTTTCAAATGAGTTTATTGAATTATAAAAGTAATCAAATTACCTATTCAAAATATAACTGGCCTAAATCAATCATATCGGTAGGGGAGAAAATGACAATAAACAGGAATTAACTCACATTAAGACTTAATTGAGCTGACTCCAGGGGTTAGATATACATCTCTACATGAAACACATTAATGTTAAATGGTGATGGTGTTGGCAGGGATAAAAGTCTTGGGCGTAACATTGACTTTTGAAAGGAAAACATTCTGTTATATAAATTATAGAGGTCATTAGTAAACAACATATTTTGAGCCAATTCAGGGAAGTTTATACCAATAAAGTTTTCTGGTACTTAAATTTTCCCCTTAGATATTCCAGATTAATTTTGGCTGTTTTTCACTGGCATATTCTAAGACTTAGAAACAGAGAAAATATAAAAGTCTAATATAAAGAGTGTATACATTAGTCTTACAAATATTTTCTGGAATTGTGTACTTATCAATAATTGAGAATTCGATTTTCTGTGTACTGTGTGTGTATAAGAGAGAGAGAGATGAGTGGGTATAATTTTAGCCTCACAAAGGGTAATGTGATTAATTTAAAAGTCTAAACATTACTCAATTTGGAGTTCCCGTTGTGGCTCAGTGGTTAACGAATCCGACTAGGAACCATGAGGTTGCGGGTTCGATCCCTGGCCTTGGTCAGTGGGTTAAGGATCTGGCATTGCCGTGAGCTGTGGTGTAGGTTGCACATGCGGCTCGGATCCCGCGTTGCTGTGGCTCTGTCATAGGCCAGTGGCTACAGCTCCGATTAGACCCCTAGCCTGGGAACCTCCGTATACCATGGGAAGCAGCCCTGGAAAAGGCAAAAAAAACAAAAAAACAAAAAAAAAATTACTCAAGTTATCTTGATTTTATTTCCATTTAACTACCCAAATAATTAAGAGAAATTGAGAAATTCTTAGAAATCGAGTAATACTTAGAATTTTAAATCCATCATCCATACAGGAAACTGTATTTTCAATTATCAATTCTGTCACCACTATTTATTTCAAAGTTTCTCTTTACATCTGAGGAAACATGAGTTTGGTTAGAAAAAAGTTATCCCTGAACAAAGAATGTGTTTCTGATTTTAATTTCTAGAGGACAGTGGGCTATAAAGTCCTTTGTAGATAATATAAAGATATTTGGGACAATTCTTTTCTGATGATAATCCTTCCTAAATTAGTTAGATATCTAAAAATTATAACACCATAATTTAATTTTTCATGGACAGTTTTGACCAGTGCAGTTTGTGGAAAACCAACTTAATATCAAAACAGATTTCAAAAAAAAGATAAAGAAATGGTTTGTCTGTCTACTGAGTGATGCCTTTACAAATTCTTCTATCATATTTCTGAGAAATTCTAACCTCATCATCCTATCTATGATTTGGAGTAGAAATTTAAAATTATCCAGTTTGACCTCCTATTCAATGTGAGATTCTCACATTAATACTATACATTACAGTTTCCATTGTTTATTTTTTATTTAACATGACAAATAATTACAAGTAGGACATTTAAGAATGCGTGATTAAAAATGAAATTCTATAACTAAACAACCGCATTAGCTTCTGAAACATTGGTACATTACATTATTTACTATACATATGACCCATCTCCTTACAGTATAAATTCATGTAGTCTTGCAAATGTTATTCATGCCCTACTTTCTCTAGGAAGGTTTTTCAAAACACGATTCATGCTCTTTTCTCTAATTTCTACCTCCTTCCCCATCCTCTCCAAATATGCTTAGGTCCTACTCTATCTTAGCTATGCCTTTCTGATTTGAATATCATTTTCTTTCCATGTAAACTCCTCAGATAATATTATCTTTGCTTCTACAACAATTTTATTCAACACTCACATTTTAGTCACCTGTAAACCTGTATATTTATTTCACATATCACAATTAACTTCACAACGGTGAAACTGTCTGTGGTCAATAAGAACAAGTAATATTGCTTTCATTCATTTCTTCAATTATTACTTTATTTTTCAATGTATAAAATAGTAAGTGTTTTTTATTAGCCAAGTAGTCTGTGCTAGGAGCTTAGTTTTAAGACAGGCATATTCTCTGTCCTTATAGGCCTTATGTATACTTGGAGAAGAGTGCTATTGTACAAAAAATAAATTTTAAATATGAAACTTTACTAAAAGGAGAAATAAAGAGTGAATAAACTGGGAGCCAAAAGCTGAGGAATCAGAAAATGACTCCCTGGTATATGGACTGCCATAACAAAATGCTGTATCTGGGTGGTATAAATGAAAGAAATTTATTTTCTTCCAGTCCTGGAGGCTGAGAAGTCCGAGATCAAGGTGCTGGCTTACTCTGTTCCTGGTGAGAGCTCTTTTCATAGCTTACTAACTGCCAAGTTCTTGATGTGCCCTCACATGCTCTTTCCTTTGTGCCTGTGCATATAGATTTCAAGCTCTCTGGTCTCCTTTTATAAGGTCACTAATCCTCTCATGATATCAGATAACACTAATTATCATCCAAAGGCCCATCTCTAAATACTATCACATTGGAGTTTAGGGCTTCAACATATGAGCTTTGATGGAGCATAAACATTTAGTTCATCATGCTCTCTAACAAAAGCTGATTTTTTTCTGATACTTAAAGGTGAATGGAGGTGACAATGGGAAGGTAGATAAAAAATTCTTTTATTAAAATTTGAGTTAGAAAACAAAGAGCATTTGGTAAACTAAGGAGAGCCTAGTAATGTTAGAGGCTGATAAACAGGACAAAGGGGATAGCATAAGACATAGATGAAACAGAGGCAGCAGTCACATCTTTATATTTATAACACTGGACTCAAATCCAAAAGGAAAATAATAGTGATGGGCTTTAAGAAGGAGAGTGGCATAATCCCTCTTTGCCTTTTCAATAAATTAGTATAAACTAAGCCTGAAGGCATATGAGAGAATTACTGTTATATATCCAAGAAATAATTGTGGTTTGTGCTAGAATGGGTGCAACAAAGTTGTAGACAAGTGAAAAACCTTGAGAAATAGCCAGCCTTTGGCAATCAGTTAACCTAAAATTGGGTAGGGTGTGACAATGAATGGTATTCTTTCTATAAAGTCCGTATTTCTGGCATGAACATCTGGTATATTACTACCAAACAGTAAGATAGGGAACTTTTGGAGAGGCATGAACACAAAGTCCAATTCTGAAGGTTGTTCTAGTAAGAATATCTTTCTTGAAATAATATCACTATCTTGCACCGAGGATTAAGGCCCCAGATTAAATAAAGATCAAGATCCTGACTTATTATTTTTGACCACTTTCAGAAGGGAAGAGTCCTAAAACAGGGCCCTAAAACTGGGTTCTTGCCATTTCCAAAGCAGGGAGTTCAGCAATTAACTGGAAGTATGAAAGCAGAATAGGTGACCTAGTGCAAATCACATTTTCTAGTAATTGCGGATTTCTGTTAAATTGTTTTATCTGACCCTCAACTTTGAACAGATTATTACATGTTGATGAACTTTCTCTCTTTGGGGCATTCTATGCCCCCTGGGTTACTCTGCCCTTCACACTCTCCCAAACTACTCTTGTATTATTTTTGGAAATTACAATATTCACTTATCCTTCCAACAGACTGGTTGCCTAAATTGTTTTTCTTCAGTGATCAGTGATCTTGGCGCCACCCCAATTTGATCACTAACTGTCATCATACCCAAAGCTTGTTTCAGCAATAACTGCAACTCTGGCATAATTCCAGGTCCATGCATGTAATAGTTTTATGTATCAACTTGACTAGGCTATAGTGCCTAATTATTCAATCAAACATTAATCTAGGTGTTGCTGTGAAGATACTTTGTAGATGTGGTTAACTACTACCATGAATTGACTTTAAAGGATGACCTTGATAATATGGGTGGACCTAATCCAATAAATTGAAAAGTCTTAAAAGAAAAACTGAAGTTTTCCTCAGGAAGAAGAAATTCGGCCTTAAGGCTTTGGAATCAGCTCTTGCCCAAGAGAGTTATCATTCTGACAGTCTGCCCTATGAATTTCAGGCTTGCCAGCCCCAGAAATGAATTACATACACTTGTTCTTTTAAATAAATTTCTTTCTCTCTCTTTTCTCTCTCTCTCCCTCCCTTTTCCCCTTTCTTTCTCTTTATCTACCTATCATCTATCATCTATCTCTCATTTATCAAGTATATGTATCCAAACATATATATGGATATAGATATATTTCTAAATATAGTATATATACCTTTGATATATCTATACATTTACACATAGGCATTTGTAAATACACACATACAGATATATCCCACTGATTTTGCTTTTACTTTTCTAGAGAACCCTGACTGGTGCAAAGCATCTCTCTCTCCGAGCTCTACCCAATGTTCCTTTAACTCCAATGATTGAGCATGTCTTCTTTCACTTATTTCTATGTCTTTGATGTTCTCTCTTCCTCCTTACCCAGTTTAAATTTCATATTAAATCAACATAATAACTCCCCTGAATATATAAGCTCAATTGTCTTATCCCCTTCTTTATTATTCATATTAACTTAAACCACTCACAACCCTGCATAAACTTAATTCAACACAAACTCTGCGCACACACATACTGCAGAGCTGTTCAAATGAAGGTTGCTGGAGAGAATCAACACAGAGCCATGCTGATTTGTCTCATGTTAAATTTATGCCTAGGAGTTCCTGTCGTGTCTCAGTGGTTAACGAATCCGACTAGGAACCATGAGGTTGTGGGTTTGATCTCTGGCCTTGCTCAGTGGATTAAGGATCCAGCGTTGCTGTGAGCTGTGGTGTAGGTCACAGACGTGGCTCAGATTCTGTGTTGCTGTGGCTGTGGCATAGGCCAGAGGCTACAGCTCTGATTAGACCCCTACCCTGGGAACCTCCACATGCCATGGGAGCAGCCCTAGAAAAGGCAAAAAGACAAAAAAAAAAATGATGGCTAAATGCTCATGTGGGCTCTTCAGATTTCTTGTCCATTCACATTCCCAAAGTCCTAGATGGGTAGCTTACATCTTTTTTCTCCTCAAATTAGTCACCACTTCCTTTTAGTTTCTTTCTTGTAATGATATTGCTTTCTACTTCACTGAGAAAATTGAAATAATCAGATTATTCATATAGCGTAGTAGTTGGCACCACTTTTTGAGCTGATGCATCCAAACCTAAGCTGAAGTGAGTATTAGCTGCAAGTTGTTTACCACTGTACAACTCTCCAGAGACCCACCCTGACCTTTGATAGAAGTGATTGGGAGGTTACACCAGCCCCTTCATATCAGTGACAAATGACCCTCAGCCAGTAACTCCAATGAGCATGGAGCTCAATTGCTTTCCTTATTTTCTCATAGGTTTTTCTGCAAAGCACTTACTGGTTAAGCCACTTGCAGAAGGACTCCATCTTAGTCTCTGCTTTAGAGACCTTCTTAATAGGACGCTTTAAGTTACAACCACCGTGAACCAGCAACTGTACTCAATACAGACTCTGGGTTCCATCTTGTTATTACATGATAACACCCATATTCCTCTCTGAAGATATTTCCAATATCTTTTCAGTAGATCTCATTCTCTGGCACACAGGGGCATGTTTCCTATAATTATCTCTTGTTTATCTTACATTATTAATGTTTATCCCTTTACGTGGACACTTCCATTAACATTCATTCTTCAGTTTCTTCCATTTTAAAAATTATTTTTTCTTATCCCATTTCTCCCACCTTTTACTTTTATTTCCTTGCCTTTGCAATGCCTCTCAAAACTATTGACTGCATCAGATGTCTCTAACTCTTCTTTAACCATTGTATCTTAAACAAAGTAAGTAAACATGCAAAATAATATTTTAGAAAACAAATAGGATTAAGCCCCATGGATGTTAAAAGCAATGAGTTTGTGAACAGTACAAATTATTGATTATGAAAAATATAATTAAATTAAATTAAATATGAACAAATAGTGTGTGGTCTGAACCATAGATGTCAATGTTCCAGATTCTTCTTTATTTTCTTCTTGTTCTTTTCATCAATTTCAATAATTTAACAAATTTATCACCAATAACATTTTTATTTATTAGTAATATCTTATAGGAATCCTAGAAATGACAAAAACACCATTCTCTATAAAATAATAGGATAATTTCATGATAAAATTGTAACATATAGAAAAATAAACATTCTTCATAGAGATATCTAAAACAAAATTTGAGTCAATTTAGAATCTGTTAACGTCCATTTAAATGCAAGTGAGATAAAAAATTGTAATGTTTTATTATTGCTATGAGGGAAAAGAAGGAAAAAACAAAATTATTCTAATATAATCTAGACTAAAATAATTAAATAGTAAAAATACAACACCAAAAAATATAAGTAATTCTAAGCAAATATACTACCAGGTCTAATGTATTATAAAATTACAATAGACAAAGGAGATAGATCAACGTTACATAATGGGAGAACATGAAAGGAAGAAACTAATATTTATCAAGTATTAATGTTTGATGTTTGATAAGTACTTGATTTCAATTAAAGTTTATATTTTAATTTTACCATGTCCTCCTTTTTCCAAAAATGAACACATTTGAGATGTAGCTGTGAGCTTCCAACTAGGAGAGAAATGCATCTATACATTAGATAATTTATATGGAGTTTTAAAAAAGAATGTTCTGATCTTTAGGTATCTTCAGATCTTTCAGTTTTGTTTTGTTTTTGCTTTTTTTGCTACTCTGTGCTGCCTTAGTCCTTGACACTTATAAAATAATATATTACAATCCCTAAAATGTACAGTGGGGATAGCAGCTTCATAACTCTATAGAAGGTAAGCAATGCTGTTGTAGAAAGTAATCTAAAGAAGTGTTGTATAGAATTTTATATAAAATTAATTTTAAAAAATCAATTGCCCAAATCCAAATATTTGTATTGAGCAATAAAAATTCAGGTGGAAAGGGGGCTCTTCCCTTTCCAAACTAACTCTGGATACCAATACTACATATTCAAACTATCATTTACATTAAATCCCAGTGCTTGACCTTCTTAATTCCAAATTCTTAAACTAGTAATTATTGACAACCCAACATTACCTTTCTTTTGTCTGTATTATGTCCCTCTGCTGTCATCATCTGGTAAACACTGATTCATTCTCTATGTGGATTAAGTTTATTCTTGGGGGAATAACCTAAAACTTTGCATTTTGAACAGTTTTATAGCTTTTTTATCATCTTGTGTTGAGTTTTCAAAAGTTATTTTAAAAGTTAAACTTTCTAATAGTCCTTGAAAGAAATGAACATTGTAAAGTGACAAGACATATTTGGTTCTTCTCATGTGAGCCATGACAAGGCGCTGAAACTATAACCAACAATATAGTGGTAGAAAACAACTTCAGTCTAACTACACTTCTCCTTATGATATAAAAAAAGCAACATTTCATGTCTACCAGTATCCATAGTGATTCTTATTTTCAAATTACGTCTAATGATCATTAATGTTGTAGAGTTCTTGCTGTGGCACAATGGGATGGGTGGGATCTCTGGGGCTTGGGACTTAGGTTCAATCCCCAGCCCAGCACAGCAGGGTAAGGATCCAGCTCTGCTGCAGCTGTGGCATAAGTCACAACTGCAGCTTGGGTGTGATCCCTGGCCTGGAAACTCCACATGCCACAAGGTGGCAAAAACAAAAACATAAATGTTGCAAGTTTTGTGATTCCAGTCCATTCCACTGGGCTGTGGTGTGATAGACTGAACAGAATTTTTTTTTTTGATAAAAAAATCTCATTTTGAATGAAATGGGCATCAATTAAATTTCATTACAGAAGCAGCAGTAAAGTATGTTTTTCTTTGTCATATTTTTCTGTATATTTATTAATTTTGTATACATTGCACCAAAGACAAAATAATGGCAGGTTTTAATTCAATCTATATATTTGAACAGTTGCAATGAGAAACTCAGGTTTCTGTGTTAAAATTGGGGCTCAGCTATTTAGTAGTTGCTATTTAGTTGACTCTCCCATCATGGCTCAGTGGTAATGAACCCAACTAGTATACATAAGGATGTAGGTTTGATCCCTGCCCTCAATAGTGGGTTAAGGATTTGGCATTGCTATGAGCTGTGGTGAGGGTTGAAGATGCATCTGGAAACTGGCATTGCTATGGCTGTGGCATAGGGAAGCAGTTGTAACTCCGATTCCACCCCTAGCCTGGGAATTTACATATGCCACACATACAAAAAATCCTTACAATTTTAGACTTAATTTAAATAAATGTAGGGAGATACCACATTATATCATGTTTGGGTTGTTAGGTGATCAGCATTATGTGTGGGATGTAGTACAATTGATGCTTCAAAAATATATTTTGTTTTATAATGTCAAGAATCAACAGATCACCTGTCATCAAGTTCTTCATTATCCCAAATTAAATATTTTACTAAGGGCTCAACTTTAATATGTATTGGCAACTCAACTTTAATATGTATTGGCAGAGAAGGATCAAGATGGTGGAGGAGTAAGATGTCATGGTCACCTTCTCCCACAAATACATAAAAAAACCCACACATCTACATATAGAATGATTCACACGGAACATCTATAGAATGCTGGCAGAACTTAAACATTCAAAAAGGGCAAGAAACCATCCACAGAAATAGGTAGCTAAAAGGAAAAAGAGAGAGAGAGAGAGAGAGAGAGAAGGAAACAGGATGGGACTAGCACTTCTGAGATGGAGCTGTTAAAGAGAAAAGGAACTCACACCCTGGGATGCCACCGTATCAACGGAGAGATCAGCTGAGATGGAGGGACCTCAAAGTTGCCAAGAAAAACGCAACAGCTGGACTGAGGAGGACAAAACAAAGTGAGAGCCACACAGATCATTAGCACCACTGCCCCAGAAACCACTGCCTGAAATGCTAGGGCAGGGTCTGGGCACTAAAACTCAGGTTCTGGAGGTCAGTTTTGGGGAGAGGACTAGGGTTGGCTGGAGACCACCTGAGGGGCTAGGGAGCAGTGTGCCAAGGGCTGGGGAGGAGAATGCCACAGCTGAGGGAACCTGTGAGGAGGTCTGGGCCAGCAAGAGAGGTAAGGCACCATTGTTGGGGAAGGTTAGGGGAGGAGGTGCAGTCAGCCATGGGAATCTCTTTCCCTGTACACATGTGGGCTCTCAGAGGGCAGGGCACCTCCGGCACAGTCTGTGGGTGGTGAGAAGTCACTTGCTTGGGTTATGGGAGACTGGCACTTCTTGCGTGGACTGTGAGTAGTCAGGTACTTCTTGTGTGGGCTAAGGGCAGCAGGGGGCTAAACGTGATGTGGCACCTCTTGTGTGATCCACAGGTAGTGGGAATAAACCATAGCAGTCATTCCAGAACCCAAAGGGAGGCATGGCCTGCCACCACTAAGGGTCTGTGAACTGGCTCCACCTGCAGCCCCCATCAACTCAAAGGTCAGCAAAAAAGAGGGCACTGCAACAGAGCACCACCCATTGTTGCTCTTACTCCCCTGGTGCTGCCACTGCCAAATGTTCCATGCAGCACCCACACATGCCTGATCACTGTCTTTCCAGGACCCTGCAACTAGGAGCAGCCTGTGCAGCATCTCTTGCATAGGCTAAGTGGGAAAGGGTGCTTCTTGTGTAGTCTGCAGTTGGTGGGGACAAACCACCACAGTTATCTCTAACTCCAGAGGTGGGCCTGGCCTGCCACAACTAGGTCTGTGAACAGGCACCACTTGTGGCCCCAATCACCTCAAAGGGCACACGAGGAGGCATTGTGACTGAACACCAACTGTTGTTGCCCTCACTTCCTGGGGAAATCACACAATCTGCCACTGCCACTGTTGAATGTTCTAGGTACTGCATAAATCTGCCTGAGGCTCATTACCACTTGCCAGGGCCCTGCAACCAGGAATAGCCTGTGCCACCTTCCTGCAGATCCTTGCTACTGTTAAGAGCCCAGCAACCAGGTAGTGACTACTAGCCCTGCCCATGGCCTCCTTCTCCTTGAAAACACAAGCAGCACCATATCAAAGGATTAGCAGCCTTCTCACACTGAAGAAAGAGACAGAAAATATCCCAACTCCCACACCAAAAATAAATAGTAACCCCCAAAAAAATACAAAGGGTCACTCTTATGTAGAAATAGCCCTCCAATTGAAAAGAAATCTCAACAGATACTGACGAAATACAAAAAAAAATAAGAGAATATGATTATTGAAAAATTATATGCCAACGAATTTGAAAACCTAGAAGAAAAGGACAACTTTCTAGACACACACAGCCCACCAAAACTGAATCAAGAAGAAATAGATCAATTGAACAAACTGATCACTAGAAATGAAATTGAATATGTAATAAAAACACTCCCTACAAACAAAAGTCTAAGACCACGTGGTTTCACAGGCAAATTCTACCAAACATATAAAGAAGAACTTACACCATTCCTCCTTAAACTTTTCCAAAAGGTTGAAAAAATGTACATTCCCAAAGACATTCTATGAAGCCAATATCACCCGAATTCCAAAACCAGACAAATATACTACCAAAAAATAAAATTATAGACAAATATATTTGATGAATATAGATGCAAAAATTCTCAACAAAATTTTAACCAATTGAATACAACAAAATATAAAAAAGATCATACACTACAACCAAGTGGGATTCATCCCAGGTTCACAAGGATGCTTCAGCATATGCAAATCAATCAATGTCATATACCACATTATCAAATGAAAAGTAAAAACCTCATGATCATCTCAACAGATGCAGAAAAAGCCTTTGACAAAATCCAACATCCATTCATCATAAAAACTCTTAACAAAGTGAGTATAGAGGGAACATACCTTAAGATAATAAAAACCATTTATGACAACCCACAGCAAATATAATACTCAATGGAGAAAATCTTAAGGCTTTCCCACTAAAATCTGGAACAAGACCAGGATGCTTACTCTCACCACTTTTATTCAACATAGTATTGGAAATCCTATCCGTAGCAATTAGACAAACAAAAGAAAAAAAAAAGGTATCTAAATTGAAAGAGAAGAGGTAAAATTGTCACTGTATGCAAGTGACATGATTCTATACATAGAAAACCCTAAGGACTTCACACAAAAACTACTCAAACTGATCAACAAATTCAGCAAAGTAGCAGGACACAAGATTAACATTCAGAAATTGATTGCATTTCTGCATACTAACAATGAAATATTAGAAATGGAATATAAAAATACAATACCTTTTAAAGTTGCACCCCAAAAATTGAATACCTAGGAATAAACCTGATCAAGGAGGTGAAACTTACATACTGAGAACCATAAAACATTAATCAAGGAAATTTAAGGGGATTCAAAGAAATGGAAAGATGTTCCATGCTCCTGGACTGGAAGAACTAGAAAAAATAATATCATAAAAATGGCCATACTACCCAGAGCAATCTACAGATTCAAAGCTATCCCTATCAAATTACCCATGACATTTTTCACAGAACTAGAACAAACAATCCAAAAATTTATATGGAACCACAAAAGACCCAGAATTGCCAAAGTAATCCTGAGGAACAAAAACCAAGGAGGAGGAATAACTCTCCAGACTTCAGGCAATACTGCAAAGCCACAGTAATCAAGAAAACGTGGTACTGTTACCAAAACAGACAGATGGAACAATGGAGCAGAATAGAGAACCCAGAAATAAACCCAGACACCCATAGTCAATTAATCTTGACAAAGGAGGCAAGTACATAAAATGGGAAAAAGACAGCCTTCTCAGCAAGTGGACCTGGGAAAACTGGACAGCTGCATGTAAATCAGTGAAACTAGAACACACCATCACACCATTCACAAAAATAAAATAGCTTAAAGACTTAAATGTAAGACAAGACACCATCAAACTCCTAGAAGAGAACATAGGCGAAACATTCTCTGACATCAACCTTACAAATGTTTTCTTAGGTCAGTCTCCCAAGGCAACAGAAATAAGAGCAAAAATAAACTAATGGGACCTAATCAAAATGACAAACTTTTGCACAGCAAATGAAACCATATAAAAAAACAAAAAGACAACCTATGGAATGGGAGAAAATAATTTCAAATGATGCAGATGACAAAGGCTTAATCTCTAGAATATATAAATTTATACAACTCAACAGCAAAAAAGCAACAACCCAATGGAAAATGGGAAAAAAGAGCTGAATAGACATTTCCTCAAAGAAGATGTACTTATGGCCAACAAGCACATGAAAACATGCTTAACATCACTAATTATTAGAGAAATGTAAGTCAAAACTACCATGAAGTACCACCTCACACCAGTCAGAATGGTCATCATTAACAAGTTAACAACAGATGCTGGAGAGGGTGTGGAGAAAAGAGTACCCTCCTTCACTGTTTGGGGGAAGGTAAATTGGTACAGCCAATATGGAAAACAGTACCATAAAAAAACTAAATATTGAACTACCTTATTACCCAGCAATCCCACTCTTGGACATATATCCAGACAAATCTTTCATGGGAAAAGATACATACACCTTCATTTTCACTGCAGCACTATTCACAACAGCCAAGACATGGAAACAACTTAAATGTCAATTAACAGATGAATGGCTTAAGAAGATGTAGTATATATACACAATGGAATACTATTCAGCCATTAAAAAGGAACAAAATAATGCCATTTGAGCAGCATGGACGCAATTAGAGATTCTCATACTAAGTGCAGTAAGTCAGAAAGAGAAAGACAAATGCCATATGATTTCATATGTCTAGAATCTAATATATGGCACAAATGAATCTTTCACAGAAAAGAAACAAACTCATGGACATGGAGAACAGTCTTGTGGTTGCTAAGGGGGAGGGGGAAGGAGTGGAATGGACTGGGATTTAGGCGTTAATAGATGCAAACTTTTGCCTTTGGAATGGATAAGCAATAAGATCCTGCTGTATAGCACAGGGAACTATATCCAGTCACTTGAGCATGATGGAGGATAATGTTAGAAAATTATATATATATATATATACACAGAACATTGTAAATCAACTATATTAAAAAATTAAAAATAATACTACCAAAAAAATTAAAAAGCAATGGAGTACAATGTATTCTTCTTAATTCTCCCCAGTTTCATTTTAGTTCCTATCTACAGTTACTGTGATACTGTAAGGAATATAACCAAATCACAGTTGACATAGTGAGGGATGTAAAGTTCTAAAGTAAGAGAAATTGAAGGCAATGATGGCAAATTGAAAGAATGTAGCAAATTTTCCCAGGTGTGTAAATGTGAGGAGATGGAAGTCCAGCTTGCACAAATTGTGAAAATACCTGGGTTTAGAAGTGAGCAGAGGGATAAGATAATCAGGTGATGAAGTCCCTCAGACACTAGAGAAGATTTGATGATAATGCTGTGGTATTGAGTAAAGTAAGCTAGTGTACTAAGAGCTGGAACCAAAAGGGAGGGACAGTATCTAAACTGGACAAGGAAGCTAAAATGAGGTTAAAACATGTTAGAGGTAAATGCAGAGGTTATGAATTGGAAAATTCAAGGAGATGATGGTAGAAATTCAAGATAAACCTTTTCACGTCAACTAATATTCAGGTGCTGAAAACTAAAAGGTAAGGTACAAAAAGTTTCAGATATTTCATTTCTGTTAGTTTCAGTCCTAATATCTCTGCTTTTAAAATAGCCTTGCCAGAGCTACCCAAGGAACAATATGTTCTCATAATTTAACTTTGGAAACTATATTTAACTATAGCATGCCAATAAATAAATATACCAATATATAAATAATGTGTGAGTATATATATATAGTCTCTCTATATATATGTAATATATATGTATATCATCTATCTAATCTATATATACAATATATATATGTATATAGTCTCTTCTCCCTTCTCCTAGCCTCTCTCCTCTTTTCTCACCTCTACTATTATCTCTTTTTCTTCCCCCATTCCCTCCCCTTCCCTTCTCTTGCCTTCTTTTTCTTTTACTTTCCTCCATGTCTTCTTCCTTTCTTTTCTTACCTACTATGTCCGTACTAGTTCAGGTGTTGATTTCTCTACTGGTATTATACTTCTCTTCATCCTGCCTTAAAAATATTTTGCATATTTTTATCAGATTAAACTTCCTAGAACAAAATTCTAGTCTCATAAGGTCACCTCCCAATATGAATAATAATGTAGCTTTTTATTACCTATTGAAATTCTAATATTTGGACTTGTAGGAGCCTCCATCTTTTACCCTAATTTATTTTTCAGATTATAATTCCTAGTATCTTAATTTATTATTTTTGAATAAAACACATTTTAATATCCTTCAACCCTACCTTATGCCAGTGTTTCTAAAACTTTTCCTCAAAGTCCTGCTAAGACTAAAATTAACTAAGCATATATTAAATTGTCCTGAAGAGAATAAGAAATTTATTAGAAGACTATGTTGTTTACATTATGGTCTCATATATCTGTTTTTAAAGTAAGAAATTGTATTTGTTGGTTTGGAGAGGAAGGCAAAAAATAATTTATTCATTTCTTACTCATTAATGTGAAAGATGTCTTCCTAAATCTATTATCTTTTGAAAAATAATGCCTTGTAGCACAGCAGGTTAAGATCTGGCATCATCACTGCAATGGCTTTGTTTGCTGTTGTGGTTCTGGTTCCATCCCTGACCTGGAAACTTCCACATGCAAAAAAAAAAGTAGTTGATTTTCTGTAATTGAAAGAACACACAGGTTTTTTATATTCTTTATTGTTGTCACAATATTTTAAGAATCATAATTCATTTAAATCTGTGATTGTCATTTATCACTATTTCACAGGTTGATTCAGGGTTATCATAGGTGCACAAAGTTTAGAAACCTGTCAAATGTGTAGTATCATAGCAATTAATCAGGCTACTGATGGTAGGAATTTCAGTAAGTGAATTTTCTAGGTTGAAGGTCCAAAAAATTTTTATATGGCAGATGGATGGAATAGAAATGATGGACCCTCTGACCATCAGTCTCTCTTACTCTTTTAGAGAAATATTTTTCAAATAATTTTTAATTGTGAAAACATGACTTATGATGGTCTCATTAACCACTAATGCTACAACTTTCATCACTTATAATTAAATTGTGTCTCAAGTGTCCACTAGTACCTATGATCTGTTTTTTCTACCCACTCTTAATTTTCATTTTAATGACTTTGCTGATAACCTAAATAGTAAAACATTAACATTTTTGATCATTATGTTTTATACTGATTTAACTACAAATTGAGTTTTGAGCTATACAATGATATTCAGTCTATGAATTAATTCATCTTATGTACTATTCATCAATCTCAATGTAACAAACCAGCCCAACATTTTATGACCTCAAATAAAAATTTCCTATTGTCTATCACAGTTCTATGTATTGACTATGCTCAGATATGCCATTCTTATTGGAGATCTTCACACAATTGCTATCAGATTGTCAACTCTCCACTGGACTTGAATGTCTGAGAGGACAAACTTGCATGGCTAGCAGTTGATGCTGACTGTTGCTCAGACCTGAGTTAGGTTGACAATTGAGGTGTCTACTAATAACATTTCCATTTGGCTTGAGTCTCTCAACATGTGGTGTCTGAGTTCTGAAAGAATGTCTCCAAGTCAGTATTCCCAAAGGTCCAGGTGGAAGCACATCTGTGAAAGTAAAACAACACCATTTCTGCTGCACTTCTCTTGCTAATAGCATTCTCAGAGCCTAACCAGAATAAAATGTATGACTCTTATTATTTTAGAGAATCACAGATCATATTGTCAAAGTTCTCTTTGCCAATCCAAAGCAGTCTTCTCTCTGATCAGTTCACATCTTTCCTACATACTAAATGCTTGCACTCAAGCCTCCAAAATATTATGCTATTACATTATCAATTAAAGTCCAGGCATCAACTAAGAATCCACTATCTCATTATCTCAGTCAGGTCAAGGTGTAGATGAGGTTCCTTAGGATCCTATTTGCATACTCTTCTTTTAATCTAAAAACCTTTGAGCTAAAGAGAAATTATCTGTCTCTCCTACATTCAACATATAATGATGAGGCTGGCATATATTTGAATACTCTCATTAGGAATCACAGAGAAGGGGATGTAAATAGAAGTCACTGGCCCATAGCAATTCTGAAACTCAGCCAATTCCATATATCAGTTCCTTCATTAGGTCTCAGTCCTCTTCCTTTGGTATGGTTTTCTATGGTTTTGGTTTTACCTTTTGGCACTTGGTTCTGACTCCAAGTAATGCTTTACTTTTCAATTAGAAATGACCTGTGTTTGTAGCTGAGTAGATTTCCCAGTTTCCTTCTCATGAATAGAAGCTTGAAGTCCAGAGACCTTTCATTTTTGAGCCATCTTTGTCATTTTATTACATGATGATGTTTCCCCCAATAAGACTCTTTTTAACAATGCAGGGTTTTTTTTTCCCATATGAAAATAGTAATTTACTCCATTGGACAAGAGGCATATCCTAAAATTTCTTTGAGACAGGCCTTCTCTGATGTGAACGGAGGGTCAGGGTTATATGGGACAATTTTGGGATTCTTAAAGACTTTTGTTTATCAGAGAATGTCTAAGAGGCATACCCTTATGATACTTTTTGTACAGCTCAGGGTTTACAAACTATGACACATGGGCCAAATTTTGTCTGTGACCTGTATTTTGTAAATAAAGTTGTGTTATAACTCAGCCACCTACATTAATTTATGTATGTTTGTGGCTTCTCTCTACAATTACAAGATTGAATATTGCTGCAGAGTTTGTATGCACAACAAAGTTTAAAATACTTGCTATCTGGTGTTACAAAAAAGTTTGCTGATCCCTGGTATAGTTGAAGTGGCTTACAAGACACTACTTAAGTCTTTCTGCTATCTTAACAAACAGATTACAGTCACTCCTGTGATATAAATGTTACTCTGAGATTGTGTTTTGCAGGCAGAATCCTGGATTTTATCTTTGCCCTGATGTTATTCCCATTTTGAAATTTTTATTTTTCGCTGGAGAGACTTATAGTGACAAATGTTATTATGTTCTAGCCTAACAAGTCGTCTTCATATTTTACCTAAATTCCACCTAAAGTCAAATATTTCCATCCTTACCTCATTTCTTTATATTCCTATCTATCATACTAAAATTCTGCTTGGAAATCTCCTTGACTAATGACCCAAATGATTTAAGGTAAATTTTTTATTTTTCATGTTACTGCATACCAGAGTTATGATAAACTTTATGGCTATACATATTATATTTATTCCAGTTTTATATAAGAATTTTTTCAGTGTCATTATTATTCCCACAAACTAGTCTTTTAAACTTTCTAGCCTCAATCCGCAGGCTAGTCACAGAGCTCATGTCTTACCTCATGAATTCATCTAGATGTAGGACCTGTTTTGGGGGTAATTTTGAAAAATAAAATCCTCCTTTTTTTTTCTTTGTGTCCATATTGCTAAAATCATTTCTTGAGACAATTTGAAGAAATCCGTACTTTTCAAAATAGCATTGATTTCATAAAGATGTATGCATATATATATATATATATATACACACACACACGTGTATGTATATATAATTTATATAACATTTTCTATCCTTTCCCTATTGTTGTTGTTGTGTATCTAAAATTATTTCTTAGATACCCATATCAGAATAATATTTTTTAATTGGATTGTTGGCTTTTTTGCTGTTGAGTTGTAAGTTGTTTGTATATTTTAGAGATTAGGCCCTTGTCAGTTGCATCGTTTGAAACTATTTTCTCCCATTCTGTAAGTTGTCTTTTTGTTTTATTTTTGATTTCCTCTGCTATGCAAATGTTTGTCAATTTGATTAGGTCCCATTGGATGGACAAAGGACTTGAATGTACATTTCTCCAAGGAAGATATACAGATGGCCAATAAGCACTTGAAACAATGCTCAACATCACTAATTAATAAGAGAAATGCAAATCAAAACTACCATGAGATACCACCTCACACCAGTCAGTATGGCCATCATTAATAAGTCCACAAATAGATGCTCGAGGGGGTGTGAAGCAAAGGGAACCCTCTTGCACTGTTGGTGGGAATGTAAGTTGGCACAACCACTATGGAGAATAATATGGAGGTACCTTAGAAATCTACGCATAGAACTACCATATGACCCAGCAATCCCACTCTTGGGCATATATCTGGACAAAACTTTCCTTAAAAAAGATACATGTACCCGCATGTTCATTGCAGCTCTATTCACAATAGCCAAGAGCTGGAAACAACCCAAATGTTCATCAATAGATGATTGAATTAGGAAGATGTGGTATAAATACACAATGGAACACTACTCAGCCATAAAAAAGAACAAAATAATGCCATTTGCAGCATCATGGATGGAACTAGAGACTCTCATACTGAGTGAAGTAAGTCAGAATGAGAAAGACAAATACCATATGATATCACTATATCTGGAATCTAATATACGGCACATAGGAAACTTTCCACAGAAAAGAAAATCATGGACTTGGGGAATCGACTTGTGGTTGCCAAGGGGGAAGGGGAGAACGTGGGGGGAGAGGGGAAAAAGTGGGAGGGACTGGGAGCTTGCAGTAAATAGATATAGAATGTTGCCTTCAGAATGGATTAGCAATAAGATCCTGCTGTGTAGCACTGGGAACTCTGTCTTGTCAATTATGATGGAACACATAATGTGAGAAAAAAGAATGTATACTTGTATGTGTAACTGGGTCACCATGCTGTGCAATAGGAAAAAAATATAAAGAAATAAAAAAGAAATGAAAAAAAGAATAATATTTTTTAAAAGATAATCCTTTGAAATGATTTGTTAAATTTGGTGTGTGGTGAAGCTAATTCAACTATTTCAGATTTTACTTTTATTAATTTTTTTATATATACACTAGTTTATTTTTGTGTTTTTCCCTGGAGTCCTAAATTAAATTCTGAATTAGTTTGTTTTGATTTCTTTTTATTAAACTGTAACTGGTTTCATATTACTCTACTGCTTCATTCAACATCATAAAAGTGAATTTTAAGTATTGCTGAATAATATTTTAAGTGAACCACTACTTAGTGTTTTTAGAAGAATAAAATAAGATTATGCCAATGTATCTCTCTGGGATGATAAAATACAGGATGCATTTTGAGGCAGTTTTTAAATCTATACTTTATTACTTGATTGATGCTGCTTTGGACAGACATATTGGGCATGGTTTGGATAGTGCTTTGATCTCACTGTCATTTCATTGCTGAGAGCCTCAGGGACAATACTGTCTCTGTCAAAATGAACATGATTTCAAGTTGTTATAATTTTTCCTTGTTTAAACTTGTTCTTAAAAAGTTAAAGATGAAAAATATGGATGTTAACATTTTTAAATTAAATTTTTGATTATATGTTATGAGATTATCCATAGCTACGATTAGCCTAGTTTTGTAAACTAAAGATAATCTCAAAAAGAATTTTACTGAACTGATTATTTGTATTTGTAATTAACAGATTGAAAAAATACAAGCAGTGCAATGTAAAATGACATACTCTTTTAAAGAATTTACTATTATATGTTCTAGCCTTTTAAAAAATTATTTTACTGAAGTACAGTTGATTTATAATATTTTTGTTAATTTCTGATGTATAACACAGTGATTTAATTATACATATGTATACATTCTGTTTCATATTTTTCCATTATAGCTTATCACAGGATTTTTTTTTTTTTTTTGCTGTAAACTATCTGCCTTATGTTTATTATGTATAAGTCCTGATGATTGTTAAGCTTTACGGTAGCTATCATTACATCATATATTAGCTAATTTTATTTAATTTCTTCATTCATATATATATATATATATATATATATATATATATATGCACACACACACATCCATCCATCATTAATGTGTTCCTTTGTTCATTTTAAGCTGACATGTATATGGTACCCATTTTTTTCCAGATCTTGTTCTAAGTACTTTACATAAATTAGCGCATTTATTTTTTTTTAGCAATGCTAAGTGATAAGACTTTAAATTGAACCAAATTAAATTGTTAATATCTATCCAGATTTTGCCCAACAAAGATGGCATTTTCCTTTGGTTTCACTTAATATTATTTCCAGTTTATGGATGGTGAAATTGATACTTCCCTATATTATACAATAGGACCTTGTTTATCCATCCAATATATAATGGTTTGCATCTGCTCATCCAAAACTCCTATCTGTCCCTCCCCCAACACATTTCTCCCTTGACAACATAACTCTGTTTTATATGTCCGTGGATATGTTTCTGTTTTGTAGGTAAATTTGTGTCATTTTTTTGATTCCACATATAAGTGATATCATATGGCATTTGTCTTTCTTTTTCTGATTTGCTTCACTTAGTATGATAATCTCTAGGTCTGTCCCTGTTGCTGCAAATGGCATTATTTCACTTTTTTATGGCTGAGTAGTACTCTATTTTATGCATATATGCATCTTCTTTATCCATTAATCTGTTCATGGATTTATATTGTTTCCATGTCTTGGCTATTGTGAATAGTGCTGCTATGAACATACGGGTGTATGTTTATTTCTTTGAATTGTAGTTTTGTCTGTCTATATGCCCTGGAATGGGATTGCTGGATCATATGGCAACTTTATTTTTAGTTTTTTGAGGAACCCTCATATTGTTTTTCATAGTTGCTTGCATAACCTTTTCACCTTATGAGAACTTTTATCTCTCTATGTTTTGAAAGATAATGTAACCATTGCATTAATCAGAAGTACTACTGTGATCTGTATTTATATGTGCACACCACAATTTCACACTATCACAATTTTAAATTGTGTTAATTGTGTAAGTTTTGCTTCTTCAGCATAAATATTGTGCTGGCTCACTTAAGCAGAGTTCTACTGAACTGTGCATCTGTGTGATAATGCTTTTTAAGGGCACAAATCTTCAATGTTTTCTGAAATTGATATCTTCTACTCTGATCTCTTATCTGAATTCTACTACCATGCATATGTGTTGCCTGCTTTGTATGTAACCCCCACTTCTTCAAAACCATGGATAAACCATGGAGTAGAGAAAGAAAAAAAAAATAGACAAAGCCCTCATGCATTATCATGAGAAGGATCAAGCCAGTAAGTATATAAGTCTTTACTATTTTGCCAGGGGCAAACCTATGAAGAAAAATAAATAAGGGAGAAATTTATGCTTCCAGAAATGATATAAAACATCTTTCTAAATGACTATCCTGCTGAGATTAACTAGAACAGCAGAAAAAAATACTTTTTAAAATGTCTATATGAAATACTAAAGGAGTAAGGGCTGTGACACCAATATCCCAGGGAGAATGTAAGTTCAGCAGATGATCCCAATATTTGATATGGCTTCTCTCATCAAGGAATTTGATAATTCAAAATCAGAGGCTGGAAATCTAAAAGAATGAGTTGATCTTTCAGTAAGATTATGGACATGGGAAATGAAAAATGATATTTATGGTTCATTAAAGATGATGGACCCTGATAATCACATGAGGTTTTCAGCTGAGACCATAAAGGGCTACACAAAGACATAAAGGTTATTGAGAAATTTGCCAGTCCTAAAGAACACTGAGGCCAAGTTCAATTTATTACAGTCTATATGGAATAAGAGTTACTATCCATTGCCATCTTCTTTATAGAAGAAACAGTATATCCTCTTTGAAGAGGATAATATATTGGGAATTTTTTATTTATGTTATGTAAAACACAAACAAACCCCACATATACAAAAAGACAAGAACTGACCAAAAAGAATGTGGAGAAACAGATGATACAGATAATGCATAGTATTCAGATATTATAAAGCATTAAAATAAATATATTAAATTGCCAAATAATTGAATTACATTGTTTGGAATTTCAGGAAATAATTCAATAGTATTAAAAAATCTGATGGAATATCCATAAATGAAAACATTAATTGGGAATTTCCATTGTGGATCAGCAGGTTATGAACCCAACTAGTATCCATGAGGATGTTGGTATGAACTCTGGCTTTGCTCAGTGGGTTAAGGATCCAGCATTGCCATGAGCTATGGTGTAGGTCGCAGATGTGACTCAGGTCCCATGTTGCCTTAACTGTGGTGTAGGGTGGTAGCTGTGGCTCCAATTTGACCCCTAGTCTGGGAATTTCCATATGTTGCAGGTGTGGCCCTAAAAAAGAAAAAAGGAAACTAATAATAATTGCAATTAAAACCTGTGTAATAAAGAATTAATCAATTAGAAGATAAACCAGTGGAAAATACATATACTGAAGTGCAAAAAAACAAGGGAAGAATAAAATAGTAAGAGACATTTGTATCAAAGTAGAAAGTTTCAAAATGTATGTAATCAGACTGCATAAGAAGAATCAGAATGGATTAAAATAACATGAACAAATAATAGCTGAGAGTTTTTCTCAATTGTCTAGAATCTCAGCTAGAAAGAATAACACACATACAAAACCAGAAGAAATGAACACACATACAAAAGATCTAGGTCTATTATAGAAAGTCTACTAAAAATCAGAGAGCAAAAGAAATATGAAAGTAGCCAAAAAAACAGACATACTACTTTCAAAAGATTAAAACTAAGGTAAATATCTAATTTATATGTAAGTCAGAAAAGGAGTAATATACTAAGTACTTCAAAGAACAAACAACCAAATTAGAATTCTATACCTATAGAAAATATTTATTTTTTGGGTAGTTGGAAAACAATATAAGATTTCATATCAGAGGTGCCAAATGAAATGAAGAATAAAGAAATGATAAGCATGTGTGTAGATCTGAATCACTTAACCACCTGCATAAAACAAAGCAATAACATTTTTGACATGTTAAATGTATGAAAGAGAAAGCTAATCGGAATCATAGTATCCTAAGATCTTTCATTATCCAAGAAGTTATAAATATATACTAACAGAATGAACAGCTAAAACTCTAATAGAGAGAAAAATAGAATTACAACACTTAATGAATCCTAAAGAAGTTTTTTTTTTTTTTTGAAAAATGAGAAAGAAAAGAACAAAGGAGAGGAGTGAAATAAAACAAAGAAAATTGTAAGGTTCGTCCTAAATTCAAATTCATCTGAATAAAGAATTCAGTTAAAATAAAAAGTTTTGAAATAGAATTTAAATGTTAAATTATATACTGTTTATAATACTTATACATAATATAAGAACATGTAAAGTTTGACAATAAAGAATGAGAACAAATGATACCATGCAAACACTAACAAAAAACTGTTACACTAAATATCAGAAATAGCAAATTTAAGACAACAATTACTACCTTAAAGAAAGATATTTTAAGATAATAAAAGGCCAATTTACAAGGACTATATAGGATTTTATACCTAAAACATAGTTTTTAATGTAGCAAAAAACTAAAAACTATCTCTAAAACAAAAATGAAAATTAAGCAAATCTGAAATCAGTAGGGGATTTTTAACTATCAGTAATCAATATAGTGGCATAAAATTATCAATATATAGAGGATTTGAAAAAATAAAAACCAAATTTTTAATTGCTATATGTATATAAAATAATTAAACTCAACAATTGTAGAGCACACATTCTTTTTAAATTTCCATGAAACATTGACAAAAATTATCCATATGGTGTGATACCAAGCAAGTCTCAACACATTTCAAAGCAGTCATAATTTGTAAAGTATAGAGTTTGTTTTCTGACCACTGTAAAATTAAGCAAGAAATTAATTCAGAAAAAAAGTACAAAATACCCCTATATTTGGAAATTAACCTATAAACTTTCAAAGTCATGGGTCAATGGAAAAGTCACAATGGAAACAATTTTCAAATAAATGGAAAATAATATACTACATGTCAAATTAGAAAGATGTCATTGAAACATGAATTAAGAAGAAATGCAGAGTTTAAAACATATTTTATACATGAAGAAAACACTGGAAAATCAAAGTCTTAAGCATCCATCTTAATGAGTTAGAAAACAAGCTGAGGAAATAAGTGAGAAAATAAAAAAAATTACTAGTATAGAATACAAATTTATAATAGAAAAAATAAAAAATACAAAAGTTGATTCTTTGCAAATAGTAATGCAATTCTAAACTTGTAAAAAGACTACTTTTAAAAAGAGAAACAAACAAACTATTCCTGAAATGAATAGAGGAAATCATTACAGCATGAAAGTCTTCCAGGATTATCAAATATACCTTGTTCTCATCATTTAACTTCTGTAATTAAATTAACATTACATTTATGACAATCATAAATGTTTTAAAACAAGGCTGCTAATTATTTTACACTCATTTCATTAAAGTACAAGCTTTTGTCCTTTTCCCTTCAATCAGATTGGTGGAATAGGGCAAATGTGATGCCCTGTTACTTCCAAGAGCAGGTCATAAAGGGCCCTGCAGCTTCATTCTTGTTTTCTTGGAACAATCACACTTAGAGTCCTAGGCTACCATGCAAGAAGCCAAACCCACATAGAAAGGCCATTTGTCATTGTTCTGGCCAACAATCTCAGTTGTGCCCAGCCCTCAGGTAACCCCATGCCAGGGATTGGTGAAGAAGCTCCAGATGACTTCAGCTCTTACCCCCAGAAAACTCAGGGTGTTCAGCTGTCTCCCTGTGCTCTGTCCAAATTCCCGACGCATGGTTTGTGAATGTAACAAAAGCTCTCCTCTACTTTTTGATGTGGTTCCTAATGAAGTATTAGATAAATGGAACACTTGGCATCTGAGAATGGCCACTGAAATGTTCTCCTACTTCCCTGCTGTCCCACCTTAACGGGTTTCTCTGCATGGAAACCAGGGTCAAATTTTAAACTGGCATATTTGATCACATTTCTATCTTGTTTAAAATCTCCTAGGAACATTGAACATTCATCCAATATTCCTAGAAAAACAGTCATATCTTCCTTGTGGCTTATGGAACTGGTAACAACACCTGTAAAACATGAACATTAAGATCAGCTTACACTATTACATGTTCCTGTATAGTACATTAAGCCTTAGAATTCTGAGGGCACAGACTACAACTAATTTTGATTATCATTTTGTGGCAGACTCAAAAAAGGAAGATTTAAGATGCTAAGACAAAGAAAGATCATAGAAAAAATAATATGGAGTAAAACTTTAAAAGGGGGGAGTTCTAAATAAATATTTGTTTACCTGAAAAAAGGATCACTTCTTTCTTTGTTATGAGAGGTCTTCCAGTGGCATCTTGAGGGAATTTATATGAAAACATTGGGAGAGGGTCAGATATATTAATTAATGAGAAAATATAATGTCTAAAACCATAAATAAAAAGTAATGGAAAACAGTTTGTCAAAAATTGTGCAGGAGAGGTCTTAAGATGAAATTCATAATTTTTGAGAAGGAAGATTTTGACAGCTGCTTCAAACTAACAAGATTCCAAAACAAAAATCATTTTGATACTGTCATTTATGTGCCTAACACAATTACAGCCGTATAAAAAGCAGCATACATAAAATAATAAAATACTTAAACTTGCCAAATGGAATGAGGCAGGCTTGTCAGTCAAAACACTACAGTTTCCTATGAATTTTTTTTTCTGTATCAATGACTATCTTGGTTTGGAAAGACAAACTATAGAAGCTATATGACTGAAAGGATTTTTAATATTAAGCTTGGTTCACTTATGAATTTAGAGCTGCTTCTCATCAGGATATAGAAGACTATGAGTTTTGAACATGAGACAGTTTGTTGTTAAGAGATACCTCTGGAGACCATTGAGAACTAATGCTCGGTATTAATTTTAAGTTTGTAGAAATGACAATGGAGTTAATAATTTAATATCTCTAGCTCAATGCATATAAATGAGATGTTATACTTCTATTATAAATTGTATCTATTTTGAAACAATTAAAAGATAAATATGCAAATGATACAACCAGCAAAGGCTTAATTTCCAAAATATACAAACAGCTCATAAAACTCAATATCAAGAAAATAAACAATACACTCAAAAAATGGTCAGGAGGAATTCCTGCTCTGGTGCAATGGGATCAGAAACATCTCTGCAGCACCAGGACACAGGTTCAGTCCCTGGCCCAGCATGGTGGGTTAAAGGATCCCGTGTTGCCGTGTTGTGACTTGGATTTGATCCCTGGACTGATCAAATGCTGCAGGGTGGCCAAAAAAGAAAAAAAAGTGGGCAGAAGACTGAAGTAGACATTTCTCCAAAGAAGACATACAGATGGCCAACATGAACACAAGAAGATCCTCAATATCACTAATCATTAGAGAAATGCAAACCAAAATTACAGTGCAGTATCACCTCACACCAGTCAGAATGGCCATCATTAAAATGTCCATAATTCAAAAAGATACATGCACCCCTATTTGCAGCACTATTCACAATAGCCAAGACATGCAAACAAACTAAATGTCAGTTAACAGATGAATGGATAAAGAAATGTGGTACAGGAGTTCCTGTTGTGACTCAGTGGTTAATGAACCTGACTAGTAGCCGTGAGGACATGTGTTCCATCCCTGGGCTTGCTCAATGGGTTAAGGATCCTGCTTGCCCTGAGCTGTGGTGTAGGTCGCAGATGCAGATGGAATTCCCGCATTGCTGTGGCTGTGGTGTAGGTTGGCATCTGTAGTTCCATTTTGACCCCTAGCCTGGGATCCTCCATATGCCATGGGTGAGGCCCTTAAAAAAAAAAAAGACCGAAAAAAAAGGATGTGGGCTGCATATACAATGAAATAATATTCAGCCATAAAAAGAACAAAATAATGGCATTTGCAGAAACATGGATACAGATAGAGATTGTCACTAAGTGAAGAAGTTGGAAAGAGAAAAACATACCATATGATATCACTTATATGTGGAATCTAAAAAATGATGCAAATGAACCGATCTACAAAACAGGAACAGACTCACAGACATAGAGAACAGACTTGTAGTTACTAAGATGGGAGAGTGGGATGGATTGGGAGTTTGAGGGTGGTAGATGCAAACTAATGCATTTAGAATGGATAAGCAATGAGGTCCAACTATACAGCACAGGGAACTCTATCCATTTTCTTGGGGTAGAACATGATGGGGAAGAGAGTCTGAGAAAAAAAATGTAAATATATGTAAGATTGGTTCTCCATCCTATCCAGCCGAAATTGGCACAACACTGGAAATTCTTGACTTTATTTTACTAAAAAATGTTATTTGGGGAATACACCATTGCAACATGTAGTTTCATTAATAAAACAGCATTTTATATCTAAAAAAAAAAGTCCTCAAATAACAAAGGCTGGAGACAGTGTGGAGAAAATTGACCCTCCTACACTGTTGGTGGGAATGTAAATTAGTGTAGCCACTATGGGGAACAGTATGGAGATTCCTTAAAAATCTAGAAATAGAGTTACCACATGATCCAGAAATACCATTTCTGGGCATATTTCCAAAAAAAATTCTAATTCAAAAATATGCATGCACCCCAATGTTCCTATAAAACTATTTCCAATAGCCAAGGCATGGAAACAACATAAATGTCCATGAGCAGATTAATGGATAAAGAAGATGTGAATATTACTGTTTACTATTACTCAGCCATAAAAAGAATGAAATAATGTCATTGTGCAGCAACATGGATGGATAGAAATTATCATACTAAGTGAAGTCTAAGACAAATATCCTATATAATTTTTATGCAAAATCTAAAAAATAATACAAATGAACTTATTTACAAAACAGAAACAAATACACAGACATAGAAAATAATCTTGTGGTTATTGAAGGGGGAATGGAGATGGAGTATAAATTAGAACTTTGAGATTAGCAGATACAAACTATTATATATAAAATAGATAAACAACAAGGTAGTATGGTATAGCACAAGGAACAGTATGCAATATCTTATAAACTATAATGGAAAAGTATCTGAAAAATAATATATATAAAACTGAATCCCTTTTGTTGTATGCCAGAAACTAATACAACATTGTAAACCAACTATGGTTCAATTAAAAACATAAAGAAACTATGAAATTAATACAAAGCATTCATACTATTGAGAATAGATTTTTTTTTAAATAAAGGGAATGTTAACAGTGTGATAAAATGTCAGCCAGAGTCTCAAAGGATCACAATTTCTAGGAGTTCCTTTGTGGCCTGGTAAGCATCAGGCATTGTCACTGCTGTGGTGCAGGTTCAATCCCTGGCTGAGGGAACTACCGCATACCATGGTGCAGCTCCCCCAAATCCTAAATCAAAAGATCAAATTTCCATAGCATTAGTCTAACTAATGATATTTACCAGCACTTAGACCTCAACAAGATTCTTGGCAAATACACATAGATAGGGTCATTTAAACAGATGCTGGTGCTTCTTTTTTATTTTTTTGACCACGACCTCCAGCATATGGAAGTTCTCGGGTCAGGGATCAAATCCTAACCACCACTGCAACTTCCTCCTTAGCTGTGGCAGTGCAGGACCTTAACCCACTGTCCTGGGCTAGGCATCAAATATGCGCTGCCACAGAGGCAACACTGGATCCTTAATCCACTGTGCCACAGCAGAAACTCCCTGCTGGCTCTTCTTGTGACACCTGTATTGGAAGTGTTGGATCTGGTCGTTAAAATATTCTTATTTTTTATGCAACAAGTCAGATCCTGATGAAATCAAACTAAATTCATCAGAAAGAATATGTGATGAGTATGATGTCCATCACACCTATCACAGTTTACTGCCATTGAGCCTGCCTGAAGTCTTTGCTGTTTTCTTGCCTATGATGATTTCCTGCCTACAATTATAACACCTAAGTTATTTGGCTGGTTTGTCTGGTCAATCAGAATATAAAATCACTCTGCCAGCTGTTTTCTTTCCTCCTTTTTTGACAAAAGTTAAGACCATTCTGTGGAATGAGCTGTAATTGCTGGTGTAGAAATTTAGAAGGTAAGTCTAGGCTAAGCAGCTATAAGGAGAAAGATAATGGAAATACAGTGGTCTTTGATCTTTAGGAAAATAAAAGAAACTAAGAGAAGGGTGCCATAAATTTGAAAAGTATGGCACTGGAATGCTTTCATTTATAGAAGGAAATATGTATAGTTTATCCCTTCCATTTATCCTCATCATCATGCAGTGATAGTAAAAATATGGCAGGTAGGGAGACAGGATTAAGATGGTGGAATAGAAGGACTGGAGCTCAACTTCTCTCCTAAAAACAATAAAATTCACAACCAAAGACTGAGCAATCTCCACCCAAATGGGAACTGGAAACCTTAAAAAAGATACCCTACTCCAGAAGAAAAAGAGGAGGCCACATCAAGAGGTAGGAGGGGCAATTTCATGATATAAACAACCCCATACCTCCCATGTGGGAAAATCCACAGACTGGAAACTAACTGATTCACAGAGACTCACCTACAGGGGTGAGAGTTCTGAGCCCCACATCAAACCCTCATGTGTGGGGATTTGGCACTGGGAGAAAGAGCCCCTGGAGCATCTGGCATTGAAGGCCAGTGGGGCTTGTGCACAGGAGCTCCACAGGACTGGGGGAAACAGAGACCCCATTCTTAAAAGGCACACACAGACTTTCATGTGCACTGGGTCCCAGGGCAGAGTGAGGTCTCCATAGGAATCTGGGTCAAACCTGATAGCAGTTCTTAGAGGATATCCTGGGAAAACAGGGGTGAATGTGACTTGTTGTGAGAGAAGGACATTGAAGGCAAAGCTCTCGGGAATATTCAGCAGCTGCCTTTCTCTGGAGGTGGCCATTTTGGGAAAATATGGCCCCACCCATCAGTCGGCCTGAGAAGCCCCAGGTCAAACAACAATCCAGGTGGGATCACAGCCCTGCCCCTCAGTAAACAGGCTACCTAAGGACCCCTCAGGCAAACAGTCACCTCTAATCCTATCCAGAGACTAAGCCACACCCACCAGAGGGATTAGAATTGGCTCCACCTACCAGTGGGCAGGCATAAGTCCCTCCCATCAGGAAGCCTACAGCAAGCCCCCATACTGACTTCAGCCACAAGGGGGGTAGACACCAGAAGTAAGAGAGGCTACAACCCTATTATCTGTAAGAAGGTCACCACACCAAAAACCTATAAACATGAAAAGACAGAGGACTATAACTCAGATGAGGGAGAAAGGAAAAACCCCAGAAAAACAGCTAAGCAATGAGATTATTAGCCTCCAGGAAAAAGATTTTAGGTTGTTTATGCTGAAGATGATGCAAGGCATTGGAAATAAACTGGAGGCAAAGATGGATAACTTACAGGAAACACTTGCGGGGAGCTGAGAAGATACAAGGAGCCAAGGAAGGGAGCATGCCTGAATGATACAAAACTGAAGGCAGGCTCCTAATCAGAAAAAGGGGCCTGCCTGAAGGGTGCAAGCCGAAGGTGGGCTTTTGGTCAGGATAGAAGCCTGTCTGTATGGTGAAAAACCAAGGGCAGGCTGAAGCCTGTCTGTATGGTGAAAAACCAAGGGCAGGCTAAGGCCTGCCTGTACGGTGAAAAACCGAGGACAGGCTGAGGCCTGCCTGTATGGTATAATCCGAGGGCAGGCCTCAGGTTACATGGCTCTCATGTTGATGTTGATGGGGAAGAATTGGGGCTTTCCTGGGAAAACAATTTCCATGTTTGTGCCGGAGAACATTAATTGTTTCTCAGGTGATCTAGTCTTTCCTGTTGTTTTATTTGTTATTCAGTTTTCTCAGTCTTTTGTTATTATTTGCTTATTATTCTTATTTCCAATTCTTATTTTCCTGTGGTGATTTGTGGCTTAACAAAATTACAATAATAAAATTATTAGAATTTCATCCTGAAGGACTTTCCCCTATTTAAATCCAACTTAATTAAAACATAGTGTTTATCTACTAACCAGTTATAGAGTAAACTTTAGAGTTAGGATTTTAATGAGGTTTATAGAAGTTAGACATATATTATTCTTGATCAAAAGAAACCCAGCTGTGAGTTTTGTCCTTGATTTTAGGAACTTTTAGTGGTAGCTGGCTAAGTTGATTTGTATTTTCTCATACTGTTTCTCTGCCAAGGACAATTTTAAGATAGACACTAGTCTGAAGACAAGATTTTTTGTGTTTGTAACTTCTTCAGCTTGTGGGAATAGGCTGGCCATGAGATGGTTTGTGCTGGGTCTCCTCTTTCCCACATGATATGCTACATCTGTTTTTGAACAAGAGATGCAAAATATAATAACTGAAATACAAAACTCACTAGAAGCAGCTAACAGCAGAATACAGGAGGCAGAAGAACGAATAAGCGAGGTGGAGGACAGATTAGTAGAAAATCTTTAACCTAGATTTAGTTAGGCTGAAGATTTTAAAACGACATATTGCTACTGTACCATGTGATCAAAAAACAAAGCCTAATAGTTAACCAAGGTACTTTTAACACTGTGATGTAATCTGTAGTGAAAAACTGTCTATATAATTAACCACTTATGCCAATAAATTTTGAGCAGTCCAGCACCCTGAAAGAAGGGACAAAGAGGCTGTCTCCATATCAAACAAACACCGACACTGTCCATCTTCTTTGGGAAAGTGTACACTCCCTGGCAGCCAGAGCTGGCCTCTGGCAAACACTGACAAAAGAGATACAAGATATAAAACCTAAAGAAGAAGAGATGCAAAATACAATAACTGAAATAAAAAACTCACTAGAAGCAGCTAACAGCAGAATACAGGAGGCAGAAGAATGAGTAAGTGAGGTGGGGGACAGATTAGTAGTAATTACGGATGGAGAACAGAAAAGAGAAAAAGGATTGAGAACAATTTAAGAAAGTCTCAGGGATCTCTGGGACAATGTTAAACACAGCAACATCCGTATTATAAGGGTGCCAGAAGGAGAAGAGAGAGAGAAGGGGACAGAAAAAATATTCCAAGAGATAATAGCAGAAAACTTCCCTAACATGGGAAAGGAACCACTCACTCAAATCCGGGAGGCACAACGAGTACCATATAAAATAAACCCAAGGATGAACACCCCGAGACACATATTAATCAAACTGACCAAAATTAAAGACAAAGAGAAAATCTTGAAAGCAGCTGGGGAAAAGAAACAAGTAACATACAAGGGAACCCCAATAAGGTTATTGCCAGATTTTTCAGCAGTAACTCTGCAGGCCAGAAGGGAGTGGCATGATATACTTAACATGATGAAAGGAAAAAACCTCCAACCAAGATTACTTGACCCAGCAAGGCTCTCATTCAGATTTGAAGGAGAAATCAAAACCTTCACAGATAAACAAAAGTTGAGAGAATTCAGCAACACTAAACCGGCCTTACAACAAATACTAAAGGATCTTCTCTAGGCAGAAAAGACAAGACAGCAGCAGGAAACAAAAATTCCACAAATGACAAGGCTCACCAGTAAAGGTATATATACAGTAAAGATACGAAATCATCCATGCATGATTATACCACCAAAATCAGAAATCATGAGAAGAGGTGGGTACAAATGCGGGACACCGGAAATGAACTTGCAATTAAGAGACCAACAACTTAAAACAATCTCATATACATATAGACTCATGTCAAAACTTCAGAATAACTGCAAACCAAAAATACAATTGATACACAAACAAGGAATCTCTGGAGAAGAAATATATCTCATAGTAAATAAGTGCATAATCCACCATGAAGGGGGTCATTTAACATCATTCTTGGAATGCTGAAGTCTTCTTACATCTGATTCTGATTTCCTCTCCATCAAAGAATTTATGATAATTATAATTAAATAATGCAATTATACAATTAAATAATACAGTTCTACAATTGTATTATTAATAACCATTTCTGTCCAAGGTACAATGTAAGGTCTATAACATCTTGTTTATCACATCACCTAGAATGGTGTAATGCCTATATTGAAGAATCAAAAAGATGTAACAAATTGTGAGGACATATTTATATAGTTACACTGTTTTTTAACCAATTTATGCATTTTATATTTTACTTATTTTCAGAGGGTGTATTATTTTGGTTATCCTTACCAGTTAAGTTATTCTTTTTATTATGCTATATAAAATATTTAATGGTATATAAGGCTTTCTTCTTTATAAATTTTAGTTCCATAATATAACAATTTTAATACAATACTAATTTTTAAAGAAAAATTTAAATGTAATAGATAATACGAAATAGTAAGGATGAAAGCCATACAAAATGGGATAAAGTATAGAATAAATTTCCTATTTGTCTCAGCATATTTTCCATTCCACTTCTCCAGAGGGAGTCACTTAATCTGTTTCTTAAGATCCATGATATAATAATCTGTGGGAATGTAATTGTGTTTAAATGTATGCATTTTATTCTGTAAAAAATAAAAATAAAATTTCAGAATAAAAAAATATGGTGGGTATTATACTACTTCTAGTAATGGTAGAAGTAGCAGCAATAGTAATAGTATTAATAATTGCAATAGTAAAAGTATTAGTGGATTTTATAGTATCACTGGTAATTTCTAGTAGTGGTGGTGGTGTTGTGATGGTTTTAAGTAAGCAGTTTAATTTTTGGAGTCAAGTTCTAGCTGGGAATAGATTATACTGAAAAGGCTTGCCTGTAGCCCCTGCTGTGGTGCAGTGGGTTCAAGATTTGATGTCAGTGTTTCAGATCACTTTAGAGGCACAGGTTCAATCCCAGGTGCAGTGCAGTGAGTTAAGGATCTGGCATTGCTGGAGAATAGGTGCAGCTGTGGCTCAGATTCTATCCCTTACCCAGAAATTATCATAGGCTGTGGATGCACCACAAAAAAAAAAAAAAAAAGAAGCTGATTGAATAAAGTTTAATGAAGAAATATAGATTCAGGGACAGAACAAATGGAACTTAAAAGAGAAAATGAAGAGACTAGTAACACTGGTTGCATCTTAACCTTGGGTCTAGGAAACTACTATGTGAACCAAGTCAGAGTTATAGCCATAGATGCTGAGCCACCTGTAGGAGCCATGACTCCAGATACCTGTATTCAGCCATTTCCTGGAGGCAGCTTAGATGTGGGGCTGAACTTAAAAGCTCTCTCTCTCTTGCCCTCTGATACCCTGTGGTGACTTCCATGGGAAGCAGCAAACAAAAGGCCAGAGACAGGGTGCTTTGAGAAGCATGCCACAGAGAACAACTTCCCAGGGTATGAAAGAGGACAGACAAGGGTATACAATGAATTTGGAGGAGCAAATAGTGAATGGACAGCTTAATAATAACAACAATAATAAAAACAATAATGGTTGTATTTACTTTGACTTATGTATGAGATGCTGTTAAAAGTCATTTATATGCATTATTCCTGATTTACTATTAGTAGCAATCTAATAAACCTGATTTTATCGTACCCCCCACTTCATGGACTGGGTGATATCAATTGCCCTATTTAAGAATTTAAACAAAAAAATCATCCTTTCTAAGAAAGGAAGCCTATATGAACATCCTCATTTTAAAAGAATTATTTGACTTTTTATGAGATAAGGATGATGCAAAAAGACAATTGACAATCTCTTACTTGAATAAGAGACTGAATAAGAAATCAAGGGGGGGTATATGAAAGTAGCATTTTATTGCATGGAAAAAAAAAGTAAAATCTTCTTAGAAACAAGAAGTTGAGGCACAGTAGGTCTTACCCAAGATTCTTTACTTTTCCATATAGAAGAAAGGGCATGTACTCCAAATTTTTTCTCTATCTGCCACTAAAGTGCTTGAAAATTTTGGTAATCCAAAAATTAAAAAAAAAGATATCAAAAGACAAAAACATAACTAGCAATATTAGATCAATATATACAACTTTAGTAGAAAACTAATAATAGCAGCACAGACTGCTTATTTTTTCCAGAACTGTGTACATTCATGATAGCCCTGGGAAAGGCACGGCCTTCTGCACTTTCCTTTGAACCCAAGGATTTATTTTTCTCTGCTTTCTTTATCCTATTTTCCCTTTGGTTTGAAGTGCTAGGGAAATGAACTTTTAGTGATCTGCAATGGTAACCCTAAATGGTACTTGTCAAATATGATTTGGTAGGTGAGAAACCAAGAATAAAAGCAGGAAAATCCTGTAGAAACATCAGGGAACTAGAGGGCAGATGACCTAGACACCAGATATAACTAGTAACCAGCTGCAGGATTTAAGAATAATCTTTCACTCTCACCATGCTGTAAGAATTTTACCTCTAGGCAGTCCCCATCCTCACAAGGATTTGTATTCCAAAGGTTGATTTTGTCTGTGAGCTTTCAAGAGTACAAAACCCATTTTCCCACAGCAGCACTCTCTCAAGGAAGCATGCAGTGTCTTATTTATGTGTATTTCTTCTTGTAGCTACCTGATTGTATTGTGTGTGTTTTAGGAAGTGCCTTTTGTGTTATGCTTGGTGATGGCAAGTATTAAGCCAGCTAGACTGTAATCAGCTTTAACAATATGCCCCCGTTGGCATACGTGTGCCTGTGCCCACACAAAGGATCACAGACTGGGTTGTCTTTTACTGGTTTTGAATAGAGGCAGACTCAGGATTGTTATTAGTAAATCAATGACATATTCTTAGGAACATTACCAAGTGCTTTTAATCAGCATAACACATAACCAACATAACCTCCCTATTGGTAAGCTCATGTGAAAAAAATAAAGATTATACTTACTGAGGATAGTGAGAGAGAAGCTTTTATCATGAAAACAAAATATAAAAGTTGCCTTTTTCCCCCAAGACCAAAACAAAATGAAAAATATCTAGGGTGTTTTTTCATAGTGATGTCAATAACCAGGTGATTTAGTAGATTTTTATAGACACTCAGGAAGTGAGAAAATATAGAGCTAGCTTAGTATAAGCCACGGATCTTTTCCACTTCCTCTCCCATGAGATTACCCATCTGTGTACTAGCTTTGATCTGAAGTCACAAACAAAGACTGTTATTCAAGAGATCAAATGTTACTTTTGGTACAGACCCTGGGGAAAGTGAGAAGAGGGACATAAGCTTTGGGAGTACATTGATTTTCAGTGTTTATCTGAATAATCCATGACATATTTAGTTTCTTCAACTGTTAGAAGATATACACAAAGGTGATGAACTCACAGGGCTTTGTTCTTGGAGCATAAATCTCCCTTTCCCTTTGCAGTAGTTTTCTTTATATTAACACAGAAAATACTCTAAATGGAAAAGCCTGAGTTGTACATCTTCTTGCCAATAGTCTGGTAAATATTTCTGGAATTTCTCTGATTTTCTTATTTCATATTAAAAAAAAACAAAACACAGAAAACTTTGGTCCATTCTCCTTATCTTGGATGTCATGCTTCGAACTAATTTTTCTCCAAAAATTCTTAATGTACATATTTTTCAATAGGCTTTATGTTTTTAGAGACGTTTTCATGTTTACAGAACAATTGGGAAGAAAGTTGAGAAAGTTCCGATAAACCCTTCTCTCCTAGCCACATAGTTTCCCATTATTAACATTTTGCTTTAGTGTGATACATGGATTACAATTGATGAAGCAATATTGATACATTGTTATTAAATAAACCCTATAGTTTAGAGGAAGTTTCAATCTTGGAATTTCTTTGAGTTTGACAAATGCATAATGCCATGTATCCATCATTATAGTATTTTATAGAATAGTTTCACTCCCTACAAACCATCTGTGCTTCATCCCTCCTTCCCTTCCCTCAACTCCCTGACAGCCTCTGGTCATTCTACCGTCTCTATGGTTTTGTCTTTTTCCAGAATGTCATATACATTTGGAATCACACTATAAGATATATTTTTCAGACTGACTTCTTTCACTTAGCAATATACATTTAAGTTTCATCTGTGTCTTATTGTATCTTGATAGCTCATTTCATTTTAACTCTAAATAACATTCTGTTGTATGGATATATCATAGTTTGTTCAATCATCCACCTGCATCTTGACAGCTTCCCTGTAGGGGAAATTATGAATAAATCTGATATAGAAAATTAGTGTATAGTTTTTGCATGGATCAAAGTTTACAACTTATTTCAACAAATACCTAAGAATACAGTTGCCATGTTGTATGGTAAGACTCAGTAAGAAATTGCCAAATTGTCTTCTGAAGTGGTCATACTGTTTTGAATATCCACCGGCCATGGGAGAGTGTTCCTATTGCTCTACCATCTAACTAGCATTTGAATATCTTAGAGTTTTGGATTTCATCAAAAATATATTTTGCAGTTTTTTCTCCAGTCTGTGATTTGTTTTTCATTCTCTTGAAAGAATCATTTGAAGAACAAAAGTTTTTCTTTTAATAAAGTCCAAATTAATACTTTTCTATGTAGCACTATTATGTATCGAAAAATTGTCACCAAACTCAATTACACCTAGATTTTCTCCTGTCCTATCTTCTGGGGGTTTCATAGTTTTGCTTCATCTATTTTGAGTTAAAATGTGTAAAAGATGTAAGATCTGTATCTAGATTTTTTTTTTTGGCATGTGGATTTCCAGTTGCTGCAGCACAGTTTGTTGAAAAGACTATACTTTCTTCATTGAATTGCCTTTTTTCCTTTGCCAAATATCTGTTGACTACACGTATGTAAGTAGGTTTCTTGGTTTTCTATTCTATCTCATTGATTTATTTGTCTGTTTTTTGCCACTACCATGCAGTCTTGATTATTGTAGCTTTACAGTAAATTTTCAGCTCAAATGGTATCAGTCCTCAGACTTTGTTCTTCTTCTGAAATACTATTGAATATTTTGAATTTCCATGTAAACTTTAGAATAAGTTTGTCAATATCCACAAAATGACTTTGTGGAATTTTGATTTTGATTTTGTTGATTCTATAAATCATCTTGGAATGAACTGACAAGAATACTAAGTCTTATCCATAAATGTGTAATATCTCTCCTTTATTTAGATCTTTGATTTTTTTAAATTAGTGTTTTGTAGTTTCATGCTATGTATCTTGTACATATTTTGTTAGATTTATACCTAAATAATTTTTAATTATTTAGTTATTTTGTTTTCCTTTGGTGCTAACAAAATGTACATATTTTCATTAGCCCTTCCATCTTTGTAAAATATTTATTGATTTAGTCTTAATAGCCTGAACATTAAGAAAGTTTTGCTTGTCTGCTTGTTTGCTTCTTATTGTAAATTATTTATGGCCTGGTGGTTTCTTTCATTTCTTTAACCCACATTTTTATCAATTCTGTATCTATTCAAATCTTTGTGCTTATGATAATTTCTACATGAAAAACTAAAACTACTTATATGTAACTAGTAGGTCCATTTCAGCTTTGTCTTGAGAGGGTTTAGGCTATTAAAGTTAGATTCTATAATAAAGTATTATTTTTAGAAACATCTCAAACATTAAACACTTTTAATGATTTTCAAAAAAAAAATTACCTTGCGTGTGTTTTTAGTCATAATTTGGAACAAAAAGTGGGATGCCCATCAAAATGTCTACAATCATAGATATATGTATAAAATTATCATAGAGGTGGACAAACTTAAAAAAAAATGATTGATATTCAAGTGAACACAACCAATAACTAGAAATATGATTTTTACCCAATCACAGAGGAAATTACACCATAGGCTGTAATAGAAATCAGTTGTATTTATTTTTAAAGCCCTTTTCTTTTCACAACAAAGTGATACCCTCTAAGTTTTCATCCTTTCTTGTACCTAAGCTTAGGAAATCATTTAGTATTTTTTTAGAAATGATAGAAAATGTATGCTTTTATAAAATGAGAAACCTATCTCTGGAAAATAATCACTATGCTTACTGCAGGACCTTTAGAGTGAGTTTTCATCCTCTGGTGACTTTTTCCTAAAGAAGCCATGATTTACAATATCATATATAGTTTAAATATACTAAGATATACATTTATACAGAAAAAGTAGTAAGTATACATTATGATTATACACTCTTCATTTTACTATCTTTGGAAATCACAAGGATCCTAATAAAATAGCATATCTGACAATTGATGAGAACACCGCCATATATTATACATGACCTAGAGGGCTCATTTGCTCTGTACCATTTATTTAAACTAAATTAATTCATGGGAACAACTGATGAGATGAAAGTACTCAGAACATATACTTCAACCAAAATGTAGTATTCTTAGACTCAGTCAGTGAATACATAAGTACCTACTTGTTCTCATTTGAAAGAGGTCCTCATTTACTTCTAGAGAATTGACACACTAGAATATGCTGTAGAAGCCTGTTATAATACTCCATTAGATTTATTGTCAGAAAATTGCACTTTACATATCTGGCTGCACACACATTGCATAAATTGCCAGGTTTTGTGATGGCTATTTTATTTGTCTTTGTGGTGTTTTATAATGCAGTGCTAATGCAATGCACTGCTTTGTCTGCCCAGATCTATGTTTAAAGCTTTCTTTGATCAGATTTAGAAAGAAACGCCTTGTGTAACATCACATGTATGTTTCCCAAGTAAAGTGCTGGCATTTGTACCTGCATATTTCTTATCCACTTTTTTAATTTTTTGGTATGGCATTGGAATGCTTCAGAGAAAGACAGTTTATAGTATATTTGATTACACAGTTAGACATAACAGTTTAGTACAATATACTGTAATCAGGACTACTCAGAAAAGCAATTTAGTTCTGATCTTGTCAAATTAAGTATGTATTGAAGATATAACTCACCCTCACCAAAAAGAGCTATTTGGAGGCAGTAGTGAGCAAAAGACAACTATTATTTGTTATCATTATTTTATTTTAAGGAATAGATTGGTAGAATCAGTTGAACTGTCATGGGACTAATCTTTCAACTGTCTGTTTTTTGTGAGTGTATAGAAAGGTTGGATTTTGTGGGTAATACTATCAAAATAAGATGAAATCAGTTTTAAATAAAACAAGAACAGTGATGTATAAGAAATAGATGTGTGGAAGATGGAGGAATACTAAAGAAATAAAAAAAGAAAGACAGTATGGTCATGAGAGGAGGATTTCCTTATTATTTGCTTTTCAAATGCAGTCCTTCCAACATTTGATTTCACAATATCTGTGCTCTCAAAATTAGAGCTTATCTTCTTTGAACTTCATATGGACTGAACTTGCTCTGCAAACTCCAACAGTCAATAAAATCATTTGGCTAGGATTCCTTTTGGTGCCTATAGGCTCCTTTTGATATGTGTACATTAGATTGCCTGCAAGAGTGTCAGCTGGGTTCCTCTTTTCTTCTATTATTTTTTCTTTTAATACTTCTTAATATATTATTAAAACTGCTTATTTAGTAGCATATATCTGAAATCATATCAGAAGTTTCTTGGGAAAGAAGCAAATGACAATTGTATTCAGAAATTTTTCTATTCAAACTAAATGAACTTTGGTGATCACCAATGTGACCAAAGGTGTGGGGAAGCAGAGATTCTTATGAGATATTAAGAGTTATGTAAAAAGCTGTGAAGTTTATTAAGGTCAATATTTATCAATACTGAAAAATATACATATCTTGGAGTTCACACTGTTGTGCAGCAGAAACAAACCCAACTAGGAACCATGAGGTTGCAGGTTCGATCCCTGGCCTCGCTCAGCAGGTTAAGGATCCAGCGTTGCCATGAGCTGTGGTGTAGGTCGCAGATGCAGCTTGGATCCCACGTTGCTGTGGTTGAGGTGTAGGACAGCAGCTATAGCTCTGGTTAGAATCCTAGCCTGGGAACCTCCATATACTGTGGGTGTGGCCCTGAAAAGACAAAAAGAAAATATGTATATACATATATATATATATATATATATATATATATATACACATACATACATATATATATACATATATACTTACCTCTTGATAAATATCTGCATTAAATTTACTTACAAAATATACTCCTTAAAATTTACTGTATATGTGTGCCAAGATACTCATTATTAATACTGCTTTAATGCAAAACAGTAATAAACAATTTGATACAACAAAACCATTTATCAGGTGTGTATTAGATAAATATAGTACATAATTATTTTACTGCTTTCAGAATGAATGAAGAAGATCTGTAAGAGCTATTAGAAAAAATGTCTAAAATACATTATTCAGTGAAAAACAAATGTGTAATTTAGTAGGAAGCATTTGGATTCTTTTATTTAGTTATGTGACACCTCTTTAGGGATATCATGGTAATAGTTAAATCTGAGTTTTAATTATATAATTCAGCTTTTTCTTGTATCTTGTGAAAATTATAATATACTAATTTAATATATTTTATTTACATAAATATGTAGATAGATATACTGTATAGGATATAAGTGATGCATAATCTGCAAATTGTTCAATCTGTCCTCAAATTGTAGATACATAGTTGTAGGAACTTGGAAGAATAACTAGTCTTGAACTATGTCAAACCCTAATGTAAAGTACACTTCTTATTCCAATTGAGCACATTTAATTTCTGGTAATCAATGGTAAAATCTATATAAAATATTCTTACTTATCTGGAGAATTTTCCTTATTATTAGATATCCCAATAGTCAATTTAAAATAAGATTGATGTTATTTTAAGAGGAGTAGACTAAAGAGTAGGATCAGCCATGTGTGTCCAAAACATGTACAATACCTCTAGAGAATAAAATAATAACATTTTAATCCAAAATTATATTAATATTATAAGGGCTTCGTCTTCCTTCTAGACAGGAAGATTCTCTGGAGCAGAACATATGTCTAGTTTCTTTGCAGCTGTTACATCAACATGAATACTGTTTACTTTCAGTAAACATTTGGAGAAAAAATATTTTGATGATTGAAAATATTACCCTGTGCAATTGAAGGGCAAATGTCTCTTGGAGTGATCAACTATTTGTGTTTTAGAAATTCTTCCCTAATATAAATATGTAACAAATCTATTTGTTCAACAACTTGAATTGTGTTGCTTGCATTGTCAAAGGTTCTCAGTTTATATTGTTTATTATTTCCCCTGATCACAGGCAGCTCTTTCCACATTTGACTCTGACTCTTCAACTCAGCTATGTTGAATTTAAATACCTTCCATTTTCATCATTTTCTCCAAAGCAACTCTTGTCCTATATCTAACAGTGTGGAAGTCATTGCATAGCCTAAATTAATCTCCATATGACTTCAGTCCTTAATTCTATATATAGACAAAACCCTATTTTCATGGAGGTAAATGGCATTCTGCTTTCTTTAGTAGAGATGCATATTGACTGTTTACACGGAAATTTCCAAGGATCCCACCATGAATTCCCTTAGCTCCCCACTATGAGCAAGAGGACTGAATAACTACAAATATTCCATGAATTGTGCTATTCTTTCTCATAGGAAGCCTCCCAATGGTAAGGGATTTTTTGAGAGCAAATTGTTCTGTTTTAGAAGACGCATAAACTATTTTAGGTAACAAGGGACCATTTGGTACATCGAAGCAGTAATTTGCTAGTGGCCTAAAAGAATTAACGAAGCTTTCAAAAGCATATGACAAATTCGAAAAGACTATGTGCCAAAAAATGTGTTTTACCATAAATGAAAACATCAACTAAAAAAGATATATGGTCTTTTCAGAGGGTACAAATTAAAAAAAAATTCAATGAGTAAGACAAAACTTGTAAAGAATTGAAAACTCAGGAAATAAATTTACAAAGGCAAGAATAATTTACATATAAATTATATAATTGTATCTAAAATACAGCGAACTCATAAAAAGAGATATATAGAAATACTTTCTAGTGTATTAAAATTATGCCTATTAAAGTTTAAAAGAGAGGGAGTTTTTCTCATGTATAGTGATTTCTCACAATGTAGATCTGCTTCATTACTCTTCTCTTAGATCTGTGCCTAAAGGTGGGATGTGCATAGATAAAATCCACAGCCTCCTTTACTTTTGTGGTCTCTGGAGGTACAAGTAGAAAATCTGAGGAATGGAGAACAGTAAGGTCAAGGCATTTAATCTTGCTCCTCTCTCCCTGTGCAATTGGCTCTTTTCATGAAGTTGACCTTCTCTATTCAGGGAACCCTCTGCACACAGGTAGCCTCCCCCTAGAGGGAACTCTGTCCACACAGTCCTCTCTCTGGGTTCAGGTAAACATGGGGGTCCCTTACCCTATCTTTTCAGAGTAGAGGCAGTGACTGCATTGGCTTTTACCAGATCCCAGGCACAGCATTCTCTCATGCAGTATACTGATATTTTGTTTGTACTTTTGAACATAGTTTTAAAAATTAGTTTCTCCTTAAATAACACACATTTGAGTATGCTATTTATTTCCTGCCAGGACTCTGACTGAATGAAGTTATATTTCGCTTAAGTCTAGTGGTGGGAGAATTTATAGTGGAGGTAACTAAGATCTCCTAGAGAAAATAGTCAGAAAAAAAAAAGAGTACCAGTGGAAACTTTAATAAGCTTAAATTAGATTTATGAAGTTAAAAAAAGGCAGCCCATTAAAAGGAATGTTAATAAATTCTCCCTAAAAGTCTTCAGTGAGAAACAATAAAGTTTATATTATTTTATGTTTACAATCCTGAAGGATAAAAATATATCACCCTTCCCACCTTCTTTTAACCCAATATTTACAATTTTGTTTCAGTTTCTAAAGAAAAACTAGGCAAACTATATTTGACTGATAACTTGGATTTTAGTGGGGTTTTTTTTACACTGAAAAATACTGAATTCTGCCTTTCACTCTTCTATACCTAGCAATCTAGTCTATGTTCCTCTAGAATTCTCAGTTCTCTTACAGTAGTCTCAGCACCTGTCTACCTCACAGATATCAATGGACATCAGTTTTAAGATTTAGTCTTCATTTAACATTTTCCAGTCCCTTTTTCTACCTGATCATCATTCATACCACTATTCTTCTCTAAAGTGCCTAAAGATGATGAATTTATTGATATTCAACAAAATATATCACGATTCTAAAATGTTACATAGAATTAAGTATAGAATTAATTTACAAGTATTTAGATTCTTCACAAGGACAACCTGAATTTTTTAAAATTTTTATTTTATTATTTTATTATTTTTTTGCTTTTTAGGCTATATACCCACAGTGTATGCAGGTTCTCAGGCTAGGGGTCGAAATCAAAGCTACAGCTGCCGGCCACAGCCACAGCCACAGCAACATGGAATCAGAGCTGCGATTGCAACCTACACCATAGTTCACAGCAATGCCAGTCCCTGATCCCCTGAGCGAGGCCAGGAATCAAACCCGCATCCTCATGGATACTAGTCAGATTTGTTTCCACTGTGTCATAATAGGAACTTTGACAACCTGAATTTTGAATGTGACAGCCTGAGTAACAACTCCAAAGGATAAATAGAGTTAAAAATGTATAAATGTTATCTATGAAATATGGATATTCCCACTGAAAGTAGAAGATAGTACAGACTGATTCCTATTATTTAAAATTATTCTAAAATTAAGTGCAATTATATATGAATCAGAAATAAGAGATATGGATATAAATATTAGAAGGGTAAGAAATACATAGGTGATATCATTGTACTCTGTATTCTGTTTGCTTAGATTTTTTTTTTCTCTTTCTTCTTTCTTTGGGGTTAAATAAGTATTTTTAAAATTCCACTTTAATGCACATCATTTGCAATGTAATGCTCTGTATATTTCTTTAAAGATTTTTCTATAGATTGAAAAATACACTTTTAAACTTCAAAGTCTATGTAAAGCTAATATTGAAACTGTTTACAGAAAAATGTAGGTATTTGCAACTAAAAATTTAATTTACTCACCTCTTCCCTTGTTTTATCATATGATTATCATGTTCATGGCATTCACATACATCACAAATGTCACAAAATTATGTGGTTCCTTTGGTGTTATTTTATAGATTTTAAAGAAATAATAAAAATAGGTATATTTTTGTTTACCTCATATACATATATTAATATGTATATTTATTAACCTATATATATTTTGGGCTTCACCCATAGCAGAAGAAAATTCCTGGGCCAGGGGTCAAATCTGAGCTGGAGCTGCGATCTACACCACAACTGCAGCAATCCCAGATCCTTAGTCCAATGTGCTACAGTGGGATCTCCCATATATTTATTATTTCTTGCGCACATTTTTCTTCCTAAGAATTAGAATTTTCATCTGATGCCATGTCACTTCAGCCCAAAGATTTTCTTTTATCATTTCTTGTAATACATCTCTGATGGGAACCAATTCTCTCATTTTTATTTTATATGAAATATCTTTATTTTACCTTTATAATTGAAGGTCATTTTCACCGAATGTAGAATTCTTAATATTTTTTTTTCATTGTTTTTGTCGACAAAAGTCATTTGTATTCTTGATCTGCTGAGTTGAAGTGTTGCTTTTCTATGCCTGCTTTCAAGATTTTATTTTTAGTTTTGTCAATTTCACATGATTTGCCCATATCATTATCTCTGTATTTATCTACTTAAAGTTTTGCTGACTTTCTTTAATATTTTAATTAAAGCATTTCCCCAAGTTTGGAGGATTTCTGGCCATCTGTTTTTAAATATTTTGGGGGTCCATTTTTTACTTTTCCTCTGACAATTTATTCCTATTACACTATTACCAAACATTTGATATTGTCTTAAAGTCATTGATATTGAAATAACATTTTTCATTTAAATGTTTTTTCTTTTACCTACCTCATTATTTTTTATTGGCCTAATTTACCAATTTATTATTATCTTTATTCTGTTAGGTTCAATTTCTATTTAATATATTTACTTTTTAACCCCAGATACTGTGTTCCATAATTTCCATTTTTTATTTTTATAGTTTTTAACTTTCTGCTGAAGTTTTCTTTATAGTCAGAAATTATGACAATTTTTGACATTTTATTCAGCTTAAAAATAGTAGCCGCTTTAAAATACTTACCTGCTAATTCCATGTATGCATTGTCTCCTGGTCAATCTTCATTATTAACATTTTCCCTTTATATGGGCCATATATCTTTTATGCATATGTATATTAAATTTCAATTGCATTTCCACATTTGGAAATAATATGTAGAAATTCTGGATTTTCTTTTGTTTCTCTGAAAGTATTATTTTATTTTATTTTGTATAAATTTACCTTGGCTGGACTCAAACTGTAAATCTGTGCTCCTCAGAAGGGCAGGAGCTGGAATAACTCATCAGTTATTTTAGTTTTAAATAGTCTGCTTATTATCTGCCCAGTGCCTGACTAACTTAGGGGTCAACTGGAATTTAGAAAGGATTTATATGCAGAGTCTCCTCTGTAGCAAAATGAACTTTATGAAATATCCTTTTTGATTTTTCTGCTGCTGTAACAAATTATCACAAACATGTGGCTTAAAACAATACAAATTTACTGTCTTATAGTTCTGTAGGTCAGAAGTCCAACAGAAATTGAGTTTTGTCAGAGCCAAGTTCCTTCTCAGAGTCTCTAGAGGAAGAATACAATTTCTTGCCTTTTCCAATTTCTAGAGGCTGCTCACATTCCTTCACCTATAGCTCCCTTCCTACATCTTCAGAGTTAGCATTGTTGCATCTTTTTGAACCTTTTTTCTTTTTTTTTACGGTCACAGGTGTGGCATGTAGAAATTCCCAGGCTAGGGGTCTAATCACAGTGACTGCTGGCCTATGCTACAGCCATAGCAATGCCAGATACACCAGAGCCACGTTTACAACCTATACCACAGCTCGCAGCAATGCTGGATCCTTAACCCACTAAATAAGGCCAGGGATTAAACCCACATCCTCGTGGGTACTAGTTGAGTTCTTAACATGCTGAGCCTCAACAGGAACTCCTGAATCTTATTCTGTACTCATATGTCTCTCTGACCATTGCCAGGAAAGACTTCCCACTTTGAATGACTCATGTGGTAACTTTGGGCTCATCTGGATAATCCAAGATGATCTTCCATCTCAAAATTCTTAATCTTAATCATATCTATGGTTCCTTTTTGCTATGTAAGGTAGCATATTCACAGGTTCTAGGGAATTGGCTGAGGATATTATCAAGGAGTCTCACATATTCCAGCCCATATACATTGCAATAAAATGATGTAGAAACTCCTTTACCAAGAGTGAGAATCTAAATTCCTTCCCCTTAAACCTGGGCAGGCCTATGATTCACATGGAAGCTGTGATAGTTTTGTATGTCAACTTGTCTGAGCTAAAGGTTGCCCAGAGATAGCTAGTAAATATTATTTCTGGATGTATCTATAAGGGTGTTTTGAGAAGAGATTAGCATCTAAATCAGTAAATTGCTTAAAGATTGTTCTCACCAGTTCCAATATTGGACATCACTTAACATTTCTCAATTCCTTTTTTGACCTGATCATAATTTATATCTCTATTCCTTCCTAAATTGTCTAAAGATAACAAATGTATTGATATTTAACAGGATTTATCAGGATTCCAAAATGTTGGTATAGAATTAATTTACAAATTTTCATTAGGGAAACCTGGATTTTGGGTGTGACACACCAAGTAACAACTCTAAACTATAAATGGAGTTAAAAATGAATAAATTATATCAATGAAATATTTTGCACATTCCCATTGAAACTAAGAGACAATAAATTTTGAGCAGTCATCGTCCAATTCTCAGATGTCCTTAGTGGAACAAAAAGGCAGAGGAAGTGCGCATTTGCTGTGTTTGAGCTATAACATGCATCTCCCATCCTTGGAGAGTGGTGCTCCTGATCCTCGGGATTTCAGACTCAAAATGAGTAGCACCACTGGCTTTCATATTTCTGCAGCTTGCAGATAGCAGATCTTGGAAACTCTAGTCCTCCATAATTGGATGAGCCAATTCCTATAAGAAATTTCCTCCTCTATATACTCGGTTCTCTTTCTATGGAATATCCTAACTAATACAGAAGTAATGCTATGTGACTTCTAAGACAGCATCAACCAACAGTTGTATAAGTTGACAGTATTTGAAGGGACATTAGTTCCAGCTACCATCTAAATGAAGGACAAAATTAAATGATACTTGTTTCAAAATATAAATTTTTGGTTACATTTATAATTCAACAACAGATAACTAACAACCTCTCAGATTCTATTCTTTCTGAATTTTCTCTCCTTAATTTCTAGCTCTCTGGTTCTTCAGGTCAGAAAAACTGAAGGTTTCTATGCAACTTTAACTGCTGTCCTAGGTACAAACTACAGCCTGTTTTCAGGTAAAAGGCCATGACCCCAAGTAACATTCTGTAGAACCTTCTTCAGAATCTTCCCATTTTTTCTTGTTCATTTTCTTTCTGTTAGTTGCAGGTAGTTATTTTGGTTTTGGTTTTATCCAGAATTTGCAGTTGTTTCCCATGTCCAATAGAAGCATTTATGTCATTTCCAAAACTAGAGCCACCAATATCAATAGATCTTTTAACATACTAATTTTTCAAGTCTATTTCAGGTTAATTCAAATATGCAAATAAATATATATTCTAATATACCTTTCTTATATATAGCCCCCATTTCAATTTATCAAGTCTTAATAGGTTTATTAAACCCAAGTTGTCTTAATGTACTTGCTTCAATTTATTTTTTACTCTTTAAGAAATAATTCATCAAAGAGACATTTAAATCTGCATATCCCTCTGTGACTAGACTTGCATTTCTAGCATAAATCCTATATGATACATTTAACAATATACAGTGTTTGATTAAATCTGTTAGTATTCTATTGGGAATTATTCATTAATATTTATGGATGGAAAAAGCTTTTAATTTTACCTGCATAACTAATGTTACAAAACAGATGGTAGATTTAAAAATGAATTAATTGATTTCCATATTTTCTGAAAATTATCTCTTTACAAATATTTAAGTAAATATTAATTAATTTTTCCTGAGAGAGATAATAGAACATGACTTAGAATCTACTTTGGGAGTTCCCATCGTGGCACGGTGGTTAACGAATACGACTAGGAACCATGAGGTTGCAGGTTCGGTCCCTGGCCTTGCTCAGTGGGTTAAGGATCTGGCGTTGCTGTGAGCCATGGTGTAGGTAGCAGAGCTGTGGTGTAGGTTGCAGACACGGCTCAGATCCCGCGTTGCTGTGGCTCTGGCTTAGGCCGGTGTGGCTACAGCTCTGATTCAACCCCTAGCCTGGGAACCTCCATATACCATGGGAGCGGCTTAAGAAAAGGCAAAAAGACAAAAAAAAAAAGAAAAAAAAAGAATCTACTTTGATTAGGTGCTACTTTAGTTGGAACATTTAATTTCCATTTCATTTGTTTTCTATCCATTTTTGTATACTACTATTTGTTTAAAATGTGGACATCTTGTCCATGGATTATTTAAAACTTTATTTACTGAGCATTTATTAAATCTCTATTTTTTCTGTTTTTTTTTTAATGGTTACTTTAACATTTAAAATATGCATCTTTAACTTTCACAGTATTCCTTCCAATAATATTATGTCACATTATGTCTAATGTAAGAATCTTACATTAATATGTTTCCATTTTCTTCTCCTTTTCTTGTGCTATTTTTTAACAGAAATTATAGTTATGCATATAGCTTCGATAATGCAATGTTACCTTAAAATTTATTTTCAAAACCACTATCAAAAGTTAAAAAGTGAAACAATATTTTTTATTTATTTACCATTTATGATACTGTATTCCTTTATATACATCTAGTATTTTCTTCCATTAATTTTTTTCCTCTTGAAATTCTTTTAACATTTCTTGTAGTGAAGTCTGCTAGCAGCAAATTCAGTTAGCTTTTGATAACCTAAAATTTTTATCCTCTCAATTTTAAAATGTATTTTCATTTGATATAAAGCAAACTATATCCATAAGAATGGCAAATGTTTTGTTGATTGATAAATTATTTCTTTTTTCACTAAAGACAATGTCCTTATGTCTTCTGGAATGCATAGTTTCTCATCAAAGCTTGTGTTAATTTTTGTTCATAACTCCTTTTATTTTGCTTTTGTATTGTTGAATTGCTTTTATATATAGATTTTTTTAGTTTTTGATAATTCATCAAATTTAGAAAATATCTGATCTTTCTGCCCTGGGCTTCTTTGGCATCAATTACATGCTATTGCCACACAGATGACTAAGACTCTTCATTATTTTTTTCTGTTTTTTTTTGTGTGTGTGTGTTTATAATCTATTTTGAATAATTTTAATTGCTTTTCTTCAAGTTGATTAAAAACTTATTCTTCAGGGTCTATTATGATATTAATCATACCCAGTGGATTGTTTATTTGTGCTTATTTACTTAATTTTTATTTATATATAATAACTTCATTGTTATAATTTATATACAAAGAACTGTGTATATTTAATGTATAAAATTTGATGATTTGGACATAAAAACACCTATGGTACCATCAGCACAATCTACGTTATTGATATATACAACTTCTCTCAGACTTTACTTCTTTCCATTACTTGTTTTTGTTTTGGTGCTTTTTGGTGTGTGTATGTGGGGTTAGAATGCTTTACATGATATCTGTCTACTTTCTTAACAAATTTTGCAGTGCATAATACCACATTGTTCATCATAGGGACTATGTTGTACAGCAGATCTATAGAACTTATTCCTTTAGCATAACTAAAACTTTGTAGACGCTGAAATACAGAACTCATTTCCCTCATCCACTGAAAATTAGATATCTACATGCCAAAAACTGGACTTATACCACATGTAAAAATAAATGCAAAATGAATTAAAGACTTAAACAATGATACCTGAAACTAAAATTCCTCAGAAAATATAGGGGAAAAATCTTCTTCACCTTGGTCTAGGCAATATTATTTTTGGATTTAACACCAAAAATACAGGCATCAAAAGCAAATATAACAAGTGGGTCTATAGCAAATGAAAAAAAACTTTTCATTTTAAATAGTGAATTTTGATCTTTTTTTATATCTTCTCTTTCCCTTTTCATTATCTCCATGTATTTCTCTAAAAGTTTCAATTTTACTTTTAATACCTGTTTTATTATCATTACCTGCTTATTTCAACTTCTTTGTCATTTTTTTTTTTTGCTCTCCTACTGGTTAGATTTCACATTTCCCTATGACTTAGCATAGCTAGTAACTTATTGTTAAATGTCTTCAATCTTTTAAACTTTGTTTAATAATTGTTGGGCTTTTTATTCTGGTTGGCTGTTGAATTACTCTTAGTTCTCTATGACCATTATAAGGTTTGTGTTCATGTTTTGTTAAGATTTTCTAAAATAACATTTGTTCTCTGAGTAATTTATTTCCCTTTAGGCATTACCCTTATGGAGTTTCTAGTAAATGTTGCATTTTAATACTCTCTGATCTGGGGTGGACAGAAATAACTCCCAGCCCTCTGTGACCTCTAGGAACAATTCAGCTCTGAGCTAATCACTCTATTGAGTTACCTTGTGGAGTCTGACCTTATACATGAATAACTTAGTATTCAATAAAAATTCAAAAGAATACAAGCATTTGAAGCTCTTTCCTGGACTGTTTCCTCCTCTTCAGAACCCCATCTCACCACCTCCAGCTATGTCTATGAACTCTGATCTGTGTCTCCTTAGCTTAGTAAGACTGGCGCACTTTATTGATCTTCTTTCCTGCCCCATGATTCAGTATGTACCTCCCAGCATGAAGCCTGGACTGTCTGAAGGCTCACCTAATTTTTCTTTCTCTCAGCATCAGAGTCTTGTGCTCCTTATTGTCCACTGTCTGAAAACAGTTAAGTATATTTTTTCCAATTTTTTACATGTTTAAGACAGGAAGTGGAATTCAGTCCCTCTCACTCCATCATTGCCAAAATGGGAAGAGAAAAGGGCAACAATCATGTTTAGTTTACTCTCATAGTCCAGTAACCTTAGTCTTTTTTAGTTTCAAAACATAAAACCCAAGAATATATGGTCATGATACATTTTGTGAAATAATTAATGCTATATGTTCTTGAGATCAAACAACCTACTTTAGAATTAGACTGTCTGAATATTTCATTTACTAGATAAATACAAACATACTAATATATACATATGCTCGTGAAATTCATAGTCTCTTCTGTTATTCTAAGTATGCAGATCAACCTCAGGCTATTTAGAAAAATATTCAGTGGGATGCAGCTAGGGTTTTGACTTCTTCCATCAGATGGTTTTAGAGAGTTATATACATCAACTGGCAGTTTTCTTATTGTATAGACATACTCCCATTACAACAAAAAATGCAGCAAAATTAAACAAAATGTTTTTTTATTAAAAGGCTCATTTGGGAATTCAACAATTTAAAAATTTTATCTGTCAAATAAGATATAGAATGTCATACCCTTTACGAAACTCTTGTGCCTATAAAATAATTAACTGTAAGGTTTAAAACAATATTGACCACATAAAATTAATTTGCCCATTAACATACAAGTGTAATTACTTTTATTCTAAGGGAACACATTTCAAACATCTAAATTATGCTCTAGTCACTGAATAATAAAGATAGGTTAATTTAAATAGGTTAATTTTTCTCCATTAATACTTAATTGTGATAATTAAAGACCTGTTACTGAAGCTGTTTCAGATATCCATCTCTTTGGGAGAAAATGCTACAACCTTACCTATGAATAATATTTCGAGTATACAAAATAAAGCTATTTTTTTTACAGCACTGTTAAATGTTAAAAGAGGAATATTTTGATATGAATTTATGTTAGCATATAGTTCTGATATGTATTTGATAATTAAGAAAAACATACTTTTAGCGCTTATTTAAATGACTTAATTGTCTAATTGTATTATAAATGCAAAATAGTGAAGGACCTTCTACTGCTTTTCCCTCCTCACTCCTCCAGGTTTCCATGAAGGAATTTATCATTTCCCTCACAACTTGTCTTTCATTGAACCATGTGGTTTTACCCCTTTCACACTTTCACACTCTTCTAAGAAATATACCCTACTGCTCAATCATGCTTGGGCCTTATTGTAAAGATATGTTATTTCAATTAGGGTGTATTCTTTTACAAACAGTGACCTTAGGATGTATTCTTCAATTCTTCTGGTGTGAATAATAAATATTTTTAAAAAATTATCATAGTTGTTGCTCCATTGGCAGATAGATTTTGGGGTTGATTGACTCAACATGTCTGCCTACTCTATGCTTGCTATCACCCATTTACTATTTATCCACATGGATGAAAGTTTGCTAAAGTGTTTTCAAATATATTATTTTTTATTCAAATTTTAAAATCTTATTACCATTTATTATTAAATTTATTTTATTTTTCCCACTGTACAGCATGGGGGTCAAGTTATTCTTACATGTATACATTTTCCCCCCCACCATTTGTTCTGTTGCAATATGAGTATCTAGACATAGTTCTCAATGCTAATCAGCAGGATCTCCTTGTAAATCTATTCTAAATTATATCTGATAAGCCCAAGCTCCTGATCCCTCACACTCCCTCCCTCTCCTGTCAGGCAGCCACAAGTCTATTCTCCAAGTCCATGATTTTCTTTTCTGTGGAAATGTTCATTTGTGCTAGATATTAGATTCCAGTTATAAGTGATATCATATAGTATTTGTCTTTGTCTTTCTGATTCATTTCACTCAGTATGAGATTTTCTAGTTCCATCCATGTTGCTGCAAATAGCATTATTTCATTCTTTTTTATGGCTGAGTAGTATTCCATTGTGTATATATACCACCTCTTCCGAATCCAATCCTCTGTCAGTGGACATTTGGGTTGTTTCCATGTCCTGGCTATTGTGAATAGTGCTGCAATGAACATGTGGGTGCATGTGTGTTTTTTAAGGAAAGTTTTGTCTGGATAGATGCCCAAGAGTGGGATTGTGGGGTCATATGGAAGTTCTATGAAGTTCTATGTATAGATTTCTAAGGTATCTCCAAACTGTTCTCCAGAGTGGCTGTACCAGTTTACATTTCCACCAACAGTGCAGGAGGGTTCCCTTTTCTCCACAACCCCTCCAGCACTTGTTATTTGTGGACTTATTAATGATGGCCATTCTGACTGGTGTGAGGTGGTATCTCATGGTAGTTTTGATTTGCATTTCTCTTATAATCAGCGATGTTGAGCATTTTCTCATATGTTTGCTGGCCATCAGTATATTGTCCTTGGAAAACAGTCTATTCAGGTCTTTTGCCCATTTTTCCATTGATTGATTGGCTTTTTTGCTGTTGGGTTGTATAAGTTGCTTGTATATTCTAGAGATTAAGCCCTTGTCGGTTGCATCATTTGAAACTATTTTTTCCCATTCTGTAAGTTGTCTTTTTGTTTTCTTTTGGGTTTCCTTTGCTGTACAAAAGCTTTTCAGTTTAATTAGGTCCCATGGGTTTATTTTTGCTCTAATTTCTACTGCTTTGGGAGACTGACCTGAGAAAATATTCATGATGTTGATGTCAGAGTGTGTTTTGCCTATGTTCTCTTCTAGGAGTTTGATGGTGTCCTGTCATATATTTAAGTCTTCCAGCCATTTGGAGTGTATTTTTGTGCATGGTGTGAGGGTGTGTTCTCATTTCATTGCTTTGCATGCAGCTGTCCAGGTTTCCCAGCAATGCTTGCTGAATAGACTTTCTTTTTCCCATTTTATGTTCTTGCCTCCCTTGTCAAAGATTAATTGACCATAGGTGTCAGGGTTTCTTTCCGGATTCTCTATTCTGTTCCATTCGTCTGTCTGTCTGTTTTGATACCAGTACCACACTGTTTTGATGACTGTGGCTTTGTAGTATTTCTTGAAGTCTGGGAGAGTTCTGCCTCCTGCTTGGTTTTTGTTTCTCAGGATTGCTTTGGCGATTCTGGGTCTTTTGTGGTTCCATATAAATGTTTGGATTGTTTGTTCTAGTTCTGTGAAAAATGTCCTGGGTAATTTGATAGGGATTGCATTGAATCTGTAGATTGCTTTGGGTACTATGGCCATTTTTACAATATTGATTTTCCCAATCCAGGAACATGGAATATCTTTCCATTTCTTTACATATTTGATTTCCTTGACTAATGGTTTAGAGTTCTTGGCATATAAGTCCTTTACCTCCTTGGTCAGGTATATTCCGAGGTATTTGATTTTGTGAGGTGCAATTTTAAAAGGTATTATATTTTTGTATTCCTTTTCTAATATTTAATTGCTGGTATACAGAAATTTGACTGACTTCTGAATGTTAATCTTATAGCCTGCTACTTTGCTGAATTTGTTAATCAGTTCAAGTAGTTTTTGGGTTGAGTCCTTCGGGTTTTCTATGTATAGTATCATGTCATCTGCATACAGTGACAGTTTTGTCTCCTCTCTTCCTTTTTGGATGCCTTTTATTTCTTTTGTTTGTCTAATTGCTGTGGCTAGGACTTCCAAAACTATGTTGAAGAGCAGTGGTGAGAGTGGGCATCCCTGTCTTGTTCCAGATTTGAGTGAGAAGGCTTTCAATTTTTCTCCATTGAGTATTATATTTGCTGGGGCTTTGTCATAAATGGGTTTGATAATGTTCAGGAATGTTCCCTGTATACCCACTTTGGTGAGGGTCTTGATCATGAATGGCTGTTGGACTTTGTCAAATGCTTTTTCTGCATCTATTGAGATGATCATATGGTTTTTGACTTTTCTTTTGTTAATGTGGTGTATGATGCTGATTGATTTGCATATGTTGTACCATCCTTGTTAACCTGGGATGAACCCTACCTGGTCATAGTGTAGGATCTTTTTTTTTTTTGGTCTTTTTGCTATTTCTTTTTTGTTGTTGTTGTTGTTGTGATGTTGCTATTTCTTGGGCCGCTCCCAAGGCATATGGAGGTTCCCAGGCTAGGGGTCAAATCGGAGCTGTAGCCACCGGCCTACGCCAGAGCCACAGCAACGCGGGATCCGAGCCACGTCTGCAACCTACACCACAGCTCACGGCAACGCCGGATGGTTAACCCACTGAGCGAGGGCAGGGACCAAATCCGCAACCTCATGGTTCCTAGTCGCATTCGTTAACCACTGCACCACCACAGGAACTCCAGTACGATCTTTTTGATATGTTGTTGGATTCAGTTGGCTAAGATTTTGTTGAGAATTTTTGCATCTAGATTCATCAAAGATATTAGCCAATAGTTTTCTTTTTTGGAGTTATCTTTGGTTTTGGAATTAGGGTGATGTGGCATCATAGAATGTCTTTGGGAGTATTCCTTCTTCTTCAACCTTTTGAAAGAGTTTAAGGAGGATGGGCACCAGTTCCTCCTTATATGTTTGATAGAATTCACCTGTGAAGCCATCTGGTCCTGGACTTTTATTTGTAGGGAGTGTTTTTATGACCTCTTCAATTTCGTTTCTAGTGATCCGTCTGTTCAGTCGGTCTGTTTCTACTTGATTCAGTTTTGGCAGGCTGTAAGATTCTAGAAAATTGTCCATTTCTTCCAGATTGTCAAATTTGTTGGCATATAGTTGTTCCTAGAATTCTCTTATGGTTTTTTGTATTTCTGCTGTATCCATTGTGATTTCTCCTTTTTCATTTATAATTTTGTTTATTTGGGTTCTTTCTCTCCTCTTCTTAGTGAGTCTAGCCAGGGGGTTGTCAATTTTGTTCACCTTTTCAAAGAACCAGTTCTTAGTTTTATTAATTTTCTCTATTGTTTTTTGAGTCTCTATTTTATTGATTTCTTCTTTGATCTTTATAATTTTCTTCCTTCTGCTGACTTTAGGTCTTTTTTGTTCTTCTTTTTCTAATTCGTTTATGTGGAGGGTTAAGTTGTCATTTTGGGATCTATCTTCTTTTTTGAGAAAGGCCTATATTGCTATAAATTTCCCTCTAAGCACTACTTTTGCAGCATCCTGTAGATTTTGAGAGGTTGTGTCTTCATTATCATTTGTTTCAAGGTATTTTTTAATTTCCTTCTTGATTTCCTCATTGACCCACTGGTTTTTTAGTAGCATGTTGTTTAGTCTCCATGTGGTAGGTTTTTTTCTCATTTTTTTTCCTGTGGTTGATTTCTAATTTCATGGCATTGTGGTCAGAGAAGATACTTGAAATAATTTCTATGCTCCTAAATTTGTTGAGGTTAGCTTTGTGTCCCAATATGTGGTTGATTCTTGAGAATGTTCCATGTGCATTTGAGAAGAATGTGTATTCTGCTTTTTTTGGATGTAGTGTCCTGAAGATATCAATGAAGTCTAACTTATCTATTGTTTCCTTTAGGATCTCTGTTGCTTTATTGGTTTTCTGTCTAGAGGATCTGTCCATTGATGTGAGGGGGGTATTAAGGTCTCCTACTATGATTGTCTTCTCATCAATATCTCCCTTTATGTCTGTTAATATTTGTTGTATGTATCTGGGTGCTCCTGTATTTGGGGCATATATGTTGACGATAGTAACATCCTCTCCTTGGATGGATCCCTTACTCATTAAATAGTGTCCTTCTTTGTCTTTCTTTATGTCTTTTGTTTTAAAGTCTATTTTGTCTGATATGAGTATTATTGCAACTCCTGCTTTTCTGTCACGTCTATTGGTGTGAAATATTTTTTCCCACCCCTTCACTTTCAATCTATATGTATCCTTTGTCCTAAGGTGAGTTTCTTGTAGGCAGCATATTGAAGGTTTTTGCCTTTTTATCCACTCAGCCACTCTGTGTCTTTTGATTGGGGCATTCAGTCCATTGACATTTAAGGTGATAATTGATAGATGATTATTTATTGCCATTTTGAACCTCGTGTTCCAGTTGATTCTAGGGTTCTCCATTCTTCCTTTCTTTTTTTAGTTGGATGGTCTCTGGTTATTATCTACTTGAGTTTTTTTTTTTTCCATTTTTTGCGAATGCAATATTTGGTTTTGGCTTGTGGTTGCCCTGTTTTTTAAGTATGCTATCCCCTTCCTATAATTGTGTGTTTTAGCCTGATGGTCCTGTAAGTTCAAACACTTCATTACTATATTAAAATTAAGAAGAGAAACAAACAAACAAAAAAAGGGTCTATTTATTTCCTAAAATCCCTTGCCCACATTTTATGATTTTGATGACTCTTTTTTTCTTTTTAAGTTTATTTTGTTTGAGGCCTGTTCATGATTAGATCTGTATGCTGGCTTATTTGAGTGACTGCTCTCTGATTGCGGTTTCCTCAGTCCTAGTTCTTCCTCTTCTTCTTTTTTTTTTCTTTTCTTTTTTCTTCCCTTTCCTTCCTTTCTTTTTGGTTTAGAGAAGCCCTTTCAATATTTCCTTTAACCTGGGTTTTGTGTTGCTGTATTCTTTAAGGTTTTGTTTGTTGGAAAAAATTTTTATTTCCCCTTCTATTTTAAATGATATTCTTGCTGGATAGAGTATTCTAGGTTGCATATTTTTTCCTTTTAGCACTTTAAATATCTCTTGCCATTCCCTCCTGGCCTGTAGTGTTTCTGTAGAGAAGTCAGCTGATATTCTTATGGGGGTTCCCTTGTAGGTAACATTCTGTTTTTCTCTTGCTGCCTTTAGGATCCTCTCTTTATCACTAACTTTTGCCATTTTTATTATGATGTGTCTTGCTGTGGGTCTATTTGGGTTCACTTTGTTTGGGGCCCTTTGTGCTTCTTGTATCTTGAACCCAGCATCCTTTAGATTTGGGAAGTTTCCAGCAATAATTTCTTCAAATATATTTTCCATCCCCTTATCTTTTTCTCCTCCTTCTGGAATTCCTATTATGCGTAGATTGGCCTGCTTTATATTATCCCATAGGTCTTTTATATTGCTTTCCAGTTTTTTTTTTTGATTCGGTTTTCTGTCTGCTGACCAGATTGAGTGATTTCCATTATTCTATCTTCCATATCACTGATTCGTTCTTCTGCATTATTCATTCTGTTTTTTATTGCCCTTAGTTCAGTTTGCATCTCTGCAAATGAATGTTCTAGTTTTTCTTGGCTCCTCCTTATATGTTCTAGTTCCTTTCTGAGGGTATCTGCATTACTGTTCATATCTTCTCTTAATTCCTTCAGTATTTTCACTATTTCTCTTTTGAACTCCAGGTCTGTCAGACTGCCGAGATCTGTTTCATTGTTGACTGTTTTAGGTGAGTTCTCCTGTTGGTTTGACTGGGGGAGGTTTCTCAGCTTCTTCATCTTGCTTGTTGTTTTCTTTCTCCTGAGGGAGTTGTACTCCCCATGACCGGGCAGTGTTTGCCTTGTCACTGCCATGGAATTTTTCCTGAGGGCTGTCATTGTTGATCAATCTTCTTTGAGGCAGTGTGGCTTTTCTGGAGGGTGGGCGGGTCTGACAGGGTCTCTCTGAAGCAAAGGAGGACTTCCTGAGGGCAGACAGGACTGTGAGGTCTGCACCGAGATGGAAGCATATTTCACTCAGCTGGGCAGAGCTTGCTCTGGTGTTTTTGGGCTGTGGGGCTCTTGCAGGGGGCTGGCAGTGCTGGGCAGCTGTTCCGCAGGAGTGCAGCACCCCCCCAAGGGCTTTCGCAGCTAGCTGGGCCACTGCAAACCCAAGAGGCTCTTCCATAGGGCAGCCCAATTCGGAAGGACTGCCTGAGGATGTAGGCAGATCTTCTCACAGTCTGACCAAGCTTGTTCTAGCTTTTCTGGGCTGTGCAGGCTCTTGCAGGGGGCTGGTGGTGCTGGGCAGCTGTTCTGCAGGAGTGCAGCACCCCCCCCCCAAGTGCTGGAGCAGCTAGCTGGGCTGCTGTGAACCCAAGAGACTCTTCTTCAGGTCAGCCCGACTTGAAAGGACTGCCTGAGAATGTAGGCAGATTCTTTTCACAGCCCGGCCAGGCTTTTTCTAGCTTTTCTGGGATGCAGGCCTTTTCCGGGGGGGGCGGGCAGTGTTTGGTGCTGTTCCATGGGGATGTAGCCCCTCCAAAGGGCAAGCAGGCCACAGCAGGTACAGCCCCTGTGGTTGTAGGCTTCCAGAAGTTGTTGAGGCCAGCCCTCCCAGATGGCAGGCAGCCCCAGGTCTGGAGCGTATAAGGGGTGGGGAGGGGGGATGCACTGGGAAGCACAGCTTTCTGATAGCTGGCAGCCCATAAGCTTGCTGTGGTGTGGAGAGTATTCTATGGGGCCCCACCCTTTCTTCTCTCCCCTCCCCAACACTGGCACAGACCCAGCTCTTCTCCCAGGTTCCCTCTGATGTGGCTTTCCACTTCCCCACCCTTAGTGTGTTGCTCCCTCCCTGGAGACGCTCTGCTTACTAGTCTCCCAGGCAGTCTCTGCCCCATCAAACTTGACAGACCAGTTCCTAAACCTCCCAAGCAGTCTCAGCTCTACCCACCCCAGCACTTTCCTGGGGACTAACCTCCGGAGTTGAGGTCTCAGTGCCCAGCCCCCGCCCAAGTGTCTCAATTTTTGGTGACTGTGCCAGTGGTTCAGATGATCCGTTTGGTTCTCACTCTGCTTTTCAGAACTCCGACTTACTGCTTCTCTGCATCTGGAGATTCCTCCAGTTCAGTTGATCTTTCCATCGAGTAGGTGACTTTCCAGGGTGTGGGATCCCTTTCTCCTCCACAGTTCCCTTTCAGGAGCACCCGTCCAGTTCAGATTCACCTTCTCTCACTCTCCTCTTTTCTCTTGTTTTACCCAGTTATGTCACGAGATTCTTGCCATTATTGGAGTTTAGGTTCTTCTGCCAGCAATTGCTGTTCTGTGTGAGTCGTTTAACCTGTAAATGTGTTTTGTGTGTATGTGTGTTTGTGGGAGAGGGCGAGCGTGTCCCCCTACTCTTCTGCCATCTTGCCTCCTCTCAAATATATTCTGACATGCAATGCACTTCTCTTTCTTGGCCTCTTTTTAGAAGATGGGGAACTTTACCCCAAAGCACTCAGAAACTCTTGCTATCTGTGTCAAAACTTGGCTTGCAAGTCAGTGACTGATTCACCTTTTATCATGGGGGCTTGAATTATAATTGTTGGATTGAATCAATCACTAGAGTTGAATTGCATACTGTGAAATCTTCTGTGGCTATCTCTACCCATCATTAAATGAAGGGACACAGGGAGTGAAAATATCCAGAAGTCCAAAGGTTAGGAGGATTAAAATCATAAATGGAATGTGCTCTAGGGATGGTAGGGGTGATGGAATTGAAGGAGAAGGAGAAAGAGAGAGAGAATGAGAATGTGTGCATGTATGTGTACGTGTGTGTGTGTGTGTGTGTGTGTGTGTAGAGAGAGAGAGAGAGAATGAGGAAGGGGGAAAATTGGAATTGTATTTTGGCTGAGTTGATTGTTGATAAGATTGTTTTTGAAATTTGGATGAGAAGTATATTATTTGGTAGCTATGGTATAGGTGAATGGGAAAAAATGGTATAGAAACAATATTCTAAGAATTTTGGTTGTCATTTGTATTTTGTTATTGTTTATACCTGGAATAATTATTTATTTGGTGCTCTAGAGAGACTTTAAAAAATTACATCATTATTTTGTTGAGTTTAATCTCAAAAAAATATGCCTTCAATTTAATTGTCATCATAGTTTTTTTGAAATAGTAATTATTAGCAAATAAAATGAATAATTGATACATAAGTTATCACATCTGTAAAAGTTTTGTACTTCAAATTAAAGGCATTTCTTTAAAATGCTAATTTTATAAAAATTTCTATTCCTGAGTTTGTGAATTAAAATGATATAAAAGATGAGTTCCTATTGTGGCTCAGTGGGTTAAGAACCTGAGTAGCATTTATGAGGATATGGGTGTGATTCTTGGCCTTGCTCAGTGAGTTAAGGATCCAGCTTTGCTACCAGCTGCAGCATAGGTTACAGATGTGGCTGGGAGCCTCTGTTGCTGTGGCTGCAGCTGTGTCTGGCAGCTGCAGCTCCTTTTCGATCCACCCAGGAACTTTCATAGTCCACGTGTGTGGCCCAGAAAAAAAATGATACAAAAGAAACTTTATAAAGCAGTTTTGGGAAATATGACATTTTGCTACTGGATGTCATTAAAGTCTATGACTTGAAATAAAAGAATAAAATTATGAAGTAAAAGAATAAAAATATGCCTGGAAGTGAAATTCCTGGATTGGAGAGTAGGCTTGTATTCCATTTTATTAGAAACTGTCAAACAGTTTTTCCAAATAATTAAACAAATCTACATTTTCATTTGCGATGTAAAAGTTCCAATTGCTTCAAGTTCTCACCAACATTTGACAACAGTTTTTAGAGTTTTGCCTACCTGGTACTCTATAATATTATCTCGTTGTGTTTTTCATTGTGTTTCTCAGTTTTAATGTACCCATAGATCATTGGAGTATATTTTTTATGACATGCTTATTCAAGTATTTTCCCATTTTAAATTAGGTTATTTGTCTTTTTACTAATTTTTCCTGTGTAAAAATTATGAAGGTATTGTCCTAATTTGCTCTGAGAGGCTTTATAGTTGACCCTTATATTTCAGTCTCTGATCTATTACACATTTTTATACATAGGTTCATGTTTTTATATACATTTATTCAGGGTGTCTTCCAGCACCATTTGTGTAAAACATTCCGTATTCAATGTTGAACATATTATTATATGTTACTAAACTTGTTTTAAAAAATACAGTTTTAAGGTGATACATGATTTAGAACAGCAGAAATCAAGATGAACCAAATTTGGGATTAATAGGCAAAGCTTCAAAACAGCTATTTTAAATATATTTAAACCCTTTGAGGAAAATATAATAGTGATAAATTATGTGAAGAATAATAAGTGAAAATAGAAATTTAAGGACAAAAAATATAATATGAAAAATGTTCCTAGAATAGTCTTAATAACAGATTGATGACAGCGGAAAATACCTTCAGTTAAATTTCAAGGCAGATGAATACATATTTTTCAATTTGATGGATACTGAGTTAAAAAAAGTTGTTCTTAAAGGAGCAGTCATTGAAGTATAATATCAAAAGGACAATAAGGTTGAAAATTTTTTTGAAGAAATAATGACCTCCATTTACTAAATTTAGTAAGTACAAAAACATATGGAGCCATGAATGTCAGCATACTCAAAATGCATAAATACAAAGAAAAGCAAGGGGAATCATAGTCATATGCTAAAAGGCTGAGAAAAATAGAGAATGCTGAATGTAGCCAAATGAAAGAAAATTTCCATTCAGGGAAGCATTGATAGAGTTGATATCTAAAGTCTCATTACAAACAATGGAAGTCACAAGACAATGGATTAACATCTTTAAAGTAATCAGCACAATTCCACAAAATCTATCAACCCATAATTGTATATCCAATGAAAATTTATCAAAAAATGAAGGCAAACTAAGGAAATGTTTGGAAAAATATATTTTATTTTTTTAACAACGGTAATTACATTTGACCTAAGAAAATGTTCACTAATGTAGTTTCCTTATTTGTTTTTTTTTCCAGTGATTTTTATTTTTTCCATTTTGGTTGTTTTACAGTGTTCTGTCAATTTTCTACTGTAGAAAAAAATTTTAAATGACAGAGCTAAACTTTCTGGTAGACAGAATTTTGACTCCACACCCTAATCATGGGGAGTTTGAAATTTTGTCTTACAGAAAAAAAGGGACTTTGGCTGATTTTAAAATCAGGAGATTATTTTGGGTTATATGGGTGCTCCCATGAAAATCAAATGAGCTTTTAAAAGCAGAAGAGGTAGGCAGAGGGGAAGTCAGAAGAATTCAAACAAGAGAAGGATTCAACACATGCTTGCTGCTTTAGAGGTGGAGTGAGTCTTGTGAAATTACCAGAGAGAGATAGAGAGATCTCTAGTACTTGAGAATGAAGTCTTAAAGAACTAGATTCTGTGTGAATTTGGAAGGAGATTTTATTTTTTTTGTATATCTTAATTAAGTGAAGTTGATTTACAATATTTGCCAATTTCTGCTGTACAGCAAAGTGACCCAGTCATATATATTTATATATACCTTTTCTCATATCATCCCCTATCATGTTCTATCCCAAGAGATTGGATACAGTTCCCTATTCTGTACAGTGGAACCTCATTGCTTATCCATATTAAATGTAATAGTTTGCATCCACCAACCCCAAACTCCCTATCCATCCCACTCCCTCCTCCCTCCTCCTTGGCAAGCACAAGTCTGTTCTCTCATGAATATGTTTCTGTTTTATAAATAGATTCACTTGTGCCATCTTTTAGATTATACATTACAAGTAATATCATTTCTCTTTATGACTTTCTTCACTTAATATGAGAATTTCTAGTTGAATCTATGTTGCTGCAAATAGCATTATTTAATTCTATTTTATGGCTGAGTAGTATTCCATTGTGTATATGTACCACATAGTGGTAGTTTCATAGCACAGGCAAGTATGCAAGTTCCAGGATATAACCCTTCCCTGAGACCCCCTTTGGGAGAAGTCCAGAGAAGGAAGGCAATCATCTGTTCTAAGGTTATGTATATGCTTTGTATGATGGACTGCAAAATTAAGACAATGCACAAAATGCTTGTATATAATTTCCTCTTAAGTAGGAAAAAAAGAAAACAATTTTGACAGAAGAGAAGTGAAATTTTAAATTTGTTCTATGAAAATTTATAGTCAGTTGTAGTTTATACAGATCAGGCATTGTTAATACTAGCTTTACATTGTTAATTCATAATGTATTACTGAGGAAAGACAATAAATAAATAAATAAATCTTGTCTTTTATATTTATATTAACACTTTATTTCAGAACCTAGTTTCCTATTTTATGTAGTCATATGGATCATTCTTTTCATTTCTGGCTTGATCCTTTTTGCCACTGAAATTTATAAAAATATTCTTCTATATTTCAGTGCCAAAATAGTTACACAATAAACTTTATTACTTATGTACTAATATATTAATTGCATAGACCACTGTAAATGTGAAGTGAAATGTTTTTAACTAAATATGAATTCAACAATTCTGTAATTCAAAAGTAATACAGATGTTAAGCCACAAAACCTGTTTCCAACAGTATTAAAATTTCATTCACACCCTGGCAATGAGGGTGCTAATGAAGTACAAATATTTTCTTCATTTTAGAGCATTCTTATTGGTTCACTGCAACCATCTTATATTTTTTGTAGAAAATTTTGTTTTTCAATAAAAGTGCTTCAAATAGCATTGCTGGGAAACCTGGACAGCTGCATGTAAATCAATGAAACTAGAACACAACCTCACACCATGCACAAAAATAAACTCAAAATGGCTGAAAGACTTAAATATAAGGCAAGACACCATCAAACTCCTGGAAGAGAACATTGGCAAACATTCTCTGACATCAACCTTATGAATATTTTCTCAGGTCAGTCTCCCAAAGCAACAGAAATAAGAGCAAAAATAAACCAATGGAACCTAATCAAATGGTTAGCACAGCAAAGGAAACCAAAAAGAAAACAAAAAGACAAGTTACAGAATGCGAGAAACAAGTTTCAAATGATGAAATGGACAAGGGCTTAATCTCTAGAATATAGGAGCAACTTATACAACTCAACAGCAAAAAAGCCAGCAACCCAGTGGAAAAATGGGCAAAAGACCTGAATAGACATTTTTCCAAGGAAGATGTACAGATGGCCAACAAGCACATAAGAAAATACTTAACATCACTGATAATTAGAGAAAATCAAAACTCCCGCAAGATACTACCTTACACCAGTTAGAATGGCCATCATTAATAAGTCCACAAATAACAAGTGCTGGAGGGGGTGTGGAGAAAAGGGAACCCTTCTCCACTGTTGGTGGGAATGTAAGCTAGTACAACCACTATGGAGAACAGTATGGAGGTACCTTAGAAATTTATACATAGATTGCTGTGGGAATGTAAGCTGGTACAACAACTATGGAGAATGGTATGGAGGTACCTTAGAAATCTACACATAGAGCCACCATATGACCCAGCAATCCCACATATATCTGGACAAAACTTTCCTTAAGAAAGACACATGCACCCACATGTTCATTGTAGCTCTTTTGACAATAACCAAGACATGGAATCAACCCAAATGTCCACTGATAGATGATTGGATTATGAAGATGTTGTATTTATATGCAATGGAATACTACTCAGCCATAAAAAAGAATGGAATATTGTCATTTACAGCAAAATGGATGGACCTAGAGACTCTCATCCTGAGTGAAGTAAGTCAGAAAGAGAAAGACAAATGCCATACAATATCACTTGTATCTGGAATCTAATATAAGGCACAAATGAATATTTCCACAGAAAAGAAAATCATGGACTTGGAGAATAGACTTGTGGTTGCCAAGGGGGAGAGGGAGGGGGAGGGGGAGGAAGTGGCATGATTGGGGAGCTTGAGGTTAATAGATGCAAACTATTGCTCATGGAATGGATTTACAGTGAGATCCTGCTGTGTAGCATTGAGAACTATGTCTAGTCACTTATGATGGAACATGATAATGTGCGAAAATAGAATGTGTACATATATGTGTAACTCGGTCACCATGCTGTACAGTAGAAAAAAAATTATATTGGGGAAATAACTATTAAAAAAAAGAGTGGACCAGTTCTTATAAGTGAGACATAACTGATTTCATTAATATGTACAATTGGTTAGGAGACCACTATAGTCATGAGGATATAAAATATGGAAAACAATTTATTATCACATGGTAGAACAGAAATATTCCCAGGAATTTTTAATTCATAGAACCTAAAAATAATCTTATAAAAATGTTAATAATAAGCTGGAGCAATGTTGTTTGTATACAGTGAACATCTCCAATTAAAAATATTTGCATTATAAGTCAACTATAATCCAATGAAATTTTAAAAATTCTATCGATGCCAGCCTCCTGGTAGTGGTTACGTTTTGCATAAGTACCCTTGTGATGTATGTTTACCACAGCCTCTGTTAGGGACCTGTGTTTGCAATATCTGACTGTGAGCACAATGATAGCAAATCATCTCTACACATTCAATGCAAACAAGATGCCAAGAAAAGAACTCTTGCATATGCAGTTTCACTTAGATTCAAAGGATTTAAATCTATTTACTTTTCAGCTGTGATCTAAGTGATAAAGTCTAAGCAAATCTCTCAACTATGATTTAACTGAATGATGAAAAATTTCTTTGGAGGAATCCATGATTTATAGAGCATAATACCAAGCAAAATTTCTTGGACACTTGAAGAATTAATCCTTTTTTTTTTTTTTTGGTTTAAAACTATGTACTTCTTTTCTCCCACCCTTGCCTTGCTACTCATCACTCACTGCTGTGTACAGGTACCTCCTGGCTTAAGCATCTTTCACAGCATTGGCCATAGAAATGGTAAATATTCAATGAAATTGACTGAATGTGATTGTGAAAAAGCTGACTGGAGTTAATATAGGGAGGGAAAAAGCATAAAATATATTCTTTCTGATCACTGGAGTATATCATTTTATGCTACTTTATATTCTGAGGGACAATTTATCTGTGGTAGAAGAAGCCGTCATTTTTTTTTTTTTCAAGTCTAAAGGAAAGAAAATATGTTCTAGAACGTAAGACTTCTATCTCTAGCTTAGAAGTGGTAGATTTAATAGACGTTTTCCTTTTGTATGGTTTTGTATTTTCAGCGGATGTCATGGAGTAAATAACAAATTATATATGAGCCTTGGGCAACTTGAATAGGTGGCTTATTGAGATTGTGGGTGTCAGGAGAGCTCTATGATCAAAGCATCTCTCCTCTCAAGCTTAAGCTTACTTCCTAGTGCTTTTAAAGATAAATAGTACACCTAATGCCTGTTTAGAAATTGTTTAGAAATTATTTGTTCTAATTCTTCCACTACAGATTAAGACATTGTGTAGATTAAGAAAGTTTAAAGAAGTAAGTATAGATGTCAGCAGTATCTGAGGTAGTCAGGGTCATGTAGTTCATGCTTAGGACTCTTCCACTAATTACTAAAAACTTCTTTCTTCTGGCTTAGGCCAGTTGATCAATTTTTTTTTCTTTTTTTTTTTGTTGTTGTTATTGTTGTTGTTGTTGCTATTTCTTGGGCCGCTCCCATGGCATATGGAGGTTCCCAGGCTAGGGGTTGAATCAGAGCTGTAGCCACTGGCCTACGCCAGAGCCACAGCAATGCGGGATCCGAGCCACGTCTGCAACCTACACCACAGTTTATGGCAACGCCGGATCGTTAACCCACTGAGCAAGGGCAGGGACCGAACCCGCAACCTCATGGTTCCTAGTCGGATTCGTTAACCACTACGCCATGACGGGAACTCCTCAATTCCTTTATGTACTTTTCCATTAGTTTAAAAAATATTAACTACCATTTCAATTTACAGCCAAATACCATTGACAGTGTTAAGGCATTGCAACAGTATTATAATTAATGCCTAATGATGCAGTTTAACTGAAGGTTTCCCAGAATACAACGTGCTTGAGAACAAACACTTTAGAAGATGAGCACAATGTTAACATGTAAGGCTAGTGCTGAATGATATCTTCAGGTCATTGCCTTGAAAAGCCAGGTCAGAGAGTAGGCTGTAATCCAAGAGAAAGTGGGGGCCTCAGCCAATATTAGAGAGAGATAAAAACTCTGAAAGAAAAGGAAAGAGTACCAAGACTAGCCCTACGAAATGGAATCAACATGACCAGTGTTCTCAGAGACTCTCAGCAATGCTATTTTATGGAAACTCTTTTTTTTTTCTTTTTTGTCTTTTTAGGGCCGCACCCATGCCATATGGATATTCTCAGACTAGGGGTCACATTGGAGCTGTAGCCACTGGCCTATGCCACAGCCAAAGCAACGCCAGATCCAAGCCATGTCTGCAACCTGCACCACAACTCACAGTAATGGTGGATCCTTAACCCACTGAGCAAAGCCAGGGATTGAACCTGCGTCCTCATGGATACTAGTTATATTTGTTTCCACTGAGCTATGATAGGAACTCTGGAAACTCTTATATTAAAGTAAAATAACTTAATAACAAGATCATTCAAGAAATAATCTACTTTGTTATAAACTAAGACAAGTTAGAGAAATATAACATATTTACAAACCAGAAAAAAGAAGTGACGTAGTTAAATTCTGGAAGCAAGAGACACACCATGTGAAGGAACTAGTCCTTTGTGCCTTAGGTGAGGAGTATGGGGAAGAATACTGCTAGAGTATGAGAACCAAGAGATCTGTAGGAGCAAGATGACAAGGGAACCTATGACCAGGGTTAAAATATTTGTATATTTTTTTCCCTGAGGACACTGGGGAGGCATTGCCATGTTTCAAGGAGTAACTCATATTTATCTCAGAGAAAGATCACTCTAGCTGCAGTTGTTGAATGCATTATAGGGTCCCAAAGGGTCAGGAAAACCATTTAGGAGTCTGTGTAGCAGGACGAGCCTTTGTTGGTGTGAAGAAAATATATGACAGTAGAATAAATATGTGTTTAGATTTAAGAAATATCAAAGCAGGAGTTCCCATTGTGGCTCAGCAGTAATGAACCCAACAGTAATTTTCATATAGAGTTTTCCCAGTTTTGCAGTATCTCCAGGTCTATTCTCTGTCCCACAGGGTGTGGAAAATGGCCCCACTCCCACACCTAGCTGAGAAGTGAACTCTTCTGGGAAATCCCAAGTCATAAAACCAGCCACCAGACCCAGTTCCCTGGGCTCCAGACCTTTTGTCCTGGACTTTGCCTCTTGAAACAGCTTCATGAGAGCTCCAAATTGTAACCAAGGGGTCTTCCCTTCCTCAAGGGCCCTAAAGTTGTGAAAGGCTGGACAAAAAAATACTTGAGAAAAGTAGCTCCTGTGCTTTATGAACAAGTATTATTCTCAGAGTTCTTGTGGCTCAGTGGGTTAAGAATCTGACTAGTAGCCATGAGAATGTGGTTCGATCCTGGGCCCTGCTCAGTGGGTCAAAGATCCAGAATTGCCACTAGTTGTGATGTAGGTTGCAGATGTGGTTTGGATCGCACATTGCTGTGGCTGTGGTGTAGGCCAGTAGCTGCAGCTCCAATTTAACCCCTAGCCTGGGAACAGGTGAGGCCCTGAAAAATAAAAAAAAAAGAAAGAAATATCAAAGTAGAAGATGTACATAGAATGAGAAAGAGAGAGTGGAGTCATAAATGATTTCCACATTCCCATATTTATGCATTGAATGGTAGATAGTGGAACTATCCACTGAATAGAGGAACAAGGTACAGGGGTTTGATTAGAAATGAGACATGAGTTCTGTTTGAGACATATTTGATTATAATTATCTTTAGACCATCCTAGTAGAGATGATTAGATAACACTGAATGTTGTCCTGGAGCTCTGTGGCCTCTTATGCTTGGGATTCTGTGAGGTTTGGGGGTTGCTGTACCATAATAGGAACTCCTAGCCCTACATTTTTTAAAAAAAAAAATTTTTTTTTGAGTTTTCCCTGGGACTCAAGGGGTTAAAACCCAACATAGTGTATAGTGTCCCTAAGGATGCAGGTCTGATCCCTGGCCTTGCTTAGTAGATTAAGGATCTGGCATTGCTGCAAGCTGGAATGTAGGTAGCAAATGCAGCTTGCATCCAGCATTGCTGTGGCTGTGGCATAGACCTGCAGCTGCAGCTCTGATTCAATTCCTGGTCTGGGAACTTCCTTGTGCCCCAGGTGAGGGCCTTAAATACACACACACACACACACACACACACACACACACACACACACACAATTAATTGAAATATAGTTTATTTACAATGTGTTAGCTTCAGATGTACAGCAAAGTGATTCACTTATGTATGCATACATGTCTTTTTTTCAGATGCTTTACCTTATAGGTTGTCACACAATATTAAGTAGAGTTCTCTGTGCTATATAGTAGGTCCTTGTTAGATATCTATTTTATGTACAGTAGCGTGTATATATTGGTGTGCATCTGTTAATCTCAACCTCCTAATTGATCCCCCCTCCACTGCTTGAAGCCCTATATTCTTAAGGCTGTTGATTAGCTATTGTTATTGCCATGACTTTGTGCCTCATTTTACTGAAAATTCTTTAAAATATCCATGGTCCTCTCACTAAATCATGACCAATACATGATGTTGTTACCAAATATTAATATTAACTTTTAGACTTCAAAAAACATTGTTATACCAAGTAATAACTTCATTTTCTTCAGGCCATGGGAAAATTGGGGTTTTTAGTAATTTATATTAAAGGCATTCCGTAAAGGGGACAATATTCGATGGCCTGATGAAAGTATACATAGTAACTTGAACAATACACAAAAACTGATATGTATAGAAACTGTATTGATCCCTGTCATTTGTGGATAAGTTCCCACGGTGATATATATTGTTTTCTTATGTTGTATGACTTTCTATATTGTATGCATGTGAATATATTTAATCTCTATTATTATACAAAGAGCCCAGAGAGCACATTTCAATTCTTATTCACCTTTTGAACCTGTATTTCACAGAAAGCCATGAAAGTAATAAGTACTTCTATACTTGTTGAAAAAAAAAATGAAGGAAAAAGATTGTTTTACTTGAAAATAGCACTTCTAATATATTCCTTGTATTAGGTATTTTATGTTGTAAATTAACATCATATTATTTAATTTTGGATAAAATAACATGGATACAAAAGAGAAATATTTTTATAGAATGTGGCCAGTGACAATGTACAGACTCCTTAAAATATATTAGGGATTCTGAGAATTGGTCTTTAAGAAAATACTGACCTGAAAAAGTGTCCACATAAGCTGTTGTCTGCCCAGTGCCACTTCACCTGGAAAATAAACTGACAGAAATTGATGCAATGACCCATATTAGTAAAGTAAGGCCAACTTTATATTTTATTTAATTTTATTGGAGCATAGCTGACTTACAATGCTGTGCTGATTTCAGGTGTACAGCAAAATGAATGAGCCACACATAGACATATATCTAGTTTTTCCCATATAGGTTATTACAAACTTTTGGGTAGATTTCCCTGTATTATACAGTAGGTTCTCATTAATCATCTATTTTTTATTTTTATTTGTTAAATTATTTATTTTTTAATTGTTATTTCCCCAATACATTTTTTTTCTACTGTATAGCATGATGACCCAGTTACACATACATGTACACATTCTATTTTCTTATATTATCACACTCCATCATAGGTGACTAGACATAATTCCCTGTGCTACATAGCAGGATCGCAGTGCTAGCATATTCCAAAAATAGTTTGCATGTATTAACTTCAAACTTCCAGTCAAACCCACTCCCTCCTCCTCCTCCTTGGCAACCACAAGTCTATTCTCCAAGTCCATGATGATCTTTTATGTGGAAACGTTCATTTGTGCCCTCTATTAGATTCCAGATATAAGTGATATCATATGGTATTTGTCTTTCTCTTTCTGACTTACTTCACTCAGGATGAGAGTCTCTAGTTCCATCCATGTTGCTGCAAATAGCATTATTTCATTCTTTTTTATGGCTGAGTAGTATTCCATTGTGTATAAATACAACATCTTCATGATCCAATCATCTGTTGATGGACATTTGGGTTGTTTCCATGTCTTAGCTATTGTGAATAGTGCTGCAATGAACATGTGGGTGCATGTGTCTTTCTTAAGGAAAGTTTTGTCAAGATATATGCCCAATAGTGGGATTGCTGGGTCATATGGTAGTTCTATGCATAGATTTCTAAGGTACCTCCATACCATTCTCCATAATAGTTGTACCAGCTTACATTCCTTCCAGCAGTGCAGGAGGGTTCCCTTTTCTCCACAGCCCCTCCAGCACTTGTTATTTGTGGACTTATTAATGATGGCCATAACTGCTGTAAGGTGGTATCTCATGGAAGTCTTGATTTGCATTACTCTAATAATCAGTGATATTGAGCATTTTTTTTCATGTGCTTGCTGGCCATCAGTATATTGTCCTTGGAAAACAGTCTATTCAGGTCTTTTGCCCATTTTTCCACTGGGTTGCTGGCTTTTTTGCTGTTGAGTTGTATAAGTTGCTCGTATATTTTAGAGATTAGGCCCTTGTCCATTGCATTATTTGAAACTCTTTTCTCTCATTCTGTAAGTTGTCTTTTTTGTTTTTGTTTTTGTCTGTTTTTCTGTGCAAAAGCTTGTCCATTTGATTAGGTGCCATTTATTTATTTATTTATTTATTTTTTATTTCTGTTGCTTTGGGAGGCCTGACCAGAGAAAATATTCATAAGGTTGATGTCAGAGAATGTTTGCCTATGTTCTCTTCCAGGAGTTTGATGGTGTCTTGCCTTATATTTAAGCCTTTCAGCCATTTTTGAGTTTATTTTGGTGCATGGTATGAGGGTGTGTTCTAGTTTCATTGATTTGCATACAGCAGTCCAGGTTTCCCAGCAATACTTGCTGAAAAGACTATCTTTTCCCCATTTTATGTTCCTTGCCTCCTTTGTCAAAGATTAATTGACTGTGGGTGTCTAGGTTTATTTCTGGGTTCTCTATTCTGTTCCTTTGGTCTGTCTGTCTGTTTTGGTACCAGTACCACACTGTCTTGATGGCTATGGCTTTGTAAAACATCCATTCATGATCAAAACTGTTACCAAAGTGGGTACAGAGGGAACATTCCTTAACATAATTAAAGACATTTACGACAAACCCACAGCAAATATTATACCCAATGGAGAAAAGCTGAAAGACTTCCCACTAAAATCTTGGAAAAGACAGGGATGCCCACTCTAACCACTGCTATTCAACACAGTATTGGAAGTCCTAGCCACAGCAATCAAACAAAAGAAAGAAAAGGCATCCAAATAGGAAGAGAAGAGGTAAAACTGTCACTGTATGCAGATGACATGATACTATATATAGAAAACCCTAAGGACTCAACCCAAAAACTACTTGAACTGATCAACAAATTCAGCAAAGTAGCAGGATATAAGATTAACATTCAGAAATCAATCCCATTTTTGTATACTAACAATGGAATATTAGAAAAGAAATACAAAAATACAATAGCTTTTAAAATTGCACCCAAAAAAATCAAATACCTGGGAATACACCTGACCAAGGAGGCAAAGGACTTATATGCTGAAAAGTGTCAACCATTAGTCAAGGAAATTAAAGAAGCTGTAAAGAAATGGAAAGATGTTCCATGCTCCTGGACTGGAAAAATTAATATTGTAAAAATGGCCATACTACCCAAAGCAATCTACAGATTAAATGCAATCCCTATCAAATTACCCATGACATTTTTCAGAAAACTAGAACAAACAATCCAAAAGTTTATATGGAACCACAAATTGCCAAAGCAATCCTGAGGAACAAAAACCAAGCAGGAGGCATAACTCTTCCAGACCTCAGGTAGTATTTCAAAGCCACAATCATCTATTTTATATAGTAGTATGTATGTGTTATTCCCTCCCTTCCATTTCTTTCCTCTCTGCAAAGGCTTCACCTATGATAACCATATGATTGGTTTTGAAATTTGTGAGTTTATTTGTTTTATAAATAAGTTCTTTTGTGTCATTTTTATTAGATTCCACTTAATTAGAGTATATGATATTTGTCTTTCTCTGACTTTACTTAGTATGATAATTTCTAGATCTATACATGTTGCTGCAAGTGGTATTATTTTGTTATTTTTATGGCTGAGTAGTATTCCATTGTATATATGTACCTCATCTTTTTATCCATTCCTCTGTTGATGGAGGTTTAGTTTGTTTCCATGTCTTGATCTTGCGAATAGTGCTACAATGAACACGAGGTGCATGTATCTTTTTGAATTATGTTTTTCTCTGGATAAATGCCTGTGAGTGTGATTACTGGATCACATGATAGTTCTATATTTAGTTTTTGTTTTGTTTTGCTTTGTTTTTGTTTTAATTTTTTTAGGGCTGCACCCACGGCATGTGGAGGTTCCCAGTTAGGGGTCAAAATGGAGCTGTAGCTGCTGCCTTTGTCACAGCCACAACAATTCCAGATCTGAGCCATGTTTCTGACCTATACCACAGCTCATGGCAATGCTGGATCTTTAACCCACTGAGCAAGGCCAGGGATCTAACCTTCATCCTCTTGGATGCTAGTCAGATTCGTTTCTGCTGAGCCATGACGAGAACTCCCCTATATTTAGTATTTTAAGGAACCTCTGTACTGTCCCCCATAGTGGTTTTTACGAATTTGCATTCCCGCCAACAGTATAGTAGGGTTCCCTTTTCTCCACACCCTCTCTAGCATTTATTATGTAGTCTTATTAATGATAGCCATTCTGACTGGTCTGAGGTGATACCTCATTGTATTTTTGACTTCCATTTCTCTAATAATTAGTGATATAGAGCATCTTTCCGTGTGGTTTTTATTCATTTGTCTGTCTTAGTAAGGACAGCTTTAAATCAAGTCAAAAATATTTTTAATATAAAAAGAGCATTTGAGCAATGAGCAAAAAGAAATAGGAACACAAATACAATTAAATGTACATCTAAAGTTTCACAAGAAGCCAAGAAGAAAACTCCCTTATGTGTATCTCCAGAAAATACAAAGTATCAGACACAGTGAAATGGAACTATACTGGTAAATGTTTTCTGGAAGATCTATATTTCAAACTCACAGAACCTAAATATCATATTATTTGTAACTAAATAACAAAAATTATTTTAAAAGGTTGTAAAGCTTAAGCAAAGTAACTTAATCAGATTCACTCAAGTGTAATGTTAGAAAAATATATTATTAATGATTATGGTGAGCTATTTTAAAATTGTATGATGTTTTAATTAAAATAGTGTAGCAAGTGGAAGTGATTACTGTTACACACTCTGCTTTGTATATTTGCCTCATATATACTCCAATATATGAAGAATACAAATTATTAAATATAAATAGGTTATGGCTCAAATAGCCAATTGAACTGTTTCTGAAATGATTAGTCAACTTTATTCTGGGGAAATTCTCTGATTCTTCTGAGTCTGATTTCAATGTTCTCCAGTATCTATATCACTGTCAAAGAACAGATAAAATTATTAATTACTTAATATTGCTATTGTCTTTTATGTTTATTTTGTTTAGCATGAGTTATTTATGTTTATTTCTTCCTATTACTGTAATAATTTTACAAAATATTAAGTTGAAATGCCTACTTCAGGTTCACTGGTTCTTTAATCTCTGAATAAGACACATTGGTTAAAAGACCAATTATTCTCTACTCTGTATTCTATGTTTGTAATTATGTGTGGGTAAAAAAATAGTGGTTTGTAATTTCTCCTTATCTAATTTCTTATTTCTAAGCAGTAGTATTTAAAATTAAAGATACAAATTCTAATAGAGGTATAAGTTTGAATCCTGCGAATAAAAGTTTCATCTTTCTTCGTTGCAAAAGCAGATCTGGTGATGTTCATTCATTTAAAAAAAATATGTAGTTATTAATTTAGCAATAGTTGCACATATGTACTTGATGGAAGGATGATGTTCACTCTATTCACTAAATATAGCTATCTATTTTCCTGTTTTAATGACAGCAGCATAAATTTTTCATGAAGTTAGAAATACTATCAATTTTCTAAAGAATTGTGAAAAATGAAAGTGTATTGCTTGTGATTCTGGAGATTTATGCTTTCCCCAATAGTTAAGAAATTCTTTGACTTCAAAAGTTAGTCCTAAGGCCATGTCTTGACCTGCTTCATTTGTGAAGCTTCAACAAATTCTACACTGAAACATATTCTATATAACCAGTATCTTCTGTAGTAGAAGCAGTTGTGTGTACTCTGTGGAATATGTATGCTATGCATTTATAAAATGTGCTTATGAACAGTAATTGTTTTGTCTTAACTCCTCAGATTCAGTAAACTCCTAAAAAAAATCTCTGACTATGCTTAGTGAATCAGTGATGAAATTTTATGAAATGCTATTATTTTGTTATGAACTACTCTATAATACTGCTGAATTTTGTGTTATAATGTACTTTTATTTATCTGTAAAAGAACAGAAACTTCTGCTTAATTTTAAGTAATTTTAAACTAATGATAGCATTCTGTATGTTCCTTCATGTGTCTTCTTTTTAGTAATCCTTTCCCCATGTATATTTCAGAAAATCCAGTGACTGCAAACATATTTATGATAATTAAAGCAGAAATGACACTTTATATTTGATGTTTACTTTTCCATAATTATATATATATCATGAATTTTATCCCATGACACATTGGAATTTAGTTTTGCAGCCCTTTACTCATACTTTCTGCACAATTTATTATAATATGTAGCACTTATTAATTAATGCTACAGATAGATGACTTTCACTGGTAATATCTTATGAAATGTGCTCTCAAATAGATATCTCTAGGTTAAAAGGCTTTGGTGTAATGAAAATTCTTCTCAGTCAAGAACTGCTTTTAGACTATTCTCTCTGCATGTACATGGCTGATAGCTATATATTAATAAAATGTTATGAAAATTATAAAGTAAACTTCCATAAATTCAGCATAAGAAATAATCATAATGATCATGGGACATAAAATATAGTAACATTTTAGCCAGATAAATATACCAATGGAATTATGATTTTAAAGACAAATGCATGTTAGAATTTGGTTCATTATGAACTCTGAAGACAGGAGCTCCTCTACTGCATTCATCTTTTAATGAAGAAGTTGCAATTTGTGGGTTTACAATTTTTATATATCATTCTATATTTGGTGTGGACTGTATAGTCTTTTGAATTCTGTTTATAAAAACTTTCAAAGTGAATCACACCTGGAGTGCCAGTTCCTTATGACAGGATATTCATAATTCCTCCTTTGCATGTTGTTGTTTAGCTTCTAAATATACTGTAAACACTATATATTGTCACTATTATTACTTTGGACACAATTATCTTTTACATCAATTAAAATTTTTAAAAATGAAATATATGTTATGAGAAATGAGAATATATGTTATGGCCTAGCAGTTAAGGATTTGGTGTTGTCACTACTGTGGCGTGAGTTCAATCCCTGGCCCTGGAACTTCTGCATGATATGGGCATGGCCAAATAAAAAGTATATTTTAATTGTATTTTTTTCCAACACTCATATTTTCTTTAGTAGTATGTTGTTATTATTCAATATTCTACTTGGAATTCCATCTAAAACAATACCAGTTCCAGAATACCATCATGGTTTTAAAATAATGAAGGTGCTTAGAATAGACAAGAATAGTAAATCATCTGCTCTCTGTGCTTCATTCCACAATTATTTGAATCTTCTCAATGAGTTTTTGGATCCCATAGGGTCAGGTAATATTTGACAGCAAGGTACTGGAAAATTTGTGTATAGATATTGTTTGTTGAATCCACCATCTAAAAGGTTAGTATATGAGATACTGTGTCTAATTGGCTATCAACAATATAGTCTAGTTATTGTGAAAGTAGTCTTTGCTTACTTTCTTCCTGATTACTTCTTTTTCTTGCTGAGAATTCCCTCCCAGCATTTTTGTTATGTTGTTCTCTATATTATTCTGTACCTCTTCATTTAAACTTTCCTTATTTTATTATTCTGTACTTTTTCACTATGTTCCTTCAAACTATTTGTCATAAATAACCCATAGTCACTCTATGCTTAAAGAATCATGCTTTCTAATTCTATTACCTTAAAATTTCTGTCATATTGACCATATAGTCCATGTAGTATATATCATGATTAAATATACTAATTTTTTTCCTGCTCTATTCATCATTTCTTGCAATGAAGTATGAGAGGAGACAAGTTCTATGCTCTCCATTGATTCTTCAATATTATCACTAACCCTGTCAATATTTCAACACATTTTCCTTTGACGTTTACAACAACAACATTTGTGGTAGTGTTTAAAATTATATTGATGTTATCTAGTCATCTCTTTCCATTATATTCAATTATTAATGAACTGATTATAATTTTCCACTCCACTTGGCCAATATTGAAAGACTTCAGTTCAGATCTTGATAATTCTCTCATTTATTTGACCTTGCAGGTCTTCATACACCTCAAGTAGCTTTGGTGTCTATACTTGAAATATTTATAGTTAGACCTAAACTTAGATCTCATCAGTGTTTAAAAACACTCACTCTCCAGGCTCTTTTACCTTGCAATTAAACTTCAATCCCCTAATATATAATTCTCTTTCTTTCTTGACCACTCTATTACTTACTCTTCTCAGTTTGTAGATCCTTAGCACCTGTCTAATATCAATTGCCTTTATTTATTTATTTTTTTTATAATTTTTTTATTTTCCTACTGTACAGCAAGGGGGTCAGGTTATCCTTACATGTATACATTACAATTACATTTTTTCCCCCACCCTTTGTTCTGTTGCAACTCAATTGCCTTTAAAGCAGTTTTCACTTTTGACAGGGTTCAACCACTTGTTTTGGGTAAAACCTAGTGCTTTATTTCATTCTTTTCTTATGTTACAGGATGTTAAAGGGAGAAAAAATAAAGCCTCTTTAATAGATTCAATCACAATTGTATCCTCTCATCATATTTTGTCTCTATTGTCTCTTATAAATCCCTTTATTAACCTCAAGGATGGTTGACATTCCAAAAATTGATAATTCACAACTTTTGCTCTGTCTTCAATCTCACAAATCCATCTGTATTTTTAACACTGCAAAATTAGTGAATATTGCTTCACAAAGAGTATTTTTTATTGTTTAAATAAAAACATTGTTTTAGGACTTTACTGTTGTTTTAGGACTTTACTAATACCTAGAGCATTCACCATTTGTCTCTTCCATTAGATCTTTTCTTGAGGAAGTAGTGGTTAAATTGTCTTTCACATAAAGTAAAATTTCCTATTCCTAGTCAAATTGCTGCTTCCCAATTAAGATTTATGCATTCCTTCTTTATTAGGTTATCAAGATTGTTCCTTATAGATGGAATGTTCTTTTACCCCATCTAATTATACAAATCATGCCATCTTAAAATTCTTGACTAATGCCAATGCTATGAAGTCTTTTATGATTTTTCAAGTTGAAAAATGCTACTTTTTATTCTGAACACAGATTGGATACTTTTGTTTTCTGTTTATGATATTTCACATTTAAAAATCATGTAATGTCATATATACACATGTCTATTGTTATATGCATACACACACACACACACACACACACACACACACGTATAAAACCTGACTCTATTCCTGACTACCATGTATCCTTCATTAGCTGGTGGGTAATTTCCCTTCAGCATGCTAAATACTTTAATAATAAAATGTCAGTGAATATTATTATGGAATATTATGTTACATAGATCTTAAATATTTAACTATTTAGACAAAACAATAGCATGCAAATGCTGCATTCAGTAACTGTGTCTTCAAACTCTAAATGTTTAATAAAAGAAGTCCAAGTAAAAATAAAAATATAGGTGTTAATTGGACTGATGTTTAATCTTTCATCCTTCAATGCTTAATAACTACTCTTTTCATGAATCATAGGAATCACCTGATGATTGTTTTTCAAGTAGTAAAAGAGATTATTATCTTTAGTGAGATTCTTTTTATGTTTGGTTCTAGGGGTTTAAACAGGAACCAAAGACTATTATTTGTGTCAAAATTTGGATTGACCATAGTCTTTAAGTATATAGAGTAGCAGTCCTGAATGCTGTTGTACTTGCTCTGTTCTGCTATTAATGGGGATAGGAGCCAATTAATGTGTCTATCATGTGTTAGATTTTGACATAAGTGTTTTGCATATTGTATTGAAGAATCCTAAAATGCCCTGGATAACTCACACCTTTGGATAATCCTCTTCCTTTGACTCTCTGTTTGAGTGTGGCATCTATGAAAGTGACTGGGTTTTATTTCTATAAATACATACCTTATATGGTAAAGATGAGGGGATTTTGCAGATGCAATTGAGGTAAACAGTTTTAAGGTTAGAAGTGCTAGGCTTTTAATATGTGTAATGAGAGGTTAATTAGATTAAGAGTTGAGTTTAATGAGGACCTGATGTATATGACAGGGAACTCTACCCAATATTCTGTGATAATCTATATGGGAAAAGAATCTGAAAAAGAATGGATGTGTGTACATGTATAACTGAATCACTTTTTTTCACAGTAGAAATTATCACAACATTGTAAATCAACTATATTTCAGTAAAAGTTTAAAAAATGAAAAGGAAAAAAGAGAAGTGATCACTGTGGGCTAAGATAGTGTAAAAATACTTGAGAGATGTTTCCTTGACGCTACCCTAATAAGGACTGCATCTGGAACATTCTATCCTGATCTTATTCTTTCTACACAAAGGCAGGGGGGGGTATGATGATGAATATCCTATAGACAGCTGGCAAAGGGGCATTTTTGTACGTGTTAAATAATGGTACCTTATAAGACTAACATTTAGATTCCTCCAGAAATCCCATTTATGCCCTTATTAGCAAAAAAAAAAAAAAAAAAAAAAGGGACATTGAAACTATGAGTTCTCTCATGGATCCTAGACAAATCTCTTACTCTCCCAAATCTAAATTTAACTTCAGCCACAAATTAAATCACCCCACTAAAGATGTTGATTTAAAAATACTTAACAGAGCAAAGCCTAATAGTAGAGTCTTGTTGATAATAGGATTTAGTATCAATCCATTGAAATGACTCTTTGGGTACTGAGCTATATTGTACTTTCACCTTATCTGAAGTCCTTTATATACACCCTGATTAAAACATTCTCTCTATTCCCACACTACTTCTCTCATTTTATATTTTTACTTTATAGTGCTTGTCAAATTAGCGTATTTTATTTAACATTATTGGTTCCCCCCCCTGGGGGGGATTGTAAATTATTTTGGCAGGGTCTTTTATTCACTGCTTGGTATTCCCTTTGCCTAGAACAGAGCCTGCCACATGGAAGGCACTGATTATATGTTCATGTTCATCTTGTATAAATTAATCTTGATAGAAAAAGAAAGAGTCGGGCTGGGTTTGAGTTTGTAGTTGATGTGGTTACTCTTAGACCACCACAGTCTTCAGGTTCTTTAGTGACACTACACTTAGGTGGGGATGGTTTGCCCAGGTGATTTTTTCTCTTTCTTCTTTTTCCCTCTAACTCCTACTCTACCCTCCCAGCTTCAGATTCTTCTTTATACTGTGCTTCTAATTAAGCCTTCATCTTGGGCCTGCAGTATGGCACTGGTTTGTGTGTTATGTTTGGTCAATGCTCCTGGTGTAGCTCAGAGTCCAGCACATATCCTGTTCCACTCCCAGATGTAGAATGGCTACTTCCGTTCCCTTTGGGTGCAGTTGCTACTCATCAGTGCCCTAAGGATGACAGTGTTGCTACCATTTCCCCAAATGTTTGAGACTTTCAATTTGTCTATGTTTTTAATAAATAGTTAATATAGACTGCTAGCAAATGATAAGTGTAACAATGATTCCGTCACTCAGAGGGTGTTAAAATGGCTTTTACTGATAGGGATCATAGGGATTGTTCTGTCCTAATGTGATTTATTTGTGTTTTCAGCTTTTATGCTGAAGGGAATACTTTACATTTGCTTCACCTGACATCCTGTTTTTCCTCTTAAGCATAGTTCTAAGAAATGTCATCTCTTTTAATGCCTTTCTCCCTAATAGGGCTTGTCCTTATTCTAAATCCAGACATGCCATGAAGTTAGCAATGAGCTGTCCATAATTACCTGATTTTGAAAATTTTCCTCATAGAATCACCAGCTTTAATCCAAGCAACCCCCAATGTTTAAAGGAAAGATCTGATAATTTTTCTTTCAAAAATTTTATATCCTTACCTCAATCTTAAATGGATAAAGGAAACAATACATACTCATAAGACTTTTGTTCTTTGAATTTTAGGACAATGAAAATTCTCTAAGGGTTACTGAAGCCCACAGCAATGAATTGAATCATGTATTACTGTTTTTGGATTTATGCAGGAGGTGCTGCCACTGATATGCCATAGGATATAATGAATAGCACAAGCAAATTAGTATAATAGAAGACTGACTATAAAGTCAAACCATTGGAGTTCCCATCGCGGCTCAGCAGAAACGAATCTGACTAGTATCCATAAGGGCGCAGGTTCAATACCTGGCCTCACTCAGTGGGTTAAGGATCTGGTGTTGCCATGAGCTGTAGTGTAGGTCACAGACCTGGCTTGGATCTTGTGTTGCTGTGGTGTGGTGTAGGCCAGTGGCTACAGCTGCAATTCAACCCCTAGCCTGGGAACTTCCATATTCCTGGGTGCGGGCCCTAAAAAGACAAAAAAAATGTTTTAAAATTAAAAAAAAAGAAGTCACACCATTAACTTATTTTTCCCTTTTTCACCAAGAAATAAATGTAAAGGAAGAATATCCCCCAATTCTAATTCTGTATTAGCTCAATTTAGAGACGTTATTGGAAACCATGTAGATGGCTGAAAAACATATTGTCTCCAAACTTTGCTAACACTTGGAACTGATAGTTGTACTTGAAATCATTTAGGATGTGTCAGTTATCTCAGTGGAAGCTTCTAGCTCTGCTGTTGTCATCCACAATACTGAATGAGCTCCTTATACTGCTTGTTCAGTAGTTACTGAGGCAAGTATTTACTCATGACAGTCAGTCACCTGGAAGTTATGCCCAGGGAAGGTGGAGGAAAAGACATCGAACAAACCTGTCCACCATGTCAAGTAATTCCCAATACAGCTTCCTCTCTTGTTATCCTTAACAAATGAGTTATTTTTATACATTTTGTTAGGTTTATAATTTCCCTGACTACTTTCCACATAAAGAATGGTATAATTCCTTTTGTAACTTTCTGATAATGCATGTTCTCAGATTTGGAGTGGGTAGCAAGCAATGAAGAACTGGAAAAAGGCATACACAATAATTTACATTTCCTTCTCAAAATTAATTTACTTTTCTTTTTGAGTTGCTTTGTATGTAGTAAAAATGGGCTATCCATGTGATTGTCCTTGTAGTTATTACTAAATAATATATCCCTACTCATTTATATTATCCTTTATATATTTATAAAGCATTCAGGAAGACTATTTTGAAAGAACATGTTGGTCTTACATTTCTATAAGTAAGATCCAAAGGTTCCTTGATTCTCATTTATCTTGGGAATAAATTGGTTCCACAAAGTTATGCAGATTTCTCCATTTATATTATCATGTCGCCCAACATCTTATATCTTATTTTTTTTTTTTTTACATCCAAGGTTATTGCCACCTTTATGGTTCAGTAAGTGAATGCAGCCTTATTGGGAATTTCAATGAGGACATCAAGGGAACATCTAGGCTGACTTGAAACCATAGTTGCATTCATCTCAGAGTAATAGCCAATCCATCATAGAGGCTTGTCCTACCTGACCTAATATATGTCTTGTCTTGGGAATTCCAGATTGGCCTGGTAGTTTGTCTGAGTCACTTGCCATTCTTAGGTAAAACTATGAGGACTGTTAGAGTTATCTTCAAATCAGGATTTACAAGAGATAAAATTAATCTTCATCTATGTTTATAACCTTTCCTATGTTGTGATCTTAGAGATAAAAAACTGTGACAGAATATAAAGATTTTTCATGGGGAAAAAAAAAGATAAAATAAGGTTAAAATAACTTAGGTTAATCCAAACTCTATTTAGTTTATTTACCATATTTACCATATTAATAAAATTGTTACTTATCTTCAAATGGGCTTATATGTATAGCTTGCTTCAGTATAAAATTTGAATAATCATCACGGTTAAAAAAATAGACAAATACTGTGAGGTAAAACAGAGTTTGGGTGTCTAAATTATCCAGCGTGATCATACTCACTGACAACAAAGTTCTCCTCTTTGCATGAATGATTAGGCAGAATGTCATTTAAACTACACAGTGCTAAATGAAGTGAACTTGTGTTTTCTTTCTGGCAAATGTAATTTAAGTCAGATGATTTAATAATGAACAAACAAAATAAAAAGACAAAGAATAACAGTAATAATGCTTTGGTGCCTAAATTAATGTTTGTGGTGGTTCTAGTCATCATATTGTGGTTAAACCTATCAGAATACCACTTCATTTTGTTCTGTGAGAATTGAGACTAAATTTCTTTAGACAGAACAATTAGAGGAGCATGCCATGCTAACCTCTGCTTCAAGATAACTGTAACAGACTTAGAGAAGAGACTGAGAAGTGATATAAAGAAAATATGCGAGGTAAGATGGTTCTTTGTTAAGTGGCAGGAGATTCATCTGATTTATTCAAAGTGGTGAAAAAACTTCAGTTCAATAGGAACATGAGGGGATGGTATTTCTTCTTACACAAGAATAGTCTAGGATTGACTCTTTTAAGGTCATGGACCAGAGAGGTCATTCTATCCTGAAACAGAGTGAAAAAAGGGAACACTTTCAAATGCCTCTGAGTTTGGGGATTGAGGAAGAGAAGCTCAGATACAGCTCTCAAAATTCTGGATAAATTTATTAAGTTTCAATTATAAATATAAAAACCTAAAAACACTGTGTGAACAAATAAAAAAAAATCTAGTTGTCTAGCCCATGCAGAAGAGACTTCTCTGATGAGAAAATATTTGAATCAAACACATTTAGGACACATGTAATATACTCATAAACTCTGGTAAAATTCTGTCTTAGAATTGAATTTTTTAAAAAGATATTTGATTATTTGAAATTAAGCTGCTCAGTGGTCAGGAGGTTTATGATGTTTGGGAATACTTTATAAACCACTAAAAATCATCAGCTCAAAAACTGGGGTTAAGAAGGTATTACAGTTTCATGGACTTTTAATAAGTGCATTTAAATAAATTTTAGCCCAAATTCCAAATTTTTGCACTGAATGTTTTAATTTCATTACCTTCAGAATACGACTTCATAGGAAATTTCAATGTCGATGTAAGCTTTACAAAAGCATATATAATTAGAATTTAGATAGATTAACTCTCAAATTGTATGGACTATAGTTTATATCTTTTGAGTGTTTTTTTTGTTGTTGTTGTTATTTAAAATTTTCACTTCTTATGTCAAAAGAGGTTAAAAATACCTGCATAAATAGAATCCATCTCAATGGTATGTTTTTTCTTTATTCCTAAGGGTCACATTCATGACATAGCACTGAATTTATGTTAAAATATTGTTCTGAGAGGAGTGTTGACATAAGATAATGTGATTTATGCTTCCCATCCGTCATATTGACAGATTTTAGACAGATGTCGCTGTTTGTCAAACATGGTACAAAACAAGGCAAAACCTCATAATATCATAAAACCTATTTGCTTTTATCGCCATCTCATCCATCTTTCATTACTATGATAATTTTAGTGTTAGAAATAATGATTGATTCAATAGGAAACTTTTAAATATATTTTTGTTAAACAATTTTCCCTCGAAGACACATAACACTTGTCACTCAGTTGTCATTCAACTAAAATGTGGTATTTTAATTTAAGTCAAATAAATATTTAAAATGTATTACACATGAACAGAATGAACATGGTTTGTGGGATTTTGTTTAAAATAAATGAAACAAAATAAATACCAGGGAAACAAATGTCAATAGAGGGATTTTTTTTTCTTAACAAACCTCAAATGCTGGTGATAAATAGTAACCTTTCCAACTTTTGAAATTCTCTTCAGTACATTCAGAGTGTATTTTATGCGTATGAGGTGTTTATCTCTTTGTGGCCATTGCGGTAGGTAAAAATGTGCATTAATATAAAAATCACTAAATGTACAGTATCAGACTCCTGAGACATGTGGGAGAACATCTGAAACTACCTTTTATGAATAGCAAATACTTATATTATTTGTTATGGAAGATAACATCAGAAGGGTCATCCATGAGTTACTTCTTAGAAACTTTCTTTGTTTAAACTTCTATAAATTTTGCCTTGTATTTGTCTGGTTTTTCTAAGCTATTTATTATCTACATGTGTTTGTACATTTGGCATGTGTACACACCCTTACATATATCTTGCTAGTGGTTTTAGATTGGGTATTTAACCTAGAGAAGTTTTATTTCACTGACAGGGTGATCACAGATTTATCAGGTAATAGTCAAGTGGGGAGAAGATTTCCCTGTTTTCTAGGAGGGCTAGCAATCTTGGAAACATTTATCAATTACTTCTTTCATATAACACTTACTATGAATAGCACTTTATCTCTACAAATCATACAAAAAGGGCTTATGACTTAACCCATTTTCCAGTAGCTTACATTTTAACTGGGGGAAAAAAACATGTAAAAGTGTAATCATCTGAAGCTTGTAATAACAATTCAAGCAAACATATTATCAGGTGGTTAATATACAAAGTAATTACATTAAAGCATTACTTTTAAGTGTGATCCATAGAAAATAGCATTAAGATCACTATTGAAATGCAGATTTCTTAGAAACTGAATCAAATAACTCCAAATGGCTGTTTGAAAATCACAGCCATTAAAGGGTGAAGAGGGTCTTGCAAGATGATGGTAGAGTAAGAGGATGTGCTCACCCTCTCCCACAAACTCACCAGAAATCACATCTACATGTAAAACGATTCACACAGAACATCAACTGAATGCTGGCAGAAGAACTTAAACTTCCAAAAAGGGCAAGAAACTCTTGACAGAACTGTATAGAAAAAAAGAAAAAATAGAGAGAGAAAAGGAATCAGGACAGGTCTAACACTCCCTGAGGGAGTTGTGAAGGAGAAAGGGAACCTACAACCTGGGAAGCCACTTACCAACAGAAAGATCAGCCCAGTCGGAGGGAAGTCCAAGAAGCCAAGAAAAGCACAGCAGCAGGTCTGAGATCCAAAAAGCAGAGTGAGAGATACACAGACCATCTGAACCACTGGCACAGATACCACAAACTGTGACATTAAGTGGGGGCTGGGCACTAAGATTTAGGCTCCGGAGGTCAGTCCTTGGGAGCAGGCTGGGTTGGTGGTGTGGAGACAGCTAAGGGACTAGGGAGTGGTGCACTGCCAGTGGGGGAGTGGTACACTAAGGACTAGGGAATGGAAAGCCATGGCAGAGGGAACCCAGGAGAAGGTCCAGACCTGCAGGAGAGGCAAGGCACCACTGTTGGGAAGGGGAGAGGAGGAGGGGCAGGCCACCATAGAAAACACCTTGGGCCCACATCTCCATGTGTGCCCACCAGATCACAGAGAGCTGAGCGCTCCTTTCTGGTGCCTGTGCCCTGCCCACTTGGATCTGGACCTGCCAAGACCTTCACATGCTCCCAGCACCAACCCTCAGCCCACACGGATCTGGACCTGCCAGACCACCCTGGACTGTGCCAAACTACAGTTTGGCCTCCCCAAATTTGGAGAAAAAGAAAAACACAAGCACAATGAAGAAGATCAGAAACCATTCCCAGTTAAAGCAATAGATGAATTAACCTAAAGTAAGCAACAATGAAACAGACATCTGCAGTCTGACAGACTTTGAGTTCAAAAGGGAAACAGTGAAAATACTGAAGGAATTAAGAGAGGGTATGAACAGTAATGCAGATTCCCTCAGCAAGGAACTAGAAAATATAAGGAAGAGCCAAGATAAACTAGAAAATTCATTTGCAGAGATACAAACTGAGCTAAAGGCAATAAAGACCAGAATGAATAATGCAGAGGAATGAATTAGTGACATGGAATATAGAATAATGGAAATCACCCAAACAGGACACCAGGCAGAAAACCAAATGAAGAAACATGAAAAAAATGAGACCTATGGGATCTTTATAAAGTGGGCCAATCTACACATAAGAGGAATTCCAGAAGGAGAAGACAAAGAAAAGGGGATTGAAAATATATTTGAAGAAATTATGGCTGAAAACTTTCCTAATCTAAAGAGATACTGATTTCAAGATATAGGAAGCACAGAGGGCCCCAAACAAGTGGAACCCAAACAGGCCCACACCAAGACATATTATAATAAATGGTACAAGTTAAAGATAAAGAGAGGATTCTAAAGGCAGCAATAGAAAGGCAAAGTGTTAATTATAAGGGAACCCCATAAGGCTATCAGCTGATTTCTTTACAGAAACACTACAGGCCAGAAGGGAGCGGCAAGATATATTTAAAGCACTGAAAGGAAAAAATCTGCAACCTAGAATACTCTATCCAGCAAGAATGTCATTTAAAATAGAAGGGGAAATAAAGAATTTCTCCAACAAACAATATCTGAAAGAATACAGCAATAGAAAACCCAGGCTAAAAAGAAATACTGAAAGGGCTTCTCTAAATTAAAAAAAAAAAAAGGAAGAACTAGGATGGAGGAAACCACAATTGGAAAGCAATCGCTTAAATAAGTCAGCATACAGATTCAAACATGAAGATGTTAATAAAAAAAAGACATTAAAATCATACAATGTGGGTAAGGGAAGTAAGAAAAAAATAGATGATTTTTTAAAATCTTAATTATGTGTTTGAGCTTATATGATTATCAGGCTAAAGTAAGGAGATATAGAAAGGTGCTAACATATGTAAAAAACAGGGCAACCACAAATCAAAGCCAAACATTGCATTCACAAAAACTGAAAAGAAAAATGCTCAGGTATAAAATAAATGGAAACCATCCAACCAAAAAAAGAAAAGAAGAAAAGAGAAACATAGAGTCAACTGGAAAGCAAGACTTAAAATGGCAATAAATATCTATCAATAATCACCTCAAATGTCAATGGACTGAATGCTCCAATCAAAAGACACAGAGTGGCTGAGTGGATAAAAAAGCAAAAACCTTCAATCTGCTGCTTACAAGAAACCCATTTTAGGACAATGGACACATATAGATTGAAAGTGAAGGGGTGGGAAAAAATATTTCATGCCAAGGGAACAGACAGGAAAGCAGGAGTTGCAATAATACTCATATCAGACAAAATAGACTTTAAAATGAAGGCCATAAAGAAAGACAAAGAAGGACACTATTTAATGGTTAAAGGATCTATTCAAGAAGAGGATATTACAATCATCAATATATATGCCCCTAATATAGGAGCACCCAGATACCTACAACAAATACTAACAGACATAAAAGGAGAAATTGATGGGAATACAATCATAGTAGGAGACTTTAACACCACAATCTCAGCAATGGATAGATCCTCCAGACAGAAAGTGAATAAGGCAATAGAGATCCTAAAGGAAACAATAAAAAAGTTAGACTTAATTGACATTTTCAGGACATGACATCCAACAAAATCAGAATACACATTCTTCTCAGGTGCACATGGATCATTCTGAAGAATTGATCACATCCTGGCACACAAAGCTAATTTCAACAAATTTAAGAATATAGAAATTATTTTAAATATTTTCTTTGACCACAATGGCAGGAAACTAGTGATCAACCACAGGGAAAAACATGAGAAAAAAAACCACCACAAGGTGACTAAACAACATGCTACTGAAAAACCAATGGGTCAATGAGGAGATCAAGAAGGAAATTAAAAAAAAACCTGGAGAGACAAATGATAATGAAGACATAACCACTCAAAATCTATAGGACACTGTAAAAGCAGTGTTCAGAGTAAAGTTCATAGCGATATAGGCCTTCCTCAAAAAAGAAGAAAAATCTCAAATTGACAATTTAATCCACCATCTAAATGAATTAGAAAAAGAACAGGAAAAAGCTAAAGTCAGCAGAAGGAAGGAAATCATAAAGATCAAAGAGGAAATCACAAGTTCCCGTCATTGCTCAGTGGTTAATGAATCCAACTAGGAACCTTGGGGTTAGGGGTTTGATCCCTGGCCTCGCTCCATGGGTTAAGGATATGGTGTTGCCATGAGCTGTGGTGTAGGTTGTAGAGACAGCTTGGATCCCCTTTTGCTGTGGCTCTGCTGTAGGCTGGTGCCTACAACTCCGATTAGACCCCTAGCCTGGAACCTCCATATGCTGAGGGTAAGGCCCTAAGAAGACAAAAAAAAAAAAAAAAAAGAAAGAAAAAAGAAAAGAAAAAAAAATCAAAGAGGAAATCAATAAAATAGAGATTCAAAAACAATAGACAAAATCAATAAAACCAAGAGCTGTTCTTTGTAGAGGTAAAAAAAAATGGACAAACCTTTGGCCAGACTCACCAAGAAGAGAAGAGAAAAAATCCAAATAAACAAAATAAGAAATGAAAAAGAGAAATCACAATGGATACTACAGAAATACAAAAAACCATATGGGAATACTATCAACAATTATATGCCAACAAATTTGACAACCTAGAAGAAATGGAAAACTTTCTAGAGGCTAACAGCTTGCCAAAACTGAATCAAGAAGAAATAGATCAACTGAACAGATCAATCACTAGAAATGAAATTAAATATGTATGTCATAAAAACACTTCCTACAAATAAAAGTCTAGGACCAGATGGCTTCAGAGGCGAATTCTACCAGACATTTAAAGAGGAACTTATACCATTCCCCCTTAAACTGTTTCAAAAAGTTGAAGAAGAAGGGACACTCCCAAATATATTCTATGACACCATCATCACCCTAATTCCAAAACCAGACAAAGATACCACCAAAAAAGAAAACCATCGGCCAATATCTTTGATGAATATAGACAGTAAAATTCTCAACAAAAAATTTTTAGCTAACCGGAGTCAACATCTCAAAAAGATCATACACCACGACCAGGTGGGATCCAACCCAGGTTCACAAGGATGGTAAAACATACACAAATCAATCAACATCATACACCACATTAACAAAAGAAGAGTCAAAAATAATCACATGATCATCTCAATAGATGCAGGAAAAGCATTGACAAAGTCCAACATCCCTTCATGATCAAAGCTGTTACCAAAGTGGGTATAGAGGGAACATTCCTTAACGTAATTAAAGGCATTTATGACAAACCTACAGCAAATATTATACTCAATGGAGAAAAGATGAAAGCCTTCCCACTAAAATCTGGGAAAAGACAGGGATGCCCACTCTCACCACTGCTATTCAACACAGTATTGGAAGTCCTAGCCACAGCAGTCAGACAAACAAAAGAAATTCAAGACATCCAAATAGGAAGAGAAGAGGTAAAACTGTCACTGTATGCAGATGACATGATACTATATATAGAAAACCCTAAGGACTCAACCCAAAAACCACTTGAACTGATTAACAAATTCAGCAAAGCAGCAGGATATAAGATTAACATTCAGAAACCAATCCCATTTTTGTATACTAACAATGGAATATTAGAAAAGAGATACAAAAATAAAATAGCTTTTAAAATTGCACCCAAAAAAATCAAATACCTGGGAATACACCTGACAAAGGAGGCAAAGGACTTATATGCTGAGAACTATAAAACATTAATCAAGAAAATTAAAGAAGATATAAGGAAATGGAAAGATATTCCATGCTCCTGGTTGGAAAAATTAATATTGTAAAAATGGCCATACTACCCAAAGCAATCTACAGATTAAATGCAATCCCTATCAAATTACCCATGACATTTTTCACAGAACTAGAACAAGCAATTCAAAAATTCACATGGAACCACAGAAGACCCAGAATTGCCAAAGCCAATTGTTTTGAGGAACAAAAACCAAGCAGGAGGCATAACTTTCCCAGACTTCAGGCAATATCACAAAGCCACAGTCATCAAGCCAGTGTGATACTGGTACCACAACAGACAGACCAATGGAACAGAATAGAGAACCCAGAAATAAACCCAGACACCCACAGTCAATTAATCTTTGACAAAGGAGGCAAGAACATAAAATGGGAAAAGACAGTCTTTTCAGCAAGTATTGCTGGGAAACCTGGACAGCTGCATGCAAACTGATGGCACTAGAACATATCCTCACACCATGCACCAAAATAAACTCAAAATGGCTGAAGGACTTAAATATAAGGCAAGACACCATCAAACTCCTGGAAGAGAACATAGGCAAAGCATTCTTTGACATCAGCCTCATGAATATTTTCTCAGGTCAGGTCTCCCAAAGCAACAGAAATAAGAGCAAAAATAAACCAATGGCACCTAATCAATCAGACAAGCTTATCGCAGCAAAGGAAACCAAAAAGAAAACAAAAAGACAACTTGCAGAATGGGAGAAAAGAGTTTCAAATGATGCAACCGAGGAAGGCTTAATCTCTAAAATATACAAACAACTCATGCAACTCAACAGCAAAAAAGCCAACAGCCCGATGTAAAAATGGGCAAAAGAGCTGAATAGACATTTTTCCAAGGAAGATGTATAGATGGCCAACAAGCACATGAGAAAATGCTCAACATCACTGATAATTAGAGAAATGAAAATCAAAACTACCATGAGTTACCACCTCACACCAGTCAGAATGGCCATCATTAATAAGTTGACAAATAGAAAATGCTGGAGTGGGTGTGGAGAAAAGAGAACCTCCTGCACTGTTGGTGGGAATGTAAGCTGGTACAACCACTATGGAGAACAGTATGGACGTACCTCAGAAATCTATACATAGAACTCCCTTATGACCAGCAATCCCACTCTTGGGCATATATATGGACAAAACTTTCTTTAAGAAAGACACATGCACCTGCATGGTTCACTGTAGCACTATTCACAATAGCCAAGACATGGGATCAACCCAAATGTCTATCAAAAGATGATTGGATTAGGAAGATGTAGTATATATACACAATGGAATACTACTCAGCCATAAAAAAGAACAAAATAATGCTATTGTCAGCAATATGGTTGGAACTAGAGACTCTGTAAAGTAGCTGAAGTAAGTCAGAAAGAGAAAGACAAATACCCTATGATATCACTTATATCTGGAATCTAATATATGGCACACAAGAACCTGTCCACAGAAAAGAAAATCATGGGCTTGGAGAATAGACTTGTGGTTGCCAAGGGGGATGGGGGAGGGAGTGGGGTGGACTAGGAGCTTGGCTTTAATGGATGCAAACTATTACCTTGGATTGGATTAGCAATGAGATCCTGCTATGTAGCACTGGGAAGTATTTCTAGTCACTTATGATGGAGTGTGATAATGTGAGAAAATAGAATGTGTACATGTATGTGTAACTGGGTCACCATGCTGTACAGTAGAAAAAAATTGTATTGGCATAATAATTAAAAATATAATTAAAAAAGCCTAATTTCATATTATAAAATAAAAGTCAAATATTCTATTAAAGTACAGCTAAAGATGCAGATTTAAAAATATTACAGAGATACCATGAAAATAAGATAAACAACCAAAAAGTAACTTTGAAATAATAAAAAAATCATTCCTTCAAAAAATATTGAAGAAATGAGAGAATATAAACACTGATGTGATTACTATTTAGTTGTTTGTGAATAGGTAATAAGAGCCATACGAATTTGAGGTTCAATCTCAGAGGTTTTCTTTTGTGTGCAAAAATGTGACCTTAGGAATCTTCATCTCAAACTAAATTTCCAGATACCTTGGTCCAGAAGTACATGAACAAGACTTTGAGAAATACTGAAATTAACATATATAGCTATGCTCAAAACGAAGTCTCTCTAACAGTGGGTTATGTTTTAAAGGCAGAAGTGTGACTGTCTTAACTAATGGAGGGCTTGTTTTATGAGTATATGGAAAGTACTGAAGAAGTAGAAATGTAAAGAATGTAAAGAGTGTAGATCAGAACATAGTGGACATCAAAGTGATAAGCTGCTCTGACTCTGTAAGTTCATCATTATGGAGCCCACCAAAATGGTGTCTCTTCCACTGTTTCTACTTCCACAAATAATTTTCTCTAACCCAGGCCTTGGCTTTCTTCTAGATCCCACTATCTCAAAATGTTCCTTCTCAATGTGTGCTTCCTTATTCAGCATTATTGTATTTATTAAGAAAATTTACAGCATATATTGACTACTTACCTCAGACCAAACACATCTACTTACATGGTCTAATTTACCTACCACAGTTGCCTTATGAGGTAAACATTACTATGGTTAATAGCTTGGAGTCAGATAGCTGAAGCTTAATAGGGAGTTCCCATTGTGATTCAGTGGTAATGAACCAATCCATGGGTATGTGGGTTCGATCACTGGCCCCACTCAGTGCATTAAGTATCTGACATTGCCATGGGCTGTGGTGTAGGTCACAGATGTGGCTCAGATCTGGCATTGCTGTCTGTTGGCATAGGCAGGTAGCTGTAGCTCTGATTTGAAGCATAGCCTGGGAACCTCCATATACCACAGGTGCAGCCATAACAAAACCAAAACAAAAGAAAAACAGAATGCTAAAGCTTAATAAAGTTAATCAGTATGCCACAAAGCACAGATGTACTATTGTTGAAGGTATGCCCTTGATTCCAGATTTAGTTCTCAACCAGCTCTTTCCTAAGACAGTATAACAGTGTATTATTTCTTTGATTGTGTGGCATACAAAGGATAGAATCTTTTTGGACATTACTCAGAACAGAGTTGAGTGTTAAACATTTTGTTCACTGAACTATTTTCATTGGCCAATGATAATGTCTAGATAGTTTCCACCAGTCCACTCAGTTGTCACCTGGATAGATAGTAGGCTTGTAGGTTTCAATACATGATATCTTATTTGTAAAGTTCACTTTCATGAAGCTGTTGATATAACATACACTCAGAAGAAAAAATATATATAATGTAAAATCTTGATTAGAAATGTAATAATACAGACATTAGAAAAAAGACTGCTAGTCATAACCCAAGCAAATAATTAGCATGTATGTTTTAGCTTTCTTCTATTTTTCAAATTTGTCATGAATTTTATATTAAATAGTTTGAATGTTACCACATATACAGCATTGTAATACAGTTTTAGTAAATATCCATGAATGATCTTATATATATTCTCAACACTTTTCCAAAAATGTAGAAATAATATATAAATTATATAAAGTTTTGTTAAAATATAATAGCCATATTAATAACAAGAAGACAAAGGTTTTTTTTGTTTTGTTTTTTTCTTGCTTCAGAACAAATAAAAAATATATCCTGCATATCATAGCTTTTTTCTTGTTGAGGGGGCCTCACACTGATTCAATTCTCATACAACATGAGACTTTGTTTTTCCCATTCAGAAGTTTTAATTCTGGCCTTGCTAAAGCTAATAATCCTTTCCATTATTATTTGTGCCTTTTAGGTCCATTTTAAAAACTCTCTTTATCTAAGGTTGTAAATTTATTCTCATATTTTGTCTATTAAATAGAATATTTTTTCACATTTGGGTTTTTATTTCTTTCAGAATATAATCTGTATGTTGAACTGTGTCTTTTTATTTCAATGTAACTTTAGTTCCTTCATTTCAGGAAAAATTTCCTACATACTGAAGTTTATTTTCTTTCACTTATATTTACTATGAACCCAATTTTGTCTATATTTGTCTTTATACCTATCCTTTATTCTTATATTTTCTGTCCACTCCACATATGAGTATTTTTATCATGCCCAGTTAGAACTTGACTGTATATATTTTCCAGATTATTCATTTCATTTTTGCTGTTTTTCATATTGAATTATCTATTTATTACATTCATTTTTAAAAATTACTCTCTCAGCTTCACTAGCTAAGTTTTATCATCTTTTGCATAAGATTTTCTGTTCTATTTTGAACCTTCTGATGTCGTCTTTCAGGTTTTTCTTTTTAAGTGTTTATCTTGTTTGTAATAAGTTCTGTGTTTCTTGATTGCATTTTAAATTTTATTTTTTTTTCCATTTAAGCATTTAAAAAAAATTCAGCTATTTGTTTAAGTAGGACTACAGTTGAATTTTTTCTGGTCATCACATTAAACTTCCAAATAATTGTGGTTTGTGTATGTGTGAATGCGTGTATATGCACGCACTCACACTCCTGGTGAAAGAGATAGGGAAAGAATGTTGGCTTGTCAATCTGCCACCTCCATCTGGAACTTCCCCTAGGCTTTCACACTCATGTGTTTCTATGGCTCATAGCAAAAACTTCCTGTCTCCTTTTTCTCTATCCAGCTTCATTTGTAGAGTTCTTCCTGTACTAATAGGTTAAGTTATAGGGATCTGCATTTCTTTAATTTCCATACCTACATCGGCTATATCTTTATTACCTAGAAACTTGTAAGAAATGTACATTTGCTGGCCAATGCTATATCTACTGAATCACAATGTGTTTGGGGCCCAGAAATCTGTTTCAGTAAGTCCTATAAGTGATTTTAATGCACAGTAAAATATGGGAATCCCTGATATTGAACAACAGAATTACACTGCAAGGTTTTACTTGTTTCTCTTCTCTGATGCCACCTCTGTTCTAGAGTGTTTAATATCTTTCCTGCTCTTGAACTCTTTCATGTATCCATTCAATATGTCTACATGTTATCATTTTATTCAATGATTGATGGCTGTCTTTTAAGTAAGTGCAACATCTTTACAGATCTGTATAGCCTGTTCAAGGTCTAAGGAAGAACATGTTAGCCTTCAGATAGCATCCCCATCAAGCTCTGGGTTCTCCCACAAAGTTTGTGTTTGGGGATTGTAGCATTTATATTGTTTATGTGTGATGGAGTGTTTTATGTTTGTTTGCTTTTTGTTTTTTATTTCATATTCCCCTGCAACTGCCCTGTAGTTTAAATTAATAGTCCTTGGAGAGAAAATACAGTGAAAACCAAACAAAAGAAACTAAAAGCATAAACTTCAAATGCTTGATATTCAAATCCAAAGGTACAAAGAAAAGAAAAAAAAAAAACACCAAGGTGCATTTAATTTTTTGATCAAAATTGAAATAAAATAAGCTTAATGTTAGAACACTAGAAAGAGGCATCCACAAATTGTCGTTTGAGTAGAACATTTGCCATAAATAAACCTGTTAATAAGATTTAAGTTTAAATTGAATCAAGAAATATAATTTAAAAGTATATTTTAAATTAAAATATATCTGTAATATGCACATATATATCCTATTAGGTAGACTCTCACTACAGTTAAGATAATGCTAATAGATCTTAAATGAAGCCATAAATATAATCATGAAATGACCTTTGTTTAGCAGATATGAAATTTTAACTTTTAACTTTTGGGTAACTTTTTAGTGACAGAAACAAGAATCTTCAAACAGGTGTTGTTCCAAGAATAAAATTTTCTCAGCTAAGACAAGAAATGAGCTTAATATCTAGAAGTACTGTCTAGTCAATGAATACTGGAGACTAGACAGGCTGGGTGTTATTTTGGATATTTATGGAATTGGTAGATAATAAGTATTTTTAATAACCAGAATGTCAGTAGGTTTTGAAACCGAGCATGGCCCTGGGGGTCTCCTGTATGCAAAAGCCTTTCTGTGTCCCCCATTTCTTGTTCTTAGGAAATGGGGCCTCATTTAGCCACCATGACCTTAGGGACAGGTTCAGAAAGTTGCTGATCAGGTAAAGGAGGGGATGCAAAGACCAGAGGGAACAGTTAAGGATCAATAGTACAACCTTGGGGCAGGATCCTGGTTCCCTCTCAAGGGATACACATAGTAATATAGACATCTTATATACCTAAGAGAAAAGTTAGATTCCTTACGCTTCTTTTAGAAATGAATGCTTTAAAATTGAATAGCTTAGGGTCCTTCCTTGTCCGTCTCTTTGACTTAATTGTACCCTAAACACAATCATCAGTAAGCTGAAGATTAGGCACCCTGCGCATAATTGCCTGTGTGTTAAAGATTATGAGCACATGATATTTTTCAGGAACTTTCCTAGTTTGTTCTAATCTCTGATCAATATGCCCTTTTCCCAAGTACTGCAATAACCTAGAAGACTACCATGATGATCATATGGAGATCTCCTGACTCCAGCTTTGATGGCTGAGATGCCCCCAAAGAAAAGAAGGATGCATGCTTGTTCCAATCCTGATTCCTATCTGAAAACCTGTTTTTCATCTTTTTATTATAAAACTCCTCACTGTTCTTTCTAATGGGGGGCATAATCTTTAAGGCTGTAGCCTGCTGTGACCCTCCTTGGCCTGGAAAGCAATAAAGCTTTTTTTCTGCTTTACCCAAAACTCCTGTCTCTGCGTTTCAATTCAGCACTGGCAGACAGAGGCCGAATTCTGGCAATAGTTTTAAAACTTGATCAGAGGCCTGATACTTTATGTTAATGAAGAAACGTTGATGTTAAGATGTTTTGCTTTGGTTTTGAGTTAAAGTAAAAAAAAAAATTCACAGAGCTACAAATACTTAATAATCATCATCAAAAACTTCTTGGCAGTTTATCCTTTTAAAGTTAAAGTTTTCTGGTAACAGAAGTCTTCATAGTCCTTTAGCCATTGATTAATTTCAATAATTAGTAGTGACTTTAATAGTTAATCCTCAAAGCATTTCATATTAATACTCTGGCTCTTTTAAGCAGAAAATTAACAAATTTTGTAATCCAAGGGGAGAATGAATTTATAATTATTTGGCAAACAAAATGTCTTACCAGTAAAATAACCATGAATTTATCTCTAAGTCAAGATCTTTTTTTGGACATTCATCAATACCACCTTTATTGTTTGACAAGTTAGTGTGTACATGAGACACTGCTCAAATTGCTGGAAAAATACAGCTACGCTTATGTAGGAAAAAAGCCATTTCTTCCTTAGCTGCCTCACAGAAAAATAAAAAAATACCTTTTAGACCTTTCATAATAATAGTTGTCTTCTCACTTACTGTTGTAAATGCCAGATCCTATGTTAAGGACTTAACTATCTCATTTATCCTACAATTTCTTTCTTAAGGAATGTATTATTTTATCCATTTTATGGTAAAGTAATTCATAGTGATTAAGTCACATATCAATATTTTAGAGGTAGCAAATGTCATATTAGGTTTTAAGTATGGTTCTATGTAAAACGTCTTCTCAAAAGAAAAGAGATAATTTAACAAATTTGTGTATGTTATTCTAAAAACCTGTAGAAACATTTCCAAGTCAGCTACTGTTGCTACTTTGGCCAAGGACTTTTTTATTTTCAGCAGTTTTCCTTTGAGGCAGTTTCTTGAAGTATAGTCTACTCTCTGAAAGAAGACACATTTATGTCTAGAGCTCTCTGACTTTCATGACCTTGCTGATTGGGTGTGTAAACTGTGAGACTGTTTTTGATAAGAATGTGTTATACTGTACCAGAACATCTGCATCAAATTAAGAATGCCTTATACAATTTACGGATTTTGCATTTTTCCTGTTAATGTAATTTTTTACACAACAGAGGATACCCCAAAGTTAAAACATTAAACTTTTATTCATTTAAACACATGTAGGGCTACCTTTGATTGAAGAGAAGCTTAATTGAATTTCAGCTAAAACAAGTCTTTTATCTCTTTTTACTTTACTTTTTAAAACAAATTCAGCAATAAAAAAGCTAGAGTAACAATAGTTCTATTTAAACTGGACAAATAACGTATTTGTTCCATGAATATCATCAAATCTGAATATTTTGGGACACCCTTATTTCTATATTCCATTCCACTTCTTTCTATTCACTGCATTAAAGTGTATTTTTAGTTCCTCTTAGGGCTATATGGATTCAGAGTTTCACTATATAAATTGCTATGGAAATATTAACCCAGTGAGTGGAAGTCAGAGGGCAAGAATATGGAATAAAAGAGGAAGAGGTTGATGCAAAGTAATCTAGGTATGAGAATGTTAATATGTACACTCAGGGAGGAATACAGAATCTGTTGAGGACAAGCCATGCTCTCTCAACATTGGCTGACATTGTTGTGGGAAGTCTTGACTCATTTGGATCTAAATTAAAGGCAAAGATCTTTCTCATCTTCAACAGATGATTCAAGGAGTAAAACAAGATATTCTTTCTACTGTTAGCTACATTAACTTCTTCTATGCTCCACTTGACAGGTGGATTAAGCATATTAGTCACCGTATAGACTTCTGATTAGACAGGGCCACTGCTATTAACCTTACATGTTCTGGTGATAGATAGCCAGCCAGCTAGCTAGCTAGACAGATAGATAGAAAGGATAAATGTCAAATTGCTAATTCTTTTTCTTTATATTAAAAAATAAAGCATTTGAATTTAGCGAAATAAGGGTATTTATATGTTAGAAATGCAGTTTTACTGCAAATATAAAATAACGATTTTGCTGATATCGTTTGATATTTTGGGTACACATCATTGCCTCGTGAGTCTCTCAAAGTTTTTTTTTCTTCTTGCTTAACCATCCAGATACACATATTTTCATTTTAGATTCTATTTGAAGTTGCTCATCAGAGTGACTTTGTATATAATTTTAGTTGGAAATTTCAGAGATCATTTCCAAATGAAAAAAAAAAAAAGAGTTACAAATAAATGGTTAAGATTTTGAAACTGTTAACGTTTCATATCATTATAATTTTGCAGAAATGATGTAACTAAAAACTACCAGAAATCCACTGGGAACTAGCCTTGTTTTTCAATGAGTATTAATGTAGAAATGAGTGTAATAGTGGGAAGTTCTCAAGCCTTTTCCTAGAGATTCTAATTCATGCCAACATTCTCTTTCATTCATTCAGATTCCCCAAAAGGAATCTACTTGTATTACTTGGTGGATTAAAAGCAATATGGAATTATATATTATTACACTAATTATGCTTTAGAGTTTGTTTACTTCAGAACACAGCACATTCTTAGGGCAAAGTATAAAAGGAAAATTAAATACACATAGAACACATAGTAAGGGAAGTGTTTAATGTTAAGGAAATGTGGACTCTCTTTGTAAGAATGATTTGTACCTGAGAGTCTGGATGAGGAAGATAGTAGACTTTGAATGGCATAACTGAAGCTGGATATCTTTCTTTGGGCTACAGTGAACGAGAAACAGTGCTATAGACTGAGCGGCTTAACAACAAATATTTCTGGAGACTGGGAAGTCCAAGATCAAAGTGCTGGCAGTGTCTGTGTCTGGTGAGCATCCCATTCCTGGTCCGCAAATGAACCTCTTCCTACTTTCTTTAAATGGTGGAAGAGTGAGGGAGCTCTTTTGGTTCTCTTTTATAAGGTCACCAATCCATTCATGAGCGCTTCACTCTTATGACCTAATTAACTTTCTAAGGTCCCATCTTCAAATACCATCACACTGGGGGTTAGGGTTTTTAGTATATGAAATTTGGGAGCACTCACGTTCTGTCTGTAGCACTAGATATAGGCCATGTCTAGTTTATAAAGATGTGCTTACTTGAAGAATGGCTGGGACATCATTAGAGATCAGGACATTGTGAAAAATAATTTCTCAAGCAACATAAAAAGAAAACCCCACAAATGACGATTAACATTCGCTAAGCGTCTATCATGTGTCAAACAATTTGCCAGTGCTATTTACCTTAATACTATCTGTAATCCTATGTAATAGGTATTGGTTTCTCCATTTTCTGGTGAAAAATGGAGACATAAGGAGGTCCAGTAACATGTTCAGTTTAGCAAGCTTATTGCTAGGAATTGGCGGCAGCACCATTCCGTTTGCTATGGGGCTTGTCCTCCTTTTACTCACTCAGAGGCCTTTAAAAACACATAAATTGCATCCTCCCCCCCACAAAGAGAATTGGGAGGAAGAATGCACAATTATAGAAAATCAAAATGAATAACAATGTCATTAATTCATCATGTATTTATTTAGCATGTAAGGGCCCAGATCACGGTCCCTGCTTGTAAGGATCTTGGCATCTTATTAGGAAAAACATACATATAAAATCAGTATGAGAACATGTCAGGTGGTCTGAATATCAGTACATGTTTTTGTTTGTTTTAAAAAATATCATGCTAATTACCACTTACTACAATTAGTTTTACTGGAAATATTTTGTTTGATTGAACATGAGGTCCATGGACTCAAACATGTTAGTGATCATTATTGACAATGAAATCACTGTTCTAGTTAATGTGAGTTAAGAGAATGACCTCCGATTTATTATTAATAATATTAAAAATATCACCTGTTTCCCACAGGAAATAGCCAAAGAATTAAAATATAAGGATGGAAATCTTGTGGCAATATTGTGGTAGCTCTTTGCATCCAATCTACTCCTCATAGGGAAAGAGAGAAGACATTATTTCTAAACACTTATATGGTGGACATTATTAAAAATTTCCTTGGAATTTGAATGCCTATTTGACTTTCAGGCAAATTTTACATTCTCTTCCCCTCTGTTTAGAAATTGAAACATTTATGTTATTACATTATTTAATTATGGTGTATTACTTGCCTGACTGAAGAAGAAAAGAATATTCTTGCTCAACTGAAAACCAATGTATACAACTTATAATTTTTCTAATTTGAAATAATTATACTACACAAAGTGCAAAGCCATTTATTATATTTGATTCATCACATCAATTTTCCTTTAAATCATTTAGATATTATATGCCTTGCAAGAGTCATTTATGCAGTATGTGACAAATTTCAAGAACAGAAGTAATAATGCATGCACTTTACGTCTGAGAAAATATGCCAAACCATTTAAACAGAGGGAATTCCTACATTTGTTTACATGGAAAAATAAAAGATGAAAGGAAAAAATCGGAGAAGGGAGATATATGAATCCACTAGGAATATAGCAGATGGAGAATTTGGTAAGTATCCTAATTACTTACTTTCCAGTTAAATCTCCATACCTTCAAATGCTGGTGACAAATAGTCACACTTAGAATGACTAATTTGGCTTAACTACTCTATTCTTAGACTGGACACAGTTGCAGCTCAGAAGCAAATTACTGAGGTGGAGAATTACAAAGCTCTTCTTATCTCAGGAAATACACATTGTCTAATTCTGAAGAGAACATGTGAAACTCAACAACTGAAACGTTTCTCTGGTAAGCACGTATATTTAAAAGTCATTTAGCTAAATTCATTAAACATTTGAATAAATATCTGCTTTTGTGACATGAACTCAGTAACACCACTATGTTAACAAATACTAGCTAATCTTGTTTAAAAATATACATTAAAATTTAGAGAAAAAATATATATGCCCGATTTTCTTGGACCTCCTATAAATTATTTCACTGTTACACTTGGACAGTCAGCACTACAACCCACTACTCAAGATCGCAGTATGCTTGGTTGTAATACTTAACCAGCTGTGCTTTCTTGTGCACTCAATCTCTGTTATGTAAAATGGGCCTAATAATGGTATCTAGCCCCTAGAATTTTGGGGAGGACAGAGTTTTAAACAGCATCATCTACATAGCAAGTGCCCAAGAACTATTACCTATCATCAGCTGCTTCACCTATATTTTACTAACATAGAAATCTCAAAACCTACTGTAACATAGTCCAGATTTATTGTTGAAATATTTCCTAACATTATGTAATTTGACTAAATCACATGGTATTTAACTACTGGCCAGGGATTCGGGATACTTGTGCTCAGGTCTAGGCTCTGGAAGCCTAGAGTTTAGGCAGTGACATTTCTTTATTTTCACATTGAGAAATTTCCAAGAAACTTAATATCTATAAAATCAGATTATATGATTTTTAATAGAAGTACCATTATATTGAAATATGCAATGGTTTTGGCAGTGATACAGGTGAGTTTCTTTTGTCAAAGTCTAGTGAAGATATATCATGGAAACTAAGGCTTCTCATGTTCTTTCTAGAGTCAAAAATAACATGAACTCAAAATAATTACTCATCTCAGGAAAAACACACAAGAGAAGGAAATGTGAAAAATTAAATATCCTCTTGAATATTTTTTATCTTTTCTGGGGTGTTTTATTTGATTTAAATTGAAAATGATTCAATGGAACAATTACACTTTTCTTTTATTATAAAAATAAGAGTGATTCAATAATTGGAGTGACCACAGTATATAATTAGAAAAATTATTTTAGAAAAATTAAGTAGCAAATGTACTGAGATCCTTATTAGACTAGGAAATGTAGGAATGTAATCTAGAGGCCCATTCATGTGAGTCAGTCTTCACATTTATTTAAATAATAAAATGTCTTTTTTAAGTTAAAAAGTGTTGTGAAAGAACAATGAAAGATTTCCTTCAACTAGGTAATTGATTGAAATGCAAAGTAAATTTTGAATAGTCTTCAATAGAGAACTATATAATTACATTATTTTCAGCTTTAAAAACTTCAGTCTGATAGTTTTCGGTTGTGTGAAATAATCAGTAAGATCCTCTGCACCTGACAGATAATTCAACACTCATTAATTTTTCCTTGGAAATTCACTCAGAGACACCCAGGCACATGAATAAATACTATGAAGCATCTTTTTTTATATGGAAGCAGAGAGTCAAAAGATTTTTTTTATACTCCTACATTCTTCTCTTGTCTTCATTTGATGAAATAAAAATGAATTATTTTATATAGGGGCTATAGAACTCTGAAGAGTGACTAGTTATACTTTGCTTTTCGAAAGTCCATTCTTGATCCTACATTTAACTCTGTGGATTACTTGAGTTCTACATGGTAGATAACCTATGAGTTCAGCTCTATTCTTTATTCTTCTTGATTATGTTTTTTTGTTTTGGCTCTTCTCACCATTGTTTTCCCATGAATTTAGAACTATCATATATAGTTTCATTAAAATTATCAGATTTTAAAATACATTGTATTGAATCTATTAATAGAATTAACACTTTTCAAATATTGTTTTCCATTCAAAAAGAGCATTACTATTGATTGATTGAAGTACTTTTGTGAATAACAGCAAAATTTTACATTTTATCCATGCATAAATCTTGCACCTTCAATCAAATCAATTCCTATATACTTAACAGTTTTCATTAGCAAATGAGATATTTATATAAATTTTCAGTTAGGTATTACTGATCCATGTGAAATTTCTCATTATTTAAAGTTAATTTTGTTCCTAGGTGCTTTATTGAACTTAAATAGTATAGTGGTTGGAGGTGTAGACTGGGCAACTAGTCTACTTGTGTTCAAATCTGTCACTTTGTAGATATGTAACTTTAGATAAACTGTGCCTCAGTTTATTCATTTGTAAAATGGAAATAATGAAAATAACTGCTTTATAGGATTGCTACTATAACAAAGTTGTTATATAATTTATATAATATGATCTAGCATATAAATTTTACTTATTATATTTGGATAAATGAATTTTTAGGGTAAGAACATAAATGAATAAAAGCAGAATTATCTCTTTCTTTTAAATAATAACTGTTGCTTATTATTTCTTATTGTTTCTTTCTTTTTTTTTTTAGGGCCACACCCATGGTATATGGAGGTTTCCAGGCTAAGGGGCAAATCGGAGCTGTAGCTGCTGGTTTTCACCACAGCCACAGCAATGCCAGATCTGAACCTTGTTTGAGATCTATAGCAATGTTGGATCCTTAACCTACAAAGCGAGGCCAGGGATCAACTGTGTCCTCATGGATGCTAGTCAGGTTGGTTTCCCCGGAGCCACAGTGGAAACTCCTGCATTGGTTTCTTGATAGGGTCCAGGAGGTGACTGTATGTCTCTTACATAACAAAAACTACTCCTTGTTTCACTTTATTTGCATATAAAACAATAAATAGAAATTGGTTACCCGATTTGGGTAACAAGTGGTCAATATTTATGACATCTCTAGACCTTAGCTGCCTGAATTGCCTGGGGAAGTGTAGTCACTATGTTCAAATGTTGCCCAAACTGGGCTACAGTAACAGATTCCTTCAGGAAAGCTGGGCCTATGCTGCCAGGTGAAGTTGAGTCCTTTTTTCCGAATATTAAGGACTCTTCTTTTGTCTAATGTGGGAAAAGAAACCAGTTAACGCATGTCTCTCAGTTTCACTTTTCAATCTTTGTATATGCGGAAGGAACGTGCTAAACACAAGTTTTAAATTGAACATTATAACCAAGTATAAATTTCCAGCAAGCAACAGTTATTTTGGCTTCCATAGTTCAATGCCTTTAAGATGTACATCAGTTTTGCCATGGTAGCTTGGAAATCTCACTGTGTTATAATCAATAGCATCCTGGATTCAAAAACTATACTATATATCTTGAACTTTTTCTCCTTTGTTTTTATTTTAATACAAACTCCAATAACGTAGTTTTATTTGCTCCTGTTTCCCCTAAAAGTATCACATATGACAAAATGTGTTTTATGTCCAAGATGACAGTCCTGATATTTAGATTCTTTTCAGTTTCATCCCAGGATACTTCATCCCATTTTCCCCTAGAGTTAAATGGGTTTGGATTTCCTGGTCATCCCAGAGGTCACAGAACAGCTCTTATAATCCCTTCATTTTTTTTCTAATGGTTCTCATTCTCTGCTACGGGGTAACCTGATAATTCCAGGGCAAGTTTATGGCAAGCTATCGTTAAGTGTACTGAGAAAATTTTAAGTATTTTAATTTATTACTTAAATTTGTTTAGCTTGTTAGCATGTCACAATGCACATATTATTGATCTTTCATAATGCCTACTTGACTAATTTTAGAAAAATATTTGATGCTGTTTAATAGTGTAAATGACAAACTCACTAAACTAAATAAACTTCTGGACATTCGAATATATGGGAGGTCTTCCATGTAGGCATATGGAGAGTCATCAGGCAGGGTATGTTCTCTCCCCTTACATCTATGATTTTGTTAGAGTTATTGATTTTTGTGAGATTTTTTTTTTCTTATTTTTCATTGTGTTACAAATGGACAGTAATCAACTGTCATGTGCTATGAGAAGCTAGTGGGCTGGCTGTATTTTCTTTTAAGCAGGTGTGAGTGTGAACTCAGGCTCCATGAGTTTATGGTATTTTATGGGGAGAGAAGAATAATGCCTTTATACCATAATCCTAATAGTTATTGATCTGTGGTCCCTGGAAACTGATGGCCTTAGTTCAGATGACTTTTCACAACTTTCTATACATGGAGCAGGATCCTATTATATGTCTATAAAAGGAAGGTTAATCCAAAGAAGTTGATCATTGCAAAACCTAGTGGTGAACTAGAGGAACCATATAGGCTGTGTGGCCCAATACCATCTTTTCTTTCGTATGTCTTATCATACATCTTGTTTAAGCAGCTGGTTATTCCAAGTTTGCTCCTCTGTTTGGTAGGGCTATTACTGATTGATTAAAAGTTACTCATTACCTTGACCCATATAATATGTGTTCATGGTTGTAGTTGTGAGGTGTCTAGGTCTACATTTCATTGGCATACAAGGGCCAGATTTCCTGTGTGCTATTAGGACATGTCCAGACCAAACTTAAACTGAGCCTTATCACAGATAACCTATATCATGATACACCACATCCAAAGAAACTTGACCCAGATTTTAACCTAAATATTGCTTTTTTTTGTCCATTATTTCTAAGAGAATAAAAGATCAAGCCTGAGTAGTCTAGACTAGAGAGATTATTGCCTGGTTTGAGTAGTGGCCTTCAGTAAATTTCTTTTGAATGCCACATCAGTAGTACGAGGACCCCAAAGGACTTAACAGAAAGTAGATGGAATTGCTTTATTTGCTTGGCTATTGTGCAACCTGCTCCAGTCAATTGGTGATTGCATTTAAGGCATGAATCAACCAAACCATTTTTTTGTCATGTTTCCAAAAACATTTACTAGACTTACTAATTTTTCTTCTAGTCTTCTAGGAAGCAAAATAATTTAGACTGTGCTTGTTGATGTCAAAATCATTTTTCTTCCTAGAACACTAGAAGGAATAGGGAATAAATCAGTAATTATAAGAGATACTTTCTGGACGTTACCTAATATTAATGCTAGATCTATGGTAAAAGTAACTTTTCAGGAGTTCCTGTTCCTGGGTTAAGAATCCAGCATTTTCTCTGCAGTGGCTTGGGTCACCACTGAGGCACAGGTTTGATCCCTGGCCCAGCATAGTGGCTTAAGGATTCAGCATTGCTGCCACTGTGGCATAGGTCACAGCTACAGCTGGGATTTGATTCTTGGCCCAGGAACTTCCATATGTCATAGATGCAGAAAAAAAAAAAAAGAAAGAAAAGAAAAGAAAAATGTAACTTTTCAATTGATAAATGTGATGCAACAAAGTGTAAATTATTATTAAATTAATCATACCTATAAGGTTTTGTCCAATAGCTCTCACCAGCCTCAATTACCAAATTTCATGCATACAAAAGAGAATACCTCAGGAAATCTTTGAAATGCATTGTCCATGGACTGCCAAGTACAGTGGTAAATTGTGTTAGACTATTTCATCCTTCCATTTTTGTTTTCCCAATACGATTCCTAACAGGAATTTGTATCTTCTTAATTGTCAGAAATTGGGCTAGTTCCTTTATTGAATGGAACCATGTGCACAACATATGAAGCATTCATCTTCAGCATTACTTGGCCAATAGTAAACAAGTTTTCCAGCAGATACACAGCATTTTTCTTTGATTTAAAATGGGAAATTAGTCCATACTCTTATTCTGATTTCTATTTTTAGTCCCTTTGTTAGCCTATCTTTTTTTAACAAAAGACTTTGGCTCCAAGATGACTAATTTGAAGTTAAGCGCCCATCCTTGATATGTCCAATGTTTGGTTTGACTGAAGATTTTTTGATACAAATTATGGTAATTATTTCTTTGTCATATTTCAACTTTACCTAGTGGTGTACCTTCCCATAGTATATGTTCGAAAATATTTCCTGAATTAAATTAATCATAGGATTTCTACAAAGGGCTTCCAGTAATTTAGGAGGAAGAATTACACAGATAGGTATCCTTTAAAACCATATGTTTCATTTTTTATATTTTTTTAATCTATTCTTTTGTATTAGTGAATCATGTATTGTTTATCTCAATTTGAATTTACAGTATTAGAAAAATGAGTATTTTTTCTTTTTCTAATTAATATTTCAATTAAGCTTTTCGTCGTAGAAACACACCCAAATGCTTTAGCATTCAAGAAACGTATTGGCTAGAGACAATTTTTACTTCTTATAGATATCTACAACTTGTTCCTGACTCCAAACATGGATTGATTCTAGAGGAGATATTGAACATAGGAACGGAGCAATTTTGGCTACCCCAGTAAAGTGTTTGCTTTTGCAAATGACTTGAATAATTTTTGAATAGAATCATTCAGATGTCCATTATACCAAGACTTTAGGTTTAGCTGAAAACAATAAAAAATCCATTACATATTCTATCATGAACCCTTTCGGTGGCAGCCTCTTGTGTAAAGTGAATACTTTGATCAAGTGTTACCAATCATTGCATATCTATGAACAAATTGTATTAAAAGATTATTGAGGAGTTCTGTAAACTATAGTTTTTCAAACAGGCAGAACTCTCAGCACTATATCAGATAGGTAGGTAGGTAGATAGATAGATAGATAGATAGATAGACAGATAGATAGATGGTCCTCCACTCATTTTCCATTTTGGAAAAAAAAGTTTGTCAATATTACATTGAAATCTCAGAGGACTTAATTATTTGTTCTTCCTGAGGATATTACCAACATCAGGAAGGATAGATAACCAGTTATTCTGGGATCTCACTGTAATCTTGGTATACTTCTAGGAGTATAGAGGAGCTATAGCAATACCTTATAGTTCCTGTAGACAGTCTGTGAATATAGATATAGAGATAAGGAATTTTTTCTTTAAATAGAATTTACTATTCATAATAATATTTAAATTTATCCCTTCTCCAATTCCAGCAGTGAGATATTTTCAAGTATAGCCTAGAAAACACTTCTATAAATGATCTCTGGCATTTACGTGATGAACTGGTTACACTATATATAAGAGAGTCCCTGTTAACTGCATATTCATATCCAGTGACTTAAAGGTCACAGATGGATCTAAAACACAGTTGGGCAGCTTGGTGAAAGTGAAAGACACTACTGTGTAGGAGTTCACAGGGCAAAGAGAAGTGGCCAGATGAGATGCCCTGAGGCATGGAGTGCCTTCTGTTGTCCTTGCTGACATGGGAATCTAATTCGGTCAAGAAAATAATTTACCAGATGTAGAACCTCAGGACAGAACACAGATCTAATTATCACCACAATCAAAGATAATGCTAATGTCACTCAAGTGGGAACAGCTCCAGCACTCATTTCTACTAAAAGGTAAATTGTGTTTGCTGACCCATTTTTGGGGAACGAAAAAATTCTTAGGTTTTCCTACAGTATGTTTAGTAGTCAAGAATATTTTTCAACTATTTCAGACTGTATTTCAGTTCTGTGAAAGTAGTAACTAATACAGTCCAAAAGAGTGAACAAATAATGTTGCTAACATGATAAGGTAATTGGACAGGGATCTGTGAGACAACCACACCAATATCAAAGATAATAATGCTTAATATTAAGAAATATTAGGTGCCCCAAGTTTGTTTGTTGGCCATTCATATAACAAGTTTAAATTGATCCAGCTTTTGGTTCCTTAAACCTAGTATTGATGGGTAAACTGAGGCAAATCAACTACCATTTTTTTTTTTACTATTAAATAGATTTCAATAAACATGATGTCAGTGTTTTAGGAGTATAACGATATTCTTTTGTAATAATGCTTGTAATCTTGTTCCTCTGGTTGGTTGTAAAGGAAAATATAAGTAATCATAATCTCTACCATATAAATTCTCCACCAAATGAGTGATGATGTCGCAATGAAAACTGTTTACATCTTCACTTTTGTGTATGAAGAACTAGAGACTCTCCTAATCTGAAACCAATTTATCCCTAACTCAGCATCACTTTAAGCCTATGGCCTCTCTCACACCAATATCAGGGAATGAATGAGAAATTGAGAGGTCAAAGTAGAAAAACACTATGTTGTTAACTAACTGCAAATAAAATAACTTACATTTGAAAGATTTACAAAATTGGATGGACATGTGAACACACTATAAGAGCCCTTTCAAATCTTTGGAAAGTGAGTATAAATGTGAGGCTTGCTAAAGAATATACTTAATAGTTTCATAGTAAATTCACCTTTAGTTAATATTGTGTTAGTAAGCCCTGCATTATGGAAGCCTGCAGAATGTTTCAATGAAAAAGCTTTTCTTTACTTTCTCTCTCAGTTTTAAAATATAAATTTGTCAGTATGTCCTTTTAGAATAAGATAGTAAATGGTCTATGCTCTATATTTTAGAATATTAATCCAAGAATACTGACAATATAATATTTCTTAATTTCCTATGAATCATACTCATTGCTGACCTCCAAGAAACTAATTCTTAACTGTCTCTGTGATCCTGTTGGTGATCTAGATGATATTATCTTATTTTCAGATTTTTATATATAACTTTGCTTTCTCTCTATATTTTAACTGTAGTAGTCAAGATCATTAAGAAATATGAAAAATCATAAATTTTTAATAAAACTCCGATTTGGATAAGGGGTTAGGGGTTTTGATTAAAAGAGAAGGAATATTTGACCCTATGCCATTTATATTCTAGTTATTAGTGAAACACCTTATTATATTTTAAAATATTATTAATCTGAATTAGATATTCCATTGTATCATGTAGGGAATAGCTCCTCCTCATACTTAAGTCGGAAGAAAGTGAACACAGGGAAAATAATTTCATTCACGTTTAAATGCATTAATTAAACCCTAAAATCTAGATGTATTTCAGTGACATGAAATAAATTATTTTATCATTCTGCAAGTATGACCCCATCTTGACAAAAACAAATCAAGCTTTCTAAATTGCTAATGAATTATTATAACTTCGTACTACTATTTGCCACATATATAGGTTTTAGATTTTTAAAATAGCCTGAACTATGATTATAAAAATGTTTTAACTATCAATATCTGGGCATTATTTGGATATTTCTTACCTAAGAATCTGTTATTCTTGCTTAAGGATATGTCTTACCTAAGAATGTCCACTGGTGAGGTTTTGTTTCTCATTTATTTTCCAGTACAGAATACTGCTCCTGACTTGCAAGTTGGTTTGGCAAAATGCTGTCATTTCTCAGTGATCTATTATAAGAACTGCTGTACATCAACTTGCTCAGAGACTTTGAACAGATTTCATATCCTTATATATCCATGGGGTGTTTAATTCATATGATTTACTTGATAAGATTTACCCCAGTTATAGCAACATTTCTATATGGATATTACACACTTACTAAATATAAGAATCAGGAAAAAAGGACAACTTTTAGAGGACTCTTCATTTAGCCTCAACATTTGAGAAGTAATATAAAAGAAAACCTTTAAGAACTGGAAAGGTCAGATAGTCTTCAAGTAGGTTTAAAAACATGTCATAATGAGAAGAAGATTATGCTGGCTCAAAACCTGCAAGCCCATTATTATTTTAGCCAGGTAGAAGATTCTTTCAGTCTGGAGGTTTTGGTTTCCATAAAAGCAAAGTAGAATCTGTCACACTAGTCTTACCTCAAATTACCATTTTAAACATCATGAACAATGGACTGAAAGCATTGCAGAGGCTTTTATTAGAGTGAACAACAGATTAAAAGCAGGCAGGATAGAATTAGCCACTTGAAAGAGGGTTTCATACTGAGTGAGAATTATGTTTACAAAATTTTGGCTATGAAAATACCCTACAGTTTCTGTGGTACAAGGCATCTAGAAATCTAACAGAAATGTGCAGTCTTTAAGGATAAGGAGTCAAAGGATGACATTTGGGAGCCCTAAATTGGAGAGAAATTGAGAAGACATAATTCAGAAATGGAAAAGCACAGAGGGGACAATCTCTACAACTTTTATTTAAGCACCTTTCAAAACTATGGCTGATCCAAGAATTGTGCATTAGAAAGCTAGTCTTTAAAGAATCAAGGGGGGAAAGAGCCACTGTAGAGCTGAAAATGCTGACCAGAAATTTCAGCTCCTGCCCACTTCAGTGGATTGTGGAGTTCAAGTCCCACTGAGTTAGAGAAGGTAAACAAACTCTTATAAGTATTTACCAAATCCTGGACCATGAAACAATCTTAATGAAGCTGAAAGAATTGAAGTCATGTAGAATATATTTTCTATCTGCAATGAAATTAGTATAGAACCAAATAAATTAATTAAAAATAATCAAATACTTGGAATTTTTAAAAAATTCTAAATCATGAGTGTAAGAAACCACAAAGGAAAAAATAAAGTATTTTAATTGTATGAAGATGAACACATAATATACCCAAATTTGTAGAATGTAGCAAAAGCAATATTTAGAGTATGTCTTTTGATACTTATTTTAGAAATGTCTACATATTAATGTTCTGAGACTATACCTGAAGAATTTAGAAAAGAAGAACAATTAAACTCAACAAACATAAAAGAAAACCTTTAAAAGGGAGGAAATCAACTAATTTGAAAAATAAAAACAATAGATTAAACAAGTTTAAAAATGAATTTTTAAAATTAACATAATTAACAAATATTTAATTATGTTAGCCAATAAAATAGATAATGCCAATGTTCAATATCAGGGATTATAGAGAGAACATCATTATAGAGTCTTCAGATATTGTAATAAGGGAATATGCTACACAGTTAATGATAATGAATTTAACAATTTAAATAAAATAGACTAATTTCTTGAAAGGTACAACTTTCCAAAGCTTGGATGGGATAATTAGAATATTTGAATGGCCATATAGTTATTAAAGAAATTGAATGTATCATCAAAAATCTTCCCACAAAAATATCCAAGGCAAAACTTATTTCACTAGTTGATTCTGTCAAACACTTACAGAAGAAATAATGCCTATATAATGTAAATTCTTTAATAAAATATAAAGAAAAAAAACACTTAGGTGATTTTGTAAGGCTAGCATATCTCTGATACCAAAACCTGACAATGTGTATTATGAGAGAAAAACAGATGAATCACAGATTAATATTTCTCATTAACCTGAAGCAAAAACTCTCAATAGAATATTAGTGATTTGAATCCAGAAATATATATATATATATACACATATATATATAATTCAGAAATATAAAAATTAAGACATATGAAATATATATGTGTATATATATATATATATATATCATATGACTAGGGAAGTTTATCTCAGAAAGGGAGGATTTGTTTTTAACATTAAAAAAAGCAAAGAGCACATTTGAACATGTTAACAGAAAAAAATGATATATCAATTAATGTGGAAAACTGCATTTTAGAAAAGTCAACACTAGTTCATGATAAAAGTTTTCAGCACATTGTATTTAAAGCATCTCAGTTGACCACCTAAATGCCATCTATGAAAAGCCTCCAGCTAACATTACACTTAACATTGAAATATTGTACATTATTCTCCTAAAATCCAGAAATAGATAGAGATATCCATGATTCCACTGTTGTCAGAATTGTGCTAGAGACCCTAGCCAATGACTAGATCAGGAAAAATAAATTAATATAATAAAGTTTAGAAATAAGCAAGTAAAACAGTCTTTAATCAAAAAATACATGATTATATATGTTAAATGATACTAAAGAACCTATAAAAAATGACTAAAAGAAATAACTGGTTTTGGGGGCAAAACAACCTTAGAAAATTAATACTAGGGGAACTTGTACTAATCTCTTTTTAAAATTTACTGTAAAGCTATAGTAATCAAGAAAATGTAGAGATCCTACATATATAAATGGATCAGTGGAACAAATTTTATGGAGGGATCAATTAACTCATTGAGTAAGTTATAATTTTTACATCATATGATGCTGGAAAATTTAAAAATCCATATTAAAAACAAAATGTGAACACTTCCTAAAGCCACTGATTAAATTATTGAGATAGAGAATAGATGTAAATACAAAAGTTAAAACTAAACATTTAGAAGAAAACAAAAGAGCAAAACTTTGAGGCTCTAGAGTAGAAAAAGAAAAAAAAAATTAGACTTTAATTTTTAAAAATGCATCTTAGACAAGCAACATTACAAATATAAAAAATTTAACCACAGACAAACCACAGACTGGCAAACTTATCATAATGTATATCTGGATTTCAAACCAGAATAAATAACAATTCATACAACTCAATTGGAAGAATGCAAAACAAAACAAAAAAACAAACCATTCAAGCCATTAAACCATAGGCAATATATGTGAACAGATAACTTTGGAAAGAAAAGATTCCAAATGGTATAGAAACCCATGAAATGATGGTTAATATCATTAAGCTGATGGAAGTGTAAGTGAAACAGTCTTTTGGGAAAGCAGTTTAGAAGACATTTGTAAAGTTACACACACTTACCATTTGATTCCAAAATTATCCTACATCTTTACCCAAGACAAAGGAAAATATGTCTGCACAGAGGCTTCCATGTGAATTTTATTGTGGCTGTATCTCAAACAGCCAACATTGGGAAGAAACAAAACATTCATCAGTACATGAATGGGCAATATAAATGGGGAATACATTCTGCAATAAAAGGGAATCAAGTACTGTCACATGGAAAATATGAATTAATCTCAAATCATTATTTTGAGTAAAAGAATCAGGTCCAGAAAAACAGTATAATCTCATTTATATGAAGTTCAATGACAGATAAAACTAGTTGTGGTGCCAGCCATCAATAGTGATCACTGGTGTTAGGATGTGGCCTATTGACAACAAAGGGATTATGAGACAGCTTTTCGGGGTATAGGAAATGTATTTCTTGATTGGGGTGCTGGTTATATTGATTTATGTATTTATCAAGGCTCATCAAACAATGTTTTAAGAATGGGCACTTTGGAGTTGCTCTTGTGGCTCAGTGGGTTAAGAATCCAACTAGTATCCATGAGGATGCAGGTTCAATCCCCAGCCCCGCCCAGTGAGTTAAAGAATCTGGTGTTGTTGCTTTGATCTGGTATTGCTGTGGCTGTGCTATAGGCTAACAGCTGCAGTTCTGATTCGACCCCTGGCCTGGGAACTTCGATATGCCATGGGTGTGGCCCTAAAAAAAAGACAGAGAAAATAAGAATGTGCATATGACATTTATGTGAATCTCCACATAAACATGTAAAATATGAAGTTCATTATTTCTGTCTTATCAAAAAATATTCAAGGAGAAATCTAGATGGTCACAAAGAGAAAAATTTCAAGTCTACATGTGTGCTATGCGCAAGAAAGGACTATTTATTTATTTATTCATTTTTATTTTTTGGCTTTTTTTTTTTTTTTTGGTCTTTTCAGGGGCCTCACCCATGGCATATGGAGGTTCCCAGGCTAGGGGTCTAATTGGAGCTGTATCCTCTGGCCTACACCACAGCCACAGCAATGCCATATTGGAGCCATGTCTGCGACCTATACTGCAGTTCATGGCAATGCTGGATCCCTTAGCCCACTGAGCAAGGCCAGGGATCAAACCAGCAACCTCATGGTTCCTAGTCAGATTCGTTTCCACTGCGCCACGACAGGAACTCCAGGACTATTTATAAATTGTAATATTACTATAAAAGTATGTAGCATTAATTATACTTTCTTATGAAAATACTTTGGAGAAATGAAGGCCACTGTATATACTGATAAAAAGTACTTGTATCCATAGTTTTCTCCTCAAACTAAGAAGAGCTAGTTATATCAGCAGACAAACTTTAGTTCATTTGTGTTTTGAAATTCCCTGATATTTGCTATGTTAAGAGTAAATTAGGATGTTAATGTACTAATATTGTTGGAGCTTGACAAAAATTGGAAATATTAGGTGTTAGGAACATTTTTTAGAAATTCACATAAGTTTTTTATTTTTATTTTTAAATAAATTTTTATTGGAGTATGGTTGACTTATAATGTATTAGTTTAAGTATACAGCAAAGAGAACCAGTTATATATATAGATATATCCATTCTTTGTTGCATAGAGGTTATTACAGAAATATTGAGTAGATTTCACTGTGCTATACAGTGTGTTCTTGTTAGTTACCTATTTTGTATATAGTAGTGTGTATATGTACATCCCAACCTCTTAACTAATCCTCCTTACCATGGTTTCCCCTTTGGTAACCGTAAGATTAATTTCAAAATCTGTGAGTTTGTTTCTGTTTTATAAATAAGTTATTCTGTATTTTTTTTTAGTTTCTAGAGTAGATATCATATGATATTTGATATCATATGATATCATATGATATTTGTCTCTCTGTCTCACTTACTTCACTTAGTATGATAACCTCTAGATCCATCCATGTTGCTGCAAATTAAGTGCTTTTCCAGTAGCTGTGTTGTCATCTGAAAAGTAATCAATAACATTTAATTATCCTTTCTTCAAAATATAATCATGGAGTTTCTATGAGATCTCAGTGATAATGTTCTGAAAACTACCCAAAGGTATCCCTATATAAATGTTTGAAAATATATATTTGATGACAAGATGACTGTTTGAACTTAAAGTACAAACAGTCAATAAATCTTAGAAATGTTTTTATTTTTTTCCAGAGTTTTGTGGGCAGAACAGTGTCCTTGGATGGTTGAAAATGCTGTGAGAAATTAAGGCCAAAGAATAGTTCTTGAGATTGAGTCCTATCGTATATCTTATCCATTGCTTACTCTCACAGAGCTGAACACAAGAACCAGAAGTATTTATTCCTGTTCACCAAGGTGGAAATCACAAGCAATGACAGCTCAGACTCTGTCAGGTATTCTCAACCGCAAAAATGAGCTCTCAGTCAGTAACCACCAAATCAATGAGGTGTGTGCCAGGACCATCAGAGGCAACAAAATGTTAGGCCCAAGAAAAAATGGATATTGAAAATAAATTCAATAGATTTGTTCAAAGGTTTAAATTAGGGTGTTACATCAACAAAGAAAAGAATTGGCAGTTGAGAAGAATTTATTGAAAATCTTGACAATGAAAAATATAATTATTAAAATTTAAAAATATCAACAGTTGGGTTAAGTAGTAAAAAGCATAGAGCTAACAAAAATGAATGATGTGAAAAATTAGAGGGAATAATTTTCCCAGAACACATCACACTGGGTATAAAATGGAAAGTAAATATGAAAAGGAGAGAGAGGTGAATAGACCCAGAGGGGCTAACCTTTCTTTGGCAAAGTTTCAAAAGAATAAAGATAAAGATAGTGATGTAATTATTAAGGACAGGAAAGCTGAGAGTTTCACACAATGAAAGGAAGATGGGATCATCTGATTGCAAGAACTCACTGAGCACTAATTAGGTTAAAAATATTAACTAGACATTTTAAAGCAATCTGATAATTTTTTTCAAGACAGGGAGAAAATCCTAGAAGCTGGCAGAGTAAAAACATAAGTTACCAACAGCGCAATAAGAATAACACCAACTTTAAAAGTATCATCGGTATTTGAATTAGAAAGGCAGGATCCAGTGTTGTCATAAGCTGCCATGTAGGTCACAGATGAGGCTCAGATCTGGTGCTGGGTGTGGCTGTGGCATAGGTCTCAGCTGTAGCTCCAATTAAATCCCTAGCCCAAGAGCTTTCATATGCCATATGAGTGTGGCCATTTAAAAAAAAAAAAAAAAAGGAGCATATCTTCTAAAAATATTAAAGAAAATGAAATTTGATTTGATAAATTCTGTATCCAAATGAATTGTTTTGCACTAGACAATTTGAGTGATTAGTATAATCCTAAGTAAAATATCTAGTAAGTTGATCTACACCATTAACTTTTTGAAGAACTCTGGAAAATGTATTTCATTGAGGATAAATAGATGATATCCAGAAGGTAGAAAACAAATACAAAAAAGCAATATTAAGGAAAACAAATTAATGAACTCATTTTTGTACAAATAAGTATTTTAAAGAATACATGTTTTCATACTAATCTAGATGCAAAATGTGGAAAGTGTGGGGGGGGTAGATGAAGGTAAAATTTTGATGAAGTGTTTGCCTTGAACGGATAATGTTCATATGATCTTAGAAGTGTATTAGCATGATTAGGTCTGGCTGAGAGAGAAATTCAAAACTGCAACAACTTAAACAAAGATGATATTTATTTTTCTCACTTAAAAGTCTGCACTTAGACAATTCAGGGCGGTTGTGATGACTGTTCTATTACTTCTCCAGGGAGTTAAGTTCCTCCTCTTTTGTTCCCACCCTGTACCTATCATTCCCAATTCATCTTATGGCTTACGGTATTGGATCTAGTCCCAAATATCCACCTATATTCCATCCAGCAAAAATTAGAAAGACAAAAAAAAAAAAAGGATAGGTGCATAGGATATTTGCTAGTTGTTTTTTTAATGAAGCTGGAACAAAATGTTTTGACTTCACATTGACAAGACTTTAGTTAATGACTCAACAACACAGACCTTCATTGTAGTGTTTGGGTGGCTATTTACCCTCCTAAAAAATCAGAGGGTATATTACTAAGGAAGAGAACAGTTAGAGAGTCAACAGCTCTCTCTACCACAACATAAATGCCAAACAAGATAAAGAAAAATATAGAATAAAGAAAAGTAATTAATCCAATGGGGGACCTGAAGACAGAGACAAGGAACAACAACATCAACAAAATCTTGATAAATAAAAAATACAGGCTATGAACATATCCCCATGGACATGTCTAAGTTTTTAATAATACTTGTTTTTCCTTTGGCACTTAGCATTGTTTATTTTCCCCTTTTTATATCTTCACATGAATTCTGTGACTATATTTTCATTTCTCTCTATTAAACTGTGATCAGTTTCAGACCAGTATGAATGTTTTATTATTCTTTTCATTTCTTTAACAGAGCAGGCCACTAATAAACAATTTGTTTAGTGATTGTTACAACAAGTAAGTGTCTGAGACTCTGGGCTTAAGAAGAACAGCTCCCACTGATTACTTAGAAATTGACAGACAGGGGGCCATGCCATTTAGGCCACTTTGCATCAATAGAACCTGTTTTTCAAAGGAAAAACTTTAAAAATTTGTAGTCCAATGGGTAAATGATATTTTATTTTTATTATAAATTAGATGTTGGCCATAAATTATCTGTTGATTTAGATTATAAATTAGATAGGAACAAAAGCTATTTCAGTCGTTGCTTCAGGAAGACACTGTAAATACAAATTCGTTTTTCTTGGAGAATAAGTTATAATTTTAGTGGTAAAATGAGGGATAGAGTTCTGAACAAATTCAATTTCTAGTGAAGTAAATATAAGTAATGAGTGATGAAATAGCTCTGCACATTTTTACAGTAAATCACCATAATGTACAAGTGTTTATGTGAGTGAATATGTGTATGCATGTGTGTGTGTGTGCATGTGCATGTTCCCATGGACATATAATCTCTGCTCTGGAGAAAAATAATATATCCCAGATGTTTATGAAGAAATGAAGGCTTACACATTCTTATTGCTGGCAGGAGAGTAATGACATGTTCCTAATAAACACAGGCTATGTTCTTCAGCAATACTGTTGAAAGTACTGCAGATGCTGGCTTCAATTAGAAAAAATACTAAGGAAAGTCTTCTAGGATGCCTTTTGCCATCAGGGACACATAGAATTCCTGAAAGTACAAAGGACAGAACAGGCTGGGCTTAGCTATATTGATAGAAAGTTCAAGTAGTTATGGCACATGGGAAATTGAAGGAAAAGAAAAGACATAAAGTTTGTGATGGGGGTTCGGGGTTTGTCATGATTTTGGCAGGGATTTCAAGAGTGTAAATAGATATATTCAAACTCAATGAATTATACAATTTAAATGGGTGTGATTTATTGGCCTGTAATTATTCCTCAGTAAGGTTTAAAAAAGTAAAATAAGCTTTTTAGTACCCCACCAAAAAGCCTTTCTTGGATGACATAATAAAATCATAGAAAAATTCGAGGCTTCCCACTTATTAGCCCTAAAATGGGAATAGGTGATAATAATGGCGTGGGAGACAGGACTGCTGGGGACTGGCAGCAGGAGGGAAGCTGCACTTCACTTATATAGCTGTGTGATAACAATTGAGCATTGTCCAGACCACTTTTCTTATTTTGTATAAGAGCAGAAAACAGACAAGTACTTGTTATCTCAAGGAGGCTTCTCTTTAAAATGATAAAAATTAAAATATGCAAACAGTTGTTCCCTGATTTTTTTTTGTCTTTTTATCTTTTCTAGGGCCACACCTGCTGCATATGGAGGTTCCCAGGCTAGGGGTTTAATTGGAGCTGTAGCCACCAGCCTACACCACAGCCACAGCAACGCACTATTGGAGCCATGTCTGTGACCTACACCACAGCTCACAGCAATGCCAGATCCTTAACCTGCTGAGCAAGGCCAGGGATTGAACCTGCAACCTCATGGTTCCTAGTTGGATTGGTTAACTCCCTATTCCCTCATTTCTATGTTTCCTTCTCTCCACCCCTTCCTATACCATCTCTCTTTCCTATAAGTTCTACTCTTCCCTTCCATTTTGTATGTTTGTTTTTTAATGTATACAAACAAATAGATTTAGAAATAATTGTGATTGTTTTGTGATTATGTTGTATGTATAATGTACTTATATTCCCTGGCCATGCCTACTGAGAAGCCTAGAACCAGTGATCATACTGAACATTCAGATATGAATTTCTACTTAGCATCCTTTGCTAAAATCCACCATTATTCCTTGCAGAAATGTCTACTTCCACGACTGCAGTAGAAGTAAAACTGGAATACTTTGTTGTGTGTGTCAGAAAGTGTAAGTGTTCAAAGAATAGCTGAGATGTGTCAAAGAAAATCCCCTTTAAAGGGGCACCTCTCTGGCTGGACTGGGACAATTTAAGCATCAAAGTAAATAATGTTAGTGATGGGATGAATCCCATTGAATAAAAGAGGAACTGAGGATTCCATACAGAAATAAACATTTATGGTAGGGTTGCCATAACAAAGTGCTATATACTGAGTCACTTACATAAAAGAAATTTATTGTCTCATAAATTCTGGAGGCTCAAAGTTGAAGATTAAGGTATTTAAAAGGTTGGTTTTTTCCTGAGGATTTTCTCCTTGGCTTGTAGATGATAGTCTTGTGTCTTTACATAGCCTTCCTTCTGTGCAATGTCTGTGAACTTATCTCCTCTTATAAAAAGATTCCAGTAATATTTGTTTAGGACCCACCTATATAACCACATTTTAACTTAGTTAGTCACCTTATCTGCAAATACAGTCACATTATAAAATATTGATGGTTAGGTCTTCAACATACTCATTTTGGGAAAACGCAATTCAGCACATAACAAATAAGAAGGAATGCTCTTGGAGTTCCCATTGTGACACAGCAGAAAGGAATCCAGCTATTATCCATGAGATTTCAGGTTCAATCCCTGGACTTGCTCAGTGGGTTAGGGATCTGGCATTGCTGTGAGCTGTGGTATAGATCACAGACACAGCTCAAATTCCCGTTTCTGTGGCTGTGGCTGTGACATAGGCCAGCAACTGCAGCTCCAATTAGACCCCTAGCCTGGGAACTTCCATAAGCGTGGGTGCAGCCCTAAAAAGACCCCCCCCCAGAAAAAAAGGAAAAAGAAAAGGAAGCTCTATAGCAGAAAGAGCCCTTGTATGGTCTTCTATGAGGATACCAGTCATACCCTAACCCACTATGAGCTCATATTAACTAATTATGTGGGCAAAGACCCTGTTTCCAAACAAGGTTACATTTGACATCTGGTTGACATGAATTTCTGGAGAACACTATCCAACAGTAAAAAGACTTGCAATTGAAATTTAGGTCTATGTTTTTCTATTGGCTTTGCTTATCTTAAAAGATACAGACAGAATTTTTTTTTAATTAATAAAGTCAATAGTGAATTGTTTTTAAAAGAAGATTTCAGGAGTTCCCATCGTGGCACAGCAGAAACGAATCCGACTAGGAACCATAAGGTTGTGGGTTTGATCCCCAGCCTCGCTCAGTGGGTTAAGGATCCTGCGTTGCCATGAGCTGTGGTGTAGGTCACAGACATGGCTCAGATAGTGCACTGAGGTGGCACTGGAGTAGGCTGGCAGCAACAGCTCCTATTAGACCCCTAGCCTGGGAACCTCCATGTGCCACGGGTGAGGCCCTAAAAGGACAAAAAGACACACAAAAAAAGTAAAGTAAAGGAAGATTTCTGCATTACTATCATGTTCCACTCTCAAATACTCATTTTAAAATGTTAATAACTATAGCTAAAGCTTATAATATTCCAATAATTTGTAAGTAAATAATTATTTCTGCAATTTACCATAATAATTTCTTTGTTTTTTAATATATTCATGAAGGTTTTTTGTTTTTCAAATTTCTATGTATTCCTATGGTTCTTTTGTTTTTTGTTTTGTTTTGTTTTTTGTCTTTTTGTCTCTTTAGGGCCATATCTGTGGCATATGGATGTTCCCATTCTAGGAGTCCAATTGGAGCTGTAGCTGCTGGCCTACTCCAGAGCCACCTCAACGCACAATCCGAGCCATGTCTGTGACCTATACCACAGCTCACGGCAATGTAGGATCCCTAGCCCAATGAGTGAGGCCGGGGATCAAATTCGCATCCTCATGGATGTTAGTTGGGTTTGTTAACCGCTGAGCCAGGATGGGAACTCCCCTATGGTTCTTGACACTAATGTCCTCTATACAATGATGGATTAATATCACTAGATTCCTATATTCTATAAAATCTCTTGGTATTATTTTTGGTGCCAAGGTAATAATAATACACTTGTTATATAATATGGCATAGAATATTACCTTTCATCAAGGTTCTTCAAACTTCTTTGTATATGGAAACATGCAATATGTAAATCTAATATTTGTCACTAATTTTAAAGCAATAGGGTTAATTCTTGTACTATGATTCATTATTGCAGCAAATTATTTCATTTATTGTAACACAATTCTTAAACACTCATTTTGAAAAAGGTCTTAAGTGTATTTTTGGTTTTTAAACTATAATAGGTAATCTGTATCATATATAGATAATATTTCTATGTGTAGGAATATTTATGTCATTAAATTATTTATCAAGGCAAAATGCATTTAGGAAACAATGAAAAATAAAAATGTGCTCTTTCAAGCAAAATGATATCTGTAGGTAAGCTAGAGTAGAATTAATCATGCAGTTACAAGAACATGTTCTACATAATAGATGCCATCAAGGTTCAGAGCTAATCAGGGGAAAGTTAGACAGTTTAGCTGTTTATTTTCCTTTTATATTGATATTTTCAAAATTACAGTGTATAAAACAACAGCAAATTTGTTTATATTTTTATTAAATATCAAATGAATGAGGATTATTTATTCAAATTGACTGGTGAATAAGGAAAGAAAGAAGCTGATTAATGAATGTTTTGTTTTGCAGGAAACCATTCTGACATAACAGAAACACAGTAATCTATACCACGCTAATTATGAAAATTTTGACAATTAACATAATACACAAAGTAATTGGAGGCAGTTTTCCATTTATTATTGAGAGACACATATTTGATGTATCAATATATCATTGAATTATGCATGCATTCACACCCTTTCTCTCACTGAAAATTTTCTAATTTCATTTTCTCATTTATTGAATTAGCTTTCAGGGAATATTTAGTAATTCTGAAGGACACACTACGTATTTTATTTTCATAATGAAAAACTTTATCAAATACATAATTAGTTGGAAATATATCCTCAAGATTATGTTTAGGATGGTTATTTAATTTTTTTATTCCTAAGACTCTAGGCAAATACATGTTTCTCAGAACAACTTGCTCTTAAATTTCTTATTTTCTTTAAATTACAAAGATATCGGTTAAGTATATAACAGTACAATGTTCCTGAAATAGCATACTATGCTTCAAAGATAATTCTGCTATATGCCTCTGCTAAATAAATTGTCCATAAAAACTTCAGAAACATTCAATAAATTCAGAATTTACAAAATATTAAAGTTAAGGTTATGAGAAGGATTTCTGTTATTTTTAAACTGAAATGTTACAAATGAAACTTTTATTATATCTAGGAAGAAAGTATTCATATTACAAAGAGGCTTCTCTTAAGATAATTCTACATAAAAACTGCAGACTTTGGTTTCAATTGTCCAATGGAGGAATACATAGATGAAATTTCTAAATATAGTTTAATCTTGTGCCAAACTAAATAGGAAAACCAGTCTTAAAATGTGATCAATTAATTTTTTTTGTTTCAAAGGAACTCTTTCATATAGAAAGAAAATTTTTCCATGCACAACATCAAAATTCAACATGTGGGAACCTTCATTCTGGGAAGATGGAATAGACTTAATTTTCCTTATCTTTCTGCTGAGTACAAGTGAAAAAACTTTCACATTACATATGAATCAAACATAAGACAACTTTGTAAAGTATTCTTTGGAAATTGTCTCCAAAATATTTGTTTCAGAAAGGCAATGATTTCTTAAATTTGTATAGTTTATTGATCAATGCTTTTAAGAGTTAAGTTTTTCCAAATCTTAAGATGATATATTTACACAATGATTAGAACACTGATAGCAATCTAAAATATAATATTCAAACATTCTCATTTTCAAATAAGCTTTAGTTATAGATGAAATTAGGATTTTTAATAATGAACTGAACAATTTTCAAATTATTATTTGAGAGAGTAGTAAACTCAGGTGAAGAGTCATATATACCTTCATTCCCTCAGTATTTACAGTGTACTGTGTGCCTTTAATATGCCATTTGGTGTGCGAGTTCCAGCACAATGGCAGAGAGGAGAACAGAATGAATGTAAAACCTAGAGGTCAAGCTGCATGTAGGGTCATAATGGACTGAATCAGTGAAATAAAGTGTAGGTGGCAGGTGTGAGTGAAATGCTGGGAGAGGTAAAACTGGGCCTAGATTCCCACTAAATGTGTTGGACTCATGATTGGGTCTTCCTGAGAGACCAGCTCTTATAAAGGGAAATAGGGTGGTCAGTTCCCCATGGGATAAATTAGGAGTAGAAGGTCAGGTACCCCAGATGAGCAGTAAAAAGAAAACCTCTTAAAACCTGTGGATTTTAAAATCACATGTGAAAGCTTTAGGATTTGAAAGTATAATGGTGGGTGTAATATTGAATGAGACTCTGGTCCTGTAAAAGGAATTCAGGCTTTATGCCTCCAGCCCCCATTCACACTGGCACTGTTTTTTGTTTGTTTGTTTAATAGCCACACCCATAGCATGAGGAAGTTCCCCAGGTCAGGAATTGAATCCCAGTGGCAGCTGCAACCCACCCTACAGCTGCAGCAATCCTAGATCCTTTAACACATTGTACCAGGCCAGGGCTCAAACCCACACCTCCACAGTGACCTGAGCTGCTGTAGTCAGGTTTTTATCCCACTGTGTCACAGTGGGAACTCCCAGAAACCTATTTTTAAGCTACCTTATGAAACTGAGATTTAATGTTTTGGGGAGGAGAATACCATACACTGTCCTTTCCAGACTTAATCACTAAGGGAAAAATTCCCTCCCAAGATCTTGAAAAACGTATTTATTCTTGCTGCTGGAATAATCAGTTTTCTCAAGGAACTTTGAAGAATACACTGCTTTGAAAGATGATTATAGAATGTACTGCATATTTTAAATATTCAGCTGATAGTATAGCTGATAATAACCTTCAAGTTTTTATCATTAATTTTAAATTGTCTATTAAAAAAGAAATGCATGCTCAGCATAGGCAGGACGTCAGTATTTTATTTACACAGATTTCAAGGTAATATGGAAAAGTCCACTCAAGCTCTCTTTATGGCCAGCTAAGAGAAATGGCAGAGGGGACAGGATTATATGGAGAGAGAATACAAATTAAAAGTGGTGAAATCCCCCATACTAATCACATAAAAATATCTCTTGTTAAACATTTTTTCTACATTTAATTCTTGGAAATGTTAAGTCAGTCTTGGACAAAATGGTAGGATAAAGGCATCCGAGACCCTTTTGTTCAGACAGCTTGGTTAAGGTAATTTTATTCTAATAGATTTTAAGTTTCCCCAGACAGAATTTAGTTGGTCTTAATTATAGGGTAATATAAATTATTTCTTATATGATGCAAATTATGTTTTTTTAATTTGAAGAAAATGTAGAAGTAAAAGTGGTACTATAGTAGATGGTTTAATAGGAGACTGTATGCAACTAAAAGAAAGCAGTGATTTTCCTTTTTCCATAGTCATATTTTCTCATTTATTAATACTGAAATTGAGAAAAATAACAAATGCCTCTAAACTCTAGCCCCAAATAATAAAACTGAGCAAGATATTTGTTTTAGCTGATGGTTAAAACTATATTTACTTTGTTGCCCTTCTTTAGTTCTATCCTCTTACCTCCCAGCCCCAAATTGAAGTTGATCATATAATAGTATAACCAATACTTTGATATTTTTACTATAAACATATATAGCTAAATATGAGGTATTTGGTTTTGTTGTTGGGAAGATTGTGTTTTATTCCTAATGATTTACTATGTTTCCTTTCAGGGAGTTATACGTCCACTTCATGTGCCTGGCCTGCAATTTCCAGTTCGCTGAAGTCAGGCTTGCCTATGTGACCTGCTACCTCCAAACTGAAACTTGATGCTGCATAATTCTGTTCTTGCTCAGTCACAAATCAAGGTAAGGGCTGCTTCTTCAGCCAGCGTTTCAGGATAGAGGACATGTACCCCCGAATGACAAGTGACCTGCTGATGATGTGTGATACCAATAAGAAGTAAACTTTGTTGTTGCAGTGACACTGAGATTTAAGGCTGTTTGTTACCTCAGCATAATGTGGGGAAAAATGATTAACACACCCGATCTTTCTCAACTTGCTTTGTTACACTCCAGATAGCGTTTTTTGAGTATATGCCGATACATATAGCTTTAGTTCAGGGACTGGCAAACTAAGAGTAGCCTTTAATTCTTATTAATAAATTATACAATTTTAACATGACCTCAGCACTTAATTCTTCTACCAAATATATCATGAAACAATTTGAAACTCTTTTGCTTCCTCATTCATCTTAGAATTGTATATAGCTATTAAACTTTGAAAAAAATTTACACACAAACATTCACACAGTCTTAACTAAGTAATTTTGATGTCCTGATATTAATACCCCTAATCCTGGGCATATCAAATATGGAAATGAATACCTGACATAAATGTTGCAATAGAATTTTGCAATTCGTTTTTGAATTCTGAGTGGTAGGTATGACAGCATTTCCAAAAATTGGGGCAAGCTAGCCAGCATTTTTTTTTTTTCTAAAGAAATAGAGCTTGTCTATAAGAGATATAACTTCACTATTCATAATACTTGATATTCAAAAAAGAAGTTGGTTCTATTTTATTGATGTAAATTACATGAATGCAAGGACCTCAAACTTTACATTCTGCCACAGAATAATCAAATATTTCAAAATCTAGGATATACCTCAGCAAACTTTTTCAGCAAATCCAGATACCAAATATTTTGGGCTTTGCCATTCAAGAGGCAAAATTGAGGCCAATATGTGTGTGGAGGGAGTGTATGTGTGTATCCGTCTCAACTACTCAGCTTTTCCATTGAAGTGACAGCAGTCACAGAAAACACATAAAATAATCAGCATATATGTGCTCTAATACAACTTTATGAATGTGAAAATTTGTTTATTTTTCTTTGGATGCTTTTTAACCATTTAAAAACATATAAATTTTCTTTGTTCATGCACTTTATATACAAAAACAGGTAGAAGGCTGAATTTGACATGTTAGCTGGATTTTGCCAACCTCTAACTGAGATCCTCAACCAATGAGTAATCCTGCAATAAAGATGAAAGTATTCTAAGAGTAAGTAATGAATATTCAGAATCTGTTACTGATACAAGCTACATATAAGCTTTGAGGTGGTTGTTTTCTCATATGTATAACCAAGGCACATGGCTTTATCTGTAAGTTTCCCAAATATGGGCATTTACTACTGAATTTCTGACAACTATTTGGAAACCATCTTAACTTTGCTATCCTAAGAGAAGAGAAAGAGTACCCTTCTCCACCTAATCAAAATTCCGACTTGAGGAAACAATGAAAATCTCTCAAAAGTTATTTAATTTGTATCTCTATCCTCTCTAAAAGATTCTGTAAATAGACAAGACTAGTTTCCTATACTATAAATAAATACCCCCTCCTCACCATGGAGAAAATCTCTTTAAGAAATTTATAGGAATTACACATACACATTTCATTCTTTAAAAAAAAAAAAAAAATTTGTCTTTTGCCTTTTTGGGCTGCACCCATGGCATATGTAGGTTCCCAGGCTAGGGGTCTAATTGGAGCTGTAGCCGCTGGCCTAGACCACAGCCACAGTAATGTGAGATCCAAGCTGTGTCTGTGACCTACACCACAGCCCACGGCAATACCGGATCCTTAACCCACAGAGTGAGGCCAGGGATTGAACCAGCAGCCTCATGGTTCCTAGTCAGATTCATTTCCACTGTGCCACGACGGGAGCGCCCTTAAAATTTTTTATTATAGTTGATTTACAATGTTCTGTCAGTTTCTGCTGTAAAGTGACCAAGTTATACAGGTTATATACAGGTTATTATAATACATATACATATTCTTTTTCACATCATCCTCCAACATCTCATTTTTTAGTGTTGAAAGCTATACATATTTTACATGGGGACAGAGGGCAGGGAGCAGTGTTTGGAAACTAGAGGCTTATTACATTATCTTCATGTGAACTTTTTTCTCCAAATCTCAGTGTATCAAAATTCTCTTGCCTATGTCTTTGGACACCACTCTCAATTTGGGAGTGTCTAAAGTATACATCATTTCTCCTAACTCAGAGCCAGCTGTTATAGTAGGCAGTCTTAGGATTTTGCTTGGTCCTTTTTAGTTGTCATACTTTTCCCAATACAATATTTGTATTTTGAAAATCAATTTTACAAAACTAATATTACCAATATTGACCTTCTAATATTTAAATAAAATCCTAACTCTTACAAATTATAACATATGGGCCTATGGAAATAATTAAAATAATTATTGATTAAGAAAAATCTGGGATTTCTCTGCTGGCATGTGGCTCATGTTGGATCTCTGGCCAAGGAACTTCTGCATGCCATGGGAACACCCAAAACAAAAACAAAAAACAAAAAACAAAAAAAAGAAAGAAAAGAAAAGAAAAATCTTGGGTCTGACTCTTCTATTTTCTGTTCGTATGTTTGTATCCCACAGAGTATTACTGTCTACCCTCCAGTGTGGTATGGTCCTATGAAATCTTTGGCTCTGTTTTCTAATTTCTGCAGAACTAGAAAACTGCCTGTCAAACCATCTGCCATTTATTTATGGATCAATACAATTGTGTTGTACAATTGTTCTAAAGTTCCTAGTAAATAAGGAAGGGGAGATGAGTCTAGTATTGATTAGTACATGTCATAAGCTGCCACAAAAGAAAAGAGTGCTGAAATTATAAGTATGGAATAAATATAGAAGGGACAAAAATATCTTTAATATTTATATTTTTTATGAGTTATTTCCCAGTAACATTCTGAAAACAGGCAATGTCCTGACTAAAAAGACCAGCATATTGAGGCAAATGCAAGATGTAGATGTGTCTGTGTGGTTGAGTATTTTAATACAACTTTGTAAACTGCAAGTGAAGAGTTATACACTATGTGCAAGTAAAGAAATAACTGGGAAATATTAAAAAAAAAACTGCAATATTAAAAAAATCCATATAACTAATGATTAAAGGTGATAGGCTGTTATAAAAAGAAATTTTCATACTTATTTTCATAGAGTCACAAGAATTATGAAGAAAAACTGATTCCTTTAAACCAAGGATATATTGGTATTAATTTGATAACTGGACATTGTGTTTCCAGTTTGAAAACATTCTTGGTATAATCCAGCCTCAAGGAGGTACCGCCAGCAGGACTTGATAGATTTCTGGAACATCTTGGTTATCTTCCATAGCCAAGAAAGCCTCAAGTTTGCTTAGCTGGAGATGGTGCACACTCTTTGTTCCCCCAAGAAAGTCTAGAGTATTCACAATACTGTGTGTCTAGTTCCCCAGAGTTATCACATTACTAATCCTTCCCATCCTTAGTGGACCCAAGCAAAAATAAAACTCTGTGGACTTGTAAAAAGATTATACCGCATCCTGTGATTGAAAACAGAAAAAAAAAAAAATTGGCTCTCACTAATGTTTTGTGCTCATTAGCAAGTCTTGCTTTTCCATGAGGAGACTGTTAATTTTGTTTTTCCTCAAAGATAATGATTCACTCTTACCAACATAACTTCTGACTCTCAAATGAAGGTAAAATTTCCCTGTAGCTCAATCAAGACAGTGGATCTTAAAGTCCCTGGAAGACAAGCTCTGGAGGTGATCTCTGCAGCAGTAATGTGCAGAGTAAAAATATCATATTTCTAGCACACAAATGGTGAGTTCACTAATTATTTAAATCCAGCCTCCAGTTGGCATACACCAGTATGCTCTGGAGATTCTCCTCTAACTTATTATTTGCAAACTCTGCTCTCTTATGCCAGATGAAACTTGAAATGTCTCCATCAGTTTGAATTCAAATAAAGGATATCACTTTCTTTCCTTGATAAATACGTTTTATCACACTAGTATTTAAATATGGATTTGGTCTCTTAGCAAGATGGAATGTGTGATAAAGTAGACTAGGGAAAAAAGTAAAGTGCTGGGAAAGATTTTTAATTCCCCGAAGGAAACCGTCACAGTTAGAAGCAGAGGAAAGAGGAAAGAAATGCAAATGTACTATTAAAAGTCTCAAAGTTCTGAAATATCTACAGTGAAATATTATAAAACGTTGTGTAATATGATTGTGCATATATACATTTGTTTAATTCTCACTTGACAGAATCAAAAATGTTTTATCTTACTACACAGTGAATTTAACAAACTTAACTTAAACTTGGATTTACTGCATGAAAGGGTTAATGTTGTTACTTTCTCTTGAGTTTAAGGATATAACTGTAAATACTGGGGGCCTGAATAAATACCCTAGGCAACTTGCTGCAATACAGAGAACACAGGATTTTTGATAAGATAGTGCTATTCTCAGTGAATGTGTACATGTGCATGTTTGATATGAAGCAAAGATAAACTCTGTGAGAGGAACTCAGTGTTAACATATATAACTAGGCACAACTTATTACCAGATACTATCAGAATTGCTTCATCAATATATAGCCATTGTTTCAAAGGAACTCAATCCATGCATTAGCATATTTACCCAATGGCATTGCATAAATTTCCTACGTGTTTTCTTAATCATAATTTTTTAAAACTAATATGCCCTCTATCAGTTATTTCATTGATTAACATTAGAGGTAATAGTACATGCATCTATGTCTTTTATCGTGGATGTTGTTTATTTTCTGGTCAACACACACCTGACCAGTTTCTTCCTCTTTTTCCCCATATTTTGACTGCTGCTTTCTTCCAAGCTCTGACCATGAGTCCTGAGCAACCCTCTTGTTCTTACATGATCCTGACACTGGGTATGATCCATTACATCAGCATTTCCTTGACTTTTTTTTCCTGTCAAATAGACAAGAGTTTTAAAATCTCAGCGTTTGAACCCCTTGGAGATCTATCACTCCATGAGTTGAAAGTGTCTCTCTTAGTCAAGAGTATGATGTCTGAGTGCGGAGATCACAATAGAAATCAAGTCCCCACTTCTAGTTAATATTGAGTCCCAGGAGCAACACTACCCTCCCTGGGGTTAAGTTTTTCATCCCCTCCCTCCATCAGTAGTGTAATGTAATATTATTTTCTGTGGTCCAAATTGGTCCAAATAGAATTTAAATAACTTGACAATAAACTAATATGCTTTTGTCAGGTGCCAGATGCTGAATAAAATGTGTGTTGACCCTGTGGGGACAAAATATTTTTTCTGTAACAAAGAGTGAGAAACTTTTTGTTTGGGGGACTTATAAGAACAACAGGAAAATAAAATTAAAACAATTGAGGCACAATAGGGTATGACTGAAAAATTTTCAGTTAATATAAGCAAAAGAAGCAAAAAAATATCCAAGCACAGATCTCAGGAACATATAAATTATATAACACATGTTATTAGATTAGTTATTCATTGATGAAATAGGAATTGAAACCTACTAAATGTAGCTAATGTCCTAGGCACTAGGCATAGCAAACATATAGAGAGGCCCTAGCCTCATGGAAATGTATTTGTGGTGGTGGTGGTAGTGATTCAAAGTTGTCAGACAATATAAAAATAATTACAATATTTTCAGGGATGAATAAATTCTTTGCAAGAAATAAAAGACAGTGTGCTATAATAGTGAGAGCTGTAGAGATGCACAAAATGGGAAAAGATGATAATTCATATACTGTATTGTGGCATAGACTTTCAGCTTCTGACCCCAAATTTGTTTTAAATTTCTTATCTCATGAAAGATCTCTGGCTTAGATTTTACTTGCCAGTTTACTTTGCCATGAGACTAAGTTCAGGCCAATGAAAAGTACTTGGAATTGTTATGTGGGGCTTATGGAATTAAATCAAATAGAGGTTGTAAAAGTGTCTAGAATGCTGTAGGGGAAGAGCCATAAAGCAATGGTGAGTTCCAGCTGAGGTGGAGGGGCTCCAGAAGAACTTCATAGTTGCTGAAATGCTAGTAGAATCAAGGTGAATGGTATGTTTTGTAGAACTGGAGGGAAAACAATTCCATATAGAAGCATCAGTGTGGTTGAAGATGTGTGGACATAAAAAATGTTCTCATTATGTCCATGGAATGTCCCACAAGCCAGTGGGAATGGAGTAGTTTAAGGAGGGGTGTCACCAAATAGGGATAAAAAACAAAAACAAAGTAAACTTTATACCATACTAAGTGAATGTTGTAGGCTGTGAGAGTGTAAAAAGCAAAATACTTTATCTTCATCATCTTCGTTAATGTCCTTGATATTCCATCTACCCTTGAGTTTGTACTAAAGTCAATAACTTTGTCAAATATTTTACCTACACTATCTCAATTAATCTCCACGACAATCCAAGAGGGGATATTAGTCTTCCCACTCTAAAAAGTAAAATTATGGTCATGTTACAAGCCAAGGGTCAAACAGCCAGGAACTGGAAAACATGGGTTTGGAATCCAGAAATTTTTTTCCTACAGTAAATTCTTGGTTTATTAATATTGTTGCCTAAAAATAAATATAATGAATTTTCTCCAATATGTACCCCACCTTTTCCTCTACATAGGCTCAGAGTAACCTATGCTTCTTTTTGCTTATTTTTTGTTCAACTTACTATCCATTAGGCATTTTGCTCATTGATAGAGTAACACTTCACTTATTTTCCTAGCACACTTATCTATCACTGTTTGCCCCTAAATTCATTCTCCATAAAAAGTTAAATCATTTGTGTTATAAAATTAATAAATTAATCAGGCACTAGATGTATTTCATTGAATTTTCTGTTGTTTATATTTATGTTTATTGATTCCCTACTT